>NW_024063533.1:12625000-13825000 GCF_006381635.1 Hibiscus syriacus
TTTCTCATAGTTTAGCTATTAAAAAAGAGACAATAAATCAAATTTTTGCCAAACTATTTGTTCATATAAACAATAAATTTTGTAACGGTTACTTCAACTTATATATAATATAATCTTTAAAAGATTGAAATATAAACTCACTAAATTTAGCAAGAAGAATAGTCTTAATTGCATAATTTGAAACTTCTTTTTTTCTAATTATTTGAGTAATCAATCTCACAAAATACAAGTTGTGAGTTGATAATGTAGATTCATATATTGAAATCATATCAAATATTTTCACATTGTGGATAAATGGGTCCATATTTCAATCAAATATGCAATACATTTTAGTTTCAACTTTAACTAGTGAGTTTCTAAATTCATTTTGAGAACAAATAACACAATAACTTCATGTTCTTTTAATTAAAGTTTATGTAAATATTAATATTTTTTTCGCATCATTATTGATTGGGATGGTCTAACCAATCATGGAAACTAATTAAAAAATTTTAACTTATAAACTTCTAGTTTACCATATAATTCAATTTTATTCCAAACTTGTAAACTTCTTATTTACCATATTATGCGATTTAATTTCATTCGTAACTTGTAAATTTCTAGTTTACCATAACATATGATTTACTATCATTCAAAACTTGTAAATTTTTGGGACTATCACATAAATATATATATTCGATAAAAATTTTAAAAAATGATATTTAATAAAGCAATAAATTGATATGAATATCTAATTCTAAAAAACAAATAAAATAAAACATTGAATTCAAAATAATAATTATTCCCTTCAATGGTTGTAAAAAAAATAAGTGACCTCTAATTGAGTTGGACTAACAATGTAATAACAATTTTTTTTCATTATTAAAAAAGTTATCTATATTTATCATGTACAAAATGTGTAGGTTCCCCAGAACCATACAACCCCGTCACGTACAGTAAGGCCATGAGCACAAAGCTGAGGAGCCTCCAGGTATTCTTCCTCCAACAATACCCCCAAATAAAACATGTTTCGTCCGTAAACGAATATATCAAAAATAAAACATAATTCATGTCAAGTATCACATCAAAATCCAGGTCAAGTATAAGATCAGAATCCAAGTCAAGTATCAGATCAGAATCCATGTCAGATATCAGATCAGAATCCATGTCAAGTATCAGATCAGAATTCAAATCAAAAATTAGATAAAATATTCATGTGAGTAGGGAACACACCAGAATTTATAGATATTATTCAAAGATAATTGATAATCTTATCAGGTAGAGAAACACATATCTTCAATTTACCGATAGAATGTCAGAAGTTAGAATCACTATAGGAAGAGTTCATTAACTGATGGAATCATCAGTTATTCAGAATGTGATTTATCCAGATCATATATTATTCAGACATTTTTTAGAAGCTAAACGTAATCATAAGGGTATTTAGAATCCTTTACAATCTTTGTCGATTGATTTGATTATCGAACAACTCCAGATGAATAACTCTCAGAACTAATGCTTGTTGACTGGACAATTCATTGTCCTTACAGGATGTTTACTTTTTAATACCAAAAATTATTGTCCATATATCATCTTCAAAATCATCGCTGACTAGATCTTCCAATGGTCTTTATTTCATTTTCACGCTTCCACGATATCATGAAATACAGACGTGCTTGATTTGTAGTTCATGACCCATAAGGACAATACATCATATAAACTCATCAAAGTTTCAATACTAATCCAAATCACTTACTTAATCCTCAATTATTGAGGTTACTTAGCTCATTTAGCAGTCAAGTCCATTCCCGTTAATTAGTATATGCCAGTGTTCAGTTTTATTCTAATCATTACAGAGCTCGAGGATATCCCATCATTCTTGAGCTTGGTGATATTCTTGGGTCATTTCCATTACAGGGGTATTCTGGTCATTTTACAGATCCATTGTATTTCAATCCTTTCTTTCCGTCCAATCTTATTATTAAATTTAAACTTATCATTTATTTCAGTCATTTCGAACAATTCAGTCAAAAGAACATCTCCGATAAATTATTCTTCGGGTTTTTACTCATAACTCGGATATTTTCGGGTCAAGTGCCTTCTCAGATTTTACAAATGAAATATCATGAATTTTTTTTGTACAAAGACATGATATTAACAATTAAATCCATACTTAATCGAGTTAAGTATGAATCCTCAAAGTACTTTCTCATTCAGGGTGAACTCGGACTATTTTACCTCTCAAGGGCATTTTTGTAATTTCTTAACAAGATAATTTATGTATTAACTCTTAACCAAATAATATAATTTAGAGATCATATGATTAATTACTTTCCTGAACATTCTCTGATCTTGAAATGATTCGCTTAACAGACTCCTAGATTCTTGCTCAAATCCTCTTGGGTTAAAAACTGGCTATCTATATTTTCTAAGAAAAACTAGCATTTCTAATGCACATCAGTAGTTTCATCATTTCAAAATATCTTTAAAAACCTCTTATCCAACTTCCATAGTCAAATCTTGTCTTTTTATAACATAAGGGTATTTTCTTAATTTTACCCTACCGGAGTATTCTCATAATTTCTCATCCAAGTACCATTAACATTTAACCTTTGTTAAAATAAATTATAAGTTACATATCCAAGTTGATTTCTTTATCACTGAGAACAAAACTTGTAATTTAATTCTAACAATCCCTCAATTTCTTATAAAAGTCATCTGAACCATACTCAATTACTGAACCTTTTTACCATATTCAGATCGAGTGTAGAAATTAATTAAGTACACAAATGAGACCAACATTATCTTAATCATGCATTTACCAATATTCACATGTTCCATAAAGCATAAAGAGGTAGTAAAGTATTACCTCGATTTCTATGTCATATTGATCGACCATAAAAATTCCTTCGAACGCCTTTGATCTTTAATTCAACTTCTAATATTTCCTCGGATCCATATCAACAGAAATTACATAAAAACGGAGCTTAATTCTCAAAAACAAATAGAATCGGGTGATAAATCAGTCAAAAATAGTTTACCGGGTTTGAGTTTGGTGAAACGGACCCTAAAAACAGATTCAGGACATCGAAAACATAAATTATGATTTTTCAAAAACTTTGACTTTTTGGTCAAAGTCAAAGTCAACGGGTTTGACTGGAAATTTCAAGGCCTTCAGGTCTGGATTTCGAAAAATGGAATGCAGAATCGGACTCAAAACCTCAAAAAACGTCAGGATAGGTATACTCGGTCAAAGTCAAAGGTCGTTCAACTCCCGGTCAAAGTTCTGGTTAACAGTGGTTAACGCCGGTCAACGGTCAACGCAGGTCAACGGTCAACAGTCGACCGTTTTACACAAATATTACTATAACAGAAATTAATAAAAAAATTAGCCACCTTCTACAAATATTTACAAAACTAACACCCGAATTTTACACAAATATCGCCCTAACAGAAATTAATTACAAAACTAACACCCCTACGCGCAGTGCTGGCGCGTGAACAGTTATACGGTGTCGGAAAAATTCCTAATAATTATTTTAAATCATTTTGAGACACTTACCAAGCTCGGTTTACAATTTTGAACGATGGAGTGCTCGATTCGGAAACATCAAAAACTTTAACTTTCTAACCCCTCCACACGCCGGCGACGACGGAGAAACGGAGGACACCGGTGAACTTAGAATGATGAAAGGAACACGATGGTGTAGGAGGTGTCGAAAACGATTGGTCAGATAGTCATGAATCGATGAAAAATCAATTGAAATCGAGTTAATATCGATGATACTTCCGACTGAAATTAACGATGAATGAAGATGATTCATAACGAAAGGTTTGAGGGGTTTTGTTATTCGATCGACAAAGAACACGATGGTGGTTTCGATTTATCGATCAGAGGACGGACGTCGAGTAGATCGGAGTTGAAAGGAGGGTTTATGGAGGGGGAAAACTGGGAAATAATCTACAGAAACGCACGGGAAATGAGGTTATAATTCATCCTATAAAAAGTGGATAAACCATGAGTTTAGTCATTGAACCTCCCACACTTCTTAAAATGGTATGTCAACTTTACGATTTTATAATTTAATCCTTAATTTTCTTCCATAATACCAATTAAAATCACCACTTTATAATTTCTAAAATTTAGCCCCTAAATTAGGGTGTTACAATTTCCCCTCCTTAAAATAATTTCGTCCTTGAAATTCATTCATTTCACATAATTGCAGAAATAATACTTCTATCAGTTCTTTCATATCTTTCATGTATCTCTTATAGAAATACGGATCCTCCACTAATCCTTAACCAGTTGAGTATACATTCTTATTAGAACTCTCCCTCATTTCAATAAAAGAATCCAAACGAATATTTTCTTGAGTAATCAATTCAGTCTTGTCGTGAGAATAGGCTAATAGAGCAGTAGCATATCCCAATTTCATTTTCGGAGTCAAGTCAGAATTTCTCAGATGAATAACTCTCACATGGCTCTTGAGGTATTTTATAGCGTTTAGACATATGTCACTGATATTCCTTTTTGTACAAGTATAGCCTTAACGGATGGAAACTTCAGTTTACTCGTTACAGATAGGGACTCAACCTTGGAGTTCCGGCTCAGAGAGGTACTATTGCAGTCTAGGGGCATGTACTGATCATACATTGTTTTGAAATTCGATCGGTCGGTCAATCTTGAAAAATTTGACTCAACCATAACTGTGATACCACTAAATGTAACCCCCTCAGACCAATGCGGGTAACCCGATCCGATCTGGAGTATCACATTAGGACCACCAGAGCAACCCACTGTAAAAATATCAGAAAATTTAAAACTTTTATTTAAACATGTAATCTCAAAAAATCATTTGTCACTATTTAAAAATAAAATAGATTTTCAGACTCGTATATAAAACAAAATACAATTGCTTGCCCCCTAATCACATGTACCGTACTCTGCAAACAACACCGGAAGAACTCCCTTACTGAAGTCGATAGTTGTACTGGTATAATTCTTTTAACCTACAAAGGTGAGTAATAGAGTGAGCTTTGAAAAGCTCAGTAATACAGAACTACCAGATGATGCTGAAGAACGTGCATATACAAATAAACATATATTTGCTTATTGGTTCAGATATCTACAGATTTTTAGGCCGAGCAGAGATCTTACTGATATTTCAGGGGTAACAGACAATGAGCTTTCAGTTCAGAGAAATATTTCGGATAACTGAGTTCATAAGATTAGAATAGGTTATCTAGTGTGTTCCCGTAAAACCACTAAAAAGATACAAATCTTTTAAAACATATTTTTATATATATATACCCCCATCCGTCACGTACAAAATGTGTAGGTTCCCAAGGACCATATAACCCCGTCACGTACAGTAAGGCCCTGAGCACAAAGTCGAGGAGCCTACAAGTAAGGCCCTGAGCACAAAGCCAAGGAGCCTCCAGGTATTCTTCCTCCAACAATACGCCCCAAATAAAACATGTTACATCCGTAAACTAATATATCAAAAATAAAACATAATTCATGTCAAGTATCATATCAAAATCGAGGTCAAGTATCATATCAGAATCCAAGTCAAGTATCAGATCAGAATCCATGTCAAATATTAGATCAGAATTCATGTCAAATATCATATCAGAATTTAAATCGAAAATCAGATAAAATATTCACGTGAGTAGGGAACACACCAGAATTTACAGATATTATTCAAAGATATTTGATAATCTTATGAGGTAGAGAAACACGAATCTTCAATTTACCGATAGAATATCATAATTTAGAATCACTATAGGAAGAGTTCATTAACTGATGAAATCATCAGTTATTCAGAATGTGATTTATTAGGATCATATCTTATTCATACATTTTTCAGAAGCTAAATGTAATCATAAGGGTATTTAGAATCCTTTACAATCTTTGTCGATTGATTTGATTATCGAACAACTCCAGATGAATAACTCTCAGAACTAATGCTTGTTGACTGGACAATTTATTTTCCTTCCAGGATATTTACTCTTTAATACCAAAAATTATTGTCCATATATCATCTTCAAAATCATCGCTGACTAGATCTTCCAATGATCTTTATTTCATTTCAACGCTTCCATGATATCATGAAATACTGACGTGTTTGATTTGTAGTTCATGACCCATAAGGACAATACATCATATAAACTCATCAGAGTTTCCAGACTTATCCAAATCACTTACTTAATCCTCAATTATTGAGTTTACTTAGCTCATTTAGTAATCAAGTCCATTCTCGTTAATTAGTATAGGCCAAAAGGGTATTTTGGTAATTTTGATGTTCAATTTTATTTAATCATTATAGAGCTCGAGGATATCCCATCATTCCTGAGCTTGGTGATATTCTTGGGTCATTTCCATTATAAGGGTATTCTGGTCATTTTACATATCTATTGTATTTCAATCCTTTTTTCTGTCTGATCTTATTATTAAATTTAAACTTATCATTTATTTTAGTTATTTCGAACAATTCAGTCAAAAGAACACATCCGATAAATTGTTCTTCAGGTTTTTACTCATAACTCGGATATTTTTGGGTCAAGTGCCTTCTCAGATTTTACAAACGAAATATCATGAATTTTTATGTACAAATACATGATCTTAAGAATTAAATCCATACTTAATCGAGTTAAGTATGAATCCTTAAAGTACTTTCTCATTCAGGGTCAACTCAGACTATTTTACCTCTTAATGGCATTTTTGTAATTTCTTAACCAGATAATTTCTGTATTAACTCTTAACCAAATAATATAATTTAGAGATCTTATGATTAATTGCTTTCCCGAACATTCTCTGATCTTGAAATGATTCCCTTAACAGACTCCTAGATTCTTGCTCAAATCCTCTTGAGTTAAAAACCGACTATCTATATTTTCTAAGCAAAACTAGCATTTCTTATGCACATCAGTATTTTCATCAATTCAATATGTTTTTAAAAACCACTTATCCAACTTCCACAGTCAAATCTTGTCTTTTTATAATATAAGGGTGTTTTCTTAATTTTACCCTACCGGAGTATTCTCATAATTTTTCATCCAAGTACCTTTAACATTTAACCTTTGATGAAATAAATTATAAGTTACAGATCCAGGTTGATTTCTTTATCACTGAGCACAGAACTTGTAATTTAATTCTAACAATCCCTTAATTTCTTTTAAAAGTCATCTGAACCATGCTCAATTACTGAACCTTTTTACCGTATTCAGATCGAGTGTAGAAATTAATTAACTACACAAATGAGACCAACGTTATCTTAATCATGCATTTACTAATATTCACATGTTCCATAAAGCATAAAGAGGTAGTAAAGTATTACCTCGATTTTTGTGCCATACTTATCGACCATAAAAATTCCATTCGAACGCCTTTGTCTTTAATTCAACTTCCAATATTTCCTCGGATCCATATCAACAGAAATTACATAAAACACCGGAGCTTAATTCTGAAAAATAGATAGAATCGAGTGATAAATCAGTCAAAAATAACTTACCGAGTTTGAGTTTGGCGAAACGGACCCCAAAAACGAATTGGGACATCGAAAACATAAAATATGATTTTTCAAAAACTTTGACTTTTTGGTCAAAGTCAACGGGTTTGACTGGCAATTTCAAGGCCTTCGGGTCTGGATTTCGAAAAACGGATTGCGAAATCGGACTCAAAACCTCGAAAAACGTCAGGATAGGTATACCCGGTCAAAGTCAAAGGTCGTTCATCGCTCGGTCAATGCCGGTCAAAGTTCTAGTCAACAGTGGTTAACGCAGGTCAACGGTCAACAGTCAACGCAGGTCAACGGTCAACAGTCGATCGTTTTACACAAATATCACCCTAACAAAAATTAATTACAAAATTAGCCACCTTCTATAAATATTTACAAAACTAACACCCGAATTTTACACAAATATCACTCTAACAGAAATTAATTACAAAACTAACACCCTACGCGCAGTAACGGCACGTGCGGTGCGTGAACAGTGATACGGTGTCGAAAAATTCCTGGAAAAATTCCTAATAATTATTTTAAGGCATTTTCAGACACTTACCAAGCTCGGTTTACAATTTTGAATGACGGATAGCTCAATTCCGAGACATCAAAAACTTTAACTTTCTCACCCCTCCACGCGCCGGCGACGATGGAGAAACAGAGGACACCGTGGACTCGGAATGATGCAAGGAACACGATGGTGTGGGAAGTGTCGAAAACGAATGGTCGGATAGTCATGAATCGACGAAAAACCAACTGAAATCGAGTTAATACCGACGATACTTCCTACTGAAATTAACGATAAACGAAGACGATTAATAACAAAAGGTTTAAGGGGTTTTGTTATTATATTGACAACGAACACGATGGTGGTTTCGGTTCATCGATCAGAGGTTGGACGACGAGTAGATCGGAGTTGAAAAGAGGGTAGATGGAGGGGGAAATTGGGAAATAATATGCAGAAACGCACGGGAAAGGGGGTTATAATTCATCCCATAAAAAATGGGTAAACCATGAGTTTAGTCACTAAACTTCCTGCACTTCTTAAAATGGTCTGCCAACTTTACAATTTTACAATTTAATCCTCAATGTTCTTCCAAAATACCAATTAAAATCACCACTTTATAATTTCTAAAATTTAGCCCCTAAATTGGGGTATTACAGTAAGATTCCATAAAACTTATGTTATTGTTTGAAAATTAGGAAACAATGATGACATCCAAGTTACATGTATGTATGAAGACCATATAATTTGTCTAAAGAATATCCTAATATATCTATTTTAGTGAAAGAGGACTTTAAATTCTAGATAGACGTCACTATGATGCTCCGTGACCCGGACACGTCCCAATTACTCAAGAGGAGTAGACTAGTCAGGTAAGACGCTGATACAACGTGACGTAGGTCTCACCCTAGGTACTTGGCAATGTGTGCCATTTGGATGTTAGATGATGATGTTGTGTGAACTAGATCTTATTTAATGTACCTCATCAAAAGCAAATAGGAGTGTGAGTTTTGCGACGCTGATGTGACCTTGAACTACACCATGATGCTTGTGTTGTATTCTTGATTCATGTAATATAATAGAGTTATATGTGTAGTACTAAGGTTGTGAGCTCAACGTTCAAAATTTTGTTTCGTTCGTCGGTCCTTTGGTGCTAGTTCGAGGAGCTCGTCGTCATATTAAGGATTTCAGATTTGATCGAGCTATTAGAGTACGTCTCGAGTATTTTAATGAGCATGTATTATTCATAGACCTTATTTGTAATTAAGTCATAATTATATTTGACAAACTCAATATATTTTGGGACGTATATTTTTTTAGCTCCTCATTTTGTAGTCGTTATTATCATTTTAAACTATGAGATTTATTTGATGATGATAATGAGTGATAATTTAAAAAAATGATTAGTCACTTTAGTGATTCTATGTAATATTCTAATCCTTTTATTTCAGGTTAGATTGGATTAGAGTGTTTCATTTACCAATATCAAAGTGTCAGATTCAGCCTTTCCTATGACCTGCGAGTTAGAGTTAATAAGTGTCGATGAAAAACATGACATTAGAGTGTCAAGAGCACTTGAATATCTAAAACGACGATAATACCTCAGTTATTTTCTTTGAATTTTAAAGGATATGGTTGATGATTATGCTCGTACTCACTAGGGTCATGATGAGTGTTGTACCTCTCTCGTTGAGGACATTGATGATGAGTTTGTTTCAGTCTCCAAGGACATAGGTATCCTGGAGTACATGAGAATCGATGAGGCAACATTCTTTCGATATCTCACATTGGTGCTTCGACACATTGTTCGAGCATTCTGAGAGCGACGACTATACCCATATTGCTAGTACTGAATCCATTGCCTGTACAAGAGTCCCCCATTGAGAGACTTCATCACTACAAGACCAATGATTTCTTTGGTTCGGGGATGATGATCCCATTTTTGTTGACTTATTGCTCTGTGAGACCCTACACACCTTACAACAAATACATCTTACCCTGAAAGGTAAGTTAGAGTGGACCACCTCCCTGTTGAAGGGTGATGTCATAGACTGATATGAGACTATAGAGATGGCTTTGGAGCTAGAGTGGTTGATGTTGGAGTATTTCTTATTTGAGATTGGGGAAGCTCGCACTAATAATATAAGGGACCAGTTTACGTATCTAGTCCGATATGTATACAAGTATGAGCAATACTTCTTTATTCTAAATCGGTATGCAACAGAGTTGGTCGCAACTGAGGTCCATCTCTGTAGAAGGTTCAGGGAGGGCCTACACATTGACATTATCACCTATCTTGTGATTGACTCTCCTAAGGTCTTTTCTAAGCTGACCCGCTAGGCCAAGGCAATTGAGAAAGTTCAGAGCATAAAGACCCAACTGACTCTCTGGGATATAGCCATATAACAGCAGACTCTACTAGTCCATCCCAAACTTTGACCAAGAGGTTTAGTCGTAGTCTTGGAGGTCGAGACAGGGTTCTAGGTTAGAGATAAAGAGACCATTAGTTTTAGCCTTTATAACAAGCACCGAGGGATCAACCAGAACTTCAAAGCCTTCTATGTTTCTGGTAGGAGACACTTAGGGTAGTGCTATTGAACTTTTAGAGCATGCTACGGTTATGGGTCCCTGAAGAATTTCATTAGAGACTACCCAAAGATAGGAAGTGTGATGGCATTGACTACTTAAAGATCGGCTTAATAAGTTTAAAGGGGTCAAAGATCCACCTGTGGAGGTGGTGGATCAGTTTTGAGATAGTAGAGTCATGGCACTGCTAGAACATTAGTTAAAACTGAGGATAGGGTTACCTTGAGGAGGTATGCGAAGAGGGCCTAGGATGACTGTGAGGCAATTGACATCATTTCATGTATATTTACAGTGTTTGCTACTTATGTTACTGCTTTAGTAGACACAGAATCCACTCATTCTTATATTTATTGTGAGCTTGTTTGAGCAAGGGGTATTCCAGCCTATGACCTAGAGGTTAGGATCTAGGTTTCGAGTCCGTTGGGACTAGACATTTTAGTGGATAAGTTCCACCGTAAGTGTCTAATAAATATCCAAGGTCAGATCTTTTTAGTCGATTTAATGGAACCATTATTCCAATAGTTTGACGTAATCTTAGGGATAGATTGGTTATATGAGAAAGATGTGAGCCTGAGGTACAAGGGTAGGTAGCTTAAGATTTGAAGAGTAGATAGTGCCAAAATTATATTTTTTGGTGAGGGGCTTGGTTATGCCTCTAGGATTATTTCAGCTTTATTTTGGAGGAGTTGTCGCCAGACTGGGAACTAGAGGCATTAAGGTTTTGCTAGGATCAACTTCGATGTCCATTACTCCCTATCACGTGGTACCGTCAGAGCTGAAAGAACTTAAGCCTCAGATTAAATATTTGTTGGAGCGAAGATTCATTCAACCAAGCATATCATCATGGGGAGCACCGATGTTATTTGTTAAGAAGAATGATGGGTCAATAAGCTTGTGTATCGATGATCAACAGTTAAATAAGTTGATGATAAAGAACTGATATATTCTTCCTAGGATCAATGACATGTTTGACCAACTCAGAGGGGATAAAGTGTCCTCGAAGATTGACATAAGGTCGGACTATTACCAACTAAACGTTAAAGACTTCGACATTATGAAAACAACTTTTAGGACCTGATATAGTGATGTCATTTGGGAACATCAATATGCTAGTGGCATTGATGAATAGTCTTTTATCCATACCTAGATCAATTTATGGTGGTTTTTATCGATGACATCTAAGTGTACTCGTAGCATGAGGAGGACCACGACTGTCACCTTCATATCTTACTTCACACATGGAAAGGGCGCTAGTTGTATACCAATTTTAGCAAATATGAGTTTTAGCTATATGAGGTATCCTTTTTAGGTCATGTTGTGGTTGTAGATGATATATGAGTAAACCTTCAAAATATTCAGGCTGTAGTTGAATAGGAATCATAGCATAACATATTTGAGGAGCATATTTTTCGAGGCTTACCAGATACTAGCGTCACTTTATCAAGGGGTTTTCTCTGATTATCGCCTTGATGACTAAGCTACTCTAGAAGAGAGTTCCATCTATTTAGGATGAAAAGAGATAATAGAGTTTTGAGCAGTTAAAGGGAATCTTGACTCAAACCCTTTTATTGAATAAGCCAGAGTCAGATAAGAATTATACTATGTTTAATGATGTATCACTAAGTGGGTTGGGGTGTGTCTTGATGCAGGAATAAAGGGTAGTCTCCTATACATCCTATCAATTGAAATCGCATGAGTGTAACTACCCCATCCATGATTTAGATCTTACCAATGTGGTTTTCACGCTAAAGATGTAGAGGCATTATGTTTTTGGGGAGAAGTTTTATATCTTCACCGACAACAAGAGCCTATTGTACCTGTTTACACAAAATGAACTGAATCTAAGATAACGTTGTTAGGTCAAGCTACTGAAGGACTGTGACTGCATCATAGATTATCATCCAAGTAAAGCAAATATTGTAGTAGATGCTTTGAGTCATAAGTCAGCTTTGTTTGCTCTCATGAGTTTGACCAGTGATGAAAGGTTGTTAGCTGAGCTAAGAGTTGAACCAAAGTCAGTTAGAGAGGTAAAATGGTTGTAGAGTTTTGATGATCATCTTATGATAGCTCGAGTGGAGCAAGTACGTCAAGGTAAGGCAACCGATTTCAAGTTATGTGAGAGTGGCATAATATACTTTAGAGATTAACTGTGTATGCCAACAAATGAGCAATTACGTAGTAGAATTTTGGATGAGGTGCATTGTAGCCCTTTCTCTCTCTACCTTGGTGGTAATAAGAAGTACTAGGAGCTTCATTATTTATATTGATGGCCAAGTATGAAAAATGAGATCTTTGATTTTTACTCTAGATGCTTGGCTTGCCAACAAGTGAAGGTGGAACATCAAGTCGGGTTTGCTTCAGCTTATCCAGATTCCTTAGTGAAAGTGAGATAGAGTGATTATGGATTTCATGACTAGGTCACCAAAGGTACAGTAGCAGCATGACGTTGCATGGGTAGTGTTGGTTCGGTTGACCAAGTCGTCTCATTTTCTTTCGATATGGATGAATTTCACCTTAAAGAGGTTAGCTCGGTTGTACATCTGGGAGATTGTAAGACTTCATAGAGCTCTTACATTGATTATTTCTAACAG
The DNA here is from genome assembly GCF_006381635.1 of Hibiscus syriacus. Taxonomy (NCBI): domain Eukaryota; kingdom Viridiplantae; phylum Streptophyta; class Magnoliopsida; order Malvales; family Malvaceae; genus Hibiscus; species Hibiscus syriacus. Next base: position 12,638,167 of record NW_024063533.1, read on the forward strand.
GGGTTTGTGCTTCACTTCGAGGTTCTAGAGTGTGTTTCATGGGGCCTTAGGCACACTTTTGTACTTCAACTTCGCTTTTCATCTACATACTGGTGGTTAGTTTGAGCGAGTGATGTAGATCTTGGAGGATATGCTTTAATAATACATATTCAACTTTTTGGGCAGTTGGGAGGATCATCTTCCATTGGAAGAGTTTACCTACAATAATAGTTATCAGTCTAGTATCCAAATGACTCTATACAAAGCTTTATACGGGTGAAAGTGTAGGACTCAATTATGTTGAACTGAGCTCAACAAGAGGAAAATGATCGATCTCGGTCCAATTTAAGAGTCAGAAGAGAATGTTCGCTTAATTCAAGAAAGTTTGAAAGATGCATTTGACAGAAAAAAGATCTTATGCAAACTTAAAGCGTAAGGATATCGAGTTTTCTATGGGTGACAAGGTATTTATTAAGGTGTCACCTTGAAAGAAGGTGTTCCAGTTTAGGCGTATGGGGAAGTTAACTTTGTGCTTCATAGAACTGTGTGAGGTACATAAGAGAGTTGGACCCGTGGCATACCAGTTAGCTTTACCGCAACAGATGGAGCTATTTCACAACGTGTTTATTTTATCGATACTTTGGAGATATCTTTCTGACCCTTCCCACATCATCTTGATAGAGCAGATCGAGGTGAGTCATGATTTTTCTACAAGGATGAACCGTTGAAGATTTTTTCTTAAGATTTCAAATAATTGATGGACAAAAGAATCCCATTAATAAAGGTTCTAGAAGAAACTATGGTATCGAGGAGGTAACATGGGAGCCCGATGAGGCCATGCAGCTCTAGAATATGCATTTCTTTTATTTTGGTAAATTTTGAGGACATAATTTCTTTTAGGAGATAAGAGTTTTAGCACCTCGTTTTTAGAGTTAATGGTTTTGGGTTTAACTAAATGGGTTTTGGATGAGCAAAGTAGGTTGTTATAAACTTTGGGCCAAATATAGGTTTGATTGTGTTAGAATTGAGCCCAAGTAGTTTTAAAAAAGGTATTTTATTGGGTTAAAAGGAAGAGGGACCAATGAAGTAATTATCCTTTGAAGTATTTTAAAGGATGAATTCCACTTAATTTTGGTGATGTCATCAGGGAAAAGAATAAGGAAAAGTTATGTTTTCTTTATTTTTCACCCCATTTTTTTCTTCTTCTCCATCTTCTCCCTTTCATCTCTTCCTCTTGTAAATTAGGCAAATGTGATAGCTTTATTGTTCATCATCTATAGTTTAAAATTTGAAGGTAAGATTCTTATCCAATACCCCTAGAGCTTTCATTCAAGCTCTCAGCCACAAGGTTTGGCCTTGGTAGCCATGTTATGGGTTGAAGGAGGATTTTAGGTTTTAGAGTTTAGTAGTAACTCTAATCATTTTCTAAGAGATGGGATTCATGTTTCTACTCATCTTAGGTATTTGAATGAGTTGGTAACTCATTTCCTTATTTCTGATTAGTGAAAGAGATAAGTGAAGGTTTTAAAAGAAAGGGTAATGAAAAGCTTGTGCTTGGATGAACTTAAAGTTGTTTCTAAGCAGCTAGGAGTAAGGTAACACATCTCTAACTCTTTTATAACACTTGTAGATCAATATGTGTAGTTTAGTGGCTTGTATGGATGCATTTTTGTTCGAGGGATGGATGAGGTGTTTTTGATGTTGTACATACATAAAATTGACCTATTATAACCCCCTTGAATGTATATAAGCTTTAAATAACGTTTGAGGACCTTATAAGGGCTTTGGGTATGAGTATAAGTGACTTATTCATGAAAATTAGAGTATTGTGGGTTTTGGGGTATCATTACTGGATGAACAATACCGATATTGTTCACTTGGTATACCAAAATCAGGGACTTTGATCAGGTAGTACGATACTATATTTATAGAGTATCGATATTGTTCATCGAGTATTGATACCGAGGGCATGGTATCGATACCAGTGGTTGATTTCATATTCCAAAATGTAAAATTGGTACCGATACTTAAGGTAGTATTGATACCACTAGAGGGAAGTATCGATACTCTAGGTAAGGGTATCAATACTAAGTAAATTCCCAAACATTGAAAGCAAATTTGGTGTCGATACTCAGGGGAAGTATTGATAACTCAAGAGGGTAATACCAATACTTTGTATGGGTATTGATACTAGAAGGCCATTTAAAAACATTGAGAGACAAAATAATATCGGTAACCAAGGTAAGTATCGATACTCAAGGGCTGGTACCAATACTACAGGGTCAAGTATCGGTACCATTAGAAATAAAAAGGCTAGGAGCCTAATTTTGCGTGGAGAATTGAGTGAAAGGTCTAAGGGCGTGAAACCCTATTAATAAAAGCTTGCAAGTGGAAACATTGAATAAATTGTGTGATAAGCATAAGAACATTATGAGGTAAGATTTCATAAGACTTATATCATTGTTTGACACTCAGGAAATGACTAGGACACCCGAGTTACTTGTATGTATGACGGTCATCTAGTTTGTATAGGAAATATACAAATATATTCAATTTAGTGCAAGACCACTTTAAATGCTAGTTGGATGTCACTATGATGCTTTGTGACCTGAACATGTCCCAAGTACTCAAGAGGAGTAGTCTAGTCAGGTAAGACATTGATGTTTCGTGACCTAGATCTCACCCTAGGTACTTGGAATTGAGTGTTATTTGGATGTTATATATTGATGTTGTGTGAATAAGGTCTTATCCAATGTACCTCTTAGTAAGCAAACATGGATGTGAGTTCCGTGATGCTAATGTGACCTCGAACTACACCATGATGCTTACTTGTGTTGTATACTTGATGCATTATATTGTTCATGATTATACATGCTAACATGCTCATATAGTGAATGAATAGAGTATAGAAGAGTTATATGTGTGGCATTGAGCTTGTGAGCTTAGCATTTGGAAATTGTTTCCTTTCATAGGTCCTTAGGTGCTTGTTCGAGGAGTTAATCGCCAGATTGAGAATTCCACATTTGATCAAGCTATTAGAGTACGTCTCAAGTATTTTAGTGGGAATGTATTATTCATAGACCTTGTATATTTTAGTCGTAACTTTATTTGACAAAATTGATATATTTTGGGATATATATTTTTGGAAGCTCCACATTTTTGTAAACCTTATTATAGTCTTAAATTATATGATTTATTTGATGATGATGAATGATGATTTCAAAAAAAAAGTAGTTAGCTACTTCAGTGATTTTGTGTAACATTATAATCATCCAAGTATCGAATCGTATTAGATTAAAGTATTACAATATCGTAATGAGAGAATAAGGTACATGGCTCTAAAAGAATCAAATGACCCTACAAGCATAATTGCCCTATGCACTAAAGTACTAACATTGTATATGCTAGACTCATGACATGCCCAATATGCCTATGACTCTCGAGAAACGTACTTGAGCATTATCGATATCAGTTAGTATCTATGATAGTATCATAAATATTCATCCAATCATATATAATCAGTAATCATAAAAGGATAATTCATACCTATTATGAACATCAACAAATCATGTACATGTAAAAATAACTAATACATAACTTACCATACTTTAAATTTTAAAATGACATTAAGGAGGACTTATCACAAGTCTTCCTAATCAATCATACATATAATAAGAATGCATGAAATGCACTCACTTGAACTACATCATACAACCCAAAGTGTAGTAGAACTCAAATTTCAATCTTGATTCTTTCTTTTCCCTTTCGAATTTATTTCAACTTGAGCTTGTTTGAATGTTCACATTCACTAATTACATAACATATACAATCAAATGCACAAGTTAGGTTTCCGATTAACAATATGCATAATCACTTAAAAAATTCAATGAATGTGAACTAGACGTATACAAGCCTCCTACACTTTAGATTAACCTTTAATTTCATAATTCTATAAAAACTCTAATTTCTCTCTCTAGGATTTCAATGACTAAATTATGGGTTTTCACATTTCAACTCCAAATTGGATATTTTTACCATCAAAATGAAGCATAAGTGATGGCAAACAACATGAATACTTCAATTTCATCAAAACCCTAAACCCCTTGATAAACTCTTATATAGTTGAACCTACTCAAGTGTGTTCACACTTGAATTTTTACTTCAAACAACATTTTAAAGCTTGTGAAACTTTTAATCCTTCATGGAAAAAAAACATTAAAACATGATCGAATCGATTTCCCAAATTTTCTTCATTATGGTCGAACCTTGTAAGATAATGTATACTTGAAATTCATATTGATTCAAACACAAAAAACTATACAATCAATTAATCCTTTAAGTTCAAATCTTACTTCAATTCAATCCATAAACCTTACACTTTCTTTCTTCAAGTTTAAGATTAAGTAAACAAATTCATGCAATTTTGCCACCAACTGAAAGAGTATTCAATGCAGAACAAACTTTTTATTTCACAACATAACCCCAAATTCAAGTGCATATTAAAATTGAAAAAACCCTAACGTACCTTACTTTCCTCTTTCTTTCTTAGTGTTGCCTATCCAAAATGGAGAATTATGAAGAAAATTCTAGAATTTTCTTTTCTTTTATTCTAGTCATTTTAACTTTTCTTACTTAATTGAATTTAAAATTCATTTTACTATAGAATGTCCATTTTTCCCTTGAAATCCAATATTCCTAATCATGTCAAATGTCAATTCTTCATCCAAAGGCTGAAATTAAACCATGGAGCTAGTGGCTTAGAACTTTACTCTTATAAGATTCCATAATACAAATCTTATCCTTTTTAATCCAAATATTAAGATTTAACATAGAATTAAACTTAAAACCAATGTTCATATTAAATTCTAAAATTATTAAACTTAGGACATGATGTCTTTTCCCTTGCTCTAATATCTAGTAAATACTCCTAAATTTTTTATTCTATCTAATTATCTGAATTTTTTCTGAACTCTATCAGTTTATAACTTTTAACATAAATTTTATACCAAAATCCACGTAATACTAAAACCCAAATCTTGGGGGTAAACTATTCATTTATGGAATAAAAATTATTTTTAAGAAAAGTTACTATTTTAGTCCCAAAATGTTTTCAAAATTTAAACTTTAGTCACCAAACTTTCATTTTATTTATTTTTGTTACTAACTGAATTTTGGGGTATTGCATTCTTAATTAGATTTCTGTCACTCTTGCATTTTTTATAATCCCACTTTTGGTGGGTACCATCTCATCTATTTCCTTAGTTGTGACCATGATTATGGTTAACCCATTACCACACTACAACAAAATGGGTTTATAGCGGCATTTTTAGTTGTGTTTTTAGAGCAAACGCCGCTAAAGACTCGTAATTTAGGGGTGTTTTTATAAAAACGCCGCTAAAGACTATATTTTAGTGGCATTTGTATACAAACGCCGCTAAAGAATGTACTTTAGTAGCATTTTTATACAAACGTCGCTACAGAATTGTACTTTATTGGCGTTTTTATACAAACACCGCTATAGAATCGTATTTTAGTGGTATTTTTATAAAAATGCCGCTATATAATCATACTTTAGTGGCGTTTTTATACAAGCGCCGCTAAAGACTCGTACTTTAGTGGCATTTTTATACAAATGCCACTAAAGACTCGTATTTTAGTGGCATTTTTTACAAATGTTGCTATAAGGTCGTTATTTAGTGGCATTTGTGTTTACAAACGTCACTATAGACTCGTACTTTAGTGGGGTTTTTATACAAATGCCGCTAAAGACTCGTACTTTAGTGGTGTTTTTATACAAATGCTGAAGCTCTCAGTTAGTTTTCTCTTCTTTCTTCATTTTGTGTGTATGGGTTTTCTTTGTTGACTGCAACTGTATCTTTAGACCATGGATGCGGTTCTTTTTGCTCTTTAAAGAAAGAAAGAGAAACTTAGTTGGTCATTTCTTGATCTATAGGCATATGTGGATTTTTACGGTTTAACATTATGACTAGAGAAATTGAAGTCACTTGAAAGGAGGGTATACAGATTTAGCTTTTAGTTGTTGAGTCCCTTTCTTAGAACCCTAGCTGCTCTGATTAGTGACAATGATGGGTTCTTTTTGCAACTGGTGGTTATGGGTTTGGATTGAAATGGTGGGATCAGAGGAGACCCGGTGGACCAGTTTCACAGTTTAAGGGGAACTGGTGAGTGGATTTTGTTGGTTTTACCGTGAAAAAGAAAACGTAGTTGAATGTAATCTGTAGAACTTATTGTGAGATATTAACTAAATTTAATTTGCATTTATGAAGTGTTAATATCCAATTTCCATAAGAATGTTTATAGTGCTTCTTCTCTGCTTTTGAGAATCTGCATTACTTTTATTCTTTTTGAGTAGCTTTACTCCTTAAGATGACCATACATATGGTTCATTAACGGTGATCGTGATGATTATAATTTATATATTATACACGCTTACTTTCCCATCATATCCAATGATGTTATTCTAATCCCCCTTTTAATGGTTATCATGCAGGTGGCAAGAAAAAATATCTGGAGTTGTGCATTCGATTGATATTCATCCATCACGAAAACACACTTGTCTGGTAAGATTGTTGCTGCTCTGTCATTGTTATGTTTTTCATTTCACTCATAGTTCTGGTTTCGGACCATGAAGTGTTTAAATGATAGCTAGAGTTGGTGCTAGCTCGTGCTAGGATGTACTAGAGATTAGTGGAATAATTTTATGCAGATGACCGATGGCTATAGCAGTTGTTACTTAACATTCTTATCCATAACTTAAAATGGTTCTTTCTTCAATGTTACTTGCAGGGATTCTGTGCTTCCAATGGAAATAAGTTTTTGGCTATTTATTTATGTATGTAAGCAATAGGAAAGCTTAATGTACCGATTTCCTAAGATGCTCTTGATAATTCAATATGCGGCTTTAAGTGTATTAACTTATTATAACTTTTTCTTCACAAAAGATCTAAATCTGATCATTTTTCCTTCATTAAAACAATGTTGGAAAAAGCTTTAGGAGTTTGTGCTTTGTCAAATTGAAATTTGTGTTCATTGATTCTTTGGCGATTACTCGACTTCCATGCCAGAATATTTTAACAAATTCTGTTTGCTTGGGATCTTTTGTTTAATTTTAATTATTCTAGTGTTTCTTAGGCAGGAGGCTCTTCTGGCACTATATTTGCTTGGGATCTGAGAACACAACAGCCTATTGTCCTTTCTGGTGCTGGGGCAGGTGAGGCTCCAATTTCTATGTTATCTGAAAGTGAAGTTTGGGAAGTTCAGTATGATTGTTATACATCTCTTCCACAAGGATTCTACCTATTATGATCTGCTCCGAAGATGGGATCCTTGCAGTAATCGAACAAGGTAAGCAGTTCTTTTAGTATCGATTATTGAATTGTGTGATATGTACCTCGGGCATAACAATGGTTAAGGTTGAGACTTACACCAAAAGATCTCATGAATGACATGTATAATATTGTACCAACCGCATAGGCGAAGAACCCTTGGAGCTGCTAGCCGAACTCTTTTAGTTTGATTAAAATACATAATTTATGCTATGTTGCTATTGATTATAAAATCAAACTGGAGGTTCATTGCCAGCATTTAACTGTCAGAATCAATCGAACTTAAAATTGCACTTTAAGTGCACTACAAAGTGATGTTAATAACAGACTAGGAATCCTATTTCATCTTATAGGCTTTGGCAAACCTTGGGATGCATGCAATCTAGTTGGGTTCTCTATTCTAGCCACCAAGCCTGTAACGTGTACATTTTCAGAAAATTCACCACCGACACAATGCTAATGACCTTACTTGTATCTTTTTATGAGTTTTCTTTAATCTAGACTTTAGAGTCATCCACTCTGTTTATGGATTGTAAGATTGGAATTTAAAGATTTTACCTTCTATTCTCTATCTCAATAACCCTTTAAGGCCAATGTCTCCTTCTTATCTGATGTTTTTATCCTCAATCTGGGAGGGCTACTTTGAGGGCCCTTCCTAAATAACTTGAGAATGATCCCGTGTCAATAATTGCCACATGCTAGGACTTCTACTTTAATTCTGTTAAGATTTTTAGCACTTAGTTAATGTTATTTGCTAAACACTCGCTGTTCCTTTATTGGAGTTTGTGGTAGGATAGCCACAAAAGGTAATGTTAACGGCGTTTGTAAAATAAAAACGCCGCAAAAAGTCAAGATCTATAGCGATGTTTTTTAAAAAAACGCCACAAAAGGTGATGCACCTGAACAAGTTCTTATATCGACATGTTCACTCTCTGCTCCATCGTTTTGTCATTCCTTATGTATTTGGAGCTTTGTACAATCATCCGGTGGAAGGGCTTCTCAGCGACACAATAGGTGATGCCTTATCAGTTCTCTTGTTCGACATGTCTCCTCAAACTTCCATATTTTTATTCTCATTTGCAACCATGAAAATTGTCAATGACCATTGCATGTTAGTGCTGCCCAGAAACCCTTTTCATAGTTTCATAAACAATTCCACGTACATGATATTCACTATCAACTTTACGGCACCAAATACAACTACTCGAAACTGTTCTTTATCATGTGGGATAGAAATCTTGGGATGTACATGCCTTATTCACTCGGGAAGAGAGAAGAAGGGGGACTCGAAGCACGGTTAAGGAAAGAGTTGAAAAATGATTAAACTAGTTAGGTTGTGGACATCCTTTCTGGTTTTTTGACTAAAACAACCAAAAAAATGGGTGAAGGAAATGATTATCTCCCGAAGGCAGTTGAGAATTATTACAGCTATGAATAATAATACGTTGCATGGATTAGGGGCATGTTATTAGTAAAGAGTTGTTAGTAATGATGAGTTGTTATGGTGAGCTGTCATGGTTGTTAGATCATTCTAGAATTATGATTGTATGTAGGGACTTATAAATATTATGTTGTAGTATTGTTGCAATGCAGTAATGAAAATACAATTCTGTTTTTACTGTGATATTAAGTCTGTTAACATGGTATCAATCGCTTGTTCCCGGGAATCTGTGGGAGCTTAGTTTTTTTTTAATGGCTACTCATTTTGCTGACTCCACTGGTGGCTCCTCTAAGTCACTTAGTGGTAAGATATTTACCAATAAAAAGATCAGTATCATCCTTGATGATTTCAACTTCTTACTCTGGAAGCAGCATGTCCTCTTAGCTGTTAGGAGTCATAGGCTTGAGAAGCTTCTCACTGATGCTCTCCAGCCTCCACATGTTATGATTCTTGGGGATGATGGGCTGGAAGTTGAAAACGAAGACTATGAGGTGTTTATAGCTCAAGACAGTGCCCTGGCGTCTTGGTTTCTTTCCACCATCAGTTATTCCTTACTCCCACAACTTGTTGGAGCTGAGACCGCCGCTAATGTTTGGAAAACTGTGAATCAATTCTTTGCTAGTAAGTTTACCACCACACTTATGAATCTTCATTACAAGCATAAAACAATCAAGAAAGGTTAACTGAGGATGTGAGCTTACATTTCTCAAGTTAAAGAAGTTACTGATGTGTTAGCTGCTTGTGGAAGCCCATCTTTGAGTTTGAGAAGATTGCCACTCTCCTTAATGGCCTTCCACCAGAATATTGCCCATTCATTGCAGTTATCACGGCCAGTCGAGAGCCATTTACACTTGATGGAGTCATTTCTGTCTTGATCGATGCTGAAACTCAACAAAAAAAATTTGATCATTTCGATATTGTGCATATGAGTGCTAATCTTGCTCGTGTTTCTCTTCAATCCACAGATGATAATCAGCTGGATAATCACTCTACTTCAAGAAGCTATGGTTGAACTCAAAATTTTAATGGTGGTCGTGGTCGAGGTCGCACTAAACTTCAGTGCCAGCTATGTGGAAAAATTGGTCATCTGGTTGACCGTTGTTGGTATAGGTTTGATAAAACCTTCAGTGGTGTCTCTTTTTCAAGTCACAAATGTCGTTTGAATGATCAATCTCCAGCAGTCAATATGTGTCACTACAAGGATAATCGTGAATGTGGTTGTGTAAATTTTGCAGTCTCCTGGGCCTGCTGGTCGGGGTCATGGAGCTTTTAGTATTGACAAAGGTACTTCGTTTGTTGACTCAGGTGCTACTCACCATTTAACTTCCGATGAAACTATTGTTGTTGATGGAACAGATTATGATGGTCATGGTAAGTTAATGATTAGGGATGGTAAATTTCTTCAAATTTCAAGAACTGGTTATTCTTCATTACCCACCTACTCTCGTTCTTTGACATTATTTCATGTGCTTCATGTTCCATCTATAAGAAAAAATTTTGTATCATTGTCAAAGCTTGCTAAAGACAATCATGTCTTCCTGGAATTTCATGCTCAAGATTGTGTGGTGCGTGATCAATATTCTGGCTGCGAGGGAAGGAGGTTAATGGTTTATATGAATTTCAGTCTAGTGCTCCATTGCTTGAAAACTCTACTCCAAAGGTGTTTATTTCAAAAGGAGTTGGTGTTGATTATAATATATGGCATGATCATCTTGGTCATTCTTCCCATGATGTTTTGTTAGACTTGAGCAATACATGTACTAATGTTAATATACTCAGTTTAAATAAAACTCATCATTCCTTATGTGCTGCTTGTCAAATGGGAAAAGGGCATGCTCTACCCTTTCCTAAATCTCTAACAGTTTACGATCGACCATTCCAATTGATTTTTACTGATCTATGGTGTCCTTCACCCATTCCATCCATTGGTTTTAAGTACTACATTGCTTTTGTTGATGCATATTCCAGACATACTTGGCTATATTTACTTTGAGATAAGAGTCAAGCATTGCACTGCTTTCAATTGTTCAATCAACTTGTTCATACACAATTTGGAGCTAACATACTTGTTGTTCAGAGTGACTGGGGTGGGGAATATCCCCCATTCACTAATATTCTTTCTCAAGAGGGTATTCAACATCGGCTTACATGTCCTCACACTTCCCAGAAAAATGGTGTTGTTGAAAGGAAAAACCGTCATGTCATTGAAATGGAACTTATCTTGTTAGTTCGCGCTTCCTTGCCAATGAAGTTCTGGTCCTATTCTACTATTACTGCTTCTCATTTGATCAATCGACTTCCAACAAAAGTCCTTCATGGTGTATCTCCATTTGAACGATTATTCGGGAAGAAGCCTGAATATGCTCACCTAAGATTATTTGGCTGTGGTTGTTTTCCATATACTCGGCCATTTCACTCTACCAAACTTACCTTCAAGTCTGAACCATGCATTTTTCTAGGCTATAGTCCTCAGCATCAAGGCTATCAATGCTTGGAAAAAGATGGTATAGTGTATATTTCTCGACATGTTAATTTTGATGAGTGTGTGTTCCCATATGCGGATGTTGAAATGAAAGGTAATGCATCACAGAATCTTTCAAGTTTGACCAGGTCGTTGTTAGTTATTATAGGTGTTGATTGATACATGCATCACAAGGCTCACATTAAAGGAAGAAGTAATAACTCTTCCAAATGATCCACTCGTCCAAGCAATGGAAAAGAAGATCAGAACAGAAGCAGACTTGCGATGACTTTTTGAATGGTATCCTAATCTTATTTAGTTACAATGTCTTCTGGAGATACAACCTTCTATCTCTTATCTTTCCAACGGTTCTTGAATCGTATCAATCCGATATCGAAAACACAAGATATGGCCATTTTACTGAAGACGGTGCATGCAGAAAATCCTATACGGGATTAATACGGGATTTTGTAAATATTACGAATTTTCAATATTTTTATTGATTATTTGTAGTATAACTTAATCTAGGATGATGCATTATCTTTTAGGATTATATTTATTATTTTATTAGGAATTAAGGTTGGGTTAAAATATTATTTTTAGTTATTATTATTTTATTAGGAATTAGAGTTAAAATATGTTTAGTTTATTATTATTTTATTCATTAGTTACTTAGGACCTTTAGAATTCAGCCCCTATATAAAGGAGGCTTCATTCAACTTTGTAAAGGAAGATTTCTTTGATCAATAATACAGCGAGAATTTGTTTTTGCAAGTGTTGATTGCCTTTTGCCTTCGAAGCTTCTTCTCATTGAGTTCTTCCAAGTTCTTGTGAGGGAGATTAATCTTCACACTCCAATTTGCCTTTTCATCGCGACTAGGAGGGTTGGTTAGAGCCATATTATCGTGTTTACCTTTTCATTGCGACTAGGAGGGCTTGATAGGACATTATCCATCGATTTTCCATATATCCATCCACGCCATCAATCATCTTTACTGTTCGCCTTCATAAGGGAGATCTATTGATTTCTTGGTTATCTTATTTTATTTGTAATTCCTTTATCTTTTCTTTATCTTGTTTTAATCTTGTTTCTTACCTTGTTTCTAGCACCTAAAAGAAACTCTAAGAACCCTTCTTGCTGCCGCCACCTTCTCCTATTCATCCCCCTTTGTTCTTCATCGAGTCTAGAGCTTTCTAGGTTTGATTCTTCAAAAAGAGCAACGCTCATTAACCCGCCACCGCTTCCCTATTAATTGGTATCAAAGTTGGGTCGATTCTTGGAAAGAAGCAAGCAATCTTGCTTGTTCTTGCACACAAAACTGTCAAGATACCCCAAAAGAGCTAGTCCAGAGAAGATTCATCGTTTCTGGTTCTTTTTATTTAATTTTAATTTAGATTCAAATCCTTCTTGTTAGTTTGCTATTTTTTTCAAAAGAACAAAAAAAGGCAAAAAAAAAACAAAAAAAAAACAAAAAAGCCAAAATTTAAAAAAAAAAATTGTAAACGAAGGTATTTAGGGCTGATTTTCTCCGGATATCATATTTATCCTAATATAAATCTCTAGTCAGAAATTCACCCAAATTGGAGTTCATTAGAGCCTTCAAATACATTCTTCAAGTTTCATTGACAGATTCGGTCTAGGATCTTGTCGAATTTCTTGAAAATTCTATAGGAGAAATTTCATTGTGAAAATTTCCAGATTGCAACTTCATATATTGAAGATCATTTATAAAAAAAAGTAGAATATTTGGAGATCAAGAAAACCTTCGAACAAAGCGATCAAGAAAAATAGATTGTTTGAGGGCTTACCATTCAACAGAGTCCATTGAATACTACTGAAGGTATTTGGTTCTGAAATTTTACAGTTGGTTTCTTAACGCATCGAAAGAAATTCAAGAATTTTTCCAAAATTTTTGGACACCGGTAACCCCCTCAAAAACGTTGCTCAAGTTGATCAAGCATTTTCTAGGTTTCTGGGTTGGTTCTTTTTTTTCTTTGACTCTTAGTGCTTTAGGTTCTTTTGTTTTTCCTTCTAATTATTCTTTTGCATTATCTAACACATTATCTTTATTTTGTTAGTAGGATTAAAGAGTTTGCATACTTTTTCCTTCCTTGCATTCTCGTTCTCTTGGAGTCTAACCCTTGTTTGGCCTCTTAGAACTTTTAGGTTTTCTTATCGCCTTTGCTAGTAATCAAACTCCGATACGAACTGTGGAAGACTACTTGGTAAAGTGAGTTTTAAAGAGTACAAGATCGGCTTACTTGCCTCTCGTTGTGTTACTTTCTTGGAGTGACTTGTGAGGTTTCTTGTTTTGTTGAATTTTTTTTCTTTTATTTTTATTTTACCTTAAAATTTTCTTTTGAGTGTTATAATTTCAGGATGGGAGACAATAACAACAAGACATTTACGGCTATCTTAGCCGCACTTGCTCGACTCACGAATCAAGTTGAAAGATTTGATGAAATCGTGAGAGAACGATAAGAACCACAACTGGATCTACCAAACCAGAATCCAAGACCAAACAATGATGAACTTTTGGTACCCGGGCGAGAACAACCACGTTTCCAAGCACCCAAACTCTTTACAAAACCAAAGTTCACGATCCCTTCTTTCAAAGGAGACAATGATCCAGACAGGTACATCGAATGGGAAGGAAAAGTTGATCTCATGTTTGCATACCATGACTGCCCCCAAGCTAAACAAGTTCACCTCATCACCATAATTCGAAGGATATGCTCGAACTTGGTGGATGCAAACAAGGAAAAAGATCAAGAACTTCCAAATTCCAATAATCACTTCTTGGACCGACCTCAAGCAAACCATGAGAAAGCGATTCCTACCAGCACATTATACACGAGAAGTTAAACTACGACTACACTAACTTCGATAAGGTATAAGTTCAGTTGAAGACTACTACAAGGAGATGATGTCCTTACTCAATAGGGCTAACATACCCGAAAAAGAAGAGGTCACTATGTCAAGATTCATCGTCGGCTTAAACTCAAACATCACTGATCTTCTTGATCTCCAGGGGTACGAAAACCTTGAAGATACACTAAAGAAAGCAATGAAAATCGAAGAAAAAATCCAAAGGAGATTCCGATTCATAGAACATAACCAAGGTATTTCATCCTCTTACCAAGGTAATCCTTTAAATCCTTCCTCATCTTCTACTCCATATTCTCAAAAAAAGCCAAGAGATGAAAAACATGACAAGGAGAAAGAACGACTAGTAAAGAATGACACACTTCCAGCCCCTAAAGATCAAATGATAATTTGTGAGGAGGTAGGGAAAGCAAAAAAAGAAAAAGATGAGAAAGAGGCAAAAGCAAAAGAGGTCACTAGTTACAAAAGCCAAAAGAATAATGACCCATGGGAGGTGAGTGAAGTTAATTGTGAGAAGAAAAGAGTGACTCAAAATCTATGTGTGAGCATAAAAGAATTGAGAGAGAACCTTCTTTACAAACAACCTTCCATTCTTGTTCACTTTTGGGAATCAATTGTTTCAATTTCTAACATTAACAAGGATTTTTCTAGTGTGTTTTCATGTTTGTTACAGGATTTTTGAGAAGTGTTAGGTAATTCACCTAACGAATTACCACCGAAAAGAGGAAAACTACACCAAAACAATATAGTTCAAGGTTCCATTATACCTTGTCAAATATACAATCTCGAAGAAACCAAATAGTTAGATTTGTTACAAAAAGGCTACATCCAGGAAAGCCTTAGTCATGACGCCATCTTAATGACGAAACATGACTTGAACAACTCCACAAGCTTTATAGTTTGTGAACAGGGAATCCATGTAAATGATGAGAAAGTAAAAGCAACACGAGACTGGCCCACACCATCTTCCATCGCCAAGAGTGGTCGAATAGTGCTAGGTGACCCTCCTAACGGGTTACCACCTGAATACCCTAATCACTATGCCATATCAATGAAGAGTCATGATTTACGAGAGTATAAAGATTCGAGGATGAATCCTTTTGAGGAGTGGGGGAATGATACATGCACCAGAGTCCATAATACATGCTTCTTTGGACTAATGTTTCTACTCAAACCTATTAGAAGAACAAAGTCTCAAGATTCAAAGCACATCTATTCGGTAAGTATAATGAGAATGAATCATTAAACGATTCTAATGTTGCTCCCTTTAATGTTTTAGATTCGAGGTTGAATCTTTTTGAAGAAATGGAGGATGATACATGCATCACAAGGCTCACATTAAAGGAAGAAGTAATAACTCTTCCAAATGATCCACTCGTCCAAGCAATGGAAAAGAAGATCAGAACAGAAGCAGACTTGAGATGACTTTTTGAATGCGATCCTGATCTTATTTAGTTACAATGTCTTCTGGAGATACGACCTTCTATCTCTTATCTTTCTAATGGTTCTTGAATTGCATCAATCTGATATCGGGAACTCAAGATATGACTATTTTACTGAAGACGATGTATGCAGAAAATCCTATACGGGATTAATACGGGATTTTGTAAATATTACGCATTTTCAATATTTTTATTGATTATTTGTAATATAACTTAATATAGGATGATGCATTATCTTTTAGGATTAGATTTATTATTTTATTAGGAATTAAGGTTGGGTTAAAATATTATTTTTAGTTATTATTATTTTATTAGGAATTAGAGTTAAGACATGTTTAGTTTATTATTATTTTATTCATTAGTTATTTAGGACCTTTAGAACTCAGCCCCTATATAAAGGAGGCTTCATTCAACTTTGTAAAGGAAGATTTCTTTGATCAATAATACAATGAGAGTTTGTTTTTGCAAGTGCTGATTGTCTTGTGCCTTCGAAGCTTCTTCTCATTGAGTTCTTCCAAGTTCTTGTGAGGGAGATTAATCTTCACACTCCAATTTGCCTTTTCATCGCGACTAGGAGGGTTGTTTAGAGCCATATTATCATGTTTGCCTTTTCATTACGACTAGGAGGGCTCGATAGGACATTATCCATCGATTTTCCACATATCCATCCACACCATCAATCATCTTTACCGTTCACCTTCATAAGGGAGATCTTTTGATTTCTTGGTTATCTTATTTTATTTGCAATTCCTTTATCTTTTATTTATCTTGTTTTAATATTGTTTCTTACCTTGTTTCCAGCACCTAAAAGAAACTTTAAGAACCCTTCTTACTGCCACCACCTTCCCCTATTCATCCCCTTTGTTCTTCATCGAGTCTAGAGCTTTATAGGTTTGATTCTTCAAAAAGAGCAACATTCATTAACCCGCCACCGCTTCCCTATCATTGGTCGTCTTGGGAAAGTACCTATTTTATCCTCCTATGTGCATCAATCTCAAAATAACCCTACTACATCTAGTCAAAGTAACAATGCTCCTATAACTGATGCATCATGTCCTGTTGAAGATGAGAATGTTAACTCTCACACTGTCTTGGCTTCTAATTCCTCTAATTCACAACATGTTCAAAATTCTTACTCGATGATTGTTCGCATTAAGGCGGGAATTTTTAAACCAAAGGTGTTTTTCTCTACAACTGATCATATTAATTCTGCCAACGAACCACTGTCAGTTTATCAAGCTTTGCAGTCAGATGAATGGAAGTAAGATGTACTTGATGAGTATAATGCATTGGCTCGAAACAACACTTGGATACTTGAACCAGTACCTTATGGTCGATATATTGTAGGTTGTAAGTGGATATTTAAAACCAAGCGAAATGCGGATGGAAAGATAGCTCGACATAAAGCTCGATTAGTAGCTAAAGGTTTTTCACAAACACCTGGATGCGATTTTGACAACACCTTCAGGATAGCCTCTACGACATGTGGTTTTTTCCATTGCTACTACTCATGGATAGCCTCTACGACATGTAGATAACAATAACGCATTTTTAAACGGTGATCTTGGTAATGAGGTATTTATGACTCAACCTCTAGGATTTGAACAAAAGGGAGCTAATGGAGAAGTATTAGTTTTTCGATTGCAAAAGGCCTTATATGGCCTAAAGCAAGCTCCTCGTATGTGGTATGGAACAATGTGTTGAGTTCTTCTTGATTTACATTTTCAAGAGTTAGATGTTGATGCTTCATTATTTGTTCGATTTTGAATGGCAGTCGAGTGATTATGCTTGTTTATGTTGATGACATTGTCATCATTAGCGATTCACCTACTGTTATTGAAATAGTTGTTCAACAGCTAGGTAAGAAATTCCCGCTTAAATATATTGGTTCTTTAAGTTATTTTCTGGGGATTGAAGTTACTAGATATAGTAATAAGCTTGTTTTAAAACAACAAAAGTTTATCAATGAGCTTCTTGTGAAATCAAACATGACTGGAGCTAAGGTAATCCCTACCCCAATGATTTTGTCATCAAAGCTTAAGAAGGGTGCAGACAGATCTCTTAGTGATGGTCAGTAGTTTCGGAGTATTATTGGAGGCTTAATGTACCTCACTCACACCAGGCCAGACATTTCATTTAGTGTACATAGTGTAGCACAATATATGCATAATCCATGTGAAGAACACTGGATAGCTATCAAACAAAAACTTCGGTATTTGGATGGGACAACTCACTATGGTATTGTATTTCAAGCTAACAGTTCTACAAATGACATTGTTACCTTTGCTGATGCTGATTGGGCAAGCAATCCAGATGACTGAAGATCCATATCAGGCCAGTGTGTATTTCTTAGAGAAAATCTAGTTTCATGGAGCTCAAAGAAACAGAAAATTGTGGCTCGTTCTACAACAAAAGCTGAATATCAAAGTATTGCTGACACAGTTGCTGAAGTGGTTTGGATTCAATCATTGCTATGAGACATGGGTGAAACGCAAGGAGAAGTTCCTATTATATGGAGTGATAACACTAGTGATACATGCATCACAAGGCTCACATCAAAGGAAGAAGTAATAACTCTTCCAAATGATCCACTCGTCCAAGCAATGGAAAAGAAGATCAGAACAGAAGCAGACTTACGACGACTTTTTGAATGGGATAATGATCTTATTTAGTCAAGATGTCTTCTGGAGATACAACCTTCTGTCTCTTATCTTTCCAACGGTTCTTGAATCGCATCAATCCGATATCGGGAACTCAAGATATGGCTATTTTACTGAAGACGGTGCATGCAGAAAATCCTATACGGGATTAATACGGGATTTTGTAAATATTACGAATTTTCAATATTTTTATTGATTATTTGTAATATAACTTAATATAAGATGATGCATTATCTTTTAGGATTAGATTTATTATTTTATTAGGAATTAAGGTTGGGTTAAAAGTATTATCTTTAGTTATTATTATTTTATTAGGAATTAGAGTTAAGATATGTTTAGTTTATTATTATTTTATTCATTAATTATTTAGGACATTTAGAACTCAGCCCCTATATAAAGGAGGCTTCATTAAACTTTGTAATTAAAGATTTCTTTGATTAATAATACAACGAGAGTTCGTTTTTGCAAGTGCTGATTGCCTTGTGCCTTCGAAGTTTCTTCTCCTGGAATTCTTTCAAGTTCTTGTGAGGGAGATTAATCTTCACACTCCAATTTTCCTTTTCATCGCGACTAGGAGGGTTGGTTAGAGCCATTTATCGTGTTTTCCTTTTCATTGCGACTAGGAGGGCTCGATAGGACACTTATCCATATATTTTTCCACAAATCCATCCGCACCATCAATCATCTTTACCGTTCACCTTCATAAGGGAGATCTTTTGATTTCTTTATTATCTTATTTCATCTTTCATTTATTTATCTTTTGTTTATTTTATTCTAATCGTGTTGTCTTGATTCCAGCACATAAAGGAAACCCTAAAAAACACTATCTATTGCCGCCACCTTCCCCATTAATTTCTTATTGTTCTTCATCGAGTCTAGATCTTTTCTAGGTTTGATTCTTCAACAAGAGCAACGTTCATCAATCCGCCACCGCTTCCCTATCAATTGGTATCAGATTTGGGCCAATTCTTGGAACGAAACAAGCAATCTTGCTTATTCTTGCACACAAAACCGTCAAGATACCCCAACGGAGCTAGTTCACAAACGATTCAGCGTTTCAGGTTCTTTTTATTTAATTTTAATTTAGATTTAAATCATTCTTATTAGTTTGCTATTTTTTTTTCAAAAAAACAAAAAAAAAGCCAAAAAAAAAGCCAAAAAGTCAAAAAGCTAAAACTTCAAAAAATTGTAAATGAAGGTATTTAGGGCTGATTTTATCCATATATCATATTCATTCTAATAGTAATCCCCATTCCAAATTTCACCCCAATCTAAGTTCATTGGAGCCTTCAAATACATCATTCAAGTTTCATCGGCAGATTCGGTTTAGAATCTTGTCAAATTTCTTGAAAATATTACAGGAGGAATTTCGTGGTGAAAATTTACATATTGCAACTTCATATATTGAAGATCATTCACACAAAAAATAAGAATTTTTGGAGATCAAGAACAACTTCAAACAAAGCGATCAAGAAAAACAGATTGTTTGAGGACTCACCGTTCAACAGAGTCTACTGGATACTACTGAAGGTATTTGGTTCTGAAAATTTACAGGTGGTTTCTTGACGCATTTAAAGACATTCAAAAAATTTTCCAGAATTTTTGGATATCGTTAACCCCCTCAAAAACGTTGCTCAAGTTGATCCAGCGTTTTCTAGGTTTTCTGGTTTGGTCCCTTTTTCTTTGACTCTTAGTGCTTTAGGTTCTTTTGTTTTTCCCTATTATTATTCTTTTGCATTATCTAACACATTATCTTCCTTGTGTTAGTAGGACTAAAGAGTTTGCATACTTCTTCCTTCTTTGCATTCTCGTTCTCTTGGAGTCTAACCTTTGTTTGGCCTCTTAGAGCTTTTAGGTTTTTTTCTTATCGCCTTTGCTAGTAATAAAACTCCAATACGAACTGTGGAAGACTACTTGGTAAAGTTAGTTTTAAAGAGTACAAGATCGGCTTACTTGCCTCTCGTTGTGTTACTTCCTTGGAGTGACTTGTGAGGTTTCTTGCTTTGTTGAATTTTTTTTCTTTTATTTTTATTTTACTTTAAAATTTTCTTTCGAGTGTTATGATTTCAGGATGTGTGACAATAACAACAAGACACTTACGGCTATCTTAGCCGCACTTGCACGACTCACGACTCAAGTTGAAAGATTTGATGAACTTACCAATACCGTGAGAGAACGACAAAAACCACAACTGGATCTACCAAACCAGAATCCAAGACTAAACAATGCTAAAATTTTGGTACCCAGGCCAGAACAACCACGTTTCCAAGCACCCGAACTCTTTGCAAAACCAAAGTTCATGATCCCGTCTTTCAAAGGAGACAACGATCCGGACAGGTACATCGATTGGGAAGGAAAAGATGATCTCATATTCGCATACCATGACTACCCCCAAGCTAAACAAGTTCCCTTCATCACCATGCAATTCGAAGGATATGCTCGAACTTGGTGGATGCAAACAAGGAAAAAGATCCAGAACTTCCAAATTCCAACAATCACTTCTTGGACCGACCTTAAACAAACCATGAGGAAGTGATTCCTACCGACACATTATACACGTGAAGTTAAACTACGACTAGACCGACTTCGACAAGGTAGAACTTCAGTTGAAGAGTACTATAAGGAGATGCAGTCCTTACTCAATAGGGTTAACATAACCGAAAAAGAAGAGGTCACCGTGTCAAGATTCATCGTCGGTTTAAACTCAAACATCATTGATCTTCTTGATCTACAAGGGTACGAAAACCTTGAAGACGCACTAAAGAAAGCAATGACAATCGAAGCACAAATCCAAAGGAGATCTCGATTCAGTGAACATTACCAAGGTACTTCATCCTCTTACCAAGGTAATCCTTCAAATCCTTCCTCATCTTCTACTCCATCTTCTCTAAAAAAGCCAAGAGATGACAAACCTGACAAGGAGAAAGAACGACCAGCAAAGAATGACACACTTCCAGTCCCTAAAGATCAAATGATAATTTGTGAGGAGGTAGGGAAAGCAAAAGAAGAAAAAGTTGAGAAAGAGGCAAAAGCAAAAGAGGTCACTAGTTATAAAAGCCAAAAGAATAATGACCCATGGGAGGTGAGTGAACCTAAATGTGAGAAGAAAAGAGTGACTCAAAATCTATGTGTGAGCACAAAAGAATTGAGAGAGAACCTTCTTTACAAATAGCCTTGCATCCTTGTTCGCTTTAGGGAATCAATTGTTTCGATTTCTAACATTAACAAGGATTTGCCTAGTGTGTTTTCATCTCTTTTACAGGATTTTCGAGAAGTGTTAGGTGATCTACCTAACGAATTACCACTGAAAAGAGGAAAACAATGCCAAATCAATCTAATTCAAGGTTCCATCATGCCTCGTCAAACATACAATCTCGAAGAAACCAAAGAGTTGGATTTGTTACAAAAAGGCTACATCCATGAAAGCCTTAGTCGTGACGCCATCATAATGACGAAACATGATTTGAACAACTCTACAGGCTTTATAGTTCGTGCACAGGAAATCCATGTAAATGATGAAATAGTAAAAACAACACGAGACTGGCCCACACCATCTTCCATAGCCAAGAGTTGTCGAATAATATTAGGTGACCCTCTTGACGGGTTACCACCTGAAAGCCCTAATCACTATGTCATATCAATGAAGAGTCACAATTTATGGGAGTCCAAAGACCGAGGTAAACAAAACAAAGTAGACGATGCACTACCACGAAGGTATACTCTTACCTATCAAACACATACTAATATTCCAAGAATTGAACATATCAAAGATCTATATCATAATAACTCGGATATTTCTGATATTTCTGATATTTCTACCCATACTTTTAAAAGTGCTTCTAATGAGTTTTATCGTGTATATGAGTTTCCTTGCCAACTAAACAGGTTCTACAGTCCAAAAATCTCCTCCAGAGAATTTTTAATTCATGAACCACACTTAAGAGACTTAAGGGATTACTTTAACAAACCAGTTGATATGGTTTTTAATCACTCATTCTCGCCACACACGAATAAAACCATGGAGAAATTATCTGAAGCAATCATACAGAAGTGGTCGGCACCATGTTGAATTTCAACCTAAACATCAGATTACAAGACTTGTATGCAAAAGAGGATTTCAAGACTACAAGAAATTAGTTCCTACAAAGAAGAAACCTCGACTAAAACGCATAAAGACACATCACATTGATCCTGGTAAATGTTTCACAAGTTTTTCTTCCAACAAATATAATTCTCTTTCTCTTGGATTTTCAGATTCGAGGACGAATCCTTTTGAGGAGTGGGGGAATGATACATGCACCAGAGTCCATAATACATGCTTCTTTGGACTAATGTTTCTACACGAACCTATTAGAAGAACAAAGTCTCGAAGATTCAAAGCATATCTATTCGGTAAGTATAATGTGAATGAATCATTAAATGATTCTAATGTTGCTCCCTTTAATGTTTCAGATTCGAGGTCGAATATTTTTGAAGAAAGAGAGGATGATACATGCATCACAAGGCTCACATCAAAGGAAGAAGTAATAACTCTTCCAAATGATTCACTCGTCCAAGCATTGGAAAAGAAGATCAGAACAGAAGCAGACTTACGATGACTTTTTAAATGGTATCCTGATCTT
This sequence comes from Hibiscus syriacus, assembly GCF_006381635.1. Taxonomy (NCBI): domain Eukaryota; kingdom Viridiplantae; phylum Streptophyta; class Magnoliopsida; order Malvales; family Malvaceae; genus Hibiscus; species Hibiscus syriacus. Next base: position 12,661,005 of record NW_024063533.1, read on the forward strand.
ATTTAGTCAAGATGTCTTCTGGCGATACACCCGTCTGTCTCTTATCTTTCCAACGGTTCTTGAATCGCATCAATCCGATATCGGGAACTCAAGATATGTCTATTTTACTGAAGACGGTGCATGCAGAAAATCCTATACGGGATTAATACGGGATTTTGTAAATATTACGAATTTTCAATATTTTTATTGATTATTTGTAATATAACTTAATATAGGATGATGCATTATCTTTTAGGATTAGATTTATTATTTTATTAGGAATTAAGGTTGGGTTAAAAGTATCATCTTTAGTTATTATTATTTTATTAGGAATTAGAGTTAAGATATGTTTAGTTTATTATTATTTTATTCATTAGTTATTTAGGATATTTAGAACTCAGCCCCTATATAAAGGAGGCTTCATTAAACTTTGTAATTAAATATTTCTTTGATTAATAATACAACGAGAGTTTGTTTTTGCAAGTGCTGATTGCCTTGTACCTTCGAAGCTTCTTCTCCTGGAGTTTTTTCAAGTTCTTGTGAGGGAGATTAATCTTCACACTCCAATTTGCCTTTTCATCGCGACTAGAAGGGTTGGTTAGAGCCATTTATCGTGTTTGCCTTTTCATTGCGACTAGGAGGGCTCGATAGGACACTTATCCATCTATTTTTCCACAAATCCATCCGCACCATCAATCATCTTTACCGTTCACCTTCATAAGGGAGATCTTTTGATTTCTTTATTATCTTATTTCATCTTTCATTTATTTATCTTTTGTTTATTTTATTCTAATCGTGTTGTCTTGATTTCAACACATAAAGGAAAGCCTAAAAAACCTATCTATTGCCGCCACCTTCCCCATTCATTCCTTATTGTTCTTCATCGAGTCTAGATCTTTTCTAGGTTTGATTCTTCAACAAGAGCAACGTTCATCAACCCGCCACCGCTTCCCTATCAACTAGTGAAGTGGATATGAGTGTCAATCCTGTATTTCATGCTTAATCGAAGCATGTAGAACTAGATATGTGCTTTGTGCGAGAGAAGGTAGCAAATAAGGAACTAAGTATAAATTATGTTCCTGTGTGTCATCAACTTGTTGATGGGTTGACAAAGCCATTATCAAATTCAACATTTTCTTTTTTTCGTGAAAAAGTTCAAGTTGTTAGTGAAGAAGCATCAAAAAAGTTGGGAGAATGTTGTAGCCATGAAAAGAAACAGAAAGATGATTTAGCACAAAGAAGTTGGAAGGATATTGTAGCTATAAATAATAATATGTTGCATGGATTAGGGGCAGGTTGTTAGTAATGAGCTGTTAGTAGTGATGAGCTATTATGGTGAGCTGTTATGGTGAGCTGTCATGGTGAGCTGTCATGGTTGTTAGATCATTCTAGAATTATGATTTTATGTAGGGACTTATAAATATTATGTTGTAGTATTGTTGCAATGCAGTAATGAAAATACAATTATGTTTTTACTGTGATATTAAGTCTATTAACAAGAATTTCTCTCTCAAAGTTAAAGAAATCATCAAAACATTATCTTCTTCCACTAATGATTTCAACGACGTTTCCAAAGTTATTGACTTCCACGTTGGGATACCTTATGGAATGCTATTTGCATTGGAGCTTTTCAAATGTATTTAAAAATGATTTATGTTCCATTAATTCAACCATTGAAATCTCTTTCGTGTATTTGAGTTTGACAGGTTTTGTTCTTTCGATTGGGGGATTCCTTTCTTTCATGGTGCCAGAGAGCATAGATGCCATTAGGTTTGGAATTAGTTTAGATGGAGTTCTTTTGGCATTAAGTGTATTAAGCTTAAAACCATACAAAAGAGCAGGGTCGTGGCTAGATTGTTGGAGGCCCTGTGCAAATTCTTATAAAGGGGCCCTTAGATCTCGAACTTATTTTTCTGAAATAATAAAAAAAATTATAGCTGTATTACACTGAGCAAACCCATTTGCATTGTTTTCCCAAAAACAATTTTGCTTGTTAACGAGATTTGAACTTAGGATTAACAAAGTCATGGGCCCACTGATTTAACCACTGCTCTATACCTATTTTTATGCTTCTTAATGGCAATAACTGATAGATATACTCGAGTCGTCACGCACTTTGCACACTCTCAGCCACGTAAAAGAGGAGTGTCTTCTCATCTTGCTACCAAATAGCAAGCAGGTTACTACATTTTTTAAATTTGCTAGACATTTTACATCCCTGAATAATATGATGTCATTTACGTTACATTAATAGGGTTATGTTTTCAAGAAGAAGAAACACACGTGAATTACTTTTTATTTTTTAATTGTCAATTCTAGTTTCTGTTAACTCATTAATGAGAGTTAACGGTCAAGGAATTAAAATCGAATGGATCAATAACGTAAGAGACTAAACGTACTTAATTTTTGAACCGGTGACCAAAGTTGATCATACCGAAAACAAAAGGGACTATTTGTATAGTTTAACCTGTATTCTTTATCAATTATTTGTTTTTTTTTCAAAAAGAAATCATGTAAGTTCTAAATCATATGTGATGAATGATCATGCCACAGTTTTTTAAGAGCATCCTAGTGGGGTCTCTACATGAATTTAAACTCAATGTGGAATTTTAAGATTCCAAATATGACCAAATTCAAAATCTAGATTAAGATATAGAATACAATAATGTATAAAAAATAATAATATTTATATGAGATTGTTGAAAATCCAATCTTTATAATTTAAGATCTGAAATGAAGAGTCCTGAATGATGAAATATAATCTTCAATGTAAATAAACAGTTGTTTCTGAGCAAGTCGTACTGATACCATATTGTAAAATAAGAACAAGAACAAGAAAATAAGAGATTTTTTTTTCTGAGCAAGTCGTATTGATAATATATTGTAAAATAAGAAATAACGAAACAATAAGAAGAACACGAAAAGAAGAGATATGAAAATGAGGAGAGAAAAATGTATTATTATTTTAATTTAAGTTGTAAAGAGAGACTTCTCCGACCTCTATGTTTATAGCCACAAGTAGTAGATGTAATATACAACTCTAATACTAATAGATATTAAAGACCTAATAATAATGTACATCGAAATCATATCTTATAAATAAGATGTTATATTTATTTTGAATAATTTAGAGTAACTACAAAATAATATATATTCAGAATTTTCTTAATCAACTGACAACACACCTCCTGCAAATATTTATTTTTAAAATAAACCTTTTATTGATTATGATCCATCAATCTTTCATAAATTGTATGTGCTTAGTTTTCATATCTAAATATTTAATTTTGAAATAAACCTTTTATTGATTAGTTTTATCGACGAGTTCATCCTTTACCCCAAAGTAATTAACGGTTTGGATAGAATTGAATTAGATTCGATTCCTTAATCACCTTAGTAAAGTACGTAACCTCATGTTAATAAAAAAACTTATACCCGAATTACATGATCAATATGTAAAATTTATAAACTATTAGTGACTAATAGCATAATACATCATTGTCGAGAAACAATAATAAAAAAGTATAAACTTATTTAAATATTAATTGTATTTTTATATTTTTTTTCTAATCATCTAGTATTATTTGGGTAAACTATACAAATGATCCCTGACTAGAGGGCGTTGTTTTTTTAATCTTCCGACTATTAAAAATCATAAAATGGTTACTCGACTATTGGTATGTTCTAAATTCTTCCTTTTTTCGATAAAAAATTAACGGTAGTCTGAATTTGACGTTAACCTGCTAACCAGAGTATGATAAAATATAATCTCAGAATCTCAAATGACTATACAATTTAAATGGTTTTTAGATTATATTTTATCATATCTCAGTCAGTATGTTAACATCCAACTCAGATGACCGTCAAATGTTTAATAGAAAATGATGAGTTTGGAAAATATGAATAGTCAAATGACCATTTTGTAACTTTTAATAGTCGAGATACTCAACAAAGCAACACTCTATAGTCGGGGGACTATTTGTGTACTTTGCCTTTTTTTATAAAACTATCATCTAGTATTTAAACTTAGGGTAAAGTACACAAATGGTGACTCAACTATGGGGTGTTGTTTTATTAAGTCTGCCGATTATTAAAGGTTACAAAATGATCCTTTGACTATAGGGCGCAACTTTGTTGAGTCTCCCCGACTATTAAAGTTACAAATGATCACCTGACTATTCATATGTTCCAAACTTATTCTTTTTCGTTAAAAAAAATTAATGGTAATCTAAGTTGGACGTTAACCTGCTGACTGAGATATGCTAAAATATGATCTCATAATCTCAAACGACTATCAAATCTCAATTATCATGTTAATGTCCAACCCAGACGACCATCATTTTTTCTAAAAAAGGATGAGTTTGAAACAAATGAATATTCGGGTGATCATTTTGTAATTTTCAATAGTTGAGGGACTCAACAAATCAATACTCTATAATTGAGGACCATTTGTGTACTTTACCCTTAAATTTAATAAGAGAAAAATAATATTTTTAAATAAACATTTTACTAATTTATATTTAATAATAAAAATGTCATATCATTATTTATTGATAATAAAAACAATTCATAAAAAATCACTTCATTATTAATTGGTCTTAAAGTCCCCAGTCGGGGAGGAGATGCGATAAGAAAGAGTAAAAAAATCAAGAAAGTTTCTTATTGGCTTAAGTTATAGATGAGGCTATAAACCCAAAACGAAATGGAAACAGACCTTAATTATATCATCATCTTCGTATTGAAAATTGAAACAGAAAAAAAAAAAACTCTCCGGCTTCCGCCACAAGGAAAGAGACTCTCCCGCTTCCGTTCCGTATCGCTCACTATTTTAGCCTCTTCTATGATAAGGGTTCTCTTCTCTCGTTAACCTCTCCATTTCTTCCTTCATTTCCTGTTAGTTTTCTTCTCGTAAGCAATGGAATCAAATCTAGCCATCAAGGTTCGTTCTTTCATCTCTCTATTTTTTTAAACATTTCATGCCTTCTTTTCATATACTCCCATCTTTTTGTTTTGCCGTACACAACCCTGGTCTTAATTTTTATATTTTTTTTAGTATTTTCTCTGTTTCCTCGCGAAAAAATGTGACCCTGTTCGTTTGTTCCCCAACTCGAGAATGATTATGTCCGTACTGATTGCGTTGCTTATTTTGATTTGTGATTGGCACGTACAATGAAGGCTTTTGCCTTAAGTTTCTGAGTTGATTTCATGAATATCGATCATGCATATGTGATATTCTGATATCCTTGTTTTAGAAAGAATTTGTGATTAACCCTATTTGTTCCTTTTGATATCTTTCAATTGATTTCTTTGTTCCCTGATTTTAAGATGTTGCCAATACTTGATTGTAATAAGTTGTTTGAACATGATACTTCGTTTATATCATCATTTATTAAATATATTCTTTAGACTCCGTGTCTTTTTCTTTTTCACGTAAATGCTATGGATGCAGGTTAAGTACGGTGATACTCTAAGGCGTTTCAATGCCCCAATTGTTGATGCTGGACACCTGGATCTTAATATGGCTGGACTGAGGGCAAAAATTATTGGGCTCTTTAATTTTCCTTCTGATATTCAACTTAGTCTGACATATATTGATGAAGATGGGGATATTGTTACCCTCGTTGATGATGATGATTTGCGTGATGTGATGAGGCAACGCCTTAAATTCTTGAGGATTAATGTGCAGTCTAATAAGGATAAGCTCAATAAACCTCACGCTAGAACAAGTGGTGGTTCTACTCCCTTAAGATCCCCATCTGTTCAGCCTCCATTGCCAAGCTTTAATAGTCATGCTGCTGATGTAGTGAGTTCTGTACCGGAGCATATTCGTGATGCTCTAACTGAAGTTTTCTCAAAGCTTTCTGTTGAAGTTGCTTCAAAAGCTGCATCTGCTAGTCCATTTTTGGGTGATCTTGTGGAATCCTTGTCTAAGGTTGGACAATCCTATCTGAGGCCTGCTTCCCAATCTGGAGTTGTTGCTGATTCAAGCAAGCCTGTTGGATCTCCTGATAGCCCTTCTACACCATCTGCTCCAACATGTCCAGATCCTATCAGAGATGGTAGTTTACGAGCATCTTTTTCAGAAGTTACAGCTGTTGATTCAAGTTCCAAGGCTAACAAGGAATCCAACACTGGAAATGCAGCAGGGGCTGTGGATGGCACTGTTATTTCTGGTACAGGTGCTGTTGATTTGAATACTGATCCTCATGATGCTAACCTTACTAGATATACTACCTTGTCATCTGGACCATCTACATCGAACATTTTAACTCATACTGATAACATAAACACAAAGGAGAACAATCGTAGCATTGACACATCAACCCCCTTCCTTGATACTACAAGGAGACATTATCCTTCAAATGAATGCCCCTTCAGTGGAGTGCCTGTAGCAAACGACTCTAATGTTCCTCCATATTCATTCCACCCCTTTAGTCCAAGTAAAAGGAGCTTTGCTTCGACTGATGGAAATGGTATGTTTAATACATTCCACAAGGGAATTCAATGTAATGGTTGTGGGGTTCTTCCCATCACTGGACCTCGGTTCAAGTCCAAAGTGTAAGAAATGTTACTAAGCACTTGTAGTTGCTTTTTCAAAATTTTATTATTTTGTTACTCACTGAACTTCGAAATACAGGAAAGACAATTATGACCTCTGCAGCATTTGCTTTACTAAAATGGGAAAGGAATCTGAGTACATAAGAATGGACAAGCCTCAACATTACCGACATCCATGGTGTTTTAGGGCATCAAATAATCATGTAATTTTCCTTAGCTGTTGGCTTCTCTACTGTTCTGTACTTTTAAGTGACGTTGGATGTGTTCTTATTTATAGTTTCAAGGGGTTGGTCTAGAACTCCCACGTGTCTTGAGGAATCGTGTACTAAAGTTAGCTCGGCCCAGACTTGAAAGTCACTTTGTCTTTGATATCAATGTACTTGATGGGACTGTAATGGCTCCCTCTACACCATTTACAAAGATCTGGCGGATGCACAACAATGGTACTCTGCCTTGGTATCGTGGGATGCAACTTGTTTGGATTGGGGGAGACAAGTTAACAGATGCAATCTCTGTTGATTTAGAGGTGATTTTTTTTTTATCTTTTTGTATTAATTACAATTTGATGCTACATGTGTACCCAGTGACCACATAATTCATTGATGTGCAAAATTATTTGTTTGTTTTCCCAACTCATGACAGATTCCTGCTGAGGGTGTGCCTCTTGATGGGGAACTGGACATTGCTGTTGATTTTACTGCTCCGGAGTTGCCTGGTAGATATGTTTCTTACTGGAGGATGGCATCTGAATCTGGCATAAAGTTTGGACAACGTGTTTGGGTTCTCATCCGTGTAAGTCATGCATTTTCTAAGAGGTTGATATTCTTTTAGAGGCATTAGTCCCTCAACAGTTTAGTTACTTATGCTTGCAATTTGTTAATGCAGGTTGATGCTTCCCTGAAGGATTCAATTGATGATAATCTTCATGGTTTGAACTTGAATTTGCCTCCTGAAACCAGTGTCCCAAAAGATACTGAGATTGTGGATATGAATGTTAATCTTGTCACAGAGCCTTGGAACTCTAATGCAACCTGTGACCCAGTAAGTTCCATGGTTGGTGAACAGTCAAAGGAACTAGTGAACAACAGTGATGTCCCGCACCCTGTTCCCACATCCTTGGTTGTTTCTTATCCCATAATTGATCAAGGAGATGTTGCAGTACCTGTTTCTGGACCAGCTGCACTATCTTTATCTGAGGCATATCCCATCAGTGACAAAGGTGTCTCAGCCCCTGCTGTTCCACAAATATCATCCTCATCCGTGTTTTATCCCCAAATTGATTTCTCAGAAGCTGCTCCTGCTGGACCCTATCAAGTGCCACGCTCAATCCGCGAACAAACACCTACTGAAGAGAGGAGTGAAAATACTGTTGAGCAGACTCTACTTAAGGAACTTGAAGATATGGGATTCAAACAGGCTGATTTAAACAAGGATATTTTGAGGAGGAATGAATATGATCTGGAGAAATCTGCTGATGATCTTTGTGGGGTATCTGAATGGGATCTGATCCTTGAGGAGCTGCAGGAAATGGTAAATCGTCTGCTAAATATGTAGCCTTGCTTTGTCTTTTGTATTTTGCCGTTTTTATTTTACCGTTCTCTTGTCGATAACATTTGGTTGGGTACAGGGTTTCTGTGATGCAGAAGTAAACAAGAAACTGCTGAAGAAAAACAATGGAAGCATCAAGGGAGTTGTCATGGATCTTCTAACTGGAGAAGGTGCTTAAATTATTATGGATGATGGCTCTTGGCTTTTTATTATTTATAAACAAATAAAGTGTGTATCTAAACCTTGTCATTGTGAACTGATGCTTTGTGTTTTAAGTTTCGGGGTGCTTTAAGCCTGCTTTGTCATCTCTTAAGTTATAGCAATATTTTGCAAACAACGGGCTGTAAACATTTTGCTGTTAATATTTAGTTATAAGCCTTAACAACTTGTGTATGTAATATGCATTATGTTTAAGAGTTTTACGCCTAACTTGAGTCGCGATTTGCCAAATGGATATTTAATAATAGAACTTTCTTATATTTACTCATTGTATTTTAAAAATTTATAATTTAATAACTAAATTTTATATACCGGGTTTTTTCATTATTTCGTCATTAACTTTGTAACTGTGTTAAGACGTAGTAAAATTAAAAGATTTTTACAATGTTTTACCTAGAGCAGTTGAAAAAAGGAAAATGACTGAAAAAATAGCGTAAATGAGATTACCCAAAACAAATCTTTTTACTATGTTTTACCTAGAGCAGTTAAAAATTTTCTCAAATTTGTTTTCCAAAATTTCTGATAGGATTTATACGACTTGAGGGGTTTAAGCATATTGAATATTGTGCGAGTTTGAAATCGAATATGGGTGTAGCTTTGAAATCACATTAGTGGTATATGGGGCTGGCACATATTCAAACCTAATTAAACAATACTAAAATGTATAAGTTTTGACACATTTAAATGTATATAATTAATAAATGTCTTTAAAAGCATACCTTATGATGCGCTTTTGTAAACTCCAAGCTTTATCAATATAATGAACAATAACAACTATGTAACCTTTGTTTTGATGATCTGAAGTCCACGTATTAGTTGTTATGGCAATTCGTACATCATTAGCCTCCAACTGGGACAATATTCTTGCCTTTTCGTCTTCGATAGTACGCAAAGTATCACGTTTCACAGTCTTGCGAGAAAGCATTTCAAACATAAGTTGTAGAGTAAAACAATACTTTTTGAATTATGCATGATCCACCATTGATAAAGGATATTCATTTATGACTATCATCGAAAGTTCTTTCCTTGCAACATGTTGATTAAATGAGAAAGTCTTCAATTTTACATCAGACTTCTTTTGGTTAGCCACTAGGTCATCTTGTCAAATGTCCACTTGAACTCGCTTGTTGCACCATCTCAAATGATCACGTAAATAACTTATCCCATTCTTAGATTCACCATTGAGTTTCTTTTTGCAATGATTACATATTGTCTTCCACTCCTTATTGATCTTTTCTTTTTCAAATTGCTCTCATTGATTTTTTTTTTCTTTTTTTAAGTGCTCTCATTACTCAGATTTTAACTTTGATGAGGTGTGTTCGCTTGATTCATTATTTTCAATCATAACATTAGGTTGTGTAGGAAATGTATGTCTCTCAGAACTTGGTGATGGACTTCCTTCGGATGGTAATTGAGGAGAGTTAAAAATATGAGATGTTGACGAAACATAATTCTCTCTCAAATTAGACATCTTCCTATATAATCATTCAAAAAATAATATTCAATAATTACAACAATCATAATTCTAAAACATGTACTAGCATCGAGTGCTGCAAAAAATTGATTTAAGAACTATTCTCAATGAGCAACAGAATGAAGTTCTAAGAATGAGAACATATATATGCAACAAAAATGAAAATTACATCAACTCTAACAAAACTGTATTTGATTTTGATCATCGTCAAAGCTAACGACATATACTTTTTTTATACTCCAGACATGAATATCATTCAGGCATAAATAAGGTAACATTGACATTCAATGTAGACATGCATAACAAATTATCACATTATATACTTCAAACCCATATTTAAAATTGTGCATTTGTATAGCAAATAGACATGTCATAATGACATATTATTATTCTCATGCTTCTGGTCACAATCATTGCACTGAAACTTCAAAAGCTTAGAATTTAATGGAAGAAAAATAATATAGGAGCATATAAAAGATCTTAATAGAAGCCATTAAGCTGCTCCGGAAACTAACATTTCACACGTGCGCGCGCGCGCACATATATATATATATATATTAAATCTTCACATAAAAATATTACAGGAGCATATAAAAGATCTTAATAGAAGCCATTAAGCTGCTCCGGAAACTAATATTTCACACACACACACACACACACATATATATATATATATATATATATATATATATATATATATATATATATATATAATCTTCACATATATTTTTATATGTATAGAAAAACTAATAAAAGTTAAAACATTGTTTTTACATGTATCAAAACAATCGAAAATAAAAAATAATAAGAAAAAAATTGTTTACCTTAGTGAAAAATAAGGTTCTTGAAGTGTTGAAAATGGTTGGAAATCTTGAAGGTATAAACTAAAGAAGAAGATTAGGATTTTAGTTGGTGATGCTAAAGATGAATTGAAATTAAAGAAGAGTGGAATTTCCAAAAATGAAAAAAAAAGGTTACAAATGCTTACAGTTCGTCGAGCACTGGTTTGTAAAGTGAAAAGGGAAAGGGAAAGGGAAAGGGAAAGGGAAATATAGGCTATAGTGAGGGAATCTGGGAAAGTTTGATTTTAAATTTTAAAGTACCCGGGTCTGGTCGGGTAGGGTTATTTTGACCCTAAACCCGACCTAGACTTGAACCCAAATATTTTATATGTAAAATCCGACCTGTTTTGATTTCGAATATTTTTAACAAAATTAAATCCTATCGATTCGGGTCAGATCAAAACCTATCGAGTTCGGTCCTATGTCCATCCCTATTTTAAAAGGGGCATGACAAGCATGTCATATGGTGAATGTTCCAATTATTTTTTTCTTTTATATATTTTGATTATGACTCACCAGTTGGGTTTTGAAAATTCTCTAAAAAATTTAGGATTATGTTTTCATGTTTAATTGAAAGGTTTTGATGTGATATGATTATTGAGGTTTTAAAGATCAATCGAAAAAGTGTTAAGATGGAGTGAATTGACTTTTTGAAAATTTTGGGTGTGAAAGTGAAAAGATAGACAATTTGACACAAAGATTTAAAGTGATTCGACTTTATCAACCAAAGTCTACATCCACCACCTTAGCTTCACATTAAGGATTTCTAACAAATTCACTAATTTGTTCTTTCTTTTTCTAAGCTCAAGAGTAATCTTTAAAAATCTCTATTTTTTCAAAGACTAAGATAGAACCACTCCACTTTTACAAAGGATAAAATATGTAAACAAGAAAAACTCACAAGGTAAGTGTTTATAAAGATTTAGCTCACAAGAAAACAATTAAAAGATACGCAATGAGCTCAAACACTTATGTACAAGAGAAAATAGAAAATAAATAGTGAAATGGCATTTTTCTTGATCTCTTTTGCTTGGATAGTTGTTGTAGCCTTGTTCAAGTATTCTTGTGTTGTTTTTATATGATGGAATGAAGTAGCGGTCGTTTCTAGCTGTTGTGGATGATTTGAAGCCGTTGAAGTCTTTAATTTTCTACAAAATAAAACTGTCTAGAATAGGGAGTATCGATACTGCCTTTTGGAGTATCGATACTTTCTTTGTAATATTTAAAAATCTAGCCATTAATGATCGTTGAGCTTGACCAGTATCGATACTAAGGCTTTGTAGTATCAGTACTACTATGTAAAGTAGTATCGATACTCCTAGAGTATCGGTACCAATTTTACATTATGGAATTAGAGCAACTTTGAAAACCATAGGTAGTATCAATACTTCCATGAGAGTATCGATACTTCTCTTACTTTTGATATCGGTATTGTATGAACTATATCAATACTATAAAAACAATATCAGTACTACTTACCCAGAAAAATATTGTGTTCAAATTCTTGTTTAATGGACTTTGAATTATTTTTTTAAAGTTTTGAATAAATTCAATCAAGTCCAAAAAATATTTTCCCCTTATTTGTATATCAAAATATAGATTCAACATGATGTTATTTATGTGTTATACAAATATGAAATGCATGTTCGATTGTATTAGTTTAGGATTCAGAGTTTTTGGTGTGTTTAAATGTATGTGTTTTGTTTTGGTGTGTTTATTGTTTTGGTCAATGTAGCAGAAATTTGATGTGTTTAATTGTATGAGTAGAGTTAATTTAGTTGACCACATATGTCTCTGTGTTGGATAATGCATGTTTGTTGATTTTGTGTTGGATAATGTATCTGTGTTTTTAATTAATGTATATTTATTTAATGGTATAGATTTAGATGTTTTTAATTGTATAAGTGTTGGATAATTTAACACCTTATATCCGATCACGAAAGATGACTCAATTATTCTAAGTGCATATTGGATTTCGAAACGAATCATACAAAACAAATCCTAAACATGCATACTAAGAATAACACTAGAAATTTAGCAATCATCATGTGTATGGAAGTAGTCATATATCATGCTTCAAACAATCATACAAAGCTTATTTCGCAACTTAATCGAATTAACCAAAGGGTAAAATAGTCATTTTATCATACATGCTTGAATTTGAAATAGATTTCCAGAATTCACCAAGTCATTATTACTTACAATAAATAGGGACCTAATTGAGCATGCATACATAGGGACTAAAATATAAATAATTCAAAACATGTATTCAACTAGAAATCATCAAATTGACTAGTCCATTATGTAATTAGGTACATTAGAGTGTAATAGGACAATTCTCAAATAATTATGAGTTAATACCAAAAATTAATTAAGGATTCATATTTTGGACTAATTTGAACTCATTCTAAGGTTCTGGAGTCATACTAAGACATAGGATACACTTAAGGCCTTTAATATATGCAATTTAACGATTTTTAGATGAATTAAAATAAAAGAGATCTATTCCTTATCACAGGGATCGATCCTTTGAATTCTAGTATGCAAAATTCATCAATGGGTCAATCCCTTTAGACAAGAGATTGATTCTTTGCCTTAGGGGATCGATATTTCTTCAAGATATAAATTCATTTCTTTTAAATACAGAAAATGAGTATGAACATGTAAGAACATGCTATCAAATGATCATGGAATTGATCCTATGGTATTTGAACATGCATGAACATTTTTGAACCACTTAGAACAGGCCAAAAACACATTTCTTACATGCCTCATTACATCAAATAACACAATCAACATGCATTTGGCATTCAAAGTCAAAATTTGTATAAAGTATAAACTCTATCACAAGTCACCTAATCAATTTGTGCATTATTGATTATTTCATGCAATCTATGAGTTCAACAGATTAGGTTATCTTAGTGTCACTTGTCTAAATGATCAAAAGATGTAATTAATGCATAAAACATAATTTGGTCACTTTACTCAACATATTAAACATCAACACTTATCAATTTTTTATTCGATTATGAAATCAAGGAATATTATAGGACATCTCCAGTCTCTATAGTATGTAATTACAAACAATCATGTAAAGGTACCCAAAACCATCCCATATTACCTCATAATAACCAAAATCGAACTTACACTTTTTAAGAGATTTGCTTGTTTGATCACACCTTATTCTTGGCTCTTGATCTCCGAAATCAATCTCTAATCCTCTAAATAATGTTAACGACGAGTATGAGCTACAAGGTTCAGTGAATGACTAAATATTTAAGTATGATACACTCATCAAAGCTAAAGGAGAGCATCATTGCATTGTTTAAATTTTAATTTATTTTAATTTAGTCCTAAGTTTCTTTTATGTTTTATTAATTTGTTTATTTCAATTTAGCCTTACGAGTTTCTTCTATTCCAATTTAGTTCATTGTTTTAGTTTTATTTATTTATTTATACTTTTAATTTTTTTGGTATATATTTATTTTATTCAATTTAAACCTTACATTGTTCTTATTTGTGACCAAGCATTTTGAATTCATTTAATTTTAGCCCTTATTTTATACCTTATATTATACATACATATATTACTTATATTATAGTAGTATTTTATGCTATACTGTGTACATACTATAATTATATTTTGTATGCTTATATTTTATTATTATATGTTATATCTTATAAATGTGTTGTACTCTTAAAATATATTTTATTTTATATTATTTATATTTTATTTCACTATTTAATATCCTTACTGATAATTTTTTGTTATAAGAAAATCTGTTTATTTATATTTGAGGAACACAAATTAAATTAACAATCATTTCTTAGTTTTCTATTGTTAAGACAACAACATAATCGATTAGGTATCGAAAAATGTGCGGTGTTAATTAATCTAGTACAAATTGACTACCGAATTCACTCTCTGGGTAAGTAGACCATATTTTGTTATTTTAATTTTATTATAACATAATTTTAGGTGATCCAATCACACCTACGGACGAACCTATGTATAGTGTTGGGGGCACTACCCCTAATTTTTTATCATTAAAAAATATAAATGGATAAATATCTATTTAGACTTCAAATTTTAGTTTATTTTGATTTTGTGCATTCTATTTCCTATTGTTAGTTATACCTTGCCCCATTGAATTAGAATCCTGACTCCGTCCTTGATCAAACCCTAATAAAGATTTACATTGAATCCCTCAAACTATGAATTTAATTATAATCAAAGAATGTTGACTCCATCCCTGATTACACCTTAATAAAAGAATGCATCTCAACAGTGAAGATTTATGTTTTGGTTAATGGTTCGCCTGCAAATGAATTTAGTATGAAGCGTGGTCCTAGACAGGGGATCCTCTCTCCCCTTTCTTGTTCATCCTTGTTCTGAAGCTCTCCAACAGATTTTAATAAAAGGGGTGAGTCTCAGCTTAATTGAAGGTGCAAGGAACTTAATCCCAAATCTGTCCTTCTCATATCTTCAATATTTGTTTCAAACGTGGTTGATTTTCTTAGTTGTTTGAGTTATGTTCGGGCTTGAAGGTTTAACTACAAAAAGTCCAGCATGGTGGGTTTTGGGGTTTCACATAATCATTTGAAAATCTTGTCTTCAATGTGTGGTTGTCTAATAAGCAAGTTTCCTTTCACTTATCTAGGAATTCCTCTTGGAGCTAATCCAAAAAAAGTCGCAACTTGGGATCCTATATTAGAGAAGATTCGATCAAAGTTATCGGTTGGAAAAGTGGCTCCTTGTCATTTGCTGGCAGGGTTGTTCTTATAAACTTGGTGTTATCGGCTTTACCGCTATATTATATGTCTCTATTTCAGATTTCTAAAACGGTGATTGACAATATTGAAAAGTTGCGTAGAGGTTTCTTGTGGGGTTATTCAAATGACTCAAGGAAAATTGCTCGTGTTAAGTGGGACCGAATTTGTTTACCCAAGAAACAAGGTGGTGCTGGTGTAGTAAATATCTTGGCAAGAAATAGATCTCTTCTGACTAAGTAGGGGTGAAGGTTTGTCACGGAGAAAGATTCACTTTGTTGTAAGGTGATATGCTCGAAATATGGAACACTCCCTCAGCAATGGCGCATGAATCCATCTTCTTCTTGTCCCATATCTACCATTTGAAAAGGAATTATAAAGAATTTACAGGAGAAGTGTGTATAAAAATGGATATGTAGTGATGCCTTTCGGTGGTTGTTCGGGAATGGTAAATCAATTTTATTCTGGGAAGATTTTTGTTGTAGTAGTATGCCTTTAAAATTTTCGTTTCCAAGACTCTATAGACTAGCTAAGGACAAATATGCTAAGTTGGAAGATGTGGCAGTGGGAAACAAGTTGCTATCCATTCAGTGGGTTAATATATTTTCAAGAAAACTGCTTGATAGGGAAGTGTCATCTTTAAAATGTTTTGAAGATTGTGTTAAGGATATTGTCGTCGTACTAGAAATTGAAGATAAGATTCTTTGGGTGCACGACAAGGGTGTCCACTTCTCGGTAAAAACTTTGTCTAATCTACTAGTGAATAATGATAATGAAGACTCAATGTTCAACTTCGATCTCCTCTGGAAGCTGAAGGTTCCTCCTAAAGTGCGTAGTTTTCTTTGGTTACTTGCTATCGACAGATTACCTACTAAGGATTTCTTGTTAAAAAAGGGTGTTTTAAAAAGGTCGGATCAAGGCTGCGGTTCGTGGTGTGGGTCTGAAAGTGAAACTTAATAATTTTTTTTTGAATTAATCACTGATATCCGATCTATTGACCGACTAATTCAGATTGCGTACTGCAGAGGCGAGGGCGACCCTCCCAACCCAGTATGCTCCATTGTAAACGTCAAGATTCGAACCTCTGATCTTGCTTAAAGGACCTAGTGTCTCATCCCACTAGACCAACTGGTTGTTAGTGAAATTTTATTTAATTTACTGGTAAATTATAGATTCATAAACTGCTTTTGGTCTCAATTTTGTAGGTGGTGGGGTTTGTCGTGGAGTGCTCCATCTTCAATCATGAGCTTCTTCAATTTTTGCTTTACTAAATGTAACTGGTTTGCTGCTGCGGTTTTAAATGTTTGGATTGCTAGAAATGATTTAATTTTTAATAAAAAAAATCTATCAAGATGTTTGATCTATTGTTTACAACAAAACTTAGTGCATTGTTTTGGATAAGAGCTTCGACTGTTGATTTCAAGTTGGTGAAATCAACTTGGCGAGATAACCCTTAAAGTGCTTGAGTTCTTATCCCAGTCTTATTACATCCCCTAGGAAGTCTCCTCCGAATGATCATTTGGAATTTGTGCTAGCTGGTGTAACATTACCAGATTCTGCTGGGTGTGGTGGTTTCCTTCGATGTGTTGATGGTTCATTCCGTGCTATGTTCTCAGGGCCGGTTACTCCTCAAGGTATTGAGGATGTGGAAGCTATGATGATCTCTGTAGCTTTGGGTTTTGATAACTCCGTAAAAAACTACTTTTAATTCATTTTTACTTAAGTTATTGTTTGTCTAAGGATTCATATATGTCATTTTAGATTCATGTAGTTGCATTTGTGGTGCTTGTGTTATTTTTATTTTGTTAAGGTGCTATATAATGGGAAATGTGTGGTTGGTTAGTGATGTGCAGGAAACAAGGAGCATAGGACAAGCTGAGAAGAATGTCGCGGCATCACATGTTGATGAAGAGATATTTTCACAAGAGGACAACTATCGAAGCACGTGTCTACTGCTACTAATCGTCTGAATGGGGTCCACTGCCACCTATGGAGATAAATTTCACGCACAATGAATGAATTTGGGGTATAATGGGTATTTTGAGTGCAAAATTTCCCAAGAGCACAAGAACTCTTCTTTTCTTATTTCTCCATTTTTATTGGTGTTCCTCTATTGGTGAAGCACAAGGGAGTGGCGTAGCATCCTAGAGGAGCTCGCACTATTGTCGTTCGTGGTGGCTTGAAGGAATTGTCGGCCGTGCACACCTTGTGCTTCCTTCTCCAACCTTTGCTCCATTTTTAAAGCTTCAAACTTTACTTGGGTTGTAAGATCGAATGAACGATTGGGTATATTCCATGGTTTGTTCGAACCCCACCATGAACTAAGCTATATTTGGTAGGGATCATTCGATGGATGCTTGAAACTTTATTTTAATGGTTAATAAATGTTTATCTTTTGTTTTTACTTGTTTCGTTTATCTGTGCTTCATCTTCTAAGATTATAGGAGGCATGCGAGTGTCCATTTCTTATATGAAGACTAGATGTTCGAGAGAAATCTAGTCACTAATTCTTAAGTATTTGAGAGAAACTTAAGTATGATTAACATAAGCAATGGGGTATAGTTAATCACTATAGCTTAATCCCTTAGTACTTGAGAGAGACTAAGTTAGGATTTCAATGACTAAGAGGGGTAGTGTGTCTTCAATAGTGTAGGTTGCCATAGTTGAGACCAAGAGGAGATGTCGTGGAATTATATTCTGTTAGTTTTTTAGACTAGAGATAGCGAGAACACTTTTAGCAAATCCGTCGAACAAGGAAAGCATTATAAGACTAGATTAGCTAGAAAGATAAGTTTTCAGCTCCTTAAGTTACTCCCCGCCATTCATTCCCGAAGTAGCTTCCCGTGTGAGAATTATCAAGCTATTCCATTTATTTGCTATTTTTACCATTTTACATTGCCTTGGCATTTTCATCTTTTCTCATTATAAATTATTTTTTTGCCTCGACACAATTACATTCCCTCACCATCATTCCATTCACCCTCACGTCTCCATTACCGAAGCATCATCAATGTATATATATCATTTCTATACTTAGATAATTTAGTATAGTGTTATGGTCAAACTCATAAATTCCACCAGTCCCGGAGAACGATACTCACTTATCATTATATTACTTATTGCGATTATGTATACTTGCACATCATTTGCGTATAATTTATTAGTACTCACAACACGCAACAAGTTTTTTGGTGCCGTTATCGGGGATTGGCAACGTGGAGTTAATTAGTTTTCCATAGCATTTTATTTTGCTTCTTTATTTTTTTTGTATATTTTACTTTCTATTTTACTTTATTCCTTTTTAGGCTTATTTATTCTGAGGAGCCATTAGATCCAATTGAATCTGAGATTGAGAGAATTTTTAGGAAAAAGATATGTGATCAACGTGCTCAAGAAAATATGTATCAAATTGGATGGATTATGGCTGATTTGAAATGGATTAGTCCCATAATTTGCATGCATAAGATCCTGGTAGAAGAATGCCATGGCAACTCGTTAGAACACAAGGAAGACTTAAACCTGTCATGAAGAAAGTGGTGATGAAAGAAATAATCAAATGGCTTGGTGTTGGAGTGATTTACCCCATATCTAATAGCTCATGGGTGAGCCTTGTCCAATGTGTGCCCAAGAAAGGTGGCACGACTGTGGTGACCAATGAAGATAATGAGCTATTACCCACGCACAATGTCACTGTTTGTAGGATATGCATGAACTATCGTAAACTCAACAAAGCTAAAAAGAATGACCATTTTTCTTTACCCTTAATTGATAAAATATTGGATCGATTGGAAGGAAAAGAATTTTACTATTTCTTAGATGGATATTCTATGTACAATCAAATTGCCATCGCACTAGAAGACCAAGAGAAGACCACATTCACATGTCCCTATGTCATTTTTTCCTTTAGAATGATTCCTTTTGGACTTTGTAATGCCCCAACAACATTTCAGCATTGCATGCAAGCCATCTTTTCTGATATGGTTGAGGAATTCCTTAAGATATTCATGGATCCGTTTCTGGAGATGACTTCGAGCGATGCCTTGATAATTTTGCAAAAGTTATTAAAAGATGCGAGGAGGCTGACCTGGTTTTGAAATGGGAGAAATGTCACTTTATGATGACTGAGGGCCTTGTATTAGGGCAGAAGATATCCCATAAGGGTATTGAGGTGAATAAAGCTAAGATTGAAGTGATTTAAAATTTGTCACCACCTACCTCTGCCAAGGGCATCATGAGTTTTCTTCGACATGCTGTCTTTTATAGAATATTCATCAACGATTTCTCCAAAATCTCTAAGCCCTTATGTACCTTGCTTCAACAAAACCAACCCTTTGTTCTCGACAAATTTTACCTAGGCGTATTTACTGCGCTGAAGCAACTGTTGATCTCAGCGCCCATTGTAGTTTCTCTTGACTGGACATCACCATTTGAGTTGATGTGTGACGCAAGTGATTATGCTAGCCATACCTTGAATGAGGCAAAAATGAATTACACAACCAGCGAGAAGGAATTACTTGTTATGGTATTTGCAATTGATAAGTTTATACCATACCTAATAGGAACTATGTCTATTGTTCAAACTGATCACTCAGCTATAAAATATTTAGTGAACAAAAAGGATGCCAAGCCTAGACTTATTAGGTGGATCTTACTTTTACAAGAATTTGACTACTTATTAGGTGGATCTTACTTTTACAAGAATTTGACTTGGACATTGTAGATAGAAAAAGTACTGAGAATCAACTTGTCGATCAATTATTAAGGCTAGAAAGAAATTATAAATAA
Source organism: Hibiscus syriacus (assembly GCF_006381635.1). Lineage (NCBI taxonomy): Eukaryota > Viridiplantae > Streptophyta > Magnoliopsida > Malvales > Malvaceae > Hibiscus > Hibiscus syriacus. The sequence goes on from NW_024063533.1 coordinate 12,681,180, forward strand.
CATGACATTTTAGATATTCAAGAGGAATTCCCTGATGAGAAAAATCTTATATGCCACGACAATCCTATGGTACGCTGACCTTGTTAATTTTCTTGTTAGTGGTATACTTACTTTTGAATTGAACAACCAAGGCAAGAAAAAGTTCAAGCACGATGCAAGGTTTTACTTTTGGGATGAGCTATATTTATTCAAGCATTGTGCAAACCAAATTATTAAACTATGTGTACCTGAAGATGAGCAGTAGGACATCCTATACCATTGTCACAGAGCCCAAAGTAGAGGTCATTTTGGAGGATCGAGGAATGTTACCAAGGTTCTGCAATTATACTTTTATTGGTCAACTTTGATCAAAGATGCTTAAGCAATTTACAAGTCATGTGATCGATGCCAAAGCACTGGGAACATATCCAGGCGATATGAAATACCATTGCAAGGCATTCTAGAGATTAAGTTGTTTGATGTTTAGGGCATTGACTTCATGGGACAATTCCCATCTTCTTGTGGTGATTTGTACATATTGGTTGTTGTGGATTATGTATCCAAGTGGGGGGAGGAGATTGCAACATCAAATAATGATTCCAAAAATATCTTAAGTTTTTGCACAAGAATATATTTACTCTATTTGGAGTGCTTCGAGCCATCATTAGCGACGAGGGAACCCACTGCGACAACAAGTTGATTTCCAAGGCATTGAAGAGATATGGAGTCCGTCACAAGATAGACACGGCATATCATTCATAGACGAATGACCAAGCTGAAATATCAAACCGCGAGATAAAGCATATCTTAGAAAAAAATGGTGAATTCGAGGTAGAAGAATTGGTCACCAAAGTTAGATAAGGCACTCTGGGCATATAGAACAACTTTTAAGACTCCTCTAGGCATGTCACCCTTCACGTTGGTGTATGGGAAGGCTTTCCACCTCCCTCTTGAATTGGAACTCAAGGTATATTAGGCCATTAAAAGGCTAAAATTTGATGCTCAATTTTTCGGGGAGCAAAGATTTATTGAGCTTCATGAAATGAAAGAGTTTAGGGCATAAGCATATGAGAACCAAACTATACAAAGAAAAGACTAAAAAGTGGCGTGACCAAATGCTGATGCAACTACATTTTCATGTTGGCCAACAAGTTTTACTTTACAGTTCAAGGCTTAAGATCTTCCCTAGAAAGCTCAAATCTAGATGGTTAAAACCATTTGAGGTGCATCACTTGTACCCTTATAGATCAATTGATATAAAAAATATAGACGATGAGATGATCTTTAAAGTCAACGGTCAGCGCTTGAAAGTTTACAATGGAGCTCCACCATTACTTAACAAGTCAGTGCTTTACTTGTATAACGTTTGAGTGTGTTTACCCCGTGAACCAAATTTCAATACCACATAATTGGATTTTGTTGTTTGTGTATAAATAAAGATTTTTTTTATAATTTATAATTTTTCTTATTTTTATTATTCATGGATATTTACAAATTGTTCTGTACTGTAGTGACCACCAGAGGTCATGCATAAAGGGTGAAATGGTTTCAAATGGAAGAAAGGGTTTTTCGGATGAAATTCTGCCAACATTTGACGATGCCAAAGCATTTCCTAATATCCCTCATCATGAAGACACCCATGATTATGATGATGTTGATCCTACTGATGTTGAACGCGAACAAAACCCCGAGACCCATCCCTCGTATCATGTTGTTCCTGACAAGCCATCCCATGAATCCCCCAACAAAACTGTAATGATAATGAATCCTTCCATATATAGGATCATAGGATCAGCTGTAGCTGTCGTATTAAGACTTCTGCAGGGCGCATTAACACCCTTGCTGCCACAACTTACTCAACATCTTCGTAATCCAACCCCACCCCACTACATAAGCGCACCAGTGTGGAATTGCAAGCACCTCCACTTCAACACCGCCACCATTATAGAAATCGAGGTACCTCATTTTTCATTCTTTTTTGTATAGCATGACATTGCATTTAGTTTCATTAGTTACTTAGTTATTTTAAGCATTGAGGGCAATGTTTCTCTCAAGTTTGGGGGAGGTAGTGTTCTTTGTAGAACATGTACAGGATATTATTAGCATAACATTATGCCATGACATCAGTAATTGGTAGGACAGTTAGATGAAATGTTTTGATGATACTCGATGATTATGAATTTTTTAGGCTATAAATTGAATGTAAATGACTACTGAGAATGATAGAACTAACTCTAGGACTTGATGCTTTGTGAATTATTCTTACACGATTTGTATGTTCTCTATACTTAAGGAATTTAAGAAGTTTTTATGAAAGAGCTCTGGTTAGCCTTGGCATTAAAATTTGGTATTGTGTTTAAATGATAAATCATTGTCTAAAGAACTCCCTTATGTTTGAATTTTGTTTGATCATGAATAAATACTTCAACATATTTGTAGAGGGACACTCTTCTTTACCGTGGCATTGCCTGGAACTCTCTTTAATAAATGGCAGCCACGCGCATACGAGTGAATAAAAGTAGCCACGAGATGACTGTACATGTTTGCACTATTGAGGAAATGCCTGGATACCGCGTTTCAGTAAATGAAAGTCACATCAAGTGTAAACCATAGTTGTGATAGGCTGACACTCCTCGTAGCAGCGTAAAAAATAGAAAAAATGTGTATTAAGTAAAAATGGATTATAAATATGCTTAATGAATGAGTAAATATCGTTAAGTATAAAATATATACAATTAGAAATACTTGATTTCTTGATATAAATTAGAAATTCGCTAGATTCGTTAAGTATAGATTAGATACAATCACTCACACACAACCACAAAGAATATTGACATAAGGAAAAATACTTGATTTCTTGATATGGCTAGCATGTGAAGGCAATTCTTTCTGAGGGTTGAAATTCAATCTTTGTCTTGTTGTCTTATTGTTGAAAATTTCCATGACATTTTGATTATGTTAATTGCTATCCATTACTTGAGGACAAGTAATAGATTAAGTTTGGGGTGTGATAACTCCGTAAAAAAGACTACTTTTAAGGCCTTTTTCACTTAAGTTATTGTTTTTCTAAGGGTTCATATAGGACATTTTAGATTCATGTAGTTGCAGATAGTTACATTTATGGTGGTTGTGTTATTTTTACTTTGTTAAGTTGTTATATGATGGGAAATGTGTGGTTGGTTAGTAATGTGTAGGAAACAAAGAGCATAGGGCAAGCTGAGAAGAATGTCGTGACATCACATGTTGTTGAAGCTGACTGCAATGCCTTGGCATTTCTGGCGTAGAAAAAGACAGATATTTTCACAAGAGGACAACTGTTAAAGCACGGTTTTGCTGGTGGTAACTATATGAATAGGGTTTACTGTTACTTATAAAGATAAACTTATCGCACAAGGAATGAATTTGGGTATTTTAAGTACAAAGTTTCCCAAAAATACCCTTAAATATTTTATTTATAAGGACACCTCACAAGAGAGAGAATCTTGGAAAATCATATTCTTCTTCATTTTCTCTACCTCCATTAATGCACATTAGCTCTTCTTTTCTTCTTTCTCCATTTTTATTGGTGTTCCTCCATTGGTGAAACTCATGGGAGTGGTGTATTACCCGAGAGGAGCTCACGCAATATTCGTTCGTGATGGGTTGAAGGAAGTGTCGGCCGTGCACACCTAGTGCTTTCTTCTCAAACCTTTGATCTATTTTTAAAACTTCAAACATTATTTAGGTTGTAAGGTTGAATGAACGATTGGGTATACTCCATGGTTTGTTCGAACCCCACTATAAACTAAGCTATATTTGGTGGGGTTCATTCGATGGATTCTTGAAACTTTATTTTAATGGTTGATGAATGCTTATCTTTTGTTTTTACTTGTTTTGTTTATGTGTACTTTATTTCTTAAATATGATTAACATAAGTTGTTCATAAGAAATCTAATCACCAATTCTTAAGTATTTGAGAGAAACTTAAGTATGATTAACATAAGCAATGAGGTATATTTAATCACTATAGCCTAATCCTTAGTACTTGAGAGAGACTGAGAGAGGATTTCAACGACTAAGAGGGGTAGTGCATCTTCAATAGTGTAGGTTGCGATAGTTGAGACTGGTAGGAGATGTCGTGGAATTCTATTCTGTTAGGTTCGTAGACTAGAGATAGCGAGAACACTTTTAGCAAACTCTGTCGAACAAGTAAAGCACTAGAAGACTAGATCAACTAGAAAGATAAGTTTTCGGCTCCTTAAGTGATTCCCCACCATTCATTCCTGAAGTGGTTTATTGTGTGAGAATTATCAAGCTATTCCATTTATTTCTATTCTTACCATTTTACATTGCCTTGGCATTTTCATTATTTCTCATTATAAACTATTTTCTTGCCTTGGCAGAATTACATTCCCTCACCATCATTCCATTCACACCCACATCTTCATTGCCGAAGCATCATCGATGTATATATCAATTTTATACTTAGATAATTTAGTATAGTGCTTTGGTCAAACTCATAAATTCCACCAATCCTAGAGGACGATACTCACTTATCATTATATTACTTTTTGCGGTTGTGTATACTTGTACATCATTTGCATATAATTTATTAGTACTCACAACATACAACAAATTTATTTATAGAAGCCGACTTGATTGGTAAGTTTTGTTTGATTGTGGTTTTGGCCTCTTTAGTCGCCCTGAATTGGATCCAAAATTCTTCGTTAAGATCGCGAAGCTTGTGTAGCTTTTTCATCGATTTAGTTCGTAAAGTCTACCAGATCAGCCATATTCAATTATAACATATTTCAAGAAATTTTTTATTGATGGCAGATTATCTTGCTAAGAATGGTTTGTCTAGAGAAACTTGTTTCAAGGCATGGTGGTGAGCTCTTGTTCTCGTGTTTTTTAGTTTTATTTGGTGAGGTTATGTTCCATATGTCGCGGTATGCTTTTAGTCTACCATTTGAGTTGTTTCTGTACGCACGTTCCCCTAATTGTGTTGTACTCTTTTCTTTTAGTTAAGTTTAGGGCGATTTTTAATGAGACACACAATTCAGTTTATTTCTTAATATTAATTTTGCTGGAAAAAAATATATAATCAAAGCGGACCTGAGGGTTATCCTTTATTTTTAAAGATGTCTCAACACATAAAAATTATCATTTGAGGGCAATCGAGATCTCCACGTAACATATGTTGTTGTCTGCTTTTAAGGTACTAACTCCAATTTAATGTTATGAATCCAGCTTGTTATACCGTGTTAGAAATAAAGTGTTTGGGTCATCTTATTGTTTGTTATAATTTGCGGAGTTTTAGTTGTAAGGTTGTTAGTTTACATTAGGTAGTTATTGGGTTGTTATGATATAGGCTATAAATGCCAAATATATGTAATGAGTTAGGTTAATCCTTTTGTAATTCATTTCTAATAAAATACGTATTCAGTTTTCTCACTTTATTTTAGTCAAATACTAAACCTTAACAGTTTAGCATTCATCACCACCAGTATCTCCAACCACCATGGCCACTTTCTCACATGGTATCATTCATCGAAGATCTTGAAGTCATTTTTTATTTCTCTGCTTTTCCTCACCGCCTTCATTCGATGTCGTTGTTTTCTTCTCAATCAGATGTTTCCTTCATCTGCTGTCATTGTTTTCACATTTCTCTGATCTAAACCATTTTGATCGTTGCTACTTCTTCCATCGGCTTGTGACCACCTTTCACATTTTTGAATTGTCTTTTGAGAGTGGTTTGTTGATGCTCCGGTCATCGAAGATTGAAGTTTTTTTGTCTTTTTTTTGCTCCGGTTATTGATGTGAGCATGCATCACGATGATGAACTCCTCTCACATGTTTTGCACTCCTAGTTCACCAATTATTTCCTCTACTGCTGATGCATGTTTTCTTTATATCATGTATTCTTTTTTCAATGGTCATTCGCGCGTCGACGATCTACTTCTTCCTTCGTGATTTTTCTTTTCATTGTGCGTTGGTCACCATTTTACAGATTGCTATAAAGATCTAATGATACAAATATACTTTGGTTATTTCATTGTTTTCTGGTAATTTCTGCTTCGGTTATTCCTTCGTGGTTTTTTAGTGTTAGTATTGGAGTTGCAATATGATTTTTCATTTGGGCGTTTATATTTTCAATTTCCCAATCTAATTTTGATTCAATTTGGTTTGTATCACATCTTTAGATATTAAGATTAATTTTTGGTAAATCGACTACGTAGCAAAGAGGGTTTGTTGTTCGACTTATGGTTGTTATTGTTAAATTGCGATCTACTTGCTAGTGATAGATTAGGTAGTTATGGACAATAATTTTAGTTGATTGATCTTCATGTGTAACACCTCCAACCCGTATTCGACCCGAATACAAATCCGATGTATCACATCAACTTTCAAAACCTTTAGCAAAATAATGAAAAATTCCTTTTAAAAAACTTCATATTATTTCAAAATAAAAGGTTACAAAATTTATTAGAGTATATACAATTCAAATCGTTTATCTTACATGCCAATTACATTTCATATAACAAATACATCAAAGACTTTTTTGATCTAATATCTGGAAAGGAGAAGCTGATCTGTCTTGCTCCTCTTTGCTCCTCAATCTTCTCGTAACCTACGTGTGAAACACTCACACGCTAAGTCTATGACTTAGTGAGGCATATAACACTTATAATATAAATTCTGTCTCCAAACAATGCAGGAACATTTCATAAAATAATATCACACAACTCATATAATATTTCATATAAAGAAATACATACATACACATATATCATCATTTACATTTTAGCATCATTTAATATCATCATATCATATATGATCATATACTATTCATTTTCCTATAATCATTTATATCTACACCACTTAACTTATATTACATTCTCCTATTATCATCTAAAACATTCTATCTACATAATTCCTGATCCTATAATTTCTATCACAAGTCACATATTTTATTTCTTATTTTTATATGTTCTTATTTATCATATAACCCATATATTTTCATTGCATATTTCTATTTTATATCATATCATTGTATATTAATTCCTTATATTCTATTAATAAAATTTATATCTAGCTTGCCACATAAACATATATTTTCATAACTTATTATTATCTAATTCATATCATCTTTTCATATGATTTCCTAGATCCTTGTACTATATTTTATATCACCTAATAATTTAACAAGTCTTTGATCATTTAAACATATAGACCTTTCTATACAGCTTATCCAAGATATTCTTATACTTATTTATGTATTTGTTTCCTAGTTGATATACTATTCATTTTATCTAAATTATCATTTTCTCATATAATTATTTTAAACTAATTCACCTACAAACTATATTCCCACAGTACAATCATAATTATTATTCTATTCATACAATCATATAGTTAACCACCTCATTACCTATACATATACCTATAGATCTCATAATATTTCTTATGTAATCACTTATACCATATCATACAAATATATTTTCGCATAGATAATATAACATATGCAATATATGTAACTTACAAACTCATATCCAAATACTCAACCACATATAATCATACCAAGTTTATTTATATTATCTCTTATTTAGCTCATGCATATTTCTGAGAACTTAAGGTATGCGAGTACTTTGAGGTTGTACACATATGCTGTCACCATAGCTCGTTTAAAGGTCCACTGAGTGACATATGAAATTTTTCCCAAAGGACCTGTGTATGTCCCGAAGGACCTATGTATATGTCTCGAAGGACCTATGAAACCCTCGACTCTTGGCATGCCAGCTATACCTCTAGCTCTCATTTCACATAACATGGACATTCTCTTTTATATCATTTCCAATATCCATATAGACATATGGTTCACTTTCAGATATCACATAGCTTATAACATATACTTTTATCATATATCTCATGTCATGTCTCATATCTTGTGATCATGTAAGTACATTATTTATTTTCATATAACTCATATCATTTCATTCATAATCACATATGTCATGTTCACATGATCTCTTATGTTGATATCACATATCTTATATCATATTCTTATATCATCACATATATATCATTTATACTCATTCACAATTACACTAACATGTACTCACGTATATCATATAACATATGCAATAACCAATAACACACACATATCATGTAAAACATATGCTCATATTAATGAATTCATGCATTCTACTATAGGAAATAGACTTATCGTAAGTCTTATTTCCATTAAACATCATATACTATCTAATATGAACTCACCTTAGCCTCTCTAGTCCAAGTCATGCACTTATCTCTTCCTTGCTCGATCTCATCTCATTGACTTATCATATATTTGCTTCCGATTAACATCTACACAATTATACGACTTCTATAAATATTGAAGTTCGAATCGTTATAACCAATCAATAAAACGTAAGCTAAAAGAAATACTTAACATATCATTTTATACTCTATAGTATTGGTACTCCCCATATAGTATCAATACTACTCTTTTATGGTATTGATACCCCTCCCCGGTACCGATACCATTTTAACATTTGATGTTGCCTGGCATCGATACCCTTAACATGGTATCGATACTACTATACCATGGTACTGATACCTCCTCATTGATATCGATACTCGATGAACAATTATATGAATTTCGCCTTAGGGTATCGATACTTATACAACCAATATTGATACCCCTACCTCAAATACTACTTCTTTTCTCTTTGAAGTATCAATACTAAATGAACAATACCGATACCCCTAGCCAAGAATTTACTTTTCAAACCCGAAAATTCACCAATACTAATCTAAACCTTCTATTTTAAGCTCCTATCATGCCATTAAACTCAACAATCCTTACTTAAATCAACTTATATCCATATAAACCTTCATTATCTTCAGAATCTCGTCCTATATCTTGAAATCAAGAATTCTACCAATTTTTCAACATGTTCTAATTTCAATTCTAACACTTCATATTTCATAATTTAGTTGGCGACAAGTCAATTTTCATTTCAAAACTTATTTACTAACTTTATCTCAATAATTCCTTTAAAAACTCTTTACCTTCAATCTTACATAACTTATTCCTCTTTGAGTTTTAAGCCATCTTAAGTTTTCTTTACTCTTTTCTATCACTCCAAGAATCAAAACTAACTTTAAAATGAAAGAATTAACCAGTTTGAGACCAACTTACCTTACCAATGGAGCCACGAGAAGAGAAGAGGAAGAAAGCCAACCAAGTCTACAGAGTTTTCTTTCATTTCCCCCCTCTCCATGTGTTTATCCTATATAAAGAGAAAATAAAAATTCTTTATTTGGAAAAGACCAGTTTACCCCTTACTCCATCAAATATTTACTGAACAATCCTTCACAAAATATTCCTAATCAAGTCCCTAAACTTTTCAATTTTTTGAAAATAGACCTCAAAGTTTCAAAACTTCCATTTTAGTCACTAGCCCTAATTTTGGGATGTTACATCATGTCACTACTAAATTTTATGGAATTGTAGTTTTCTCACATTTTTAGTGGCTTGTTTTTGGAAGCTAATGATGAGTGGGTTGTAAGCTGATGTTGAATTCTGGAAATGAATACTGCAACATTGTGTTGCTCAATTGTTGACAATTTGTATTCTTCATTTTATGTTGCTTCTTCTCTAAGGAAATTGGAACTTGAAGCTTAACAACCAAGTGTCCATGGTAGAAAATATCTGGGCAGAGCCAAGAGTTTAACAACCTTGTTTTTCTTAACCGGACAAAATAGGGTGTCTTCTTACCCACAAAAGAGTTCAGATTACACTCGAAAGCTCGTAACATAACCGCCTTGCTTCCAGCAAAAAGATTGTCCGAATAAGTGAAGAAGAATGATAGTGAAAATGAAGAAAAAGAGAGAGAGAAAAAAACTCTTGATGAAAAGAAAAAAAACTGGAGAAAGCTTCTTTCAACAAAAAAGTTGTTTAATGTACATTAAATCTAGCTCACAGTTCTACTCACTAAGCTTGCATCATTGTTCAATCAACTCTCAAATCACTAGGTGAGTTTCAAGAAGGAAAGAAGGGTGAAAAAGCAAGGTGAATGAAAGGAAAAAAAAGCACTTTTTTCTTTTGGATGCCATGATAGTTGTTTTTTTCTCCAAAACGATCAAGAACTTAAAGAAGCAGGAAGAATGTTAGAAATAAAGTGTTTGGGTCAGCTTATTGTTTGTTTTAATTTTCTGAGTTTTAATTGTAAGTTTGTTAGTATACTTTAGGTAGTTATTGGGTTGTTATGATATGGGCTATAAATACCAAATATGTGTGATGAGTTGGGTTCATCTTTTTATAATTCATTTCTACTAAAATACGTATTCAGTTTTCTCACTTTATTTTAGTCAAATACTGAACCTTAACAGTTTAGGATTCATCACGATCGGTACATCTTCGGCCACTATGGTTGTTTTCTCACATGCCGGTTGATCAAAGTAGCATTTGTTCTAAACCTTGCCTATTTCTACTATTGTTAAATGTAGATGATGTTTTGCATTACAGAATGTGAGGCCTAGTGCTGAAAACCTGTTAGAGGAGATGGCCATCATTCTAGCATCATGTTGGAAGGAGCACCCAAATGCTCGTTCTAATTTCAATCAAATAGTCCAAATGCTCATAAATCATTGCTTAGTTATTTGTTCTCATGAATGGCGGCTATTCCTCATCTATTTTTTTTCTGTGGAGAACACCATATTGGCCATCATTCTAATTATCACTTTTGTTTCGTTTAGATCACTGGATTTCTTTTTTTTCTCAAAATCATAATTAATGTTTATTTTATATTTTATTTTGACCATTCGTCGTTAAAATATTAACGATGATGCCGACATGTCACCTTCAGATAATATCACGTTATCATTGAAAAATATAAAAAAATACCATGTTAGCGGTTTTGTTAATTTTTAACAATGAGTGACCAAAATAAAACCAAAATGTAACATTATGTATGATTTTAAAAAATAATTGAATAACCAAAACAGAACAAAAGTAATAATCGAGATACTAAACATTTAGTTTAACCTAAAATCTAACCAATTCAGTTGTATTGCCTATACATGGAAATTGTAACAATTATATTTGTTAATCTCTGTAAAGTAGAGAAGAAAGCAACGCAACCTCATACTCAAATATTTTCAGTGAAATAGTTCCAAGAGAGTAGGTATGTGGTCGGGATGGACCAAGGGGCTGGTGGAGACAATCCCTTTCTGAAAATTTAAAATTATCATATATTTTATATTCTTTTTATATAATTTTATTTAAAAATATTTTCGGTCCCCTAGAATTTTAGAAATTTGTCCTTCTAACATAAAATCACACATTCTTCCCTACATGTAATGTAATGCACGTTAACATATGCTAAAGATTCGAGTCTGCTAAAGTTCTGTTAGAGTGACTGATCTGAAATTATATTGATTCCAATTATAGATTTCAAATCTTTTCAAGTAAAATTTGAGAGGATCTGCTTCTCAGGGATCTAAAAAAAGTTAATTGTGAAACTCACTATCAGAAAGAAATTCTGATTCCATTTAATAATGCAGCAGGTGACTTCACAATCTAACTAAATCTTTCCACCGTTGGTTCTTATTCTTTTACCAATATTTTATTCTGCCAGCTCTACATGAACCGGATGCAATCTAATCACTTACGAATAAATAAAGTAGTGTTGCTATAAATGTGCAGCTCCCAGCATTACAGGCATACTCATAACCATATCTGGGAGTATAGATTCGTAGAGACAACAATGAGGAGCTTAGGTTATATTCCCAGACAGAACTCGGGTTGGGACACCACGTCCCAAGATTACCAAGCTCATCTTTCCCGAATGGAACGATTGCCCACCATCATCCCTGGTGCATCTCAGTACCCCAATGTCCACAGGGCCTTCAACAGCAAGGTAGAGTTTTCGGAACAAGATGAGCAATCGGCAAAGTCCCAGAAGAAGGTTCAGGTAGTTGATCCTGCTGATGAAGCCACCGTTAATGCGGAAGGTGATGACTACATCCAGCAGAAACAAAAAGGGTTTGGACTCTGCAAATGGAAGACCTTCAAAATGCACTAGACTTGGGGACTTTTGGAGGAAGCATGTCCATCATCATTTAACCACAGGCCGCGTAACCCTACATATATTTAGTGTGGCTGCTGATACACTAGTTAAATAAAGGACACGTTGTTGTCTTTGAATGCTACCAAAACTTGTCTCTTCTCTTTTCCTTCTTTGAAGTTAACTAAGCTTATAAAGGTGGTTGCTTTGATAGCAGAGTAATTGATCTTAGGTATGCCCTCATATGTATTGGTTTATATATATATAAAACACATATCTAATCAAGACGCTATGGGACTGTTCCAGCTGCCTTCTCAATGCTGTCCCATTGCTAACTATAGGTAACATGAATAGAAGTAATAAAATAAAAAATGGGTAAAGTACACAAATGGTCCTCCGACAATAAGATATTGCTTTGTTGAGTTATTCGGCTATTAGAAGTTACAAAATGGTCCTCCAACTATAGGACGTTGCTTTGTTGAGTCCCTCAACTATTAAAAGTTACAAAATGGTCATCCGACTATTCATTATGCTCCAAACTCGTTCTTTTTCATAAAACGGTTATCCGAGTTAGATGTTAACATGCTGACTGAGGTGTGATAGTCATTTGAGATTATGAGATAAAATTTTATCATATCTCAGCCAAATAAGTTAATATCCAACTCAAATTGCCGTCAATGTTTTAACAGAGAAAGACGAGTTTGAGACATGTGAATAATCGAGTGACTATTTTATAACTTTTAATAGTTAGAAGACTCAATAAAGCATCACCTTATAATCGAAAGACCTTTTTATAACTTTTAATAGTAAGAACTCAACAAAGCAGTACCCTATAATCAGGGACCATTTTACAATTCTTTATCCATAAAAAATCGACACTCAAAATTCATATTAAAATAGAAAAACCTGAACTGAAGCAAATATAATATAAATGGGAAGTGAAAAAATCTAGAAAGAAAAACTAAGCGAACCGAATGGAGGCCTAAAAGCTAAGCCTACCTCACAGTCTAAGCAACGCTGGAAGTAATTACCTAACAACCTTCTTTCCATAGTAAGCCTACAAAAAGTTAGGTGGTTCTAGACGAGTTCGTTCTTCAAATCATAGAACTCATTTGTTAATATATGGTATGAATTTTGATATAATTTAAACAATAATTAGACTAATCTGAATCCACAGATATGAAAATGAAGATTCCAGTTCAAACTTTGTGCTAAAAGAGGACAGATAACCTTCAAAAATAGGTTATGTTTGATATCACACTACCAAAAGGAACTACCATCTCCATGTTTACAGATGCAGGATGACAAATCCAAAGTAAAAAAGAAAAGAAAATCTTATCTTCAGGTGGAATTAATATCAGCTTCATTGAATCTCCTGGAAGACACCCGTTTCAACAGATTTCTAAGGCTATTCTTGCTCTCCTTTCGTCTTGCATGAGCTTTACTTGAATTTTCTTCTGATTCCGAGCCAGCTGCTGAAAGATGGTCATCGAGAACCAGGGAAGTTTCAAGCTTTTTGGCGAGGGTGACAAGCTCGTATGAATCCCACAACGATTGACCAAAGTCCCAAAGTGGAGCATCGGCAATACTAGTGGCACTGTCCTTGTTCTTGAGCTTGACAGATGGGTTGTTCATTGCTTCAAGCTTGAATCTTGAAGGCTTTGCTTTGAAATGTCGTCGTGGGTAAGCGTCAAATTCGTTGGTAGACCTAGCGGTGCCGGAGTGAGAGTGCCAGGCTTGTGCAACTGCTTTGATGATTTGAAGGTCTTTGGTGTTGTCATGTTGAAGAAGCGGCTGCTGGAGCTGCTTCTTCTTCATGGGCGGTGGTGTGTAGGAATTAAGTCATGTTGAAGGGGACAATCCATATTGAATGTCATCCTTGTTGATAAGTTAGAGCCTCACATGCTAGCAGTTGTGTGTGTGTGGATAGAATATTGCTAGATGGTCCTAATTTAGCTACCTATTTTATGTGGTGAACATCCCTTCATATTTACAAAGGATAAAAACTTAGGTTTTTCTAATGAAGGGAATGATAAGCTCCATACGGTGTAATGCAATAGCATGGGCATGCATGCTTGTAGTATGGGAACAAGAATCCTCTGCCCCTTTTATGTTTCCTTTACATGTTCTACAATATATAATTCCACGAATGAATTTTATCAAATTAATAGCAGTTCACGATTAGTTTCTCTGTACTCTTAACTTATCCCTTTTCTTATCATCGGCTTATCATCCCCTAATTTCCACTGTCCCCCGTTTTTCTTCCCCTTTTCTCTTCGTTAAACCAAAATCAGCTATCTTCACATCACCATTACCAAACAAAAGATTATTTTGAAGCTTAACTTCACAGTGAACAAACCCTTTGGCGTGAACGAAGCTTAGTCCTTTAACTATCGATCTAACGTATCTTCTAACTTCGGATTCCATCAAGTTTCCGTCATTTTTCTTCACCTGATCGGCCAAGTTTCCTTTGTTAGCGTACTTGAAGAATAGATTATAAAACCTTTTGTCATTGTCTACAGTTTGATCATCGCCGAAACAACGGATGATTTACGAGAAAAAACCGAGTTTATCAAGCACTTCCTTTGCATTCTTGATGTTGACGAAAACGGGTAAAGAAAACGAAAGAACACGAGAATTTTACGAGGTTCGGCAATGTGCTTACTTCTAGCGCCGCCTAGGCACCGAGGACGTAAGCACATTGCCGAACCTCGTAAAATTCTCGTGTTCTTTCGTTTTCTTTACCCGTTTTCGTCAACAATTGGTATCAGATGTCAGGAGCAAAATACGAAGTCGCGAAATTTGATGGTCAGGGTAACTTCGGATTATGGCAAACGAGGGTGAAGGATCTATTGGCGCAGCAAGGGATCTTGAAGGCTTTGCGATCTAAAAGCGAGGATGTATCACGCAACGCATCTATCGTCTCCAGACGGAATTTGGAGGAAGTTGGAAAGTCAGTTTATGTCCAAATCCTTAACGACAAAACTGTATCTGAAGCAGCGGTTGTATGGGCTGAAGATGCAGGACGATCACGATTTGGCGCAACACGTGAATGTCTTCAATCAAATCATTTCTGATCTGGCTCGGCTTGATGTGAAAATTGAGGATGAAGACATAGCGATGATTCTGTTGTTTTCGTTGCCTTCCTCTTATGAACACATGGTGACTACTCTTACATATGGGAAAGAGACTATCAATGTTGAGGAGATTACTGCAGCCTTGTTGGCTCACAACCAGCGGAAGCAGAATGCAGGGGAAAGCTCTCAAGCCGATAGCTTATATGTCAAGGGTAATCGAGATCGTGGACGGAAGCCAGAGAAGGCAGGGTCCGGGAAGCGGAATTCCAGATCCAAATCCAGGGATAAGAAGATGATTCACTGTTACAAGTGCAAGGAGGCGGGACATATGAAGCGAGACTGTCCGAAGTTGAAAAAGCAGACTGATGAGAAGCGTGATGGCTCATCCAAGTCTGTGAACGTGGTCGAGGATGATAATTCTGATTGCAGTGAGGGTGATATGCTTTCTATTTCAACGACACAATTGACGGATGCTTGGATTCTTGATTCTGGATGTTCTTATCACATCACGCCAAATAGGGAATGGTTTTCGACATACAGGCCGGTTAATTCTGGTTCGGTTTATTTGGGTGATGATCGATGTTGCAATATTGTTGGTATTGGTGATGTCAGAATTAAGATGCACGATGGCTCCGTTCGGACGTTGAGTGGTGTTCGACATATCCCAGACTTGAAGAAGAATTTGATTTCCTTGGGCACTTTGCACAAGAATGGTTTATCCCTAAGGCTGACGAGGATAGGGAAACCATTCGGATTGTTAAAGGAGCATTGACTGTGATGAAAGGCAAGATGACTGCAGGGAATATCTACAGATTGTTAGGGAGTACCGTTGCAGGTGGAGTTCACTCTGTTGGTCCTGTGATGATACGACAAAATTGTGGCATATGCACCTTGCTCATCTTAGTGAACGTGGTATGGCAGAATTACACAAGAGAAACTTGTTGAATGGTGTCAAAAGCTGTAAGCTCGATTTTTGCAAGTATTGTGTTCTTGGTAAACAGACTAAAGTCCGTTTCAAGACTGCGAAGCACACAACTCAAGGGATTCTTGATTATGTGCATTCTGATGTATGGGGGCCTTCCACGACATCGTCTTTGGGTGGATCTAGGTACTATGTTACTTTTATTGATGATTTTTTCACGGAAAGTTTGGGTGTATTTTTTGAAACAGAAATCTGAAGTTTTTGAGAAGTTCAAGCTGTGGAAAGCTGAGGTAGAAAACCAAACAGGACGAAAAATCAAGTGTTTGCGGTCTGACAATGGTACGGAGTACACAGATTCACAGTTCCTACAATTCTGTAAGGAGCATGGGATTCAGAGGCATTTTACAGTGCGCAAGACACCACAACAGAATGGTGTTGCGGAACGAATGAACAGATCGTTGAATGAAAGAGCCAGATGTTTTCGGTTGAATGCGGGGCTTCCCAAACACTTCTGGGCTGAGGCTGTTAACATGGCGTGTTACCTTATCAACAGATAGCCAAGGGCATCGCTGGCTGGGAAAGTTGCAGAAGAGGTATGGACTGGTCATGATGTTAGTTTTGATAACTTACGGATTTTTGGTTGTCCTGCTTATGTGCATGTACCTGCTGATGAGAGATCCAAACTTGATGCAAAATCGAAGGAGTGCATTTTTCTGGGTTACAAGAAAGGTGTCAAAGGATTCAAGTTTTGGGATCCAGTTGCGAAGAAAGTTGTGATTAGTAGAGATGTCGTTTTTGATGAACAGTCTATGTTGCAGCAGAAACAAGACACGACAGTGGTAGATTTCGAGCAGTTTCCAGTTGAGAAACCAGAAACTTCTCAACCTACTTCTGGTGGTTCCACTACGGATGATTTGCAGGATTATAGTCTCGCCAGAGACAGGGTGAGACGGACGAATATAAAGCCTCCGAACAGATTGGGTTTTGAAGACTTGGTATCTTTTGCACTTATTGTTAGCAGTGATGATCCGGTTACTTTTCATGATGCCGTTACTAGTCAGGAAAACGACAAGTGGATGACAGCCATGGTTGAGGAGATGGAGTCTTTGAATCACAATCGCACATGGGAGTTAGTTCCCCTTCCTGAGGGTAAGAAGCCGATTGGTTGCAAATGGGTGTATAAGAAGAAACCAGTAGTAACAAAAAGAGGGGAGAAGTTCAAGGCTCGTTTGGTAGCGAAGGGTTTTTCACAGTAGAAAGGAGTTGATTATGATGAAATCTTTTCTCCTGTGGTCAGGCACACTTCAATCCGAGCAGTACTTGCATTGGTGGCTAGTTGGGATTTGCATTTAGAGCATATGGATGTTAAAACTGCTTTTTTGCATGGTGATTTAGAGGAGCAGATCTACATGCGGCAACCTGAAGGTTTCACTCAACCTGGAAATGAGCATTTAGTTTGCAGATTGAAGAAATCTTTGTACGGGTTGAAACAGTCTCCGAGACAGTGGTATAAACGGTTTGAGTCCTATATGATCAAGATTGGCTACAACCGATGTGAGTATGATTTTTGTGTCTATGTTAAGAGCCTTGATGATGGTTCTTTTATTTTTCTATTACTGTATGTTGATGATATGTTGATTGCTGCGAAGAACATGGATGATGTTATCGGTTTGAAAACTTTATTGAGTCAGGAATTTGATATGAAAGATTTAGGTGCTGCAAAGAAATTCTTGGAATGGAAATTTGCAGGGACAGAGACTCAAGGAAACTGCGGCTATCTCAACGGGGTTATGTTGAGAAAATGCTAGAAAGGTTTGCGATGAGCAGCGCAAAACCAGTTAGCACTCCATTGGCGAATCACTTTAAGCTCTCATCAGAACAGTGCCCCAAGACAGATAAGGAAGCTGAAGATATGGCAAAGGTTCCGTATTCTAATGCTGTTGGCTGCTTGATGTATGCGATGGTATGTACTCGTCCTGATTTAGCTCATGCTGTTAGTCAAGTTTGTAAGTACATGTCTAAACTTGGTAAGCAACATTGGGAAGCAGTCAAGTGGATCTTTCGGTACTTAAAGGGTACTGTGGGACATGGAATTGTTTTTGGGAGTCAGCGGGATAATCCTTTGGTTGTAGGATATGTGGATTCAGACTATGCAGGTGACTTGGATAATAGAAGATCTACGACAGGGTATGTCTTTACTCTTGGTGGAGGGCCTATTTGTTGGAAGTCTATTATTCAATCTATTGTGGCTCTATCTACAACTGAAGCTGAGTACATGGCAGCGGCTGAAGCTGCAAAAGAAGCTTTATGGCTTACTGGTTTAGTGAAGGAGTTGGGTGTTCAACAAGGTGGAGTTCAGTTGCTTTGTGATAATCAAAGTGCTATTCACTTGGCTAAGAATCAGGTGTATCGTGCTAGAACTAAACATATTGATGTAAGGTTCCACAAGATCAGAGAGTTGGTTGCATCTGGAGAGGTTTTGTTTCAGAAGGTACATATATTGATGAGAATGCCGCTGATATGTTCACCAAGCCAGTTACGACAGACAAGTTCAAGCATTGCTTGGACTTGTTGAATGTTTCGAGTTGTTAAAGAAGAAAGGTAACCCAACCCACATTGAAGTTTCCAAGGGGCAGGATATTCGCCAAGGTGGAGATTTGTTAGGTATGGCTCATAAATATACCAGTAAAGAGGACAGGAGATGGAGCGGAGTGAGCGAAGCGAACATCAACTGTCCTTACAAAGAAAGTCTTGTTGTGGGGTTACAAATTATGTGGGTGGGGGGTGCGGGGGCGTAGCCCCCGCGGTACGGTACAGGGTTGATTTTGTAATTATGTACCAGGGTTTTCTATTATAAATAGAGATGTAACCTAGACCTAAAATATCATTGAATAAAAATTCTAGCACCGCCTAGGCACCGAGGACGTAAGCACATTGCCGAACCTCGTAAATTTCTCGTGTTCTTTCGTTTTCTTTACCCGTTTTCGTCAACAATTGGTATCAGAGCCAGGTTGAGGAGATGGAGTCTTTGAATCACAATCGCACATGGGAGTTAGTTCCCCTTCCTGAGGGTAAGAAGCCGATTGGTTGCAAATGGGTGTATAAGAAGAAACCAGTAGTAACAGAAAAAGAGGGGGAGAAGTTCAAGGCTCGTTTGGTAGCGAAGGGTTTTTCACAACAGAAAGGAGTTGATTATGATGAAATCTTTTCTCCTGTGGTCAAGCACACTTCAATCCGAGCAGTACTTGCATTGGTGGCTAGTTGGGATTTGCATTTAGAGCATATGGATGTTAAAACTGCTTTTTTGCATGGTGATTTAGAGGAGCAGATCTACATGCAAAAAAGAAGTTTTAACATCCATATGCTCTAAATGCAAATCCCAACTAGCCACCAATGCAAGTACTGCTCGGATTGAAGTGTGCTTGACCACAGGAGAAAAGATTTCATCATAATCAACTCCTTTCTGTTGTGAAAAACCCTTCGCTACCAAACGAGCCTTGAACTTCTCCCCCTCTTTTTCTGTTACTACTGGTTTCTTCTTATACACCCATTTGCAACCAATCGGCTTCTTACCCTCAGGAAGGGGAACTAACTCCCATGTGCGATTGTGATTCAAAGACTCCATCTCCTCAACCTGGCTCTGATACCAATTGTTGACGAAAACGGGTAAAGAAAACGAAAGAACACGAGAAATTTACGAGGTTCGGCAATGTGCTTACGTCCTCGGTGCCTAGGCGGTGCTAGAATTTTTATTCAATGATATTTTAGGTCTAGGTTACATCTCTATTTATAATAGAAAACCCTGGTACATAATTACAAAATCAACCCTGTACCGTACCGCGGGGGCTACGCCCCCGCACCCCCCACCCACATAATTTGTAACCCCACAACAAGACTTTCTTTGTAAGGACAGTTGATGTTCGCTTCGCTCACTCCGCTCCATCTCCTGTCCTCTTTACTGGTATATTTATGAGCCATACCTAACACTTGAGATAAACAGAGCATTTGTTTTACAGGAAGTAATGGAGAATTTGGGAAACCTTTTCTGGGTAGTAGGTACGACCAAATTGCACTACAACAAAAAAGGTTTATAGTGACTTTTTAGCCCTATAGTATCATTTTAAAGCATAGTTTAAACCCTCCTGATGTAAAAAAATAAGTCGCAAGAAGCGTCGATAAAACAAACAGCACAGTTGTTAGCGTCGTGTTACGTTGACAAACGGCGCAAAAGGTCAAGTTATTTTGCTACGTTTGTATCTGAAATGCTGCTAAATGTCATGATATATAGCGACATTTTTTTGTCGAAAATACAACAAAAGGTTAGGTTATTTAGTGGTGTTTAAGATACAAAAGCCACTAATTGTCGTGATATATAGCGACGTGTATATACTGGCGTTGGTTCACATAAACGCCGCTAATTTTGTACTCCATTAGTGGCGTTTTTCATCCGAAAACTTCGCTAATCAAAACTGATTTTCAAAATATTTTTTCCTGCTTTGTATTATCCAAATTTAACCTGTAACAATATCCAATAACAACCTTAAAATTTAATTGCAATTTGAGTTAAGTAACAATACATAAAAATAGAAATAAATCAAAGTTTACAAAAATCAAAGTGAAATGTAATGTAGTTCAACATTGTTCATTAAAATAAACAAAGCATTAACCTAAGAAATCTCTTAGGATGATGAAATCTTGGCTTGATTTTGTTGCATCATCTGTTTCATAGCTTTAAGTTGATTTTGAAGTTCTTCATATTTTTTTCAATATATTGTTTCTCTCTCTGCTTCTCCCGCTGCTCTCTCTGTTTCTCTCGCTTCAGTTTCAACTTTCATTTGAGTAAATTTTTATCCACTTGAGTCTAGTTGATATGATCTCGATTATTTGTTTCGAGTCATATATGAGAATGTCCGATCGTGATTCTAGTAAGAAACCCCATAATGATAGCTTGAACTCTAAAATTGTATAAATATAAACATAAGAAGGAAAATGATATGAAATAATAATTGAAATGATAGAATGAAAAGAATGAGGAAGTTGTTTGAAGGTGATGTAAGAGTGATGGTTGTTGTGGTTTAATGATAATGAAAATAGATGGTGAAGTATGAATGGTGTTGTCGTGGCAAATGTTGTCGTGGTAAGTGTTGTAAGGTTAAAGCAGATTGTGACCCGTTAGCTATTTGGAGCTAAGAACCAACAATATAAAAGATGGAATCGAAATGGTAGGGTATGGAATGTGACCCACTAGCTATAGATGAGCTAGGAACCAACGCTATAACAAAAAGAAATGGATGAAGACTACAAGACTATCTTGAAGCCGATAAAGTTCTACAAGAGAACAAGAATGAAAGCAACCTCTCAAAGATGTTTTATATATTCAAAAATGTCTCCACAAATGATCCCAAAGGTGCCTATTTATAGTATTTCTAAGAAGCATATGAAAAGACTCAAAAGATGAAAACATTCTCATCAATTTAGCAATAAAATGCACTTGAATGCTTTGTCTTCTTATCTTCAAAGTTAGATGAATATTCTAGATCATTTTGGGATGAATCTAGACAATTTGAAGCTGAATTTGTCCTTAATTTCGTCCAAGGGGAGAAAGACTCTTGCTATTCCATGCTGAAAATTGTCTTGATAAGTGAATTAAATCACCCTTCATTGCATGCTCACTTCAAGAATATGAACAGCCCTTCAACTTAGATGATAATAATCAGCTTTGAATGCCTTTAATAGGTGAATTAAGAGTCCTTCAATGGCTTGTCACTTGGCTGAAGTTGAAAAGACTCTCCCTTGTCTCAAACTCATCCAAATCATCCATGCATAAAATTCCCGTAACAATTCCAGCCTGCACTGTCTTCAATAAATCGATCATATCTCAAGCTCCTGATATCGGATTAAGGTGATTCAAAAGGCGTTGGAAAGGTAAGAGATAGAGGAATAATGTAAAATTGATTTAAAGAACCAAACACATCTGTATCGCATCCAGAATTGGAAGACATTCTGACTAACATTCTTGCATATGATGAAACCATTCAACTTCTCTCATGCACCTAGACACAATGGTGAACTTTATTCAATATTTAATTCAAAACATGCATGAAACAATTAAGATTTAATCTAATAAATGAACTAATTTGTTGAATGAACTAATTTGATGAATGAACTAGATTATTTAAATGCAATACATGCTTGAATGAACAACACACTTATTAAATGCAATGAATGTTATGCAAACTTTAAATTCTCATGCAAATTCATGCATAAGCAAAGTAAAGTGTTCCTCCCTTATTATTCCTTCTTCATCACGTTCCAAACATGATGTGAACATACTCGCCATGGCTGCTTGAAACTCCTTAGCCCTTGCTCGTGTGATGGGGCCACTTGGGTACTTCTCCGGGTCTTAGCAATTGGCGATCATATCACTAGTGTTGTTTTAATCAATTAACTTCTGATTGACAAGATTGGTTGTGTGATTGCATGTACTGAGATGAGATGGATCCAAAAATAGTTGGTTAGGGTAACAAATGACCACTGACAGTGAACTCGACCATATCTTTTAGGACTGAAAACTTCAACAATAATTTGATTTTCAATTTCATCCACATTAATAGAACAATGATATGAAGTCATAGCTTCATACTCAACCCTTTTATCACTCATTTTTTCTCAATAATCAATTGAGAATTTAGAACGAATGCAAACTTTATTTAAAATAAAAATGATATACTATAAATATAAAGTATAACATAATTCAAATTTTATGTCCATTAAATATACCATAATTTCTGCAACTTCAGGAGCAATAAGAGAGCCATATTTTTTTATGTTTCATTTTGAAGATCTTTATTCGTCCAACTTTATTATCGGACATTATTTCCTACAATGTAGAATATAAATTAATACTTACAAAAATGTAACAAATATTAGGAAAAATGTTCTTTACTATTTGCTACCAACTTAAAATTGCTATGTGAATAATCATAATTAAAAAGAATACTTCGTCATGAGCTACACGAACAAAGCTCTTCAATCTAGTTGTGTGAGTAAACTTTTATTGTTGTCTGCTAGTAATACCAATATTCTCTCGGTCCTACAATTTGAAATTTGCATGACTTATAAAGTCAATAATATAGTGACATATTATTATTTTTTAAAGTGCATCATACCTCTTGTCGTAACGTTTTTTTTCAAAAGAAGGTTCACTTTTAAAAGGAAAAAAACTAATTTACAACTTATTTTAGAAAAGTTAAAATTTTGATTAATTTTATTTGGAGACGCCATCGACCTTTGGGTTAGGTAGGTTGAATACCTAAAAAATATATTTTAAAACAATTTTAAGAAAAATCATTTAAAAGACAAAAGTTGGTATGCATTTACCAAATATTCATTTTAAAGGGTTCAAGAGTCGATTACGTGTGGGGAAAGCCAAACACCCCCCACAAAGCCCAAAATTGGTACATAATCGTTTATACGTTGTCGTAATAATGGAACTTGCATATTTGAGTCGAAATTTAAAATATGATCATTTTTATTTGAAAATTTGATTAGTTTATTTTGAATTATTTGTTAAGGGACATTCTCTATTTTGAAAAGAGACCATGGGATTTGTACATCCACCAGTTGGATGTCTATCCCATCTATTTCTTCTCTATACAAGAATGTCCCCTCTTTATTTATAATCAAAAAATTACTCAAATAAAATTTAACTGTAGCAAAACATCGAATAAAATAACAAAATATACTATTAAAGAAATCATATACATTTTCATTATTTAAACTAATAAACAATAATAGCTTAACAGTTACCCGTTAAATCGAAACAAACTCGCTTTACTTCAAGTTCACTTTTCATTCGAATGTTGTATCAAATCTCACTCCTTCTATCAAGTAATGTTTTTCACACCCATTCTATGATAGATGTTCTTGAAAGCATTAGAGCAAGACATAAAAAATTTAGCAAATAAAAAGAGTATTTTGGAATTTTTCAAAAATAACGATTCTAAGAATCAAAATATGTACACAAATATATAAGAGTCATAATATATTAAATAAATATATACATATAGTACTACATTATAAACTTAACATCTAATATTTAGAAATGTGTTAAAAAAAGGCCATTAAAATATAAAACATACATACATAAAAAAGGAATAAAATTGACAATAAAAAATGCATGTACTAATTAATAACTTGAAATAAGGACTAATCACAACTCAACAAAAAAAAACAAGAGCTAATCATGTAAATAACTTAAATTAAACCTAAACAATGATCAAAATACAAATCTCATAAATTAGCAGTCAAAATCTAAAAGACTAACAAAGCAATGTAACAGAACAACTAGTGACTAAAATGAAAGTTAACAAAAATACATACCCAAATTAGAAAAATCAGCAAATATGTCATCATTAACCAAACATGGACTAAAATGAATTAAAACACAACTAAAAGGCTCGAAATAAGAACATGTAAATTTCATTTGATGATCAAAACGTAAACTTTACCAAAAAAAGGACTTGACGCACGAATATCCCCTAGTGAGGACTCCCAGACTCCTCTCCCTTCTAAACGACGCCGTTTGGACGATTGCATATAAATGTCATTTTAGGTTTGAAATAAACCCTAGCCCCCCATTTGTTTTCCCTTTTATCATCCATCGTTCTCTCTCAAATCCAAATGAGAGAAAGCTCTTCTAGCCTCAAGAAGGTCTCTTCGAAAATCGAAGGGTTTTCTCTGCTCCGGTGAAGGCACGACGAGAGTTTTCGAAGAAAATGTTAGCTTTTTTCTTTTTCTCTTATTTCTTTGTTTAAATCTCTTTTTTTTTGTTTTTGTTCTCTCATTTTTTGGTTCCTCTCTATGACTTCTGCATTTTTCCTTTTCGATCTTCCCTTTGGTTGTGTTTTTTTGTTGTTGTTCTCTTGTTTTTCTTTTCTTCGATAGTGTTTGTTCACATTTTGTGAGTACTGAATATGGAGGTGAAATATGTGCAAGTATACACAATCGAACAAGTAATAAAGTGATGAGTGAGTATTGTCTCTATAGGGATTGGTAGAAATTACAAAGTTTAACTGTAACACCCATATCCCGTATACCTTTCCGTCAATGAGATATAAATGTCATATCATTTTAAAGACATTACTACTTTAGAAAACCCATAAAATTATGTTTCTTTTAATTAAACATTTTAATTTAATATTTATAAAACATTCATTAAAGACTTCAGTATATAACAAAAGTTAGCATTCTAGGATTTTAACATTCCTACATCGTCATAAAACCAAAAACTTTGCAGAGCGTTATCGTAATTCTATTACATGTCGACTAATAATACCAAAAAAGACATAGTTATCCTATAGTTACTGATGAGGTGATTCCGGATTTGTGATGTCAGATGTACTCCTTACTCGGCTTGATAGAACCTACGCATGAAATAAACATATGCTAAGTATTTCCTTAGTGAGGTAAGAATACTAGTGAGATGATATCAATATGTCATTATTTCATATTCATCAAATACAAATTCATTCATTTAAAGTCATTATTATTCGTTGAGATGTACACGTAGTGACTATATAGTCATTCATAAACATATTACAAATTCTGTGGTTCGCACACAAAGTGACTATATGGTCGTTCATCAACATATTATAAATTCTGTGGTTGCACACATAGTTCCTATACGGCTATTCATCAACATATGATGAATTCCGTGGGTTGCACACATAGTTCCTATATGGTCATTCATCAACATATGATGAATTTTGTGGGTGGCACACATAGTGCCTATACGTTCGTTCATCAACATATGATGAATTTCGTAGGTTGCACACATGGTGCCTATACAGTCGTTCATCAACATATGATGAATTCCGTGGGTTGCTCACATAGTACCTATACGGTCGTTTATCAACATATGATGAATTTTTTGGGTTGTACACATAGGGTCTATACGATCATTCGTCAACATATGATGAATTTCTTGTGTTGCACACATAGTACCTATACGGTCGTTCATCAACATATGATGAATTCCTTGGGTTGCGCACAAAGTGCCTATATGGTCGTTCATTAACATATGATGAATTCCGTGGGTTGCACATATAATGCCTATACGGTCGTTCATCAACATATGATGAATTTCGTGGGTTGCACACATATTGACTATAGTACACATATTAGTGATGTATAATTGCAATATATACCTTTAATAACATACATTTATAACTCTTAATGTATATAATAAATGCACTCACCTGGTATGCCTCGGTTGTATGCTTTAAGGTGTCCAGCTACTTGGGAACTTTATCTTTGTCCTTGTTCTTGCTTGGCTCGGGAGTTTGGTTACGATCTACTCAAACATTCATTAAAAACACATTCCATACCAAATCTTAGTATATTCTCTAGCATTTATACTCTAATAATACTCACAAGTACTATTATTAAGATTTCTATAACAATTTCAACCTATCTTTAAATTCTAGGCTCAACAGTATCGGTACCCCTACCCTTGTATCGATACTTCTATACTATGTTACTGATACCCCCTTTCAGTATCGATACCATTTTTACATTATGGAATCCATGGTATCGATACCTTTCTCATAGTATCGATACCCACATCAGTATCGATACTAATTGCTTCAGTATAGATATTGTTCCTCATATTTTTCCCATATTTAAGCCTGTAGTATCGATACTGTTCTTCCAGTACCGATATTCTAACCCAATATTTTCATTTTTAGCTTGAGTTTTACCCAAATTTAGTCAATTTCCCATATTTTTACCTCCAACAATACTATTAAACTCTTCTTCACTTATCCCAACTAACTTCCTTTCATTTAGCTTCTTATATCATCTAAAATTTCCAAAGAACTATTCTACCCAAGAATCATAACACTTTTTTCTAACATGTTCTTAATCACATCCAATGCTTCTAATCTCTTATTTACTTATTTAACAAGTCAAATATACTAGTAAACATCAATAAAAACTCATATTCTAACATATCATTCAAAAACCCATTTTCCATAATCTAAAATATTTCATCCATCTCTTAGTTTTAATCTTATTTAACCCTTCCTTAAGCTTCTATAATACTCAATGTTCCAAGAACAACCCAAAACCAAGAGGAAGATCTGGTTAAATTAAGACTTTCTTTTGGCTATGGAGGTTTGTCCTTACACGAGGAAGAAGAAGAAGAAAAGAGATAACTATGTGGGTTGAACTTTCCCTTTTTTCTTTCTTTAATCCCTAATAAGGAATGAATTTTAAATTCATTTCTCCTTAAAGGACCAAAATACCCTCTATATTCATTTATCGATACAAATTGGTCTGAAACAATATTTCAATCATTTCTTATCTTTCAATCATTTATTCACATAAGTCTTCAATTTTTTAAATCTTTTCAATAAGGTCACTAATATGATATTTGGGTTATTATAATTCTTCCCTTAAGAAAATTCGTCATCGAATTTAAAAAAAGTACCTGAAAAGAAGAGGTGTGGAAACTGCTTCCTCATGTCCTCCTCTCTTTCCCAAGTAGTTTTTTTTACCTTATGATTTTTCTAGAGAACTTTAACTAAATGAATTCTCTTGTTACATAACTCATTGTTTTCTCTAGCCAAGATCCGTATTGGTTCTTCCTCATAAGTTAAATCTGATCGGATCTCTATTTCTTCTGGTGTGATAATGTGGGATAGATCTGATCGGTACCTTGTAAGCATCGACACATGAAAGACATTGTGAATCTTGTCCATATCAGGTGGCAAAGCTAACTGATATGCTACTGGTCTAACCCTTTTCAAAATCTCACAAGGTCCAATAAATCTCAGACTCAGCTTCCCTTTGCGTCCAAACTGTAATACTTTCTTCCAAGGCTACACTTTCAGAAACACCTTATCTCCCACTTGAAATTCAATTTCTTTTATTTTCAAATCGGCATACGACTTTTGTCGATCAAAGACTATCTTTAGATTATCCTGGATAACTTTCACTTTCTCTTCCATTTCTTTCATTAAATTCGACCCCACTAGATCTTTATCTTTGAGTTCAAACCAATTTAATGGTTTAAGAACTTTCTCCCATACAAAGCTTCATATGGGGCCATCTTAATACTCGATTGGTAACTATTATTATAAGCAAATTCCACTAAAGGCAAATACCTTTCCCATGATCCCATAAATTCAATCACACAGGCCCTTAGCATATCTTCTAATATCTGAATAGTTCCTTTTGACTTCCCATATGTCTGTGGATGAAAAGCTGTGCTGAAGTTCAATCGAGTACCCAATGCCTCATGTAAAGACTTACAGAATCTTAAAGTAAACCTTGGGTCTCGATCGAACACTATCGATATAGGCACTCCATGCAGTCTAACTATCTCTTTTATATATAACTCCGCAAACTTATCCATCGAATAATCTACTAAAATCGGGATAAAATGAGACGTCTTGGTCAACCTATCCACGATTACCTATATCGAGTCATTTTTTACCTGGTGAAAAAGGTAGCCTCGAAACAAAATCCATTGTGACTCGCTACCACTTCCACTCAGGAATGGATAAGTTTGCGGTATCCATTGTGAATAGCAATCCGGAAGCGTTTGATGTTCAACTTTCACTTGCTGACATGTCAAACATTTTGTAACAAACTCCGATACCGCTCTTTTCATACCAATCCATCAATAACGACTCTTTAAATTGTGATACATCTTATTCCCACCTGGATGCATCGTCAAAGGGCTATAGTGTGCCTCGTAAAGAATATCTTTCTTCAATTTATCATTATTGAGAATGCAAAGTCTTCCATGATAATATACACATCCATCAACCCTTATTTTGAAGTCTTTGACATCCTCTTTCTCAAATTGCGCATTCTCTTCAAGCATTTATCATCTCGCCCTTGCAGCTCTTTTATCCTATCCAAAAGTATCGGCTTTAGCTTAAGTTCAGTAATCAAGGCACCATCTTCTTTTACATATATGCGCGCATCCAAAGCTCTTAGCGCTGCGAAAGTTCTTTAGCATTTCAAAACTTTATTGGTATTTTTCCATCCAAAAAAAAGGCACATCCCTTCGTAACAACTTAGTTAATGGGAAAGCAAACATTAAGGAGTTCTTTACGAACTGCCTATAATAACCAACAAGCCCCAAGAAACTCTGAACTTCAGAAACATTCTTTGGGGGGTTTCTAATCCACTATGGCTTGAATCGTTTTGGGATCTACTCTTATGCCTTCTGCATAGACTATATGACCCAGGAAAGCAATCTCAGCTAACCAAAATTCGCATTTGGACCATTTCCCATACAACTTTCCTTTTACGAAGTTTCTGAAGAACCACTCGAAGATGAGCATCGTGCTCTTCTCTTGACTTGGAATATACCAAAATATATTCTATAAATACCACCACAAATTGATCCAAGTAAGGTTGAAATACTCTATTCATTAAGTCCATAAATACTGCAGGAGCATTAGTCAATCCAAAAGGCATTACTATGAATTCGTAGTGTCTATACCGGGTCTGGAAAGTTGTCTTCGAAATATCATCCTTTTGATCTTTAATTGATTGTACCTCAACCTCAAATCTATCTTAGAGAACATCGTTGCACCTTTCAGTTGATCAAACAAATCATCAATCCTTGGAAGAAGATACTTGTTCTTTATCATTACTTTATTTAACTGACGATAGTCAATACATAACCGCATATACCCGTCCTTCTTCTTCACAAATAGCATAGGTGCTCCCCAAGGAGAAACATTAGGTCTGATAAATCTTTTATCGAGCAGCTCTTGCAACTGGGATTTTAATTCTCTTAACTCTGTTGGAGCCATTCGATACAGAGCCATAGAAACTGGTTCGGTACCCGGGTAAACCTCAATCCTGAATTCTACCTCACGATCTAGAGGTAAACCCGATAATTCCTCTGGAAACTCCTTAACTATTGGGATGCCATTTAATCTCACTTTCGGTATTCGAGTATCTATTACATTATATAGAAAAGCTATGTATCCCTTTGACATCATTTTCTTTGCCGTCATGGCCAATATCACATTGGATGGTGATTTCGCTTTTTTGCCAATCACTACTATTTCAGAGCATTCCATATCCTTAAAAAATAATCGTTTCATGTGACAATCCACCCATCCATGATATGGAGACAACTAATCCATGCCCAAAATGTTTTCAAACTCGTTAAAGGGCAACTCCATCAAGTTTTTCAGGAACACAACCCCTTGAATCTTGATTGGACATTTTCTATATACCAGAGTTACCCTTGCACTATGACCCATAAGGTTTACCGCTATCATTTCACTAAAAATTGGTTCTAAAGGAATTCCTCTAGTTCTAACCAACTTTGTACTAATATAAGAGTGTGTGGAACCAGGGTCAACTAGAACAAATACAGGCTCATCAAAAGGATGAAATATACCTGTTATGATCTCTGGGACATCTCGATCCTCATTAGTTTTAATGTTATAAATTCGAGCCACTCCCCGAGTTTCTTGTTGTTGGCTAGACTCATATTGACCACCGGATCTTCCTCTTTCTCTCCTTCTACTAGGTTCTACTACTGATCTCTCAGTTTGTACTGATCTATCTCCAGATCTCTGTGGATAATTTTGAGCATAGTGACCCATTTCTCCATAAAGAAAACAAGCGCCAGTGAGCACTCTACATACTCCTCAGTGAAATCTGCCATATGTATGACATGGATTACTTCTTTCTCCATAAGCTCAACCTGAGCTAACAACAACAGATTGTGATTGTTTAGTTTTATGAGAAGCAGCAGTAGAACTATATCTGTCACTGTATCGGGAACTCGAGCCCTTGCCTCTCTTAGTATGATGGGAAGTTGAAGACATTCCAACTATTTTCCTCGTATGCACATTTTGCTCCACTACTAGAGTCTCCTCTTGAACTCTCTCAATAGCCTTAGCTCGGTTTATGACTTCCTACAGGCTAGGCAAGTTTAACGCCAACATTATCTCTTTCAACTTAGGCCTTAAACCATTGATAAACCAATCACGTCAGGATTTATCATTAAGAACTACCTCAGTAGCATAATGACTAAGTTTGTTGTATTCAGCCTCATACTCATGCACTGCTCTATCGCCTTGTTTCAAATTAAGAAACTTCAATAACATTGACCTCATAAACTGCTCCTCGATGTATTTGTTCTTGAACTCATCTTGAAAGAATTGTCAGTTCACTTGATCAGGTAATGCATACATCGTTGTGTTTTACCACCACACCCGAGCTGATCCTCGGAGTAACGATACAGTTCCACCCAACTTTTCATGATCTGAGCATTGTAGAATTTCCAGCATCACCATAACATCATTTAACCATAAATCAGCGTCCATCAGACTTTCACCTTTTTCTTCTCGGAACTCAAAAGCTCCCAAACGTCTCAACTCTTTTGGGATTAACATTGTGTTGCTGGAGGAGCAGGGGGAGGTGGAGTAGGTTGAAACTGTGTTAAGATATCATCAAGAGCTTGCATAAAAGCTCCAAACACTGGCACATGCATACCCTGAGGTACCAGTGCACTAGCATTCTCGGAAAGAATCAGGTGCTCACTATTCTCTTCGTAGCTTTCACTACCTGATCCATTTTTATTATCTTGATCAGTTACTTTTCTCGAATTCGTAGAATCTGACATCTAATATAACATACATAAGAATAATAATTAAATTAGTAAGGAGATACATCGATCGTATTCTATTTATACCCTCTCAGTAACCTTGACATCTTAGTGGCATGTAAACCTTTTTTTCAATAAAATACACTCGATTTTGGTCAAGAATCGGCTAAACCTGTAGCTTTGATACCAATAAATGTAACACCCATATCATGTATACATTTCCGTACATGAGATAAAGATGTCACATCATTTTAATGACATTATTACTTTAGAAAACTTATAAAATTTTGTTTCTTTTCATTAAACATTTTAATTTAATATTTATAAAACATTCATCAAAGACTTCAGTATATAACAAAAGTTAACATTCTAGGATTTCACCCTTCCCACATCATCATAAAACCAAAAACTTTACAAAGCGTTATCGTAATTCTATTACATGCCAACTAATAATATCAAAATAGACACATAGCTATCATACAGTTATTGATGAGGTGATTTTGGATTTATGATGTCATATGTACTTCTTACTCGTCTTGATAGAACCAACGCGTGAAATAAACATACGTTAAGTATTTCCTTAGTGAGGCAAGAATACTAGTGAGATGATATCAATACATCATTATTTCATATTCATCAAATACCAATTCATTCATTTAAAGTCATTATCATTTCGTTGAGATGCACACGTAGTACCTATACGATTATTCATAAACATATTATGAATTCTGTGGTTCATACACAAAGTGACTATATTGTCATTCATCAATATATGATGAATTCTATGGGTTGCACACATAGTGCCTATGTGGTCGTTCATCAACATATGATGAATTCCGTGGGTTGCACACATAGTGTTTATACGGTCGTTCATCAACATAAGATGAATTCTGTGGGTTGCACACATAATGCCTATACGGTCGTTCATCAACATATGATGAATTCCATGGGTTGCACACATAGTGTCTATATGTTTGTTCATCAACATATGATGAATTATGTGGGTTGCACACATGTGCTTATACGGTCATTTATCAACATATGATGAATTCCGTGAGTTGCACACATAGTGCATACATGGTCATTCATCAACATATGATGAAGTATATAGGTTGCACACATAGTGCCTATACGGTCGTTCATCAATATATGATGAATTGTGTGGGTTGTACACATAATGCCTATACAGTCGATCATCAACATATGATGAATTCTGTGGGTTGCACATATAGTGCCTATACGGTCGATCATCAACATAAGATGAATTCTGTGGGTTGCACACATAGTGCCTATAGTACACATATTACTGATGTACAATTGCAATATATACCTTTAATAACGTACATTTATAACTCTTAATCTACATAATAAATGCACTCACCTGGTATGCCTCGGATGTATACTTTAAGGATGTCCAACTACTTGGCAACTTTATCATTTCCCTTGTTCTTACTTGACTCGGGAGTTTGGTTACGATCTATTCAAACATCCATTAAAAACACATTCCATACCAAAATGTTAGTATATTCTCTAGCATTTATACTCTAGTAAAACTCACAAGTACTATTATTTAGATTTTTATAACAATTTCATCATATCTTTAAATTCTAGGCTCAATAGTATCGGTATCCCTACCCTGGAATCGGTATTTCTATACTATGGTACCGATACCCCCTTTCAGTATCAATACCATTTTGACATTCTGGAATCCATGGTATCGATACCTTCCTCATAGTATCGATACCCACATCAATATCAATACTAATTGCATCAGTATCGATATTGTTCCTCATATTTTGCCCATATTTAAGACTGTAGTATTGGTACTATTCTTCTAGTACCGATACTCTTATCCAGATTTTCCATTTTCAGCCCGAGTTTTACCAAAATTTAGTCAATTTCCCTTATTTTTACCTCTAACAATACTATTAAACTCTTCTTCACTTATCCCAACTAACTTCCCTTTATTTAGCTTCTTAGAACATCTAAAATTTCCATAGATCAATTTTACCCAAGAATCATACCACTTTTTCTAACATGTTCTTAATCCCATCCAATGCTTCTAATCTCTTATTTACTTCTTTGACAAGTCAAATATACTAGTAAACATCAGTAAAAACTCATATTCTAACATATCACTCAAAAACCTATTTTCCTCAATCTCAAATATTTCATCCATCTCCTAGTTTTAATCTTATTTAACCCTTCCTTAAGATTCTATAATACTCAATGTTCTAAGAAAAACCCAAAAACAAGAGGAAGAGCTGGTTAAATTAAGCATTACCTTTGGCTATGGAGGCTTGTCTTTACACTAGGAAGAAGAAGAAGAAAAGAGATAACTTTGTGGGTTTAACTTTCCCCTTTTACTTCCTTAAATCTCTAATAAGGAATGAATTATAAATTCATCTCTCCTTAAAGGACCAAAATACCCTCTATATTCATTCATTGATACAAATTGGTCTGAAACATTATTCCAATTATTTCTTATCTTTTTATCATTTATTCACATAAGTCTTCCAATTTTTAAATCTTTTTAATAAGGTCACTAATATGATATTTGGGGTATTACATTAACCAAAGCAAAGCACTACTCTATCTAAGTATAGAAAGTAATAGTATGCACTAATGATGCATGTCAAGGCAATATATATTGGTGGGGTTAAAATGATGTTATGATGTTGCAAAAAATGGTAATGTTAAGGCAAAATGGATGTAAATGTAGTGGAAACATAGCAAGATATAAGGTGAAAATAATAACAGTACCAAGGGAAAACGAAATGGTAAAAACATCCATAAATGAAATAACTTGACAATCCTCACAAGGGAAACTACTTCAGGAATGAGTGATGGGGAATGATTTAAGGATGCTAAAACTTATCTCTCTAGAAGATTTAATATATCTAAGCTTCACTTGCTCGACAGAGTTTGCTGAAAGTGCTCCCTCTATCTCTAGTCAAAGGAACCTAATAGAATAGAATGTCACGACATCTCCTCTCAGTCTCAACTATGAAAGCCTATCCTATTGGTAAAAACTACCCCTCTTAGTCATTGAAATCTATCTTACTCTCTCTAAATCACTAAGTGATTATGATATAGTACTACTATGTCAGGTTTTAGCTTAAGTAAACTACTACACCCCATTGCTTATGTGAATCTTACTTGTGTTTCTCTCGGATACTCCAAGCATTAATGACTATGTTTTTATCGAGCACCTAGCCTTAATCTAAGTAATGGACACTCTCATGCACCCTACAAACTTAGAAGATGAAGTATTCATAAGCAAAACAAGTAAATGCAAAAAAAATAAACTTTAATCTACCAATAAAACAAAATCAAGCATCCATAAAATGAACCCCACCAAATAAGGTTAGTTCATGGTGGGGCTCGAATATTCCATGAAATAAAACATGAAAATCATTCTTTCCAAACAACCCAACTAAAATAAAAGAAAGAAAACAACAAAAGGATGGAGGAAAAAGCCTTCTACGTGCACTGCCGGAGCTCCCCTCAGCCACCACTAACCGCCTTAGCTCGCTAGCTCCTCTCGGACGCGTAGCTTGCCACTCTCTCAAGCTTCACATATGGAGGAACACCACCAAGAACATGTAGGGAAGAAAATGGTGGAGAAGATGAAGAAATTCAAGTTTTCGAGTATAATGTAACCCCCTTCCTCTCTCATGTGAGATGTATTAAATAATAAAAATATCTAAGGGTATTCATGGGATTTAAAACTCCAAAATACCCATCATACGCCTAGAGTCACTTCTTGGGTGTGATGTTTATCCTCACAGGTGGCAGTAGTCCCTAGCAAGCGGTTATAACCATCAGACACGTGCCTAGCCAGCTGTTAATTTGTAACAATATATTTTTGTCCATTTCTGCACCAGAAATGCCAAGGCATTTCTATCTGCTTTAGCAATGTGTGATGCCACATTTTTTCTTCCCAACTCTCCATTTTCTTGTTGTTTCCCTTAACAACATAAAATAACACAACCACCACAAATGCAATGATATGCATCTGCATGCATCTAAAATGACCTAAATGAGCCCTTAAACAAACAATAACTTAAGTGAAAAAGGCCTTGAAAGTAGCATTTTTAGGGAGTTATCACCCCCCAAACTTAAGCTATTGCTTGTCCTCAAGCAATGGATATCAATTAACACAAACAAAATGTCATGGCAATTTTCAATAGCAATACAGTCAAGACAAAAATAGAATTTCAACCCTCAGAAAAATTAGTCTCTAACACGCTAGACATATCAAGAATTCAAGTACTTTTCCCTAGGTCAAGATTCTTTGTAGTAGTATGTATGCATGATTATATACAATCTATACTTAATAAATTTAAGAAATTTCTAATTGAGTCCCCTAATTTTTCTCCGGCATCACTTATTCATTCAACACATTTATACTCCATTTTTACTTAATAATTTTTTCATAATGCTGATACGAGACGCGTCGGCCCATCACACCTACCATCCTACACTCTTGGTAAAAGGGAACATACTTTCCACCCCAGAGCTATTCAAGTAGAATCATCATGTAACTGCTTTCATTCACTCATATGCACATGGTTGTCATTTATTAAAGAAAATTTCAGGCACTGCCACGGTACAGAGAAGTGTCCCTCTACAGCTATGCCGAATCATTTATTCACAATTTCATATATAAAGGAGTTCTCATTGATTTATCATTTCAGCACAATACCAAATTTAAATGCCAAGGCTAACCAGAGTTCCTTCATAAAAATTTCTTAAATTTCTTAAGTATAGAGAACATACAAATCGTGTACAAATAATTCACAAAGTATCAATCCCCAAAGTCAGTTCTTTCATTTTCAACAATCATTTACATTCAATTTCTAGCCTAAAAGTGCATCAACATCGGGTATCACCAAAACATTTCATCTAACTAACCTACCATATACTAATGTCATGGCATATTGTTATGTTAATAGTATTATGCATATGTTCTACCAAGAACACTACCTCTACCAAACTTAAGGGAAACATTGTCCTAAATGTTTAAAGAGAACTAATTAAAAATGAAACTAAATGCCATGCTATGAAATGTAAAATGAATGTAAAGGGAGGTACCTCACTTTTTTAGTGGTGGTGGTGCAGTGAATGTGCTTGTGGTTCTACGTCTTGTCGTCTTACGGAGTGGTGCAGGGATGGAATAAGAAGAAGTTGAATAATAATGGGTGATATTAACACTTCCAGCTAAGGTCTTTGTGTGATGACTACTTCGGCGAGCTGGTGAAAGTTTAGGTGAATGAACGGGACTGAGGTTTTTTCAGCTGGTACCATAGGAGAGTCCAGAGTCGAAGACTGGGGGGATTCTGGAACCGGCTCATCAACAGAAGGGTTAACATCATCGGGCTCAGGAGATGCCTCACCATTAAATAATGACAGAATTTCATCGAGGAACCCCATGAAATTCCGTTCAATGTGAAGAAGCATTTCTTGAAATATGGCTTCCACCACAACATATATGTCCTTAACATAACCAAAGAAATTTCTTATATCACCATGTAAAGCATGAAAATGAGTCTGTTTATGTTGGATATCTTATTCGAGAGCAAGCATTCTTGCCTTGGCATTAGATGGTGTATCATCCAGAGACTCTTCATTAATAGTTGCCTTAGACTTTGGGTTTTCTAAACCCAAAAATAATGGCAATCCAGCCCTAGTTATACCTGAAACACTAGACAAAACTTCATCAAAAGAACTCTCACAAACTTTTTTCTTTTGACACAAAGCATTAATAAGATTTGGAAAAACCAAAGCACTAGTTTTATTACCCAAGCAGTCATGCACTTGTTGAACAATAATTTTACCCACGTCAATAGAACGTGTGACTATAATAGAATATAAAAACATTAATCGGGGGAGAGATATCATTGTGTTGTGGCTAGTTGGCATGAACATGTGCTTCATAAAATTGTTCCAAAGCTTTGCGCATGGTTAGAGACGTTCACGATTTACAGAGTAACGATTGGTCTGTCGGCCGTTCTAAGTCGAGTTCAAAAATCATAAATCCTCCAAAACTCCATCGTATGTGGCACTATCGATGTCTTGCTCAAAGTTTTCATGTTGATCTTTAACACCCTGCAAATGAAAATACCTATTAATGGCAGACGATGTGAATCAAATGTATGTACCTCGACCATAAATTGCATGTTGGTTCGGTTTGGAAATATTCAAGCAAAACTCTTTCACAAACAATGCATTCACAGAACCAGGGTGTCTCGTAAACTTGTTCCACTTGTGGGGTTCGAATATATCAATTACGTTTGGTCTAAAACCATCATCTTGTTCATCAGTGAAAATGAACCCTAACTCAAAGAAAAACTTGAGTTTTCAAAGTTTTGAAATCTTTTCTTTATCGCTATGGTAGGTCTCGTTCGCACCATTATTATGCCGGTTTGAGAGTGAAATGAAGAAAAGTTTAAAGCTTTGTTTGGCTTCAATGGCTTCGGCTATAGAGAGAAAATGATAAAAGAAAAAGATTAAGAAAAAAAGAAGAAGTTTAAAGCAATAATAGGAGAGATGGAGTGAGTGGACGGTTAAGAGAAAATGAGCGGATAGGGTTAAATGAGTAGGTAGGAAAAAGAAAAAGTAAATTGTAAAATTTATGTGATATGAAATGACAATGGAGAGAGAGAAGTAAAAATAAGAAAATAAAATAAAATAAAGGAATAAAGTAACAATAATATTCTCCCCCTTCAAATTTTTTTCCTCCCTTGATAACTGCTCATTTGTACAACATCAGTACTAGTGGGTCCCTGTAGTATAAAACAAATTGTAATTATTCAAGGAAAAGAAAAAAAATAAAAATGACAATAAGAAATAAATTCATTATTTATCCACAATCAACACAATTCAATGTCGTGGCATTGAAATTTGGTTTTCGTGCAGGCACACTCAAGCGTCGTGCAAGTGAAGCACCGACTTGTCGTACACAGGTGGAGATCCATTGTAAATTTTCATACGTTAGCCGTTAACTTTGAATATCGTCCCATTATCTATGTTCTTGATGGAAACTTCTCCATGGGGATAGACATAATGTACCTCAAATGGTCCTGACCATCGAGATTTTAGTTTCCCAAGAAAAAGTTTAAGTCTGGAATTGTAAAGCAACACTTGTTGGCCAACATGAAAATGTCGTGGCATCAATTTTTGGTCATGCCACTTGTTTTTCTTTTCCTTGTATATCCTCGCATTCTCATATGCATGTTCCTTAAACTCTTCCAACTCATTTAGTTATAGTAATCTCTGTTCCCCAGCTAACTGAGAATGAAAATTCAATCTTTTAATAGCCCAATACGCCTTATGTTTGAGCTCAACAGGGAGGTGGAAGAGGCCTTCCCATACACCAACTTGAATGGTGACATGCCTAAAGGAGTCTTAAACACTATTCTATACGCCCAGCATGCTTCATCTAACTTAGGTTACCAATCCTTTCGCCTTGGATTCACCATTTTTTTCTCTCTAAAATCTACTTTATTTCGCAGTTGGATATTTCAGTTTGACCATTTATATGTGGATGATATGCCGTGGCAATCTTGTGACGGACTACATACCTCTTTAATGCCATGACAATCTTGTGACGGACTCCATACCTCTTTAATGCCTTGGAAATCAACTTGTTATCGAAGTGGGTTCCCTTATCACTAATGATGGCTCTAGGTACTCCAAACTGATTGAATATATTTTTGTGCAAAAACTTGAGAACGATTTTGGAATCATTCTTTGATGTCGCAATTGCCTCCACCCACTTGGATACATAATCCACAGCAAGTAAGATGTATATAACACCTACAGAAGATGGGAATGGTCTCATGAAATCAATACCCTAAATGTCAAATAGTTCAATTTCGAAAATGCCTTGCAACATCATTTCATGTCGCTTGGATATGTTTCTCATGCGTTGGCATCGATTGGATGACTTATAAAATGCCTGAGCATTTTTGAACAATGTTGACCAATAAAAACTTGACTATAGAACCTTGGCAGCAGTCATTGCTCCTCCAAAATGGCCTTCACTAGGGGCCGTGTGATAATGCTATAAAATGTCTCATTGCTCCTCTTCAGGTACACATCGTCTAATGAGTTGATCAACACAATGCTTGAATAAATATGAATCATCCCAAAAATAGAACCTTACATCGTACTTGAATATTTTCTTGCCCTGGCTGTTCAAATTAAAAGGTAGTATTCCACTAACAAGAAAATTAACATGTTAATCGTACCACTGGACTGACGTGGCATATAAGATTTTTTCATCAGGAAATTCCTCTTAAATATCTAAAGTTTCATAGCATATAGAATTGTTCCCTTGCCTAGATAAATGATCAACAACTTGGTTCTCAATACCTTTTCTATCTACAACCTCTAAGTCAAATTCTTGCAAAAGTAAGATTCACCTAATAAGTTTAGGCTTGGCATCCTTTTTGTTCACTGAATATTTTATAGTTGAATGATCAGTGTGAACAATAATTTTAGTGCCTATTAGGTATGGTTTAAATTTATCAAAAGTAAATACCATGGAAAGTAATTCTTTCTCAGTGGTTGTGTAGTTCAATTATGCTTCATTCGAGGGACAAGTAGCATAATATATAATATAAAAAAGTTTACATTGGCGTTGCCCCAAAATAGCTCCTAGGACATAGTCGCTCGCATCACACATAAGCTCAAATGGTGATGTCCAGTGGGGAGTAACTACAATGGGCGCTGAGATCAATCGTTGCTTTATCTCAGTGAATGTGTCAAGGTATAACTCGTCAAACACAAAGGGTTGGTTTTGTTGAAGCAAAGTGCATAACGGCTTATAGATTTTGGAGCCTTTTTCACTTGCTCCACTTTGGCTTCCCAATCTATTTGTATTCTTTGCAAATTCTCTTGCAATTCTTTATTTAGTTATTCAAATGTTGCTTCTATTCTTAGTAATATGTGAATGAAGTTTCTCTATTAGAAACACTTCCACAGTCTCCTCCACGAATTAAATCCATATTTCTATGATTAGTGTATGCAAAAATGCTTAAATAATTGCAATGCAGAATGCAAATATGCAAATACAAATGCAAAAGGTGTTGATACCAAATATGAATATCATAGAACAAGTTTTATTAGAGACAAAAGTCTTCACTATTACAATATAGTCCATCTTTACAAACATGCTCTCGCTTGGTCTAAAGTATGTCGATATTTTATCTTGGGGAGTTCTTCTTCAGAAACTTTGCCCCTCAAGTGCTCTATGACCTATTAGGTTTGTGTAGAGGTTCCATTCAAATATGATCTTTATGCCACTACGATGCCAAAGTTGTGCTTAATGAACATTCGTAGGTAAGATTCTGCCACTATACCTTTTCTCATATCAAGGGACCATCTTCCAAATATTGGATGTCATTCTATCAGTCAACTCTGGTGTGTAATCTTCAAGAGAGTTTCTTCTGTATTCTCTCTAAGCTTCCTTTATCTATCAGTGCATGTCCGTATACGCGACTAATTGATTGAAAACTTTTTTCCTTTATGAAACATTTCTATTAGATAGTTAATTGCGGATCAACACCTTTCCATTATGTCTTGAAGATGCAATGCAAATAGGTGGGGAATGACATAAAAATAAGAAGAAATGAGTTAGTACAGGTGAAATAATCGATAAATATAAAAATTATATTTAAAGATAAATATAACACCTATCCAATCATGATATCTACCCAATGCTTTTATTAAATTGTAATCCTACCAGGACATGCTTTCTGCCCAACATGATTTATTTCAAGAAATTAATCCTAACTGTATGGTATCTAGTTCACATGCTTTCATTAGAAAAATATTTTTTCTATACATTTAAAGAAATATGTAAAGGCTCAGATTCATTCCTCCTTCGTGTGCACTTATTTCGGTACATACTAACAGATAGAGGTTCAATATGGCTCTACCTAGGGTGACTAATCTATGGTTCATTATTTGCATGATTTCAGCTCAATGGGGAAAGGTACTCAAATTGTCGTTGATGTTGGTTCTTTCTTGGGTTGCCAAACCCTCAATCCTAACCTATTATAGGCATACACGGATCGAGTTCAACTTGAGGGTATACATTTCCCTATACCCAAACGATGAATAAATCCCTACGAAGGTATAAGGCATGTGTACCCTAGAGGTTATTTGCTAAGGCATATACGAAGAATAAATTCTTATGAGAGCAAAGTGTTCATCCCTACTTACTTGGGACGGAGCTCGGGTATAGTGCTTATGTCGTGAAAATGTAATTGAAGTGTGCGAGGAGTAACATACAATCCTTCGACCAAATAAAATGAAAACAAAAATAAAAGAACCACTTTCAAAAGAAATTTTGACGAATCTGAAAACATAAATTGAAACATTAGTACAACAATTTACATAAAGAGTGCATAATAAAAATTCAATCAAAAGGATCATAAGCTAACTAAAGACTCAAAGTCATAATATCCACCACTACAACAATGTATAAGCGATTGACGGATTAACTCTCTAAAGTGTCCCCATTGGAGTCGTCAAGTTGTCGCAAAGTTTTTTTTTTGAAACGAAGGTTCAATTTTTAAAAGAAAAACCTAATTTACAACTTATTTTGGAAAATTTAGATGTTAGATTAATTTGATTTGGAGCCACCATCGACCTTTGGGTTAGATAGGTCGAATACCTAAAAAAACATCTTTTAAAACAATTTTAAGAAAAATCATTTAAAAGACAAAATTTAGTTTGTGTTTACCAAAGATTCATTTTAAAGGGTTCGAGATTTGATTACGCGTGGGGAAAGACAAGCACCCTCCATAACGCCCAAAATTGGTACCTAATCGCATTTACATTGTCGTAATAATGGAACTTTCATATTTGAGTCGAAATTTAAAATATGATATGTTTTCTTTGAAACATTTATTAGTTTATTTCGAATTAGGGAAATTCCCTATTTTGAAAAGATACCATGGGATTTGCACATCCACCAATAGGAAGTTTCCCCATCTATTTCTTA
The DNA here is from genome assembly GCF_006381635.1 of Hibiscus syriacus. Classification (NCBI taxonomy): domain Eukaryota; kingdom Viridiplantae; phylum Streptophyta; class Magnoliopsida; order Malvales; family Malvaceae; genus Hibiscus; species Hibiscus syriacus. The sequence continues at coordinate 12,723,877 of NW_024063533.1, forward strand.
TCTATCCAAGAATGTTCCCTCTTTATTTATAATCAAAAAATTACTCAAATCGAATATAAATGAAATAAAACATCGAATAAAATAACTAAACATACTATTAAAGAAATCATATACATTGTCATTATTTAAACTAAAATAAAAAACGAATAACTTAACTATTATCCTTTAAATCGAAACAAACTTGATTTATTTCAAGTTCATTTTTTGTTCTAATGTCGTATCGAATCGCACTCCTTCTATCAAGTAGTACTTTTCATGACCATTATACGATAGATGTTCTTGAAAGTATTCGAGCAAGAAAAAATGGCAAATAAAAAGAGTATATTTGGAATTTTTCAAAAATATTTATTCTAACAACAAAATATATACATAAATATATAAGAATCAGAATATATTAAATACATATATACATATATTACTATATTATAAACTTAACATCTAATATTTATAGATGTGTTAAAAAGGCCATTAAAATATAAAACATACATACATAAAAAAACTAAAAGAGACAATAAAAAATGCATGAACTAATTAATAACTTGAAATAAGGACTAAATCACAACTTAGCAAAAATAACAAGAGTTAATCATGCAAATAACTCAAATAAAACCTAAACAGTGATCGAAATAGAAAACTCATAAATTAGCAGTCCGAATCTAAAAGATTAACGAAGTAATGAAATAGAACAACTAGTGACTAAAATGAAATTTAACAAAAATACATACCCAAATAAAAAACAGTAAATATGCCATCATTAACCAAACAGGAACTAAAATAAATTAAAACAAAAATAAAACGCTCGAAATAAGAACATGTAAATTTCTTTTGGTGATCAAAATATAAACTTTAAAAAAATATAAGGACCTGATACGAGAATATCCCCTAGTGAGGATGCGCAGACTCCTCTCCCCTTTGAACGACGTCGTTTGTAAGATTGCATATAGCTGTCATTTTTGGTTTGAAACAAACCCTAGTCACCTTTTGTTTTCCCCTCTACCAGCCGTCGTTCTCTCCCAAATCCAAAGGAGAGAAAGCTCTTATAGCCTCAAGAAGGTCTCTTCGAAAATCGAAGGGTTTTCTTTGCTCTGGTGAACGCACGACGAAAGTTTTCAAAGAAAAGGTATGTTTTTTCTTTTTCTCTCATTTCTGTGTTTAAATCTCTTTCTTGGTTTTTGTTCTCTCATATTTTGGTTCCTCTATATGATTTATGTCTTTTTCATTTTCGACCTCCTCTTTGATTGTGTTTTTTGGTTGTTGTTATCTCGGTTTTCTTTTCGTTGACGGTGGTTCAACTTTTTTGTTACTGATCGAATGGTTTCTCTTTTTGGATAAAAAAGGGTTTTTAATGATGATGGTTGTTCTTTTTTTTGCTGATAATTCCCTCTTTTTGTTTCTGGTGCATGTTGTATATATGGAGGAGAATAATCCCCTCTTGAGATGCTGCCAACAATGGGGGAAGGTCGTTCACTACTTTTACATCTGCCAATAGGCACTCACCTTCTGCTATGCTCTACTCTGTCCTTGCAACGGAGGGACCATTGTTCATGTGTTGGCATTGTTGTCGTGGCATCATGAGAAAGCAAGGGGCCACCGGCTCGTGGTGATAACTAGGGTTGTAAATAAGACGAGACATATCACGAGCTACTCGAGATCGACTCGATCAAGGCTTGATAAATACTCGGATCAAATGGACTCGAGCTCAAGCTCGACTCGAGTTCTTAACGAGCCGAAATGAGCACGAGCCGAAATGAGCTACTCGATATTCGACTCGAAAATCTCGTGAGTAGCTCAAAAATTTAATATATTAAGATTTTATTTAAAAAACTAAATTATTAATAATATTAATATTTATGTATTGATTTTTTTTAATAATACAGTAAGATTTTATGTATTTAAGGTTCATGTTCGAGTTTGAGGCTTAAATCGAGTTAAGTTTAAGATTTTTTTTCATTTCAAGCCTTTTCGAGCTGCTCACGAGCTTCAGTTTAGGATTTTGAGTACGAGTCGAGCTTGAAAATTTTAAGCTCGTGAGATTTTGAGTCGAGTCCATCTCTATTTCAGAGTTTTCGAGTCGAGGTCAGCAATACTCGAGCTCGACTTGGCTCGTTTACACCTCTAGTGATAACTAGCGATGCGTGGGAGGTGAGAAGATGCGAAATTAGGACCATTGGATCAGATTCAAATCAATGGTTGTTCTTCTTCTCTAGGGCACTACAAAAATGATGGTGGTAGTTGTGACATTAGGGTTTAACCCTAATTTTCATTCTGGATGAAATCGAGCCATGAGATTGTCACCAGATCCTACGGTCAAGACGTTGTCGATGGTAGATGCTAGATTTCATTAAACCTAGCCTTGATCTTCAAAAACATGGTCTTGCTGGACTGCTTGCACTGGTGGGCATGTTATATTTGGGCACTTGTAATGTTGGATTTGGACCTGTAAAATCAAACTTTAAATAATGTTATTGTTTTTTTCTTTTTAATAACATTTACTGTATATTTATATATTTACTATTACAATTATAACTATATATCAATAAAACAAACATATATATTTATAATAATAATAATAGTTACTTCTAAATGTACATATATATATTTAATAAAAATGAACCTATATATTAAACTAAAAACAAAATCTACATGTAATTTAAAAAATAAGTAATAATAAATTAATATAATATAATATAAAATTAAAATAAAATAAAATTGGATATAGGTCTCAGACAAATATGAGTGGTTACACCTCTTATTTCTTTAATCTCCAAAACTTGACTACACTTCCCGTTGATACCTGAGCACTCCAGGTGGGACATTTTCTAGTTTTTCTTCAAGGTTGAGATTATACTTAAAATAATTTTTTTTAAGAAACATTAATGGTCTCTTCATTTCCTTTCTAACGTTTTCTTCAAATAATCATCTGAGACCTCTAGAGAAAATTTATCCTATAAAAAAACAAGTGTTCAAAGTAAATATATATTATTATTGAATTGTAATGGATTATCTATTACAGTTAAACTATTACCTTAATACAATCCACAACTTGGTTTTTGTTACTATTCGGCATCTCATGCCATGACTCATAATTGATCGCTAGAAGATTAGCATTGTGTGCAATAATGTCTAACTAAATAGAACAGGTGCTTTTGTCCTAGTAGGTTGGTCGACATCGTTACTCGAAACTTTTACACGGTCCCCCAAAAGGAAGTTGGTATAATTCCTTTATTATCGTGTGACCTTTAGTCTTGCGCCTTTGATTATTTTCAGCTACATAAGAAATAATTCAGTGTAAGATTTCAAAATCAAGTCAATAAGAAAAAGCAGTCACCATTTAAATAAAGTGTCGAACATTACCTTCAATTTCTACAGTTTCTTCGATTGTGTTCGGAACTTATGAAGATCCAACAACAAGCGTCTTTTTATTATTTGTTTCTTCCTCCTCTTGAGGAGCTCGAATATTTGCAATAAACAAATAACAATATTAGTAACTAGTTACAACAATAATTGAAGAGTTAATCGATCGGATGAATCAACCAAGAGGGGGTGAATTGGCAATTAAAACGTTGGTGGAAGCTTTTGCAAAAAATTGAAAATATTTGTACAATAATTTAGAGTGCTTTGACTTTCTCAACCAAAGTCTACGTCCACTACCTTAGCTATCCACACTAAGAATTTTCCACAAATTTACTAATTTGTCTTTCTTTTGAGGACAAAGAGTAACCTTACAACTCACTCAAAAGTTATACCCCAAATTCTTGAGAACACTCTCTCCTAAAGAAAAACTTACAAATTTCGAAAACTTATAGAAAAACCTAACAAGGCAAGATGTTTGCACAATTCTAGAACATAGAAAGAACACTCAAGAATAAATACAATTGAGCGCAAATGGTGTTCTTGAAAGCAAAATGAATATTTAATGAAAATAGGTTTGAAATGCTCAAACAAATAAGTTTAAGTCTTTGTCTTTGATTCTCTCTCAATTCTTGTTGATCAATGGCTTCAGAACTTGTTTAAATACACTTTGGATCAATTTTGAACGTTAGGGATCATTGGTGAAGTCAATAGAGCCGTTGTTGTATGTTTTCCATTTAAAAAATTTGTTCGGAGTGTAGGAGTATCGATACTTCTTCAAAGGGTATCGATACACCTAGTGTAAAATTCAAACATTTTGACTGTTATTTGACCAAGTGTATCGATACCTCCCAGGGGTATCAATACACTAATTACATTCGATGTTTCTCGGAGCCAATTATGACATGAGGGGTATCAGTACATTTGGCTCTGTATCGGTACCCTTATTACATTCGAAATTCAGGGGTATCGGTACATCCGAAGAGTGTATCGGTACACCCCTATTTAAAATTTATTTTTGGCTCAATTAAGGTTCGAAATACTTTGTAAAACTTGTTTGAAAAATATTTTAAGATTGAACACAATTTTACACTTAAGTAAGGAGTAAAATTGACATTTAAAAACTTAGAGTAATATTTTTGATATTCGATTATTTTAATCGAATATTATTTTTGAAATCGAATATAAAATCTTAAAATTCATTTACACTTTATTTGTTATATAGAAACATCAAAATGTTTTCAACAATCTTCCCATTTTTGATATAACAAAACATTTTAGTAATTTTAAGATTTTCTTTTTGAAAATTAATTTTGAAATCAATTTTAAAAAATTACTCCCCCTTACTTTATTCTCACCCTTTTTGTTAAATCAAAAAGACTATAAAACGTTTAAAACAAGGTTTTAAAGAAAAATATCCAATTGATTTAAATAGAAATAGATTTAGCTGCTAAGATCATAATCAAGAGAATTGTTAGCCATTAGTCCATAAACAATATTCATAAATGTGTAATGGTAATTGGTCATAATTTGTCTAAAATGTAAATGATGCAAAAACTATATAAATTTTAATTTAAGTTCAAAAACTAATTATCATTCAAACAAACTAAAAATCAAACACATAAAAATTCAAACTAAATATTAACCTAATCATCCAAAACAGTCAAAATGTTTTAACAATATTTTTAAGTTCAACATTCAACCAAGAAAACAATCAAGAAAAGTTTAATCATCCATTGGTGGGTCAGGAGGAGGAAAACGTGATCGTAAAGCAGCCATATCGAGTATAAGTGCATTAAGTCTATCGTCCATAGAAATGAGTCGATGATTCATTACTTCGTTGTTAGCTCGCATCTCCCGTTGATTCTCCAATTGTTGAGCCCCCATAGCGGTAAAGAGGGACTCTATGGATGCAAACCTCACGTCAAATGTCTCCATGAACGATAACAAATATGGAGACATATGAAGCTCTTGCTTCTCAACTAGGTTAATGGGATCATTGACATCCCGAAGAAGATCTTCAAGCTCTAGATCATCATCAACCGGTGCAGGTGCAGCTCGTGAAGAACTAGTACCTGGTGTTTTCTGGATTGATCGAACCCATTGGTCTTTATCCCCGTACCATCCCAATTTACGCAAAGATTTGAGATTGATTTGGTTTTTAAGAGGGATGGCTACATCAAGCTGAACCATAAGCTTGTCTTTGATAAACATATTACTAAGAAGACAACAATAAACTAAGGTTTCTACAAGTTTGGAGGGAACGTTGTTTACGGTTTCAACTAGTTCAGCAAAAAATGATTTGTGGCAGGTTTATTTTCTTTTTACTCTGGATACAATGTATCCACCAAAGGTCAAGTGCTCTAAGAGTAGAGTATCTACCTTTGGATGGTCTAAACCACCAAGAGAAGAAAATGTTCGTGGTGGTCTGACAACGTTCTTGCACTAGCCTTGACTTTATAAGGAGTAGCCACAATTTCTCTTTCATTATCTAAAACGTCGTTATCTAGACCAAATACGTTAGCGATTGAGTCGGAGCCAATATGAATGTATTAGCCTAGGAGATAAGATTGAATACTAACAGTGGCAGTTTGAGACTCGTTTTGGAAACAAACCGCATTGGAATAGAAAATACGGACGAGTTGGTGATAAATGACATGTTGTAGCTGAAATAGTTTATAAAAATTCCAAGATTGAAGGGTAGGAAGATATCTAAATTTCATATCAATCATGGCTTGAATAGAAGGGATACGTTCTTCCCGAATATTATAAGACTCAAATAGATCAACAAACCTAGTGTAGAGGTTTTCCCGACGGCCAGGTTCGTTAAAACAAGAATTTCGGATAGTCATTTCGGGTACGTTTGGGTTTAGATTGGGAGGTGGATTAGAAGGTCGGTTTGATCGACTAGATGATGACCTAGGGCGTTTAGACATGATTTTAAATCGGAATGGGATAAAGATACCTACAATTTGAAAAAGACATGTATGCAACAATATCAATCCCAAAACTCAATATAAGTCCTCATTATTCAAGATTCTCTAAAAATAACCTAATGGACAATTTTGAAAACAATATTTGAAAAATCATAATATGTATAGTTTTCATGAAACCAACATAATAAAAAACAACAAATTAAAAACAAAACACATTTTTTATTTCGAAAATTTTTAAATAAAATTGAAAAATTTTGTGTTTTGATGAAATTTGTTATAGATTATAGTGCACAATTAAAATATAAGCAATGCTCGATATCTATTTCAAACTAGAACTAATTAAAACTAGTCCTATATTTAAAAATCAATAAAATAGTGGTTTTAGAAAAATTACCTTGAAAATTCGGATTTGAGTGGAATGTGATGTTGTTTGCACAATTTTGATGATTGTAGCAGGATTATATATTGAAAACTTATTGAATTATGACTTTTATTGAAAGCTTTGAGAAAAATAGAGAGTAGGGGTTGAGAGAGGATAGAACGGCGTGAGTATTTTGGGGAAAGGGTTTGGTAAAATTTAATATTTTAGGGATTTTAAAGCCTAAACCCGACAGGGGGTATCGGTACCCCTCTAGGGGTATCGATGCACATTCAAGGAATGTATCGGTACACATTCAAGGTGTATCGATACATAGCAAGGGGGTATCGATACCCAACACTATGCACAAAAATGTCAAAAATCTGTTTTAAGCACTTAAAATGCTAAATTAATCAGCTCTAGTGGTATTGGCAACTCATATTTTGAAAACTAATAATGTTCAATCAATTAAATATAAACTTAAGTTTTATTTGAACATATTATTAATTTTCAATAAAGATCATAAACTCCCCCTAACTATAGCATAAAATGCATTCAAAAATGTTAATTTTTATAAGCATTTTTCATTTTCTAATTAAAAGTGCTAAAATTACTTTAAACACTAAGTCAAGATAGGTCAGTTAAACCTAATTCTCTCCTAAGTGTCCAAAATATTTCTTTATGTAAAGGTTTTGTAAAAATATATGCTATTTGATGCAAAGTATCAACAAATTCTAGAACTATATCTCCTTTTGTGACATGATCTCTAATGAAATGATGTTTTATTTCAATGTGTTTAGTTCTAGAGTGTTGGATGCGATTTTTAGTGAGACAAATAGCACTAGTATTGTCACAGTTGATAGGTATGGTACCAACTTCAATTCCATAGTCTAAAAGTTATTGTTTCATCCATAAAACTTGTGCACAACAACTACTGGCTGAAATATAATTCACTTCAGTGGAAGATAATGCTACACTATTTTGTTTCTTTGAAAACCAAGAAATCAGCATATTTACTAGGAATTGACAAGTATCTGAGGTGTTTTTCTATCTATTTTGCATCCTCCATAATCCGCATCAGAGAAGGCATGCAAGCTAAAGTTAGAGTCTCTAGGATACCAAAGTCCTAAACTAGGAGTGTCCTTAAGGTATCTAAAGATTCTCTTAATGGCTTGTAGATGAGATTACTTAGGGCATGATTGAAATCTAGCACATAAGAAAACACTAAACATAATGTCCAGTCTACTTGCAGTTAGATAAAGCAAAGAGCCAATCATAGACCTATAAAGTTTAACATCTACACATTTACCTCCTTCAGCTTTGTCAAGCTTTGTAGCTGAGCTCATTGGAGTAGCTTGGGGTTTGACATTTTCCAAGCGGACCTTCTTGAGCATATCCTTGATGTATTTTGCTTGACTGATGAAGATGTCATATGTTATTTGCTTGATTTGGAGCCCCAAGAAAAATAAAAGCTCCCCCATCATGCTCATATCAAATTCACTCTGCATTAGCTTAGAAAATTCTTGGCAAAGAGCATCATTAGTAGAACCAAATATTATATCATCAACATAAATTTGAACTACTAATAAATATTTACCTTTTTGCTTTAAAAACAATGTAGTGTCAACATTCCCTTTTGAAAAACCATTTTCTATTAAAAAAATTGACAATCTTTCATACCAAGCTCTAGGAGCTTGTTTTAAATCATATATAGCTTTGGTCAATTTAAAAACATGATTTGGAAATTTTGAATCTTCAAAACCAGGAGGTTGTTCAACATACACTTCTTCTTTTATAAAACCATTTAAAAATGAACTTTTAACATCCATTTGGTATAATTTAAATTCATTGAAACATGCAAATGCTAATAACATTCTTATTGCTTCCATCCTAGCTACGAGAGCATATGTTTCATCATAGTCTATTCCTTCTTCTTGAGTATAGCATTGAGCAACAAGTCTAGCCTTATTCCTCACTATATTACCACTCTCATCTAGTTTGTTCCTAAACACTCATTTAGTACATACAATAGATTTATTACTAGTCCTTTCACCTAATGTCCATACTTTACTTCTCTCAAATTGATTTAACTACTCTTGTATAGCCATAATCCAGTTTTCATCATCTAATTGTTCTTGGATATTCTTAGGCTCTATGCATGAGATAAATGCAACATAATTAAATACGTTCCTAAGAGAAGATCGAGTAGTTACCCCTTTGGATGGATCACCTAAAATATCACCATCCTTGACATAGTTGAATTCTCTTGGGTATGAGATTTCCCTTTCTTCAATGGTCATAATCTTGAAGGCATCTTGAGTTTCCTCATCCTTCACTTCTTTATTTGATGATGGTTCTCCAACGTCATGTGCATTTACAATACCTACGTCATCATCAACACAAGAATCCTTCCTCGGAAGGGGATTATCATTGAAAGAAACATATATAGACTCTTCTACCACTAAAGTTATTTTATTAAATACCCGATAAACTTTAGAATTTAAGGAATAACCCAGAAAAATTCCTTCACCACTTTTAGCGTCAAATTTGCCAAGATTGTCTTTACCGTTGTTTAAAACAAAACATTTACATCCAAAAGGATAAAAATAACTATTGTTAGGCTTTTTATTTTTGAAAATTTCATATGGAGTTTCCTTCAAAATAGGCTTAATCATTACTCGGTTAATTACATAACAACCAATATTTGTGGCTTCTGCCCAAAAATATTTTGACAAATTGTTTTCACAAAGCATGGTTCTAGTCATTTCTTCTAAAACTCGATTTTGCCTCTCAACAACTCCATTTTTTAAGGGGTTGTAGGTACTGAAAAATTATGGCTAATCTCATTTGAATTACAAAAATCAGTAATTCCAAGATTTTCAAATTCAATACCATGATCACTCCTAACACTTGAAATGGAGTAACCTTTTTCATTTTGGATTACTTTTGAAAACGTCATGAAATTTTTTAATGCTTAATCTTTACTACTTAAGAATAGAACCTAAGTATATCCAGAATAGTCATCTACTAATACAAAACCATATTGTTTTCCACCCAAGCTAGTAGTTCTAATTGGCCCAAAAAGATATATATGGATCTATTGTAATACTATACTAGTGGATACATCATTAATGGATTTAAAGGAAACTTTCTTTTGTTTTCCCTTTGAGCATGCATCACAAATTTTATCCTTATCAAATTTTAGCTTTGACAATCCTCTTACTAAATCTCCTTGAATTAGTCTTTGTAAAAAACTCATGCTAGTGTGTCCTAGTCTCCTATGTCATAACCAACTGTCATGTTCATCCTTAGGAACTAGGCATAATTTAGTCATATTTATTGAATCTAAATGCACTATGTAGATGTTTCCTATTCTATGACCAATAAGCATAATCCGATTAGATGTAATGTCAATAACTTTACAACCATTTGTTTCAAACAAGACATTGTATCCTTTATCACATAATTGACTAATACTCAATAAATTATGCTTTAACCCATTCACATATAATACTTTTTCTATTTGTATGGAAGAGGTATTACCTATAGTCCCTATACCTTCAATGTAACCTTTTGAGTTGTCACCAAAGGTTACCACTCCTCTATTTTTGTCGTTAAGCTCTATAAACCGGCTTTTGTCTCCGGTCATGTGTCTTGAGCATCAACTATCAAGGAACCATGAGTTTTAACTTGTATTTCGTGCCTTGTAACAATGCTCATTTTCCTACAAACATAGATTAATTTCTATTTTTTTTGGTACCCAAATTCTTTTGGGTCTATATTCATTAGTTTCTAAAATTCGAGTCCCCTTGGGTATCCACTTATTTTGGGACCTCTATAATTATAGTTTTTAAAACTCTTTCTAATATAGTTGGATTTTGAACTTTCTCCATTTTCAAAACGTTTTGTTCCAACTTTATCAAAAGAAGCTTTAAGATCATCAATTTTTCTTTTGATGATATTCATTTACTCTTGAAAGTAAATTATGCAAATCAAAATTTTTCTTTTCAAAATATTCAATTTTGATTTGCAATTCTTTTATTTTACTTTCAAGATCAATGTTGGTCTTGGATATGAGATCATTTTCGTTTTTTTAATTTTGAAATATCTTTCTTGTATTTAAAAAATAATTTTTCATAATCCAAAGCCAACCCATTGCATTCCTCTAATAACTCATCATAAGAATAATCTTCTAAATCAAATGAGTTAGAAGTTACCTGAGAATCTTCCCCGGTGGCCATCAAGCACAAGTTAACTACTTCTTGTTCCTCTTCATTGGATGATTCATCATCGCTCCATGTAGCCACGTGCGCTTTCTGTTTCTTCTTAGAATGACACTTCTTCTTCAATTGTGGGCAACCGTATTTGACATGCCTGGGCTTTTTGCATTCATAGAAAATGTTAGGGTCCTTCTCCTTTGGTTCATTTTTGAAGCCTTCATTTCATTTGAATTTTCTTCCTTTGTTGGGCTTCATTAATTTTCTGAACCGTCTGGCAAATAATGTCATTTCTTCATCATTGTCATCATCATCAGAATCACTCTCATCTTTTATAGATTTGAGAGAAACTCCAACATTCTTCTTTTTCTCCGTCTCCTTCTTTGTCTCGTCATTCTTTTCAAGGTCTACCTCATCTTGAATCATCATTTCATGAGTGAGGAGAGAACCAATTAGCTCATCTAGAGTTAAAGACTTTAGGTCTTTAGCTTCGATATTCGTTGTCTTCTTCGATTGCCAAGCTTTTGGAAGAGAATATATTATCTTCTTCACAAGCTTCTCATTTGGAATGATTTCTCCATATGCCTTGAGGCCATTGACAATCATGGAGAATCTATCTGTCATAGCTTTGATGTCTTCATCCGGTTTCATCCTGAAATTTTCATAGCTATGAGTAAGAAGACTAATTTTGGATTCTTTTACCTCGTTAGTGCCTTCACGAGTGACTTGTAATTTATCCCATATCTCCTTAGCGGTTGTATAAGATGAAACTCTTCCATATTCATCTGGTCCAAGTGCACAGAAAAGAATATAGATAGTCTTTGAGTTGAGCTGGAATATTTTTATCTCTTCTTCACTCCACAAATTTGGATCCGTGGATGGTTTAGAGTATCCGTTCATCACGATTTTCCATGCACCCAAGTCACTAGCTTGAATGAAGTACCTCATCCTATTCTTCAAATAAGCATAGTTATCTCCATTGAATAAAAGAGGCTTGTTAATGGGAAATGACTCAAGAATGAAGTTGAAATTTGATGTGGAGGCCATTGATGACTTGAATATCGATCGAACTCTTATCGAATCTACTCAAGAGGTGGTGAAACCTTCAAATGAGTGTAGCTCTAATACCAATGGTTGAGTTAATCGATCGGATGAATCGGCCAAGAGGGGGTGAATTGGCAATTAAAATGTTGGTGGAAGCTTTTGCAGAAAATTGAAAATATTTGCACAGCGATTTAGAGTGGTTTGAATTTCTCAACCAAAGTCTACGTCCACTACCTTAGCTATCCACACTAAGAATTTTCCATAAATTTACTAATTTGTCTTTCTTTTGAGGGCAAAGAGTAACCTTACAACTCCCTCAAGAATTATACCCCTAATTCTTGAGAACACTCTCTCCCAAAGAGAAACTTACAAATTTCGTAAACTTACAGAAAAACTTCACAAGGAAAGATGTTTGCACAATTCTAGAACAAAGAAAGAACACTCAAGAATAAATACAATTGAGCACAAATGGTGTTCTTGAAAGCAAAATGAATATTGAATGAAAATAGGCTTGAAATGCTCAAACAAATAATTTTAAGGCTTTCTCTTTGATTCTCTCTCAATTCTTGTTGATCAATGGCTTCAGAACTTGTTTAAATACACCTTGGATCAATTCTGAACGTTGGGGATCATTGGTGAAGTTAATAGAGCCGTTGTTGTATATTTTTCATTTAAAAAATCTGTTGGGAGCGTAGGGGTATCGGTATTTCTTCAAAGGGTATCGGTACACCCAGTGTAAAATTCAAATATTTCGACCATTATTTGACCAAGTGTATCGGTACCTCCTAGGGGTATCGGTACACTAATTGCATTCGATGTTTCTCGGAGCCAATTATGACATGAGGGGTATCGGTACATTCGGCTCTGTATCGGTACCCTTATTACATTCAAAATTCAGGGGTATTGGTACATCGGAAGAGTGTATCGGTACACCCCTACTTAAAATTCATTTTTGGCTCGATTAAGGTTCGAAATACTTTGTAAAAATTATTTCAAAAATATTTTAAGATTATAACAAAATTTTACACTTAAGTAAGGAGTAAAATTGATATTTAAAAAATTTGAGTAATATTTTTATATTCGATTATTTTAATCGAATATTATTTTGAAATCGAATATAAAATCTTAAAATTCATTTACACTTTATTTGTTATATCGAAACATCAAAATGTTTTCAACAATAACATTAATGAATATATTCAACGACACCAAGTTATATAAGTTATAATAATATATATTAATCAATTAAGATATAAAATCTTACTACATTGTTATGTCATATCAGTTTTCATAAATATCTTCATCTATGTCATCTGGAACCCATTGGAATTTTGAATTAGTGATAGTTTCATCTAAATTTTGTGTGACAAAAGACAAAGTTTCTGATCTTGTTTCAATGTCATCTCTACTTACATCCTCGATGTCTATTAAGTCTATAGGGTTATTATGGAGTTCAACATACCAACCCTCATCTATTAGATCATGGCAGTAAAAAAACTTGTTACACTTGAGAAGAAAATACATATGAATCGTCCATCAATTATTGACTAGTGTGAATTAATCGAGAGAAGTTCATCAGCGTAAAACCTAATTGATCGCTATTAATGCCTTGAATAGCATTTACATCAGCCCAATCACACTAAAATAACACAACCTTTTATTTTCCATAATATTCCAACTCAATAATATCCGTAGTGATTTCATAATATTCTACATCCCCTTCATAGAATGATTGTCTCTAGCAATAGCATAACTTGTAGTTGAAGAAATCACAACTACTCCAAAAATATGTTTCCTCCTTAATCTTTCATGAGAGTTTTGTGTAACTTGAACCCAATCATGAGGAATACATTATATCTTTTAACAATTCTATTCGAACCATGAGAAAGTTGTTTAACCTCTTCTCTAACTTTTCTCCCACTTTAAACCTATTACGCTTGAAAGGTGAATTATTTAGCATTTATATCAATATATTAAAACAATATTAGTTATACATTATTCACTTGTCATGCAAGGATTTAGTTGCTTACCGTCTTCCCTAACCTTTCATGAAAAGTTTATGTGAATAACTTATGAATCTCTCGCTGATGTAATCTTCAGGAGCATGAACTAGATCTCAAGACTTCTTTAAATTCACTATAAAGTAGATTATGTGGTTAAAGAATGAGAAATATAAAATATTATGTGAATACTTTACGATTTTTATTGTAAAACTTATGTGCGTAAGGGATCTAGTGAATCGTGATGGAAAAGAACATATTAGCGTATTTGTACCCAAGATTTATCATCTAACTGTGCAATTTAACTTTATCGAGTGTTTCACTATAACTTCCAAACAAATAAGTTTCAGCTAAGTTATTCATATTGGACACTTCATTTTATGTTTGGTCTATTCAGTCTTGATTCAACATCTTCCAAATATCTAAAGCAAAAAGTCATACATTCCTCTGCCAAATACCTTTCAGTAATTGATCCTTTTGGATAACGCTTATTATGACAATAAGACTTCAACTTGCACAAAAACCTAGACATGGAACACAATATTATATTAATAGTTGTAATTAAAAGATATATTCAATAGAGATTGAATACATATATTTCAATTACCACCTCTCTATAAGATAAATCTACTGATAGTAAACTAGTCTGCCAACTTTAGCTTCATGAGGGAGATGAATAAAAAAATGTACAATTGTGAAGAATGAAGGTAGAAATATCTTCTCCAAATTTCATAAAGTTAATGTGACTCGATCTTGCAGTTTCTTAAGTTCCTCAACCATCAAAACTTTCCCACAAATAGCTTTCATTATACTTGAAAGTTCAATTATACAAGACTTCACCTTATTCAACATACAACCATGTAAAGCAACTAGTAGTAAATCTTGCATCAATATATAATAATCACATGACTTTAAAGAATAAAGTCTTCGATCTTTAACACTTAAACATCAATATATATATATATTTCATGCATACCTATATGGGACCTTTATATCCTTCAACACCGTGCAAAATATTTCTTTTTTTTTCTTTGACATCGCAAAAATAGAAGGCGAAAACCAAAATTTTCCATTATGAATTAATTGGGGATGAAGATCACACCAAATTCCAATGTCAAATAAGTCAAGTCAATTTTTTAGATTATCTTTAGATTTACTATCGACGTTGAGAATGGTCTCGATAGTATTCTCATAAACATTCTTCTTAATGTGCGTGACATCAAGATTATGTGTCAAAATGTGATCATTCCAATAAGTCAACTCGAAGAAAATTTTACTCTTTTTCCATAAATCCACCTTATTTGAATCATCCTCTTCATCAGACTAATAATCATTTTGTTGTTCAACATCACGATCATACACTTGCTTTGCCTTTTTTTATCGCTTGTTTGGTGGTTGATTCATCTTTCCATAAGTGAACTAGATATGTTTCAACATTAAAAAGATATCAGACTCAATTGTTTTCTCATGAGCTTTTCTAAACTCTTTAGTACCATCAAACATATTATTTTGATATCTAAATCTGTGATTTTTACCTAACCACCGACGATGTCCCATATAAGAGGACTTTTTTCTATTATACAACCACTTTGAATATGTTTGCACAGCACAATAAATATAAGCAAAATGACCTTTGGTACTCCAACCAGATAGATTTGCATAAGCAGTGAAATCATTAATAGTTAATAATAAAGCTGCATGTAAATTAAAGTTCTCATTCTTCAACATATCATATGTTTCGACACCTACCCATAATTGTTTCAACTCTTTAAGAGGTTGCATATAAATGTCAATTCATTCCTATAACCTTTCTCATTGGGGATTATCATTGATAAAATAAAGGATGATTATTTCATGCAAATCCACGAGACAAATTGTAGGGAACAAATAGAACAGACCAAGTATTATATGAAATACTCATGATTTTAAAAGGATTAAACCCATCAGATGCAAGACCAAGCCTGGCATTTCGGGATCTCTTGCAAAACTTGGAATTTTTTTGTCAAACAACTTCCAGGCTAAAAAATTCTCATGATGCCTTAATAATCTATCATTGGTTAGTCCATCATGATGCCACCTTATAGACTAAGCAGTCTTTGAAGACATAAAAAGTCTTTGAAGCCTAAGTATTAGAGGAAAATATTGCATAATATTTACTATATTCTTTCTTGATCGTGGTTTAACTTCATCCTCACTAATATTTTATGTGTCCCCATTCATCTATCAAGATTTTCTGCATACATGACAAGGCTACTGATTTTTTTGATCAATCCAATACAATATGCAATCATTCGGACAACTATGAATTTTCTCATAACCAAGACCCAAATCTTTTATCATTTTCTTCATATCTTTTCATGACTGAGGGATTTTTGTAAAAGGAAACATTTCTCTCTGAAACTCTAATAACGGCAAAAAAATCTATCGGTCCACCATCCCAAGCATTTTAAATGGAAAAGATGAATGCAAAATAAGAATTTTGAATATTTTGATCCCTAATAAAGTTGTTCATTTCATTAAGCAACTTGTAAAACTTTTTCGCTTCTCCATTTTGCTCTTCATCATATTCACTTCTTCCTATCTCAGTAACACCAATATCACAATTATCTTCTCTAATAGATTAATGATAACTATGCATATTAAATGCATCTTGTAAACCCTCTATATCATCTATCTAACAAATCAATGATGAAAATTAGAAGGATAAGTCGAATTATTGGAGGAAGAAGATCTACAAAGTGTAAACTCTCCATGGAATATCCATTTTTTATAGCCCCTGAATAAAGACAAACACAATTAGATGCTCATAAACAACTTCACGAATCTTCAAATTAATGTTATCACACTTCTTACAAGGGAAAATAATCATACTCTCCTGGTTTGCATTTACAAAAGCTAAATTTAAAAAAAGTTTCTACTTCATTTCGATAGTGGTCGTTTTCCCTTGATAAAATCATCTAACTTTTATCCATTTTGTATTTCTAAAGCATCTATTCAAATGTAAGCATCAACTCAAGAATGATCCATTCCAAAGAAAGAGATCTGTGAAGCTAATAAATGTCTTCCTTATGTTAGCATGAAACAACGAAGTATCAAGGAAAACTGCATTATCTCTATCTAATTACTAGAGGAAGAAGATCTACAAAGTGTAAACTCTCCATGAAATATCCATTTTTTATAGCCCCTGAATAAAGCCAAACACAATTAGATGCTCATAAACAACTTCACAAATCTTCAAATTAATGTTATCACACTTCTTACAAGGGAAAATAATCATACTCCCCTGGTTTGCATTTACAAAAGCTAAATTTAAAAAAAGTTTGTACTTCATTTCGATAGTGGTCGCTTTCCCTTGATAAAATCATCCAACTTTTATCCATTTTGTATTTCTAGAGCATCTATTTCAAATGTAAGCATCAACTCAAGAATGATCCATTCCAAAGAAAGAGATCTGTGAAGCTAATAAATGTCTTCCTCATGTTAGTATGAAACAACAAAGTATCAAGGAAAACTGAATTATCTTTATCTAATTACAAAATAGCTACACTACAAATTTATTAACATTAACAAATGTTTATTTGCCAGCAAATTAGTGTGTAGGAACTAAAAGCAACTTATTATATCATTTAGAAGAAAAAAGGTTGAAACTTTAATATGTTAAAGTTCTGAGACAAAAACTTGAGAGAAAATAAACAAATGCAAGAAGTATTCACTCATTTAAGTTATACATGTCAATTTATGGGATTCAACAAGTTTCCTTTAGCATCAACTCTTTAATCTCCAAAAGGGTATTATATGTTGCATAGAATTTACGAGTTTGCTGAAGTTTTTCCGTTACAAGACAAAGTTTTGCATATATTAGCATTAATAGGCTAATAAGAATGGAACACAAAAATGGAAGAAAAAATGAAGCAAAGGGTTGAAAAGAAGCAAGGACACCTAAATATGAGCATTCAGCTCTGAAAACCGACGCTCATACTTGCAAGTGATGGTAAATCAAAATTGATATTAAACTTTACTTAATTAAAAGAAAAGAAAATTCTAAAATTACTTTCTTTTTTCTACTTTTTTGTCAATTATCTCAGAGGAATGAGACACAAATAGTGGGTCATCTACATTATCCAGAACTACACCTAGATTAATCATATGCATAGTAATTGGCAGTACTATATATATTTGGTGTGTATGTGAAATAAAATAAAAGGTTTCATACAAATCAAATTTGTTGTCGAAAGTAAAGAAAAGTCTTTTGACCTATTCACTAAATGCTTTTAATAGTTACAGGTTATAAAACACATATTACATAGGATTGAAAGCAACAACTTAATAATGATCCTAAAACTCGTTCATATTTGAACAATCTGTGTAATACCAAAACTTTAATGAATAAAACTTTACATTAATGGGACACAATAATCGTCCTTTTAAAACACACTAAGATAATAGTGAGTATATTCAATACCAAAGCTTATATAACCATAAGCATCTCTAGAACACACATAGACATAAACGTAAGTAATGACCAAAGAAGCAAACCAAAAACAATAATTAAATGATACCAAAAATAAATGTTGATGATGAACAACCAAAAACTAAATTGAAGCAAAACCGGATGAACGACCAAAAACTAGATTGAAGCGGAAACCAAAAACCAGAAGTCACAAAGGTAAAATAATGGCGGCATAGAAAAAATCGACGGTTTTAGAGGCGAGGATGGTTGGGTTGACTCAGAACAATGAGGAGATCTTGATGGACGTAACGGTGAAGGACACGACAACATCAAACAATAGCTGCGGCTTCGTGGGTTTGGGTAAATGGTGAAAACCATTGAGGAAGGTAAAGAAACAAACGATGAAAAAGGGTAAAGGGTTTGGGATGATAAAAAACTCAAAACTTGCGGCATTTGTATTTAAAAACACCACTACTACACTGACCACTTGTGAATTTTGTTTAAAAAAGGCACAAAAGACCAGTCTATAGCGGTGTTTCTGGGAAAACACCATTAATATTACCATTTTCTGGCGTTTATGTTTAAAAACGCCACTAATACACTAACTTATTTAAATAATTTTTTAAAAAATGCTACAAGAGACGAATCTATAGCGACATTCCGCTAATGTTACCTTTTTGTGGTGTTTGATAATTAAACGCTGCTATATGTATAAATTAGCGGATTTTACTCTCAAAATGTCGCTAAAAACGCCACTACAAACTTGTTTTGTTTTAGTATTGATAGCAGGGAATCAAATAGCGGAACGAGACTGCGAAATAGCAACTGCTATAGGGGCCGCTATTTCGCGGTCGCGCCACCGTCCGAAACCAATATTGAAGAATTTCGCGGTGGGTAACTGATTCACGTTGATAGCGATCTGTTGTTCCGGCAATTTAGCGGGTAACGGTGTATAGCGTCGATAACGGGACGCTATTACCGTTTTTCAACCGTTACTATAAAAAAAAGCCAAGATTCTCACCTGAAAATGTTGCCTCCGCTGAGCTTTGGTTAAGAAGTAGAAAAACGGGCTTCCATTTGAGGTATTCGGTTCTCCTCCTCAGCCCTCATCATCAAGGTCATGTATTTTATTGTGCAAGAAGGTAAAACAAAAATTGATTTCTTATGTTATCGAATCAAATTTAAAATTTTTCTTTTTTACAAAAAAATAGTGAAAGGTTGAGACTTTGACTGTGAATAAAACAGGATGATTCAAAATAAAAGGGTAGATCTCACCTCTGCAAGGTGTAGCTCATAGATGATGGATGCTCTATTCTCATTGATATATTTCATCTCTTTGAACTCACCTCTTCTGTCTTGAGCAAATTCCATCAATGAACCAATATAGTCATTCAGTGTAAGCATCTCAATCTTAAGAACTGACTCCTCAATCGACCTTCGTTGTCTAGGTTCGGGAAGTAAAATGGATTTGAGCACTCATGAAAAGTTGAGACTTTAGGAGTTAGGAGATGAGATTGGAGAGAATGAAAGTTCTAGAGTGTTTTTGCTATGCTTTCTTGTTTTGACCATTCCACTCTATTTTTTTATTTTTTTATTGTTATAAGTTCTAGAATCTAATTTTAATGGATATGTTAATTTGTTACCACACTCTTCTAACTTTTTTAGAATTTATAATTTAATCATTAGTTTAGAATGTAATTTAATATTTATTTAATTTGAATTTTATTCCTAATTTCATCAATTTAAATTTTACACATTTATTTTAAATCAATTTAATTTAGTTATTTTTTGTTCTTTAAATTTATTCAAATTCCATTCAACATTTCAACCTTCATTTTTCGTATTTCAATACATTTTTATTATCATTACATTTAATTTCAACCTAATTTTTATCTTATCCTATTACCGAGTTTTAATGTTTTCTATTTGGTTAAACTAAAATATATATAAATGTGTGTGTGTCATTTGTACTTAGAAAACATTCTAAAAATCATTAAAAATAATTTTATAATTATAATTATTATGTTTTAGGATAAGTTGTGTGAAATTTAAAAAAAAATCACGACTGCGACACCCTCAGTGACTGCGATAGCATCCATTATGTCCGCAACCGCGATAGACGCGACCGAAAATGCGACCACGAACGCTATTTAAATCCATGATTGACAGTGCTTACACTTCTATGTCCAATCGTATTCCCTCAAACCCACTCTATTTGAATCCCCAAACTTTAACCCAATGTACTCAGTTTTCTCAGCTTTGATTTTGAAACAAATTGATTGTGTAGCTTATGGAAGAAGTAATCCAATAATAGTGTTTAGAAAAAAGGGATGATAAGCGGAACAAGATTTTGGTTGAGAGGACTATAAAATTGGGATTATGTTAGGTACGACACTGATGAAAACGTGAATATGAATTTTTTTGTTGAAAAAGCTTTAAGTTTTGACAGTAGAGAACAAAATCATCAATATGGCACTCAAGAATTATCGCACTTGGTTCCATTGGAGATCATTAACTAGAGAAAGATAAAAGTGATGTGAAATATAATGAACATCTTTATGAAATAAACCTCGATAAAAACTTGCTTTATTGACTGAAAACTCATGTATTTATATACAACATTATGCTTAAGGCATCTCATCATATAACTGTATGACAGAACTTATAACTTTATAATAGAACCATGCAATTAACTCTGACTTATAACTCATAACTCTAACATACTTCCTATTTCTCTCCTCTTGTAAAGGTCTTTAAACTCTCTTAGTTTGCTAATGTAAAAATACATTGTTAAGGCTATGTCACCGCATTTCATCCACTGAAACAACCCTGAGTTTCTCTCCGAGTCAAACAAAGAAAGATGCTGACAACAGTTTATTTAGGATATTCGCTATTTGATCCGTTGCTGGCATATAGTTGACTTGAAATAATCCATCCACAACATTCTCTCTTACAAAGCATAAATCCAGCTCCACATGTTTGAGCTTATCATGATGAATTAGGTTAGCAGAATGTGCAATGGCACAAGTGTTATCACACCAGATGATAGGTGTAGCAATGAGGTGAATGACAAGTACAATTAATAGAGACTTGATTCATATATGTCATAACTTTTCCCCTAACAGCCCAGCGACGAACATGAATCGGTTAGACTTAAAAATTTAATTTTAGAAAAGATGGTGAAACTTAGGTTTAAAACAATCTAATTTGAAATTGTCATCGACTGAGTTATGTAGGTCAAATACCTAAAAAAAGACTTTTTTTATTAATTTTTAGGAAAAAATCATTTAAAAGACAAAACTAGTCTACATTTTACCAAAGATTCATTTTTTAAGAGTTCGGGAGTCGATTATGCACGGAGAAGTAAAAACACCCCACAATGTCCAAACTTGATACCCAAACGATTATATGTTGTCTAAATACTGGATTGCAACTCAAACATATATTTAAACTATGATCCTTTTTTTTATTCAGATTTTATTTTTGAAATTAATGAATTTCATTAAAGCACTTTTTTGATTGATAAAGGAAAATGGTTCACTCGAATTTGTTTAAAATGATGTCCTCTCAATTCAAGCAAATCAACAGAGATTGTCATCCTTTAGAGTTAGGATACTAACTTGTCATTCTCCCAAACTAAAACAACATTGCCTTCAAAATTATAAAAATTAAGAAAACGATGACAAATAATGAATGCAATGGGTGCGACAATTAAAGAGTACAAATATATTTTTATAAAAATATTTAACATCCAAAATAAAAAAATATTTATTTACCCAAGAGATTATCATTATTTTTAAAAAGAAAAATTACATCATCTTGTACGAATAATCTTTGAAAATGCTCTTCCCCTATAGTTGGAAGACTTTTTCATGGATTCCCCTCTCAGAATAATGTTTCTTTCATTTTATTGATAATATATTTTAAAAAGTATAGTGTTATGTTAATTTTCAAGGAATGCTCGGATAAGAGAAAGCTTTGTGTACGAACAATCCTCGGAAATGCACTTCATTTATTGTTAGGAGACTTTTACACAGATTCCACTCACAAAAAGAAATCGTCTTACATTTTTAAATATAAAAAATAAAAATAAAATAGAAATAGAACGAAATAAAATAAAAAATTAAAACAAGATAATAAAAAATAAAAAACAATCAAATATAGAAAGGACTTTTGTACAAAAAATCTTCGAAGATGCACTTCATTTATAGTTGGGAGATGTCATTATAGATTTCCCTCACAACGAGATTTTTATTTTGTATTCGTAAAAAATATTATGACTTATAATAAAATAATATGAACATATGTACATAAAGGGAGTAGTGACTATAGTGAAATGTTGAACTATGTTTTTATAATATATTGATATAACAAATTAAGGTAAAATATTTTTGGACTTTAATTGAATTTGTTAAATGTTTTCAAAGTTTTCAAAAAAAAAATCACAGTCCATTAAAATTGAATTTGAGCACAAAAATACTTTTCTGGGTACGAAGTACCGATACTGCATGAACAGTATCGATATTGTTCACGTGGTACCGATACCAAAGGTCAGAGAAGTATCGATACTCTGTAGGTAGTATCGATACTACCAGCTTGCTCAAATTCCATAATACAAAATAGGTACCGATACCCAAAGGGGTACCGATACTACTTTACATAGTAGTATCGATACCATGAAGGATAGTATCGATACCGTCAAGCCCAATTGCTAGTAACGACTAGTTTATTTGAAAATAATAAAGGAAATACCGATACTCAATAAAGGAGTACCAATACTCCCTGTCCTGGGCAGTTTTATCTTACATAAAAATGATTCCTAATGGCTCCAAATCATCCCCGATGGCTAGAAACGACCACAAATACATTCCAACATATAAATACAAGTTCAAGACACTTGAAGAAGGTTACCAACACCTATTCAAGCAATCAAACACAAGAGAAAAGTTTTTCACTCTTAATTTTCTTTCTCTTGTAAATAGTTGTGTTTCTCCGAGCTTTAATTTTGTAAACACCTACCTTTTAGAGGTTTCTTTGTTTACTTTCTTTTCCTTTTGTAAAGGGATTTTTTGTTCTAGCTAAGCCTTTGAAAAGCTAGGGAGTTTGTAAAGGTTATCTCCTTATCCTTGAAAAATAAGGAACAAATTAGTGAATTTTTTGGAAAATCCTAAGTGGGAAGCTTAGGTAGTAGATGTAGACTTGGTTGATAAGTCGAACCACTGTATATCATTGTGCATTTTCCCTATCCTTTTACTCTTTACTCCCTAATCTCTCAAAAAGTTAATTCACCCATTCTTGACACTTTTTCGATTGTCAATTGAGCTTCATCAATCTTAACAATTGGTATTAGAGCTTAACTCATTAGAAAACTTCACATCCTTGAGACGATCATTGAAGAAGCTCTACCGATTTCCAACACAACCGACAAGAAGATGGTTTCAACCTCCAGCTCTTACTACATTGAAGATTCTCAACCGGGCAACAAGACACCTTATTTTAATAAACCAAACTATGTCTATTGGAAGAATAGGATGATGGTTTTCATTCAAGCAAACGATTTAGGAGCTCGGAACTCAATCGGTAAAGGATACTCTGTTCCAGCCGATGAGATGGATGATTGGAGTAATGGAGAGAAGAAGAAGTTTCAACTCAATGCAAAGGCTATGCAAATTCTCTTTTGCATTAGGCTCGGATGAATATGGAAGAGTCCTTTCTTATTCTATTGCCAAGGAGATTTGGGATAATCTCCAAGTCACTCATGAAGGAACCAACGAAGTGAGGGAAACTAAGATTAGTCTTCTCAACCATATCTATGAGAATTTCAAGATGAAACCAGATGAAGACGTCAAAGCTATGACAGATAGATTTTTTGTGATTGTTAACGATCTTAAGGGATTTAGAGAAGTGATTTCTAATGAGAAGCTAGTGAGGAATATAATCTACTCTTTTCCAAAGTATTGGCAATCGAAGAAGACTGCAATCATTGAAGCTAAGAACATAAAGACTCTCACTCTTGAAGAGCTTATTGGTTCTCTTATCACTCATGAGTTGATGGTGAAGGAAGAAGAATATGATGAAGAAAAGAAAATTAAGAAGAATGAGGTGGGCATTACCTTCAAATCCACCGATGAGAGCAATTAAGAATCAAATGAAGAGGTAGATGAATATGATGATGATGAAGAATATATGGCCAAGCTCTTCAAAAGATTCAAGAGATTCATGATTTCTAAGGAAGTGAAGCATAAATCAAGCAAAAAGAAGAGTCCCCTGGTATACTTCAATTGTCAAAGAACAGGGCATGTCAAGTATGCTTGTCCCCTCCTAAAGAAGAAGGGATCAAGTAAAAAGAATGCATTTGTGGCATCTTGGAGTGATTAAGATAACTCCAATGATAAAGATGAAGCAGCCAACCTTTGCCTCATGGCCATCGAAGAAGATTCAAAGGTATATCCTAACTCAAATGAATTAAATTCATATTCTTTTGATGAGTTACAAGATGCTTATAATGAGTTGTATTTGGAATTTGAGACCATGAATTCTAAATATAAGAAATTAATTTCAAAATTTAAAGTTGAAAATGATTTGATTTTCAAAGCAAAATTTGATTTTGAAAAATAAAATGAAACTTTGAAAAATGATTTAGAGCTTTCAAAAATCAAAAGCAATGATTTAGAAAAAGAAAATTTTGATTTGAAAGGTAAGCTTGAAAGTTTAACAAAATAAAAAAATTAATTTCTAAAAACAACTCACTATGTTTAAAAATGGAAAAATACTCACATTGTCATTTTCATGGTCATTTGGAACATACTTGTCCTTTAAAGAAATGAAAACGTTTTAAAATTAAACAAGTATGAGTTCCAAAAAGGAACAAGGGGCATTGAAACTAACGTTCTAGGACCCAAAGTAATTTGGGTACCAAAATCCAAATGAATGTCTCTTGAGCAATGGTGATGAAAATGAAGACACTCAAATGCTCTAGCCACACTTGAAAAAGAATAGGTAACATCTAAGCTTAATGTTTTTGTTTTGATTAATTGGTTGCCTATTTTTTGTATGCATGCATGAGTTTTTAACTTAAATGATTTTGTATTGTTTTTCATCTCATGTATGTTGAAAAGTTTACTATGATGGACATTTTAAAGTTTCAATGATTTTTCATAATTTTTAGTTCATCATAATAAATTTTGGTCAAAATTGGTTTTAAATACAAATGATATCTCTCTAACAATTGATATTAATTTTTCAAATGCTTCGTGTTTACAAATTTTTAATTCTTTGGCCTTAATTTAAATGTTTATGCATGTGATTTATTGCAAATGATATCTCTCTAACAATTGATATCAATTTTTCAAATGCATACCATTTTTGGATAGCTTTATGCACATGCACTTAAATATAACAATTGGTATTGCATAAAGTTTATTGGACTTGGATATATTGAATTTTCTGTGCTACTAACATGTTCGTTCATCTTTTTTGAAATTCAATTTATTAAGTGGCATACTTTTAAAGTCAAAATTTTGTTTGAAATGCTATTTTTGAGGGGGAGTTTTGATTTTTCAAATGATTTTTTACTAAAATTTACCACTTACTCTCCATTGTTATTTTTGAACTTTAAAGTTGAATTATTTTTTATATAACAAAAAGGGGGAGAAATATGGTTTGAAAAAATCAATTTCTCAATGAAAAAGGGATATATTTAATATTTTAAAAAATATATTTTTTTTTCATATATGTTTTATTAAAGGGTAGTTTTGCCAAAAACAATTTTTCAAATGTTTTGTTATATAAAAAAATGGGGAGATTGTTGAACTATGTTTTTATAATATTTTAATATAACAAATTAAGGAAAAATGTTTTTGGACTTGAATTGAATTTGTACAAAGTTTTCAAAAATAATTCAAAGTCCATTAAAATTAAATTTGAGCACAAAAATGTTTTTCTGGGTATGAAGTATCGAAACTGTTCACGTGGCACCGATACTAAAGGTAAGAGAAGTATCGACACTCTCTAGGTAGTATCGATACTACCAGCTTACTCAAATTCCATAATGCAAAATATGTATCGATATTACTTTGCATAGTAGTATTGATACCATGAAGGATAGTATCGATATCGTTAAGCCCAATGGTTAGTAATAGCTAGTTTATTTAAAAATAATAAAGAAATTACTGATACTCATTAAAGGAGTACCGATACTCCCTGTCTTGGGCAGTTTATTTTGCAAAAAATTGGTTCCCAACGGCTCCAAATCATCCCCAACGCTATAAACGACCACAAACACATTCCAACATATAAATACAAGTTTAAGACACTTGAAAAAGGTTACCAACACCTATCCAAGCAATTAAACACAAGAGAAAAGTTTTTCACTTTTAATTTTCTTTCTCTTGTAAATAGTTGTGTTTGTGTGAGCTTTAATTTTGTAAACACCTACCTTTTAGAGGTTTATTTATTTACTTTTGTTTCCTTTTGTGAAAGGGTTTTTGGTTCTATCTAAGCCTTTGAAAAGTTAGGGAGTTTGTAAAGGTTATCTTTTTATCCTTGACAAAGAAAGAACAAATTAGTGAATTTGTTAGAAAATCCTAAGTGCGGAGGTTAGGTACTGGATGTAGATTTGGTTGATAAGTCGAACCACTATAAATCGTTGTGTATTTTTCCTATCCTTTTACTCTTTACTCCCTAATCTCTCAAAAAGTCAATTCACTCATTCTTGACACTTTTTCGATTGTCAATTGAGCTTCACCAATCCTAACATGAACAAATTAAAAAAAAACAGTGATTAAATGGCTAAGTCAATAAATATTAACTAAGGATCTAATCGTAGATAAATAAAAATGTTAAGGACCAAACATGCTATAAGTCTACAAAGATTCCTATTTCTATCTAGAAGTATTAGTAATAATAATAAAGGAAAACAAGTTTGATTTTGAGTCTAAAATATAAATTGAGGATTGGTTCTCTACTAATATAAATAAGGGACTAACATGAATATTTTATAAACTAACATCCAAGATTGAAACACAACATAAATATGATAAAGCATAAATAAGGCTAAAACATAAACAATGGAAAGTAAAGAACTTGGAAATAAAGAATCTACAAGTGATATTGATAACTAAAATAAAATGAAATGTGAATTGAGATGCATAAATAAAAATACAGAAAAGTGTTGTAAATTAAATGACCAAAGTAAAAGACTAGAAATTAAAGAGGCAGAAAATTAAAGTACTGAAAATTAAAGTGTTGAAATAAAAACAGTAGAAACATTAAATTGTGTGAAATTAAAAGTTAGGAGGGTTGTTTTTTAATGTTTTACCCGACCCATAAATAATGTGGGTCATACTGTCGTACAATTAATTTGAACAATAAAAGTAAAAAAGTTTGCGGTTAAAAGTTAGAAATTAGCTAGTTAGAAGTTAGTAAATGTTAGTTGTTAGAAAAGTTAGTGTTAGAAGTTAATCAAGTCCGGACCATAATAATGCGAGTCACACCCCGGATCGGGTCACCACAAGGTTGATTCAGATGTTAGCACAACAAATAAATCAAATAAACAATGGTTAAAATGAAAAAAAATAAAAATCATTGCTTAGAATTCGAAGCAAATGAAAATAAAAAAATTTAGTGGCCATTTTGCAAAATTATGCATAAATTAGGGGGACCTCTAAGTGATTTGACCCTATATTAATGACTAAACTGAAAAATCACGCCTGAATGGGGAGGACCTATGCGTAATTTGTCCCTAACAGTGGTGACCAAAATATAAATAGGCATAAAACTTTGGGGGTTGACTCGTGGTTTGACCATAAAATCGTGAGTATAGTTTAAAAGAACACTAAACTTATGGGAATTAGAGTGAAATTATCCCCTAAAGTTTGAAATAAGAACCCATCTTTTCTACTTTAGGAAAAAAGCTGAAAACCCGGGAATATCTCAGGAACGGCGGATTAATATACGGCTAATATACGGCGTTACCGGATATATTAAAAGATATTTAACAAATTCAGTTTAGCGCTACCGGAAATGTTGACTAATAATAATGTAGTAGGTCTAAGTCATGAAGAAATGTTAAAAAATTGGGCAATCGGCAAACTTAACTTGTCAGTTCATGTCGATCCAAATTAAAAATGTATCGATCCACAACGATATAACTATGACAAAACCAATATTGAAATGATAAAACCGGTAAAGCGGTACCGAATATATTTAAAGTGTCGGTACTTTAATATAAGGATCGACACTTCGTTAATTTAAAAGAGAAGCAGTTTTAGCGCCTATAAAGTGTCGATACTTTCAAAAAATATATCGATCAACAACGATATAACAAGTAAAAATATGATAAAACTGGTATCAAAATGATGAAACCGGTAAAACGCTATCGGATATATTGAAAGTGTTGAAACTTTATATAAGGATCGACACTTTGTGAATTTAAAAGAGAAGCAGTTTTAGCGCCTATAAAGTGTCGATACTTTAAAAAAATGTATCGATCAAACAACGATATAACAGGTAAAAATATGATAAAACGGGTATCAAAATGATAAAACCGGTAAAATGATACCGGATATATTAAAAATGTCGATACTTTCGTAAGTACGTGTAATAAATTATCAAAACTTTCAAAGAAATACGTAATTATCCTTTCGAAAGTATCGACACCTGACATAAAAGTATCGACACTTTTGTATTTGTATCGATTAAATATAAATAACATATCCGATGAAAATATAAAGGTCATAGCTAAATATCCTCTGAAAATAGATAGAACGGATGAGTTTTTGAAATCAAAGCGTAATTGTTGTTGCATTTCAGAAGGCGTTTCTAAAGCGAAGTTTGTTTGTTTGTTGCTGCAGTCGAATCGAAAAGTATGTTGTCGAAACCCTAATTTTTTATTATTACAGTAATTACGATAGGGTTTTTATATGTTGTTTGGGGTTTTGGAGTAAAGAAGCATATGGGACCAATTGCAGGTAGAAAGTGATATTCAAGGAAAAATATAAATGTCGATACTTTTATTAAATATTATAGGTAGAAAATGATATTATAGGTTGTATATATGTGCCGACACATTTTGTAGTGGCCATTCAAATTCTTTTGAAGAAAACCATTTTACCACAAGAGTAGTTATCTATATTTGTATATTGAATAAAGTGTATGTAACAAAATAATTTGATTTGCGTAAACTGATATATAAAGGCCAAGAAAAATGGAGTCAATGGGTTGGAAAATTGTTGGTGGCACATATGACTTTGAAATTGAGGCCGAGACTCGAAAGCAACCAAAGGGTGGATATATGTACTTCTAGTAAGTATCAATGTCTTTTTGTTATTATTGTTGAAATGATAATTGGATTAAAGTATCGATAAACTTTAAATTGATTACAAATTTTAAATGTTGACAGTATGGCCGAATGCAAAAGGATGAAGGAAGATGGCACACAGAGCGGTTCGGTATGTAAAATGAAATTGACATTGAGTATTATTTAGTGTTAATGTATTGATTAAGAAACGTTTATATTTAATATTAGGTGACAAAAGATGTGAGGTCCAAATGGAATTCGATGAGTGATGCTGAAAAGGAACCTTACATCACACAGTCAAGGAATGTAGTAAAGAATACAAAGAACGGAGGAAAGCACATGAAAATAAGGTATTCATTAAACTTGTAAATACGTTGATACAAAATATATAAGAACTATAACATTATATATTGTTAAAAAATGTAGGAAGTGTTGACAAGATGCAGCATTAAAAAGGTGAATTCATTAATTAAACACCTTAAGGAGAAGGTTCAGTTGAATGTGTTGGGAGAAATAGGTTTTGGATCGTTGGTAGGAGTAAGGGATCGACCTATTCGGAGGGAATTGTGTCGATCCTTGATGGCGCAATTTGATGTTAGACAATGTATTGCTAAGTATGGTGATTTTTCATTTCCTCTCGGGATCCCATGTGCTGCAGCCGTATTGGGGGTAGAAAATAAAGGCAAAAGTGTTGTAGAAGTCTGTAAGAGTAAGGACTGGAAAGCACTTGCCTCCAAATATGGTTTGAAGCAGAAGGTGACATATTTCCTTCTCTGTATACATATACATTTGAGGATTGTTGAAATATCAATACTAGTTATTAATGTATTTTACATCTGCTTGCAAATGTATCCAAACTTAAAGTCTCCCATAAAGTGTCGATCAATATATAAAAAGTAACGACCCCAAAAACATCGAAACCGATAATTATATTGTAATGGGTAAATTTTCATTATACCCAAAAAAATATCAGCTTAAAGTGTCGATACCTTTTCAAAAAGTGTCGATTGAAAAAACATCGGAACCCATAATTATAATGTAATAGGTAATTTTGTAATATAACTGGTATAGATATACCGGTTTTATGAGAGAATAGGTATACAACCTATTTCGACACTTTTTAATATTGTGTCGCTACTTTATGTCCAGAATGGATGAAAAAAGTGTCGATACCTTTTCAAAAAGTGTCAATTGAAAAAACATCGGAACCCACAATTATAATGTAATAGGTAATTTTTTAATATAACCGGTATAAATATATCGGTTTTATGAGAGAATAGGTCTACAACCTATATCGACACTTTTTAATATTGTGTCCATACTTTTAAGTAACGCGGTTTTTCTTCCTTCATTCAATATTTATATGTACATCTTATACACAATAGGAGAGGAGTCATGTTGATACTTACGATATATAGAGATCGTTGTCATTCCATTCTGTCTTCAAAAAAATCAGTTGATGTAGGCTGTGTGCTTGTACTCAAACTGAGCTTGACTTGAGGACATGTTAGTTTGTTATGTCCCTCACCGTTGCAGTACCCACATCGCCTAATTTTCTTCTCGACCTTGTTCTTCGGCACTTCTTTTCGCTTGCGTTGTTTTCGTTGAGGGTCACGAACATTGTTTACTACAATGCTCTGGTTGACTGAATCATTCAAACCAAACGAGTTTTCTAATTCTTCTATTAATTTTTTCATCTCATCTCTTGCGGTTTTGAAAGACTCGTCTGTCTTTGATGCAATGTAGCATAACCTACTTGACGTTGAACGTAGAGCAGCGAACCTTGCCATCTGCATCACTTCTGGAGACACATTCATGTCAACATAACTGGGTGCAGAAGCCTTCGCATCATTAGTCCACCTACTTTGAATCAAAGTCCCGGGCAAATATGTGTAATCCAAGTGCTTCAAAATGTGAAGTTGATGGCGACACGGAAGTCTAACGGTCTCGAATTTTTTGCAGGAACAAATTAGAGTTTTCGTACGAGAATCAAAACTAATTTCAAATTTCCTATTTTTTTCTGCGTACTTTGACAAAATATAATGTTGAAATTTATCTGATAAGGACTTAATCTCTGCCTCAATCCGGTACAATGTCTCCCGTATAAGTTTATCTTAGAACACACGAAAAGATTCGCGGGTAAAAATCGCAGCGGCATAGCTTTCAAGGTCGACCAGTTTTTTGATCTGGAAGGGCTTCGTATGGGAACTTAAGTAATCCGCTTTTAACTCGTTCATACGCATTCTACTAATTCCATCTTCAATTGCATGAACAACATCTAAATATGTCTTCTTGTGTTTCAGTGCAATCGCTAGTGAAACATTCATAGACTCGCACCTTTGTGTTGAGCGAATATTGGAAAAGAAATGACCGGATAGGTATGCTTGTGCCCATAAGTGTCGTGTATTTCCCTTCTCAATCACCCATGGATGCTTTTGGACGTTGAATTCTGAAACAACCGAACACCATTGAATATCAAATTCCTCGGTTGTCCACCAGGAAGCCATGCATTTTGAGAATGCTGCTGTAAACTTTGGGCCACCAATGTTAGCTTGTGCATTACGAGAAAGATGCCAAGAACTTAATCTGTGCTTAGCATAAGGGATAACAAATATGATAGCCCTCTGTATTGCCCTATCCCCATCGGTGACAACTGAAATAGGTGATTTATTCATCATGGCTTCTAACAAATTCTGTAGCACCCACTCGAAAGATTGAGACGTCTCGTCAGCGATTATGGCAGTGGCAAACACAATTGTGTTATGGTGATGATTGACACCGACAATAGGCATAATTGGTCGACCATACAAATTATCTTTGTACGTTGTGTCGAACGCAATTACATCACCGAAGCATGTGTAATCCGATCTCGATGTAGAATCCGACCAAATAAGATTATACAATGCCCCCGATTCATCTACCGAGTATGTCATAAAAAACCCGGGATCATCATGTTTCTTATAATCAAAGTAGACAATAAACGCATTCACATCCCCATCGACGATTTCCTTTGCTTTACCTCTTTGAAGTGCATTGTAGAGGTCTTTATGTGTAAATCCAACATTATGATAGCCCCCTGCCTGCTGCATTAAATAGTTCATTACTTGTGACGTGCCAACACCGACCTCTTTCAATGTTGTTGTCTCATCGATATCTGCCTTACTTACAACTCTATTAGAACGCATAAATGGTGTCATAGCAGGTGTGCACAATGCATGATTATGTTTCTGATCAGACTTACTTATAACCCACTGATTGTTTGTATTTGTTGTTGTAACTAAGACTCTAGCCTTACATCCTGTTCTTGTGACTGGCGTATGAGCACGTTGACGATCAACAATATTGACTTTTGATCCTCGAAACCCTTCTTTGGAACAACAAAATTCTTGTGTCTTCACATTCCCTTCCACGTCAAGCCGTGTTGTTCCCTTACGTGCACTAAACCCATGTTCCCGTGCGAATCCATTGTAAAAGTACCAAGCTTGATCACGTGAACAGAAGAGCTGACCAACCAATCTATCAGATTCATCAACATTATGTACTTCATGGCATTCCTCGGTTGGCTTAACATTGTCTACATCAGTATGATCCATGGCAAAAATTTTGTTGTGCAAGTTCAGTGATCCCGGAGTTGATGGAGATGTAAGCAAAGGTTCATTTTGAACATGTTTCAGTCGTGCTGCTTTCAATAGGATGTGGTATTGGTAATGGTAGTTAAAAGGTGGGTACAACATTAAATTCGCAGTACATATTTAGGTATGTACAATAACTACCTAAATATGTGTCAATATATTTTCTACCTAAACATATTGTTAAATTTAAATTCTAAATAATATTTTATAAAATATCAAAACAATCAAATAATTTTTTGTGTAAATGAAATTATTAAATTAATATTGTTGGTGGAAAACATGAAACACTATTAAAAAAAATTGAAACATAAATTACATAACTTTAAAAGAAGTATGGATCCTTTCTATAAAAAGTATGGACACTTTCAAAATATCAGGTAAATTTTACCTTTTTTAAAAGAGAAGAAATTATATCGTCAATAAAGTGTCGATACTTTATAAAAATGTATTGATCTATAACAATATAACAGGTAAAAATATGACAAAACCGTCTCGAAATGACAAAACAGGTAAAGCGCTACCGGTTATGTTGAAAGTGTCGATAATTTATTATACGTATCGACCCTTTTGGAATTTAAAAAAGAAGAGTTATAGCGCCAATAAGGTGTCGATACTTTATAAAAATGTATCGATCCATAACAATATAACAGGTAAAAATATGACAAAACCGTCTCGAAATGACAAAACAGGTAAAGCGCTACCGGTTATGTTGAAAGTGTCGATAATTTATTATACGTATCGACCCTTTTGGAATTTAAAAAAGAAGAGTTATAGCGCCAATAAGGTCTCGATACTTTATAAAAATGTATCGATCCATAACAATATAACAGGTAAAAATATGACAAAACCGGTCTCGAAATGACAAAACGGGTAAAGCATTACCGGTTATGTTGAAAGTGTCGATAATTTATTATACGTATCGACACTTTTGGAATTTAAAAGAGAAGAGTTATAGCGCCAATAAAGTGTCGATACTTTATAAAAATGTATCGATCCATAACAATATAACATGTAAAAATATGACAAAACCGATCTCGAAATGACAAAACAGGTAAAGCACTACCGGTTATGTTGAAAGTGTCGATAATTTATTATAAGTATCGACTTTTGGAATTAATAAGAGAAGAAGTTATAGCGCCAATAATGTGTCGATACTTTATAAAAATGTATCGATCCATAACAATATAACATGTAAAAATATGACAAAACCGGTCTCGAAATGACAAAACATGTAAAGCTCTATCGGTTATGTTGAAAGTGTCGATAATTTATTATAAGTATCGACACTTTTTGAATTTAAAAGAGAAGAAGTTATAGCGCCAATAAAGTGTCGATACTTTATAAAAATGTATAGATCCATAACAATATAACATGTAATAATATGACAAAACAGATAAAGCGCTACCGGTTATGTTAAAAGTGTCGCTAATTTATTATAAGTATCGACACTTTTGGAATTTAAAAGAGAAGAAGTTATAGCGCCAATAAAGTGTCGATACTTTATAAAAATGTATCGATCCATAACAATATAACAGGTAAAAAATATGACAAAACCGGTCTCGAAATGACAAAACAGGTAAAGCGCTACCGGATATGTTGAAAGTGTCGATAATTTATTATAAGTATCGACACTTTTGGAATTAATAAGAGAAGAAGTTATAGCGCCAATAAAGTGTCGATACTTTATAAAAATGTATCGATCCATAACAATATAACAGGTAAAAATATGACAAAACCGGTCTCGAAATGACAAAACAGGTAAAGCGCTACCGGATATGTTGAAAGTGTCGATAATTTATTATAAGTATCGACACTTTTGGAATTAATAAGAGAAGAAGTTATAGCGCCAATAAAGTGTCGATACTTTATAAAAATGTATCGATCCATAATAATATAACATGTAAAAATATGATAAAATTGGTCTATAAATGACAAAAGGTGAACACATATAATGTCGATACATTTATAAAAAGTATCAATCCAAAAAATATCGAAACCGATAATTATAATGTAATAGGTAAATTTGCAATGTTACCGGTATAAATATATCGATTTACTTATAAAATATATCAATATAAACACTACCTATTACATTATATAAACGCTACCTAATATGTTATTGTTTAACCGATCACGCCGTATATTAACCATTTTTTAAACGTCGCACAGCAGAACTACCTGAAAACCCCCAAGGAGACTCATGCCCCCTTTTTATCTCATCTTTTTCCTCTCACTCAACCCGCAGCCTCATCCCGTAACCCAAAGGTTGAACGTCGGCCGCCGCCTAGCACCCAAACAATGATAAAAAAACGGTGGCTGAAGTGGCTACCCCCTTATCACAAACCAACAAGACTTGAAACCCTTTCTCCTCTCTTTGAAACTGGTCGAAAAGGCCTTAAACCCCTCACCTGACGCCACCTTGGGTCGGTCCCTAAAATCGATCGCCATCCATGGTGGCTAAAAACTCTCAAACCAAACAAAAATCCAACCAAAAAGGCCTATGATTCAAGCAAAGCAAACCCCTCCCCTTTCTAAAACCTAGATTCAGACCCAAAGTGCAAAAAAAAAAAATAACCCTCCCCTTTTTAAAACAGTCGTCGTGACCTTTTCTTCACTCCCCTCACCCCGGACGATTGCCTCACTCGCCGGTAAGTCCACCCTAAAGGTAAAAAGGTAACTCCTTCATTCCTTTTATTTTGCTATCCCTTTAATAATCATACACAAAGAGAAAACGAGAAGTAAGAACAAAAAGGTTTCCAAAATACCTTTGATTTTTGCTTTTTGTTGGATTTTCGGATCTGCCTTTTTTATTGTTTTAAATATGTTTTCATTCATGGGTGGTCCAAATACATTGTTTCTGATTCGGGTTTTATATCCTGTTTTCATAGTAAAAAAAAGAATAAGCCTGCAAAAAGAGCCTTTTTTGTACAATCTTCTAATCATATACTTTTTGTTGTTGCATGGTCGGTGACAAGGTGGCTACCACCGGGGAGAAAGCCTAATAAGGGCAGCGGTGACGACATCGACATGGAGGTCTTCTTATTTGGACAATCGAGGCATTAAATGCCTCAGATTTTCTGAGATTTTTGTCTCGACTTGGTCAGAATCAACGACGGCGGTGGCTTGAGCCATGGCTAATGTAGATGGTTTAGGGTGAAACCCTAATTCGTGATGCATCCAGACTAATATAATAGTAGTAGTACACGTTAATAGTAATAATAATGGTGTAGTAATAATAATATAATAATACTAATATAATATTAATATTAATATTAATACTAAGAGAAAATAATCTCAGTGACAAAAAATGTCTTATAATATACGATTTTAACTAACTTTTTTTTGGATTTACCAAAATGACCAACTAAATCGTAATGCGATCGATAATTCGCAACGCGATCTCCGATATCGCAAATCAGTTTCTAGATTCGCAACGCGAACTTCGACTATCGTATTGCGATTTACATATTCGCATTGCGATAGTCCAAGTTCGCGTTGCGATAGTCGAAGTTCGCGTTGCGATTTTTCAAATTCGTTGTGATGGTCGAAGTTCGCGTTGCGATTTATTCCAAATTCGTTGAGATAATCCAAGTTCACGTTGCGATTTATTCCAAGTTCGTTGCGATAGTCGAAGTTCGCGTTGCGATTTATTCCAAATTCGTTACGATGGTGCAAAATTGTAACGATTGGTGGTATTGCATTTGTTTCTTAAGAATTTTCTCTAAACATATAGTATTAACGCGGACGTGTCGAAGACACGTATTACCACGACCACGACAACGACCCGAGACGAGACGAGATCAGACGGCGACGGCGGCGGCGCGTGAGAGTCCCCCTTGTTCTCTATCACTCAACAAGGAAGTGGGAAAGTCAAGCCTTAAATACCATTCTCAATAGTGTTTCCAACACTATGTGGGATTGAGCATTACCAACACTTGTTCCCAATACTATGTAGGATTGAGCCTTAAATAGTGATATTATTTTTGAATGTTTTGCTTAAAATTGCAATAATCGCGATTGATTATAGATTGACTTTTAATTATGACATATTTAATCGTATAATACTAATGCAATTGGTTGCTGATTCAGTTGTTTTAAGGTGCATGATTGTTAATTGTTTCCTTAATAATCACATTGTATTGGAAACAAGTGTTGGTAATACTCAATCCCACATAGTATTAGAAACACTATTGGGAATGATATTTAAGGCTTGGCTTTCCCACTTCCTTGTTGAGTGATAGAGAACAAGGGAGACTCTCGCGCGCCGCCGCTGCCGTCTGTCTCGTCTCGGGTCGTGGTCGTGGTAATACGTGTATTCGACACGACCGCGCGAATACTATCTCTTTAGAGAAAATTCTTAAGAAACAAATGCAATACCACCAGTCATTGCAATTTTGGACTATCGAAACGAATTTGGAATAAATCGAATTTGGAATAAATCGAATTTGGAAAATCGCAACGCGAACTTCGACTATCGCAACGAATTTGGAAAATGGCAACTCGAACTTTGACTATCGCAACGTGAACTTGGACTATCGCAATGCGAATATGTAAATCGTATTGCGATAGTCCAAGTTCACGTTGCGATAGTCAAAGTTCGTGTTGTGATACCGGAGATTGCGTTGCGAATTATCGATCGCATTGCGATTTAGTTGGTCATTTTGACAAATCCAAAAAAAAGTTGGTTAAAATCGTATATTATAAGACATTTTTTGTCACTGAAGTTATTTTCTCTAATACTAATAGTATAGTAATAATAATAATATAATAGTATAACAATGATACTAATATAATATTAATAATAGTACTAATAATAAGTAATAATGTTATTTAAATAATAGTAATAAGTTCAGGTAAAAATATGGTAATTACAGTATAGCTTCACACAGTGTTAGATAAACTTCGAAACTCTGCCTCGGTAGATCATCTAGACACTACTTTCTTCTTTGAACTCCAAGCAATCAGATTTCCCTAAAAAAACATGCATCGACCAATAGCTGATCTTTGAAGATCCGAATTAGTACCCCAATTTGAATCAGAGTACCCAACTAGCGTTATACTTGCTGGACTCGAATTAAAAAACAGACCATGCTCCATAGTTCCTTAAAGATATCTAAAAATCCTTTTAACCGCCTTCCAATGTTTGTCAAGTGGGGATTGCATGAACTGACTAACGTATTAACAGCAAATTGAATGTCCGGTCTTATGGTGCAGACATGTTGAAGAGTACCAATAATATGCCTGTATAGTGTTGCATCCAAACAAGGATCACCGTATTCTGCATTGAGCTGCGGGGTTGTGACCATAGGAGTCGGTATTGGAGTGGTTTCTAACATCTTTGTTTTCTCCAACAGTTCTATAATATACTTCTTCTGACTAAGAATCACGCCATGTTCAACGCATTGCACGGTCATTCCTAGTAAAAATTTCAAATTCCCGAAGTCTTTCAACAAAAAGTAGTATTAATTCTTCTAATCACTACATCCACTTCTTCAACATTATCTCCCGTAGCCACTATATCGTTTACATATACCATAATGTAGATTTTGTGCCCATTAACCTCACGATGATCAAGGGAAGAATCAGTCAAGGACTCAATAAAGTGTAAACTATTAACAAGATACGTTCTAAACTTTTCAAACCATTTTATGGGTGCTTGCTTGAGACCGTATAATGACTTCCTTAGTCGACATACCAGTTGACTGCCATTATCATCTACCTACTCAACCAGGCGACTGTTCCATGTACACCTCTTCAGCTAGGTCTCCATTTAAAAACACATTATTCACATCAATTTGTCATAAAATTCACCCTTTGCTAAGAGCTATACTAAATAATATTCGAACTGTTACAGGCTTCACCACTGAGTTGTACGTTTCCCTGTAGTCTATACCTGCTTGCTTTGAGTAACCTTTCGTGACCAATCGAGCTTTGTAGCAAGCCACACTACCATCCGGGTTCTTCTTAGACTTGAAGAGCCAATTGTATCCAATCGGGACTCTATCAAAGGGTTAAACCACTAAATTTCGAGTGCATTTCTTTATAAGAGCATCAACCTCATTTTCAATTGCTTTCCTCCAGACATGTTGCTTCATGGCCTGATGAATATTTTTGGGTTTTCCAGTAGCTTCCTCAGTAAGAAACGCCTTGGGTTTAAACATGTTGGTGAATAAACTTAATTTGCTAATAAATTCTTAACTGCACAGTAGACAGATTTAAGGCAGTTTTTAAATGACAATTTGAAGGGGAAAACTTTAACCATTATGGGTGTATAACCTAACAAATTAAAGCTATTGAAGTCTATTTTCAGTGCAACAAATTTCAAGTCGATTGGATTTCTCTAAAGAAAGTTATAGCAGTTTTAGTAGTGAAGGGTCAGAATTTACTGTGTTGTTTTCTGGTTTTTAGTTGTTTTAATTCTATTTTAAATACGAATTTTAAGAGTCATGTCTAAGGCTATAAATAGATTTGTATTCTCATGTAAGAAGGTAAGAGAGAAAATACAAAAAGATAGTTTGAATAATACAAGAGTTATGAGAATTGTGTCTCTTTTCCCTCCACCGAAATATATATCAAATGTTTACAAATTGGTATTCAGAGCCAATGGAAAATTACGGGAAAATGTCGGGTATGCCACTACCACGACTGACGAAAGCCAACTACAACAACTGGAGCATTCAAATGCGAGCACTGTTTGGGACCCAAGATGCATGGGAAGTAGTCGAGAACGGTTTCACCGAACTAGAGAATACCGAAGATTTGACAGTAAATGAAATCAAGACATTGAAAAATACACGAATAAAGGACAAGACAACGCTATACATGCTGTTTCAAGCGGTTGACGAGTCGGAATTTGAAAAGATAGCAAGCGCGGCAACTGGCAAGGAAGCATGGGATACGTTGCAAAAAGTATTCAAGGGGGCTGACCGAGTAAAGCAAGTAATACTCCAAACTATACGCGGCGAGTTGGAGGGTATGAAGATGAAGGAGTCGGAAGGTGTATCCGACTACATCACGCGTGTGCAACTGTGGTAAATCAGCTTAAGTGCAATGGTGAAACTCTAAAGGACTCGAGGGTTATGGGGAAAATTTTGCGGTCACTAACTGATGATTTCGAGAATGTTGTATGTGCTATTGAAGAGTCGAAGGACCTAGAGCTAACTATAGACGATATCGCTGGATCACTAGAGGCACATGAGCAACGTAAGAATAAAAAGAAGAATGAGTCGCTTGAGGAAGCACTGCAAGCCATGGTGTCTATCAAAGACGAAAATGTACTCTATACTCAAAACTTTCGAGGTAGAGGGCGCGGCCGTGGAGGTCGCAGCAATGGTCGCGGTGGTGGAGGCCGCGGTCGAGGTGGATACTATGAGGAGAAGGGGTAGTCAAACCAATAAAATTGGCGAGGCGGCCGGTCAAATCATTCAAATGTTGAGTGCTACAACTGCGGCAAGCATGGGCACTATGCAAAAGAGTGCAAATCAAATATCGATTGCTATAATTGCGGCAAGCATGGACACTATGCAAAAGAGTGCTATTCCGAGTAAAAGGTAGAAGAAAACGTGAATCTAGTCGCGGAAGAGGAGACAAGAGAAGATGGTGTTCTCATGATGGCCTACGAAAATATCGTTCCTGACAGCGACATGGTGTGGTATCTTGATACTGGCACTAGTAATCATATGTGCGGGCACAAACACCTCTTTGTGGAGATGCAAGAGATAGAAGAAGGGTACGTGTCATTTGGAGATGCATCGAAGGTTCAAGTAAAGGGCCGAGGTAAAATATGTTTTTCTCAAAAAGATGGTAAAGAATGATCGATTGAGGATGTTTATTATGTGCCCAATTTGAAGAGTAATATCCTTAGCATGGGGAAATTATTAGAGAAGGGATATTCAGTTTTCATGAAAGGCCGAATGTTGCACTTGAAGGACAAAAAAAGTCAGTTGCTTGCACTTGTGGAGATGGCCAAGAATCGAATGTTCAAACTTAACTTGAGAAAGGTACGAGACAGATGTTTGCAAGTCAACATGGAGGATATGGCCTTGTTGTGGCACTTACGATTCGAACACTTGTATTACGGTGGCCTAAAAGAGTTAGCAAGGAAGGATATGGTACACGGGCTACCTGACATGGATTACATTAAGAAATTTTGCGAGGGATGCGTACTCGGAAAACAAGTGAGGAATATTTTTTTTAAAAGGACAGAATATCGTGCAAGGAGGTCTCTCAAGTTGATACACACCGACATACACGGTCCTATCACACCAAAGTCATTCAGTGAGAAAAGGTATTTTATCACTTTTATTGATGATTGCACAAGGAAAACTTGGGTTTTTTTTGAAGGAAAATCTGAGGCATTCGAGGTGTTCAAGAAATTCAAGGTGTTAATAGAGAAGACAACCGAGCATTATATCAAGGCTTTACGGTCAGATAGAGGCGGAGAGTACATGTCAACGGCCTTTACGAAATATTGCGAGGAACAAGGAATCAAGAGGTTTTTAACCGCACCCTACTCACCTCAACAAAACGGTATGGCCTAGAGGAAAAATCAGACTATTCTTGAAATGTTTCGATCTATGTTGAAGAACAAAGACATGCCTAAAGAATTTTGGGCATAAGCGGTTCAATGCGCCGTGTATGTTCAAAATCGGTGCCTACATGCGAAATTGGTGAACCAAACACCACAAGAAGCTTGGAGTGGACGAAAACCGATTGTATCGCATTTCAAAGTATTCGGTAGTGTGTCCTATGCGCATGTACCAGATCAAAGAAGAACCAAGCTCGATGACAAAAGTAAAAGATATATCTTTATCGGCTATGATGAAAAGATAAAAGGTTTCAAGTTGTTTGATCCAATAGAGAAGAAAGTAGTAGTCAGCCGAGATGTGCATATAAACGAGTCAAGTTCGTGGGATTGGAAAAATCAATGGAAGTGATATTCGAAAAAGGATAAGTATCAACCGGTGCAATCATTACAACAACAAATACACCGGTAAATTCACCAACAATCAATGATGAAGATGAGCCAAGACAACCAAGGATGAGAAGCATGCAAGATTTTTACGACTCAACAAGTGAGGTACATTTAATTTGTCTTTTGGTGGATACCAAAATAATTACATTTGAAGAAGCGGTACGGAATAAGAAGTGGCAAGCAGCCATGGATGAAGAAATAAAAGCAATTGAGTGAAACCAAACATGGGAGCTGGTTGAATTGCCATAAGGAAGTCAGCCCATAGGAGTAAAATGGATATACAGAAAGAAGATGAATGCTCAAGGTGAGATAGAGCGGTACAAGGCAAGGCTAGTTGCAAAGGGGTATCGACAAAAGGTGAGGATAGACTATGATGAAGTGTTTGCCCCAGTTACAAGAATGGAGACGATTCACCTTCTCAT
Source organism: Hibiscus syriacus (assembly GCF_006381635.1). Classification (NCBI taxonomy): domain Eukaryota; kingdom Viridiplantae; phylum Streptophyta; class Magnoliopsida; order Malvales; family Malvaceae; genus Hibiscus; species Hibiscus syriacus. The sequence goes on from NW_024063533.1 coordinate 12,766,560, forward strand.
TTCTCAAGCAGCTCAATTCAAATGGAAATTTTTTCAAATATATGTCAAGTCAGCTTTTTTTAATGGTGTGCTAGAAGAAGAGGTGTATGTAGAGCAACCACCTGGGTACATGAAAATTGGGGAAGAAATGAAGGTTCTGAAATTAAATAAGGCACTTTATGGACTGAAGCAAGCACCTTGAGTTTGGAATACCCGCATCGACACTTACTTCAAGAAGAACAGGTTTACTCAATGCCCATACGAGCATGCAATGTATGTGAAGAAAGAAAAATGTAACTTGTTGTTTGTAGCTCTTTATGTTGATGATCTTATATTCATGGGGAATAATGAGGAGATGATAAAAGATTTTAAAGAGGCTATGACTCGGGAGCTCGAAATGACAGACTTGGGTTTGATGAAATACTTTCTTGGCCTGGAGGTTAGACAAGAAAATACTGGGATTTTTGTGTCACAAGAAAAATATGCAAAAAAAATTCTAAAAAGAAACAAAATAGAGGATTGCAATCCGGTATTGACACCATTGGAACCCGAGGTGAAACTTTCTAAGTTTGATGGTGGAGAACGAGTAGATGCGACCAAGTACCAAAGTCTAGTTGGGAGTCTTCGTTATCTCACATGTACAAGGCCGTACATTTCTTATAGCGTTGGTGTTGTAAGTAGATTCATGGAGGAGCCGGTCTACAAGCATTTGAAAGCAGTAAAGAGACTTTTGCGGTATATTCGGGGAATTGAATCCCTTGGGTTATTCTAGACAAAAGTTGAAGATTTCATGCTAGTGGGATATTTCGATAGCGATTGGTGCGGTGATGTGGATGATCGAAAGAGTACATCGGGATATGCGTTCTTTTTGGCGGAAACGACATTCACTTGGCTATCAAAGAAACAACCAGTCGTAACACTCTCTACGTGCGAAGCAGAGTATGTGGCAGCAGGAAGTTGTGTGTGTCATGTAATTTGGTTGAGAAGATTGCTGAAAGAGCTAAATTTTGCTCAAGAGAAGGCCACACAAATTTACTTGGACAATAGATTAGCGATTGAATTTGCAAAGAATCATGTCCATCATGAAAGAAGTAAGCATATTGACCTGAAGTTCCATTTCATTCGAGAGCACGTGAAGGAAAAGGAGATAGAACTGGTGCATGTGAAAAGTGAAGACCAAACAACTGACATCTTTACAAAGCCACTATCCACAAGACTTTTTGAGAAAATGAGAAATCTACTTGGCATGAAGGACAGAAGAGAATTAAGTTTAAAGAGGGGTATTAGTGAATAAACTTAATTTGCCATTAAATTCGTAACTGCATAGTGGAAAGATTTAAGGCTGTTTTTAAAAGACAATTTGAAGGGGCAAACGTTAACCATTATGGGTGTATAACCTATCAAATTAAAGATATTGAAATCTATTTTCAGGTTCAATAAATTTCAATTCAATTGGATTTGTCTAGAGAAAGTTATAGCAGTTTTAGTAGTGAAGGGTCAGAATTTACTATGCTGTTTTCTGGTTTTGAGTTGTTTTAATTCTGTTTTTAAATACGAATTTTAAGAGTCATTTCTAAGGCTATAAATTGATTTGTATTCTCATGTAAGAAGGTAAGAGAGAAAATACAAAAAGATAGTTTGAATAATACAAGAGTTGTGAGAATTGTGTCTCTTTTTCCTCCACCGAAATATATATCAAATGCTTACAAATTGGGATTCAGAGCCAATGGAAAATTACGGGAAAATGTCGGGTATGCCACTACCACGACTGACGAAAGCCAACTACAACAACTAGAGCATTCAAATGCGAGCACTGCTTGGGGCCCAAGATGCATAGGAAGTAGTCGAGAACGGTTTCACCGAACCAGAGAATACCGAAGATTTGACAGTAAATGAAATCAAGACATTGAAAAATACACGAATAAAGGACAAGACAACGCTATACATGCTGTTTCAAGCGGTTGAGGGGTCGGAATTTGAAAAGATAGCGAGCGCGGCAACTGGCAAGGAAGCATGGGATACGTTGTAAAAAGTATTCAAGGGGGTTGACCGAGTAAAGCAAGTAAGACTCCAAACTCTATACGGTGAGTTAGAGGGTATTAAGATGAAGGAGTCGGAAGGTGTATCCGACTACATCACGTGTGTGCAAACTGTGGTAAATCAACTCAAGTGCATTGGTGAAACTCTAAAGGACTCGAGGGTTGTGGAGAAAATTTTGCGGTCACTAACTGATGATTTCGAGAATGTTGTATGTGCTATTGAAGAGTCGAAGGACCTAGAGGAGCTAACTATAGACGATCTCGCTGGGTCACTAGAGGCACATGAGCAACGCAAGAAGAAAAAGAAGAATGAGTCGCTTGAGGAAGCACTGTAAGCCAAGGTGTCTATCAAAGACAAAAAGTTACTCTATACTCAAAACTTTCGAGGTAGAGGGCGCGTCCGTGGAGGTCGCAGCAAAGGTTGCAGTGGTGGAGGCCACGATCGAGGTAGATACTATGAGGAGAAGGGGCAGTCAAACCAACAAAATTGGTGAGGTAGAGGACGTGGTTGTGGGAGAGGTGGCCGGTCAAATCATTCAAATGTTGAGTGCTACAACTGCGGCAAGCATGGGTACTATACAAAATAGTGCAAATCAAATGTCGAGTGCTATAATTGCGGCAAGCATGGACACTATGCAAAGGAGTGCTATTCCGAGAAACGGTAGAAGAAAACGTAAATCTAGTCGCGGAAGAGGAGACAAGAGAATATAGTGTTATCATGATGGCCTACGAAAATATCGTTCCTGACAGCGACACGGTGTGGTATCTTGATACTGGCACTAGTAATCATATGTACGGGCACAAACACCTCTTTGTGGAGATGCAAGAGATAAAAGAAGGGCACGTGTCATTTGGAGATGCATCGAAGGTTCAAGTAAAGGGCCGAGGTAAAATATGTTTTTCTCAAAAAGATGGTAAAGAATGATCGATTGAGGATTTTTATTATGTGCCCAATTTGAAGAGTAATATCCTTAGCATGGGGCAATTATTTTAGAAGGGATATTCAGTTTTCATCAAAGACCGAATGTTGCACTTGAAAGACAAAAAAAAGTAAGTTGCTTGCACGTGTAGAGATGGCCAAGAATCGAATGTTCAAACTTAACTTGAGAAAGGTGCGAGAAAGATGTTTGCAAGTCAACATGGAGGATAAGGCCTTGTTGTGGCACTTAGATTCGAACACTTGTATTACGGTGGCCTAAAAGAGTTAGCAAGGAAGGATATGGTACACATGCTACCTGACATGGATTACATTAAGAAATTTTGCGAGGGATGTGTACTCGGAAAACAAGCGAGGAATATTTTTTTTAAAAAGGGCAGAATATCGTGCAAGGAGGTCTCTCGAGTTGATACACACCGACATACACGGTCCTATCACACCAAATTCATTTAGTGAGAAAAGGTATTTTATCACTTTTATTGATGATTTCACAAGGAAAACTTGGGTTTATTTTTTGAAGGAAAAATATGAGGCATTCGAGGTGTTCAAGAAATTCAAGGTGTTAATAGAGAAGACAACCGAGCATTATATCAAGGCTTTACGGTCAGATAGAGGCGGAGAGTACATGTCAACGGCCTTTACGAAATATTGCGAGGAACAAGGAATCAAGAGGTTTTTAACCGCACCCTACTCACCTCAACAAAAAGGTGTGGCCGAGAGGAAAAATCGGACTATTCTTGACATGTTTCGATCGATGTTGAAGAGCAAAGACATGCCTAAAGAATTTTGGGCATAAGCGGTTCAATGCGCCGTGTATGTTCAAAATCGATGCCCACATGTGAAATTGGTGAACCAAACACCACAAGAAGCTTGGAGTGGACGAAAACGACTGTATCGCATTTCAGTATTCGGTAGTGTGGCCTATGCGCATGTACCAGATCAAAGAAGAACCAAGCTCGATGACAAAAGAAAAAGATATATCTTTATCGGTTATGATGAAAAGACAAAAGGTTTCAATTTGTTTGATCCAATAGAGAAGAAAGTAGTAGTCAGCCGAGATGTGCATGTAAACGAGTCAAGTTCGTGGGATTGGGAAAAATCAATGGAAGTGATATTCGAAAAATGAGAAGCATCTACCGGTGCAATCATTACAACAACAAATACACCGGAAAATTCACCAACAATCGATGATGAAGATGACCCAAGACAACCAAGGATGCGAAGCATGCAAGATTTATACGACTCAACAAGTGAGGTACATTTAATTTGTCTTTTTGGGGATTCCGAAATAATTACATTTGAAGAAGCGGTACGGAATGTGAAGTGGCAAGGAGCCAAGGATGAAGAAATAAAAGCAATTGAGTGAAACCAAACTTGGGAGCTGGTTGAATTGCCAAAAGGAAGTCAGCCCATAGGAGTAAAATGGATATACAAAAAGAAGATGAATGCTCAAGGTGAGATAGAGCGGTACAAGGTAAGGCTAGTTACAAAGGGGTATCGACAAAAGGCTAGAATAGACTATGATGAAGTGTTTGCCTCAATTACAAGAATGGAGACGATTCACCTTCTCATTTCTCAAGCAGCTCAATTCAAATGGAAAATTTTTCAAATGGATGTCAGATCAGCTTTTTTTAATGGTGTGCTAGAAGAAGAGGTGTATGTAGAGCAACCACCTGGGTACATGAAAATTGGGGAACAAAAGAAGGTGCTGAAATTAAAGAAGGCACTTTATGGACTGAAGCAAGCACCTTGAGCTTGGAATACCCGCATCGACACTTACTTCAAGAAGAACGGGTTTACTCAATGCCCATACGAGCATGCAATGTATGTGAAGAAAGAAAAAGGTAACTTGTTGTTTGTAGCTCTTTATGTTGATGATCTTATATTCATGGGGAATAATGAGAAGATGATAAAAGATTTTAAAGAGGCTATGACTCGAGAGTTCGAAATAACAGACTTGGGTTTGATGAAATACTTTCTTGGCCTGGAGGTTAGACAATAAAATACTAGGATTTTTGTGTCACAAGAAAAATATGCAAAAGAAATTCTAAAAAGAAACAAAATGGAGGATTGCAATCCGGTATTGACACTATTGGAACCCAGGGCAAAACTTTCTAAGTTTGATGGTGGAAAACGAGTAGATGCGGCCAAGTACCAAAGTCTAGTTGGGAGTCTTCGTTATCTCACATGTACAAGGCCAGACATTTCTTATAGCGTTGGTGTTGTAAGTAGATTCATGGAGGATCCGGTCTACACGCATTTGAAAGCAGTAAAGAGACTTTTGCGGTATATTCGGGGAACTGAATCCCTTGGGTTATTCTAGACAAAAGCTGAAGATTTCATGCTAGTGGGATATTCCGATAGCGATTGGTGCGGTGATGTGGATGATCAAAAGAGTACATCGGGATATGTGTTCTTTTTGGCGGACACGACATTCACTTGGCTATCAAAGAAACAACTAGTCGTAACACTCTCTACGTGCGAAGCAGAGTATGTGGTAGCAGGAAGTTGTGTGTGTCATGTGATTTGGATGAGAAGATTGTTGAAGGAGCTAAATTTTGCTCAAGAGAAGGCCACACAAATTTACTTGGACAATAGATCAGCGATTGAATTTGCAAAGAATCATGTCCATCATGAAAGAAGTAAGCATATTGACCTGAAGTTCCATTTCATCCGAGAGCACGTGAAGGAAAAGGAGATAGAACTGGTGCATGTGAAAAGTGAATACCAAGCAGCTGACATCTTTACAAAGTCACTGTCCACAAGACTTTTAGAGAAAATGAGAAATCTACTTGGCATGAAGGACATAAGAGAATTAAGTTTAAGGAGGGGTGTTGGTGAATAAACTTAATTTGCCATTAAATTCGTAACTGCACAGTGGACAGATTTAAGGCTGTTTTTAAATGACAATTGGAAGGGGAAAACGTTAACCATTATGGGTGTATAACCTATCAAATTAAAGATATTGAAGTCTATTTTCAGGTGCAATAAATTTCAAGTCGATTGGATTTCTCTAGAGAAAGTTATAGCAGTTTTAGTAGTGTAGGGTCAGAATTTACTATGTTGTTTTCTAGTTTTGAGTTGTTTTAATTCTATTTTTACATACGAATTTTAAGAATCATGTCTAAGGCTATAAATAGATTTTTATTCTCATGTAAGAAGGTAAGAGAGAAACTACAAAAAGATAGTTTGAATAATACAAGAGTTGTTGTGAGAATTGTTTCTCTTTTCCCTCCACCGAAATATATATCAAATCTACCTACTCAACCAGGCGACTGTTCCATGTACACCTCGTCAGCTAAGTCTCCATTTAAAAAAACATTATTCACATCAATTTGTCATAAAATTCACCCTTTTCTAAGAGCTATACTAAATAATATTCAAACTGTTACAGGCTTCACCACTGAGTTGTATGTTTCCCTGTAGTCTAGACCTGCTTGCTTTGAGTAACCTTTTGTGACCAATCGAGCTTTGTAGCAAGCAACACTACCATCCGGGTTCCTCTTACACTTGAAGAGCTACTTGTATCCAATCGGGACCCTATCAAAGGGTAAAACCACTAAATTCCGAGTACATTTCTTTATAAGAGCATCGACCTCATTTTCAATTGCTTTCCTCCAGACAGGTTGCTTCATGGCCTGATGAATATTTTTGGGTTTTCCAGTAGCTTCCTCAGTAAGAAACGCCTTGGGTTTAAACACTGCAGCTTTAGATCGAGTAACCATTTTATGAGAATTAGAAACGACATTAAAAACATTAACCACATCATCGCAACTAACAACATTACAAACATTAACCACATCATCGCAACTAGCAACATGCTTTTTAACATTATTAAACGCAGTAAGCACAACCTTAGAAGCACTAGAAGACTTACTAATATTGGCAACATTAACAAAACACACAGCACAAGAGGACTTTCTAATACTAGTATCATCAACAGATTGTACAGCAACCATACAACCACAATGATCTTCATTAGCGCTAAACCTAGCAGATAGGCTAATTTCTTTCATAGCAGCTACAGAAGATAACTCATACAAACCCTCACATTCCAAACCTCGAAGCATCACTTGCCGAGTTTCTAAATCCTTCACGACACAATAGTCGGGATAAAATTCGATTATCTTTAGTAAACTGGGACCCGAAAGTAATTTTTTTATTGTAGGCACATGCAAAAGATTATTCAACATTAAAGACCTAGATTGAGAACATAATATAGCATTACCAATTTTTGAGATAGGTACATCCATCCCATTGGCAACCGATACCTTACCTGAACCAATATATGGAGTAGGGTTAAGAACATTACCTGCATCAGGAGTTAAATGAGTAGTAGCTCTAGAATCCGAGTACCAAGTTTTGTCACCGTATCCAGAAACACTATACCCATCAGTTATCCTAACAGTATTGACGTCATGAAAGTCTGAATCACCATGAACCGCCCCTTCGTTTTGAGCCATTGGTTCTCCAGACATCTCATCGGCGACGCAACAATTCACAGTGAGATTAGGACCAACACCTTCTTCAAAAGACGAGAGCGATAGCACCTATTTGCTAGATGACCCAACTTACCACAAATATGACACTAAACACGAGAGCGACCACCGTAATCGCGTCCTCCTCGACCCCTAGAACCAAAACCACCTCTATTTACTTAGTACGAGAAACCCTTGATTGGAAGCTTGCTGAGGTAAACTTGACCTTGAAAAGATCTTTGAGAAGAACCTCCACCAGAAACTCCATAGACGCCGAACCCATCGTTTGACACTACTGAAATAGAACTACCTTTTGGCACGACTGAAACAAAACTCAAGTAAAGATTCTGACTAGGATAAGTTTTCCCCATTTGATTACTAAATGAGCTTTGTCTAACCAATGACCCATTTTGAACAGAACCATATTGACCGAAGCATTTTGACCCAAAAACTCATGATGTGTCGCTTCAGTATTAAGAAGCACATTGCACACACCATCAATATCATAAGGCTGCTGACTCAAGGTTATGACGGTCACCACTAGTTCGTACTTCAGTGGCAACCCAAAAAGAATGGCTGAAATATGCACGGCTTCAGTTAGAGGATTTCCACACACAACAAGAATCACAAATGGCTTGAATTTGAGCAAGATATTCCTGCATACTCTGATCCCGTTTGCGAAGAGTCTTCAAAGAACAGTGAAGATGCATGATCTTCGTGGTTGACGCACTAAAAAAAGATGTTCAACTTTTTCCCATATATCCAACGCCATTTTACAGTTTACCAGAGATGGTAAAATAAAAGACCCAATCGAAGAAAGAAGCCATGAGCACAAGGCACTATCTTGTTGTTTATACTGAACATACTCACAATTAACAACCTTAACACCCCCTTCAAGAACAAACTGTGGAGGAAAAGCCAAGGTCTCATCAACATGATTGACAAGAGCTAAGCTTTCAATCGCCAACAACACTTGTTAACGCCAGAGAAGGTAATTCGAGTTCTCAAGCCTGATGGAGATGGACTTATTTGTGAACGGTTTCAACGCAGCAGCATTGCCTTCCGCCATTATTGAAGCAGAAACCTCTAATACCATGAAAGATAATGAAGATCTTTATGAAATAAACCTCAATAACAACCTGCTTTATTAACTAAAAACTCATGTTATATACAACATTATGCTTCAGGCATCTCATCATATAATTGTATAACAGAACTCAACTTTATTACAGAACCAAGTAACTAACTCTGACTTATAACTCATAACTCTAACAAGATTTTTTGCCAGAGGTAAAAAGAAAAGAATAAAATTTGAGAGTACAGAGAAACTACGGTGAACTGTTGTTAATTTGAATAAAATTTATTAATACATGTGGCATTATATCACTCGGGGGGCATATAAAGAGATACATAAAAGGGGCAGAGGATTCTTGTCCGTATTATGGATAGAGAATAGATAGATGAGAAATTGATCGGTAGGCCGGTGAGTCTATTCTATTTTGTTAAAGAGTTGTCAATGTGAGTTACAAAATTAGCGCGTAAGCTACAATACGATAGGGATGTAATTAGAAACGAACGTATGATTTTATGTTAGTGATAAATTTATAAAATTTTAGAGGATAACGAATTTATAAAATTTTAAAAGATAACGAAGTTATAAAATTTTAAGGGGAACGAAACCATATTATCGATAGAAAACACACAATAAATATCTAAAATATAGAAAAATTTAAAAATTTCAGCTGGGACAATTGTCTCTACTCACTCCCTTAGTCCATCCTTGAATATAATTTAGAATGAGTAATATTTTTCATCAAATATAATTTATTAGAACGTAAAATAGTTTCCCATAAAATACATTTTTAATAATTAAATGCTATAAATAAAAATTAAGATAAACGGCATAAATAGTCAATGAATTTTTAGGTATTTTGTATTTTAATTTTGAACTTTTAATTGTAATATAGTCATTGAATTTTTTTTTTGTTTCTTTAACGTTTTTGTTGTCAATTATTGTTGATAAATATTGATGTTACACATAATTTTGGACTCATCTCTACATCTATCGACGACCGCTGACAACTAGGTTGAAGAAAATTACGAAATTGTTCATTTGGGTGATTAGACCTCCTTGGATTTAGTTTGAAAGTCGAATTCAAATCAAAATGGTTACCATAAGGGTTTGAAGATCGAATGAATAGGAGAAACCAACTATTGCTGGTGAAATATTGGGCACCATAACAGAAGATATTAGCCCATGAATCGAATGAGGTGCTTTTAAGTCATTCTGAGTGAAATTCGGCATTATTGGAAACAGAATCCTCTCAGACATTTCTGAGAAACTGAACGAAAACTCAAACTATGTCACTATAGAATTAAAATATATTTTAATACTTTGAATAATTAATTTAATATTACATTAATAAGTCATAGAAAAATGATTAAATTTTGTCAAATACGTCATTTTCAACATTTTGTTAAAAAAAATAAATTAAACAACTAAGAGAGAATAAATATAAAAAATGAATGTGATACGATATGGAGCTTGATTTTGAATAAATATTTAAAAAATAATAAAGAATGATGTATTATTTTATCATTAAATTACGAATGAAGAAGACTTAAAGTTAAAACATATTTGATAAAATGAAGAATGTGATTTGAAAAGAGAGAAAATATGATTAAATTTAATTTAAAATTGAATGAATTAATAAGAAAGATGGAACAATAAGGTCAAAATTTAAAAATGTTATGAAATTGAAAAAATAATTAGGGGCACCAATTTTATATATAGAAATTGAGAGACTCTAATTATAAATATAAAAGTTTGAGGGACCCTGAGCTACTGCTCAGGGTGCTCCCCTAATGGCCGACCTTGATTGGATAGCCCAATGGATGAAGATTATAATCCTCTAGACCCGGCCTAGACGTTACGACCGATTATTGGAGACCACACTGACGATAGTTCATGAAACATAACTTATTTAAAACCTCATAGATAAATAATAATAAGTATTCATAACAGTAAAATAATACATGCAAATTCCTAAAGTCTAATGTCCCAAAATATGTAATAAATCCTAAATTTGATAAAAACGTAAAATATACTATTAATCTGAAATAGACATGTTGTATAAAATAATATAATATCGCTAGTCGATCCTACAAGTACCAGAATGATCCTATCGATCACGAGAATCTAAAAAAGAAGAAACTAACGGGTTGAGCTAAAGAGCTCAGTGTGTCCTTTAAGTGCGAGACAACCATATCATAATAATAAAAACAAACATGTCATATATATATATATATATATATATATATATATATATAACACCATACATATGATGGATGGCATGCAATGCAACCCAAATAACTCTAGCATGTTCCATGCAGTTGTTGGAATTAACATCTCGATGAGATGAACCAATCAGTAGTTGGAATTATCATCCTAATGGATGAACCAGTCATTAAATGGAATTATCATCCCAATAGATGAACCAATTAGTAATTCGTTCATTCCTGTAACACTATCCCATCCATACGCAACATGCGTAACAATATGAGTAATGTACATGCTCGTACTAAAATAGAACGATCACAACATAATCGATTCATCATTTTTTTACTCACTGATAGAAAATAATTCAACTATTCAATTAAGGCACACATCGGTAGATATAAAACATAGATTTACTTATTACATATCATTACACAACATATCATAAACATAACATATTCAAATAAAATACATGTAGCACTAAGCAAGGAACACACTATTAGGATATATTAACTGTAATTAGTTAGCCACTTTATTTTGTTTTTCAATACGGTTAGTTAGTTAATGTTATAGTTTGTAGTGTAATCTACCAATAACTACTGAATATGAAAACAGAACAACACAAATCCATATTCTAAACTAGTGAACACATATCAACAATCAAGAAACAAAACAGTAACCAAGAACACCAAAGTTTTTTGTAGTTCGGTCAATGTGACCTACACCACGGGAGAGAATCAAAAGAATTCACTAAGGCAATCAATAAACAAGGTTACACGGCTTCAAAACTCTCTATAACCCAATACAAGTTTCCCAAAGTCCCTCACTCTGTTTCCAAAAGCCTCTTAACCTCTCAATACAATCTGTTTGATTTCTCCTTGAACCCTCTCAACTCACTTACATTAATATTTATAACTAAAGACCCTTCCCAAGTTGATCGGTTCACCAATTAGAAGCTTTCTTCACTTTCCACCAACTGTCAAAGTCAACGACAATTATAACTGAGTTAGTTATGACAGTTTTGGCTCCTAACTGTCATAACCACCTCCTGATTCATGGCATTGCCTTAGTCCAATAATTGTGTCATTACAACAATTCTCCGCCTTGACTCCCAATTACAAACCTCCAAAATAATTCCCTCCTCTCAGCCCCAAAGGGCTTTTACTTCTTAGTCGAGTTCACTAAGTCTAGATAGTGTCTGAACTTAGCTGCAGGTAGTGCCTTTGTGAGCATGTCAGCTGGATTTTATTCAGTGGGTATCTTCTTCACTGTTATCGAACCCTTGGCAATAATATCCCTAAAAAAATGAGGTTTCACTTCTATATGCTTAGACCTCTCATGAAAGACCTGATTCCTGGTTAAGTAAATTGTGCTTTGATTATCACAAAACAGTGTTACAACCTTCTGATGTATGCCTAGCTCTTCAACCATGCCCTTTAGCCATATAGCCTCCTTAATTGCTTCTGTCACAGTAATGTATTCAGCCTATGTTGTTGAAAGAGCTACAACAGATTGGATATTGGACTTCCAGCTGAATGCAGTACCAAAGACTTTGAAAATGAATCCGGTCAGTGACTTCCTAGTGTCAATGCTCCCTGCATAATCAGAGTCCACATAGCCAACCACCTTCTCCATTTCATTCTCTTACTTCTTAAATAACAACCCTAACTCAGTAGTACCCCTTAAGTATCTCATGGTCCATTTCAAAGCTTCCCAATGAGCTTGTCCAGGATTTTCCATGAACTTGCTTATGATGCTGACAACATAAGCCAAGTATGGTCTGCTGTAAACCATCTCATACATAATACTACCAATCCCACTAGTATAAGGGACACTTTCCATGTTTCTTTTCTCATCTTCACTCTTAGGTGCTTGAGAGTTTGATAATCTAAAGTGTTAACCAATTGGTGTTGTACCCTGCTTGGCCTCAAGCATATCGAACCTTACTAATATTTTCTGAATATATGATTTCTGAGACAAGAACAAGCTGCTCTTCTTTCTATCTCTTGTGATCTTCATCCCTAAGATCTTTGTGGCAGGCCCCAAGTCCTTCATGTCAAATTCTGAGTTGAGCATACCTTTAATCTTCTGGACTTCCTCCTTGCTCCTGCTAGCTACTAGTATATCATCCACATATAGGAGCAGATAAGTACTTATTTCACCATCTTGCTTCTTCATGTATACACAACTATCATAATTGCTTATAGAAAAACCAATCCTCAACATAAACTCATCAATTCTTTTATACCATTGTCTTGGGCTTTGTTTAAGTCCATACAAAGATTTCCTTAGCAAGTAGACTTTGTCCCTGGTTTCAGGATTACAATACCCATCTGGCTTGTCCATATAGATGGTTTCTTCCAACTCTCCATGTAAGAAAGCAGTTTTGACATCTAACTGCTCTAGTTCCAAGTCATATTGAGCCACTAGTGCTAAAATTAGCCTAATTGAGTAATGTTTTACGATATGTGAAAAAATTTCATTGAAATCAATCCCTTCAACTGTTTAAATCCCTTTGCAACAAACCTGGATTTATACCTGGCCTTTTCAACACTTGGTATGCCCTCATTTTTCTTGAATATCCACTTACAACCTATTACTCTTTGGTTCTTTGGTCTGTCCACAAGATCCCAGGTTTTGTTTTTCATCAGAGAAGCTATTTCCTCATCCATTGCATCAACCCACTTGTGCCACTCCTTACTCTTCAGAGCTTCCTTGTGGTTTTTTGGTTCAGCCTCTTCCATCTCTTCAGCAATGCTCAAAGCATAGGAGATCAAGTCTGCATGGACGTATCTCTCTGGTGGTCTGATGGTTCTCCTTTGTCTATCTCTCACCAGATTGTAGTCATCCAATCTGGTTTCTAGTTCAGTTTCTTGCTGGTTTTTTACCTCTCCATCTTGATCATGCACTCCAGTCATTTGGTCAACCACTTTTTGTTGTTGTTGCAACTCCACCTTAATTGGAATACCCTCATTTGTAACACTGTTCTTAGTAACATAACTTTGCAGGTTTGCCATTTTGGACTCATCAAATACCACGTCTCTACTAATGATACATTTCTATTTGCTAGGCTCCATAAACCACAATTTATAACCCTTGGTTCTAATAGGATAGCCAATGAAAATACACCTCAAAGCTCTTGCCTCCAGTTTATCTTGTCTGATGTGAGCATATGCCAAACATCCAAAAACTTTGAGGTTGTTGTAGTTAGTTAGTTTTCCATACCACATCTCCAAAGGAGTCTTCATTCTAATAGCTGTTGATGGGCACCTGTTAATAAGATAACAGGTAGTTGACACAGCTTCACCCCAAAAGCTTTTGGGTAGACCAGCATTCAGCAGCATGCACCTCACTCTCTCTAGGAGAGTTCTATTCATCCTCTCAGTTAATCTATTTTTCTGTGGGGTATTTCAAATTGTCTTGTGCCTTGTAATACTATTTTTCATGCACAACTCATTAAAATACTTTGAAAAATATTACAGGACATTGTCAGTTCTCAAATACTTCAGTTGTATTTCCATATTATTTTCAGTGAGAGTTAACCAGTCCTTGAACCGTTCAAAGGCTTTATCTTTTGTTTTTAGAATGAATACCCACACTATCCTAGTGTAATCATCTATGAAAGACAAAAAATACCTCCCACCTCCATGTGTTTAGGTTCTAGAAGGACCCCATAGATCACTGTGTACATAATCTAATGGTTTCTTTGTTGTGTGAGTTCTAGTAGAGAACTTTACTCTAGTTGCCTTCCCCAACACACATTGTTCACAAAACCCTAATTTACTAATTTGGTCATCACGTAACAAGTTATGTTTAGACAATTCTTGTAGGCCTCTTTCACTTACATGCCCCAACCTCATGTGTCATATTCTAGTTTTGTCAGTTTCAGATTGAACTACATTAGAGGAGTTACCAATCACAGTTATAGACCATTTCTTCTAACTCCTTTCATGGCAATTAAAGAGCCTTTAGTAACTCTAATACAACCATTTTCATCATTAAAAGAATAGCCACTAGATTCCAATATTCCTAAAGAAATCAAATTCCTTTTGACTTCTTGTATATACCTAACATGTTGCAGTATTCGTTCAGCTCCATCAAACATCCTTATCCTGATTATCCCACTACCAACCACCCTGTATGCTTTGTTGTCTCCAAGCAGTACAGATCCACCACTGACCAGTTGGAGTGTCTCAAACTAATCTTTATGAGGACACATATGGAAGGAGCAGCCTGAGTCAAGAATCCACTCTTTGCTTGATTCTAGCTCAGTAATTACCAAAGCTTCAGTCGAATCATAACCATCAAAGACTACACTTGATTCTCCTGAATCTTTTGGCTTTTCTCGATACTTTTTATTTTTATCAGGACAGTTCTTCTTGAAGTGGCCTTCCTTGTGGCAATGGTAACACTTGAATGGTCCCTTTGATGATTGATTTCCACTTTTCTTTCCTTGTCTCGATCTTGATCTGTTATGATTATTCCACTATTCTCCTTATTCATATCATGTTTCTTTTGAAGCTCTTTAGCTCTAATCAGCGATTGAACCTCTTCCATCGAAATTGTCTACACTCTTCCATAAAGCATTGCATTTTTGAAATGCTCATAACTCTTGGGAATAGAGTTTAGCAACAGCAAAGCCTTATCCTCATCCTCCATCTTGACATCAATGTTTTCAAGATCATCTATGATCTTATTAAACTCATTAATCTGCTCTGAGATTGATTTCTCTTCATGCATCTTGAAGGAGTACAGGCGTTGCTTTAAGAAGAGTCTGTTGGCCAGGGATTTTGTCATATAGAGTAATTCAAGTTTAGCCCAGAGTGCCTGAGTCGTTGTCTCCCTTGACACTTCCCTTAAAACTTTATCACCTAGGCTCAAAATTATCATGCTGAGAGCTTTATCTAGGATATTGTTCCTTTCTTTCTCAGGCATCTCAGCAGGCAAAGCCATTGGTCCTTGTATTGATGCCATAATGCCCTGTTGTACTAGTAGGGCTCTCATCTTTACTTTCCACAGGCCAAAGTCATTCTTTCCGGTGGATTTTTCGATGTCGAACTTGGAAGATCCTATCGTCGTGGTTTGAGTTCTCACAGACGGCGCCACTTGTCGTGTACCAATAACTACTGAATATGAACACAGAACAACACAAATCCAGATTCTAAACTAGTGAACACAGATCAACAATCAAGAAACAAAACAGTAACCAAGAACACCAAAGCTTTACGTGGTTCGGTCAATGTGACCTACATCCACGGGAGGGAATCAAAAGAATTCACTAAGGCAATCAACAAACAAGGTTACACGGCTTCAAACCAGAGATGAACTCTGTTTCAAACTCTCTCTCTCTAACCCAATACAAGTTTCCCAAAGTCCCTCACTCTGTTTCCAAAAGCCTCTCAACCTCTCAATACAATCTATTTGATTTCTCCTTGAACCCTCTTAACTCACCTACATTGATATTTATAACTAAAGACCCTTCCTAAGTTGACCGGTTCACCAATCAGAAGCTTTCTTCACTTTTCACCAACTGTCAAAGTCAATGACAGTTATAACCGAGTTAGTTATGATAATTTTGGCTCCTAACTATCATAACCACCTCCTGATTCATGGCATTACCTTAGTCTAATAATTGTGAGTCATTACAACATAGTTGCATATAAACAACTTTGTAATCTTCTTTTGGATGTATGTGAAAGCAAGGCATTCTTTCATTCCTAGTTTCTTGTTTTCTATATGGTATCAGAAGTTTGATTTTTTTTACGCTTCATCGTGGCTAATTCATTGAATAATAGTTTCGATAATGGGGCAAATCCTTATTATATGCATCAGTCTGATAATTTTGGTATGATATTGGTAAACTAGCTGCTTTCCAATGATAACTTTCACAGTTGGAAAAGGATGATGATGCTTGTCCTCTCTGCCAAGAACATACTTGGTTTTGTTGATGGTTTCATTATAACTCCTAATTCATCCATGCTAAATCAGTTCAACGTTTGGATAAGAGCCAACAATTTGGTCAATTCTTGGCTTCTCAATTCAGTTTCTAAAGAAATTGTTGTGAGTTTGTTGTATCATACAATTGCAGCTGAAATATGGAAAGATTTGGTTGATCACTTCCAGCAGTCGAATGGGTCATGATTGTTTCATTTAAAGAAGCGATTGTGTGAGCTCGTGCAAGATCAAATGTCGGTAAGTAATTACTACACTCAATTAAATATTGTTTGGGATGAATTGTTTTTGATTCGAGAGTTATGTAGTTTTTTCCAGTATACTTGTGGAGGAGTACAAAGTATGATTGTTGAAAAATAGTAAGAACAAGTTATTCAATTTTTAATGGGGTTGAATGA
Organism: Hibiscus syriacus; assembly: GCF_006381635.1. Classification (NCBI taxonomy): domain Eukaryota; kingdom Viridiplantae; phylum Streptophyta; class Magnoliopsida; order Malvales; family Malvaceae; genus Hibiscus; species Hibiscus syriacus. Next base: position 12,783,620 of record NW_024063533.1, read on the forward strand.
GTCTTATGCTCATATCAGAGTGAAGATTCAAATGTGTTTTCTTTTGTTGTTCAAAAAGAGAATCAAATAAATGTGCAAATTGATCATCTTATTTATGAGCCTACCTTTGTTGTCAAGGCTCATCCTGGCACTGCTAGTCGTAAGAAAAGACCCTTGTGTAGTCATTGTAATATTCTTGGTCACACAAAGGACAAGTTTTATAAGTTGATTGGCTACCCACCTAGTTATAATTCTAAGAATTGATCTTCTTCGAATTCTTCTCGTTGTAAAAGTACCCAAGTGGCTCTCACCAACTCTGTGGTTTCTCAACAAGGTTCTTCTACAGTTACTGAAGCTTTTACTCCCGTGAAATGTCAGCAATTGATTGACATGTTTACTTATCAGTTACAAACTGCATCTTCTTTGGATATTCCTACCACATCAATTAATATTGCCATGCAAGGTAAGATTATGTAACACATAAATGGCTCATATGTTAGGGCATCTGAATACTGGATTTTAGAATATGGGGCTTCAAGGCATATATATTATTTAAAGACTCTCTTTGAATCTTTATTTCCCATAACAAGTTGTTCAATCACCTTGCCTAATAGATCCATTATTCCAGTTAGCTTTGAGGGCATAGTTCGGTTTTCTTTTGATTTTGTTTTACATGGTGTGTTGTTTGTTCTAGATTTTTTTCTTTATTTTACTTTCAGTTAGTTCGTTATTAAAATATTTTGATCTAAATGTTTTGTTTTACAAAACGGATTTCTTAATTCAAGGCCTTCATCGAGTGATTGGGAAAGGTGAACTAGATCAAGGACTTTAGTTGATTAGATGTTTTCTTTCAAACCCAATATTTCATGTAATAATGTTTCTAATGATTTGTTCAGTGATTGGCATATTAAGTTGGGTCATCCTAGTTCTCATGTTATGCATCTTTTAAAAGATGTTTTGTCTATAAAGAATGTAAAAATGCGAGATCCTTGTCAAATTTTCCCATTGGCTAAGAAACAAAGATTATCATTTCCTGTTTCTTGTTCTCATACCACATGACCTTTTGAATTAATTCACTATGATATATGGGGACCTTATAAGCATAAAATGTATTCTAGTCAGACTTCATTTCTTTCTTTGGTTGATGATTTTTCAAGATCCACTGGATTTATTTTCTGCAACACAAATCCAATGTCAGTACAATCATACCTATTGTTATATCCTTGATAAAGAAACAATTTGAGCTTGATAAAAAAGTTTTCAGGTATGATAATGCCCCTGAATTAAAGTTCACTGAGTTGTTTTATGGCTTGGGTATAGTTCATTAGTTCTCGTGTGTGGAAATGCCTTAACAAAACTTTGTGGTTGAAATGAAACATTAATATTTATCGGTTGATGCTTGTGCTTTGTATTTTCAATCAAAAGTGTCGATTAAGTTTTGGGGTGATTGTTTACTCACTACCACTTACTTAATTAATATACTTTCATCGCCTATGTTGAACAATAAATATCCTTATGAAGTTTTGCATGGTCATTTACTAGATTATGATTGATTACGAGCCTTTGGATGTATTTGTTTTGTTTCCTCATTGAAGTCCCAACAAGATGAGTTTTCGGATCGTGCTCTGCCTGCTGATTTTCTTGGATATCCTCCAGGTGTGAAGGGGTATCGTGTATATATGTTACAAAGTCAGAAAATCATTGTTTCCTGCAACGTGGTTTTTCATGAAGACTTGCTCCCTTTTCAAAATGTAAATTTTTCTAATCATTATGTTAATATTTTCCATGATTGTTGCTTGCCAAATATTGTACATGACATGGCTGATTATTCACATACATTCAAGGTTGAACAAGATGGTTCCGTATCCATTCAACAAATTTATCCTGAGCCTGGTTTTAAGGAACCTGTTGGCTCGAATGATGATGTTTCACCGCATATTGATATTGTTGTTCCAATGCCAGTTTGACGTTGTTCGCGAATTATTCAGAAGCCATCACATCTTCAACGGTATTATTGTAACAATGCTTCTTCTTAATGTTTATATCGTATTGAAAATTTTGTATCTTCTTTGAGACTTTCAATTAAGTATGGGGTTTTTGTTGCTAATATCCATCCATTTTGAGCCATCATTTTATCAACAAACTGTCAAGTCTCCAACTTGGAGAAGTGCTATAGATGATGAACTTCGAGCTATGGAGACTCATGACACATAGACCATTGTTCCCTTAGCTGATGGAAAGAATGTTGTTGATTATAAATGGGTTTATCGTGTAAAGTATAAAGCTGATGGTTTGGTTGATCCTAACAAAGCCCAGTTTGTTACTAAGGGTTTTACACAAGTTGAGGGGATCGACTACATGGATACATTCTCACTAGTTGCAAATATGACTTCATTTCGGGTATTGCTCTCTCTTGCAGCAACACATGAGTGGTATTTGCTCAACTGGATGTTAATAAGGTCTTTCTAAATGGCATCGTAGATTATGAGGTCTACATGAAACTACCTCCTAGATACAAGCATGAGCTTAAGGGATCTAATATGCTTTGCAGACTTCGCAAGTCCATCTATGGACTCAAGCAAGCGTCCAGGCAATGGTTCACTTCTTTTTTAATGATGTTCTTTATCTTGGCTTTCAGCAGTCTCCCTTTGAACATTCTTTGTTTACAAAAGGTTGTGGAGATAGATTTGTTGTTGTTCTTGTCAATGTAGATGATATTGTTCTTGTTGGGGAAAACTTACAGTTGTTTCATTAGATTCAAGGTCTTTTACAACAACATTTCAAACTAAAAAAGTTGGGACCTTTGCGATACTTCCTTGTCTTTGAGATAGCTAGAAATAGCTCTGGTATTTTTTATCTCAAAGGAAATATGCCTTGCAACCGTTGGAGGATACAGTCTGCTTGGGTGCAAAACCAATTGAATTTCCCATGTTACTTTCCTTGAAGTTAAGTGCAAATGAAGGAGAATTACTATCCGATTCTCAAGAGTATCACCGGTTGATAGATCGCTTGTTATACTTGACAAATACCAGGTCGGACATTGTTCATATTGTGTATTTGTGGAGCCAAATAGTTTATTCTCCTCGTTTGCCGCACATGATAGCTTGCAAGCATCTTTTGGCATACATAAAACATTCCCCTAGCCTTGGCTTACTTTTTCCGGTTCAATATACCAATCAATTAAGTATATTTATTTACTCAGATTATAGCTCGTTTCCTGATACATGACGTTCCACGACAGGTTTTTATGATTTCTTTGGAACGAGTTTGGTGTCATGGAATTCATAGAAACATGCAGTTGTTAGTCGATCTTCTTTCGATGATGAGTATCAAGCCATGGTAGTGGCTACTTGTGAACTAGTTTGGCTTGTTTCTTTTCTCACTTCATTTCATGTGGTTGTTGATCATGCAAGGTTATATTGTGATAACAAGACTGTAATTCGTATTTCAACAAATCAAGTATTTCATGAAAAGACAAAACAAATTGAGGTTGATTGTCATTTTGTAAGGGACAAAGTGAAGTTGGTTTTTTGAAGCTTTTTCATGTTCGCTCTTCAGATCAGTTGGCTGATATTTCCACAAAGACTCTTCAGCCTCCCATGCATCATTTTTTACCAAGTTAAGTCTTCTTAATATCCATGAACTCCCATCTTGAGGGGAGGGTATTAGGATATATTAACTGTAATTAGTTAGCCACCGTATTTTATTTTCTAATATGGTTAGTTAGTGTATGTTATAGCTGTATATAAGCATCTTTGTAATCTTCTTTTGGATGTATGTGAAAGAAAAACATTCTTTTATTTCTAGTTTATTATTTGTTATACATAGTAGTTATTTGTAGCACTAAATCTAAACACGTTTTTCATACTCGGTAGCACTAGATCCAACAACATTAGAACCTACAAGTTGGAAGCACTATTTTATTATTCAAAACAACTCACATGCTAATTATAAGGACTTACGATTTTAATATTCGAATGGTCAATGGGTCGAGTCAAACCGTTTCACTGTTTGAACCGCCTGGACGAGGCCTACTAGTGCACGGCGGTACGTGGGCCCTTCTCTGGTGGCCGAAAAATTACAATAAAATATTTTAAAGCACGGGGAGTCACCTACAAATGTCAGTTTTTTGAAAAGATCGACGATGATGGAGTTTTAAGGAAACCTGAATATTCGAATCCTCACCAATTGCAAACAACGACGGCAAACGACAATCCAAGGAAACGGACGAACGGGTGGATGAGACGAACACAATGATGACAGAGTTGTCATACACCACCACACGCTTATCGACCAATCAAAGAAAAACTAAAACTAATGGTAGAGAGAGAGAGAGAAAGAGAGAGAGATTGTTTTTATGGGTTAAACACGCACAAAAGGGAAAAATAAGAAAGAAAGAAAAGTAAAAGAATTTTAAAATATCCCAACTTTTGGGTAAATTATGACATTAGTCCTCAAACACTTGAGAGCTTGCAAAAAAAGCTTAGAAATTTTAAGAACCTTACAATTTAGTCCTAATTCGAGATAAAACAAAGATAAAAAGGACTTTTAACTCCAAGATAATTATAGAGGAAATGGGTATCATAATGGAGTTGATGAGAGGGATACAAAGTTGTATTTTAAGTGAAATGGTTAAAGAAGTCATAGAAATGAGATGAATAAAGAAGATAAGAAGAAAATATAAGATAAAAATGTTGGTAATGCTCGATCCCACATAGTATTGGAAATACTATTGGGAATGGGTATTTATGGTTTGGATTTCCCACTTCCTTGTTGAGTGAAAGAGAACAAGGGGACTCTCGCGCGCCGCCGCCGCCGTCTGTCTCGTCTCGGCACGGCTCGGCTCGTGGTCGTGGTCGTGGTCGTGGTCGTCTTCGACACGTCCGCGTGAATACTATCTTTTTAGAGAAAATTCTTGAGGAATTTCTCTTTGAAAGAAACAAATGGAAAAATGTGAAAGATTTCAACTGATATTTATAGGCTGCTGATGACTGTTTAAATTTAAATGATAACAGCTGGTTTATGAGAGTTATCAGAAATTAAACATCTTTTCCTAAATAAAATAAAAAACGTTAAGATGTATCTGGACTGATTTCCAGCTTTGTACAAAGGGGACAAGCTGTTAATATCAGGAATTAAGGAGTTATTTGATTTAATTCCAGGGGTTAAATGATATAATTTCGGGAGTTATAAAAGCTGAATAATCATGCAATGAACCTGGACTATTTCTGAGTTAGGTTCATCTAGACGTTTCAGCTGTTACAAAGAAGAGATTTAATCATGAAATTTTATGGACGATTTTAACCCTATTTTTAGCCTATAAATAGAGAGTTATATTCAGCTTCTCAACTCACTCTCAACATTTCAGAATTCACTCTCCAAGTGTTTTCTAAAGTTCTCTCTGTGTGCTTTCCGATCAGAAGTGCAATACCATCAGCAGTCCACTCCAGTTTCGGGTGTACGAAATTCGAAGCGACTATGTTAACCTCAGGGAACGGTCCGCATACTGCAGCGATTACACACATCGGGGCGAATTCGTTTCTAAGGCAGTGATTATACCACGACACGGTTTACCAATTTGTTCTTTTTCAATTACTGTTTATCTTTCCTGTCAGTGCTAATGGTGTGGTTTTGCAGTCTATTTTACCAACAATAAAGACGAAAAATTACATATAAGAAGAAAATATAAGAAGAAAAGATGAAAAATTACAGAATATATAAGAGCGGGTGTGAAAAATGAAGGAAATGAGAATTGATCTTTCATTAAAGTAATAAATGATTTTTTTCTGCAAATAAATTAATCAAACAATTAATGTATCATTCTTGTTTAAGTTATTTTATTATATAAGTATATTCATTTATTTGTATTAGTTCATCTAAAAATTATTACCAAAATCCGAAAAAGCAAATAGCTACAATGTTAAATATGTACTAAAATCCTTTAGTTTATTATTGTTGGTGAGAATGTCTATCAATTTATTGTTGACATTAATATTATAAATCATTATACAAATATTTGTATCGAATACTTACACTCGAGTTTAATCCGAACTACATATATAAAAAAATATATATTTTTGGCTTAGTTTTGGTAGAGGATGACGAAAGGGCTGAGAAATAACTAAGATTGAGGAAAGTTGTGTCGTTAAAGTTGTATTCGTTGGATTCAAATGGTTTGTGCCGAAAAAATAACAGCAAAGATGAATGTTATAACTTTACTGATATTGTATTCAATAAAAGAGATGATGCTGCAACAACTTGTTTTGTTGAGCTCAGAGTCATGATCAGTAAATATGGCTCTGTGGATGTAATAGTTGCAATTTTGGATTGAGATGAGAGATTTGAAGCTTGGTGAGTGATTGAGCGAATATATATTATGACAAACATGTGTAAGTATATATTGTCAATACAAATAGTAAAGTAGATATACTTATGCGTATAAGATGTCAAATCTTATAAAGACTGATTATATAAGAGTTTCAAAAAAGTATTTTTCTTACTCTGTTGCAGTTACAAGCAGTTAACACTTAATCATTTTTTTTTTGCGACAAGGGCAGTGGCAATGGTTGTGGCTTTGTCCGGCCACTTCCTACCATTTCTGTCCTTTTTTATTATTATTTTCTGATAGATAATTGTTCGATTTATTAGTTTTAAGTTGTATATTGTCGTATTTCTAATAATATTTTCTTTTGACCTTTTTTCTGGTAAAATGTATCATGGCTACTGGTGTTTTCGAACTCCCGGTGCAGGTTTCTTCTATTGATTTTCTTTTTGGTGTACGATTCTACATGTTTCCTTGGTTGCTTGCTTTCTTCATGTGTAGTCGTTTGTATATGATATTTTATTGGCTTTCGGATATATGTGCCAGATTAGATTACAGTTAAGGGGAGATAGATTTTTCATTCACTGTTTTGGATACTCTTCAGATTCTCCTTCTCTATGTCTGGTGCTCGGGGACATTAGAGTAATATGTCTTTTACATGATGCCTTTTATGGTTAATGCAATCAACGTATTTATTTCCAAAAAAAAAAAGACAAACAGTAAACTTATGTAAGTTGCAGGTTGAACTAAACGGGCATGACAGTAAAAATAATAACAATTGATGATTGAATTTGAAAGTAATGGAAGTAAAGTAAGATACTTAAATATGAAAGAATGAAAACTCAGTATATCAGATAAACATATGAAAACTATCAATGAATTTTTATGTAATGACACGTCTACTTGTGATCTCGACAAGATATAAGGAGTTTACTTTCCCGAGTCTCACTAAACTCACCTAACTCGTATCTCTATAGCCAGCCCTAAATGTACTTAATTTCTCACGTTGTCGAAACAATCTCAGATAACCATATCTCTATAATCCATCACAGCTCTCACTGTTACAGGAGCTCTTAAAATTCACTCAGTGATCTTCCGACTGAACTGAATTTTATAATTGAAGTTTTCACCTTTGATGCTTCCAAATTTGAAAGAAGAAGAAGAGAATGAAATGAGAAGAAGATAAAGATGTAGACAGAATGAGGGAGAATGGTTCAACATTATCTCTTTTTCTCCGACCGATTACATGTAACACACTTCCCGTATACATTACCGCATACGAGGCCAGGATGTCACATAGAATTTACAAATCAATCCTCTTTCGAAAAGTAGTAAAATTTTGTTTATTTCTAAAATAAATCAATTATTATCAATAAACTTAAAATATTTCATTTTGATAGTATTAAAAATTATTTAACTAAAATATTAATAAGCTAATCTTTATTTTAAAACAGTAATAATAAATACTACCTATTGAAACCAAATTCAAACATAACTATTTTTAAGTATCATAACCATCTAGTATACATGCCAACTAGTATAATCATCATTTCAAAAGATGTCATACTGATTATGAAGCAGATCTAATATTCAAAAGTTGATGTTGCACATAGCTCCTTACTCCGATCACCTATTTTTACCTACGAGTGAAAATCATCACATACTAAGTATACACTTAGTGAGGTATTAAGTACTATAAACTTGAAATTGATATAAATTAAAAAAATCAGTAATAAACATATTTATCAAAATATGACAGAGGTATAAAATATAAGAACATTATATAAAAGAGTGTATATGATTCGAAGATTCTCCATGAAACAGTTCAAATCAAAATAGAGATCTTACTGAAATTTAGCTTTAAATTCAGATCGATCAGTCTATTTCCTTTTCACAACATTTCCATAAGAAATTCACTTTATTCACTTCATAGCCCAAAGTAAACCAATGAGAATACAAGGTATGCGAGTCAAACGAGCATACACTATAATGCACAAGTATTGTAGAACATAGTTTCAATGTGCCACTTCAAAGAATACATCGCACTTTCATAACATATGTGCAAGCATTACTGTCACTTAGACGTCAGTCTTGTTCCATAAAATGTATTCCCGCTACTTTAGCACCATCGTCACACAGACGTTAGGTTACGTGCTAAGTACCAGCTTACCACCGTCACACAGACGTCAGGTTACATGCGCAATATCATATAATAGCACCACCGTCACACATGTGACGTCAGGTAAAATGCCAAGTATCATATAATGCTCTAACCCTATGGCATGTCAATTGTACCTATGACTCTCAATGCATTTACAATGGGCATTTCCATAATTTCATGTATCATTCACTATTTAGGGTTTGATTCAAAATTAATAAGAACAACTAACATTTAACAATATAAAATAAAGTTGTCAGTTCATACCCGAAATCATTCAAAGAAATCATTTAGCAAAACAATGTAAAATATATAATAAAACGATTTGAAAACAATTTCTTCCCAAATCATCCGACGTTGAGTCTTCGCAAGTCTTCCTCATTCCATACTTTGAAAGCATAAGTAAAATGCACTCACCTGGTAATGCCTCACTAGTAACCTTACTTAGCGTTCCTAGCTTCACTCTAACTTTTTCTTTACCTTTAAGCTTTCTTTTATCATGATCTTTACGTTTGTCATTTATACATTATATACATTCCAAAGTATATATTAGTACCTTAATAACATAGCCACAATCTAGTAGTAAAATTTATAAAAATGCTATAGATACTTATTCGATACTAAACCTATTTTGAAACGTTGATGCTTTCCATAACACTTAAAATATAACTTCAATATTCTTATCATTCATGTCAACTTATAACTTAAATAATTATTTCACCATTAAAATGAATTCTTTTAGAATTCTTCTCAATATTTCCAATTTATTCAAAACGGTCCCTTGCCATTTAGCTTCAATTCCAAACATCCAAAAATATACTCAAGCATTCTAATCAAACATTTAAACACTACTCTTCAACTTCTAATCCATTTCCACTTCGATTCTAAAATTTTCATACTCTAACAACTTGCACTACCTTTAAAGAATAACTTTTCTGTATTAAAATACACAGTGGAATTTAATTATTTTTCTTCCATTTGAAACTATCATCGAATATGAATCTAACCATATAAAGTACTCATTCTAATTCAACTTCTACAATTTATGATGAATTTTCTAATCCAATTTCTAGAATCTGTTTTGAGCAAAATCTGCTGTCTTGTTTTCTGACATATCATGGATCAAAAATTTGTATCTTTCATTATACAATTCCAAATCGATTGCCATTTATTTTAAACAAAACTATATTAACATACAAACGCAACTATATAAAAATCACCTCCAAATCATTTTTATAAAATTTATGGTGATTTTCCAAACCCACTTCCATATTCAAAAATCTAAACAGTTTTAATTATTTTGTATCCTTAATTTCTTCATCAATTCTTATAACTTGCATCTTGGTCCTTCATCATTTTTACTTAATCAAATCAATCCCACACATTCCAACTTTGTAAAAAATTATATTCAATTCAATACCTTCACATTCACATAATTACAATTCAATCCCTTATTTCCTAATCCATTCGAATTCAACCATCACACTTTACCAAATTTGAAGTTTGATCTTAAATCAACATTCTAACTTAAAATTCAGCACCCAAATATTAAATTTCAACATTTAATACTCAAAATTGAAAATTTTCACTTCAAGGTCTCATAATTCTCAAAAATTGAAAAATAGTCCTTAAACTTTAACAAATTTCCAAATTGGTCCAAATAACTTTCTAAAGCTCACATAAGCATCCATTCATTAATTCTAACCTCAAAATAATTTTACATATTTTTTCCTAATTTACTCACCATAGTTGAATATGAAGGGTCACTTTAGACTAATTTTCCAACTTGATTCAAGCATGAATTCAACTTCCAAATATCATTTCCAATCATGTACACTGAATTCCATATCAATTTCAATTCAAACAACCAATCTCCATAAAACCATAAGTTAGCCGAAATATAACACTTGAATTTCCAAGTAGATTCAATCATCATACAAGCATGAAAATGATTCTCCAACATCAACTACACCATAATCAAGCTTTAGTTCATCAAAACCTAACATCCCCTTCATCCATCAAAGTTATAAAATTCATCATCCAAGCATGATTTCCATGAAATAATTATACCAAATGATAGAGAATTTCAAGTAGAACAATTTTCTATTTCATGTCTTCATCCAAATTCCTAAGAAATTAGCTTGAAAAATCAAAAAGAAGATTTTGCCCTTACCTTTGGAAGCTTACGACAAGGAGGATGAAGATGAAGAGAAAGTCATGATTTTTCTTTATCTTTCTTTATTAAATAATGAATTAAAAATTTATTAAATGTTAAATTACCAATTTACCCTTAAAGTTAAAATATCTTTACTAAATTACCCTTGAATGATAATTACTAAATTACCATAATTTCATCATCCCTTACATCATCACTGCACAACAATCTCTCATCTTCCAATTTTTCCCTTGAAATTTTCTTAAAGTTACAATATAGTCACTTAAATCCAACGTTTCTTATTCAACATGGAAAAATCATCTTAAATCCAATGATCCACTTTAAATCCTTCCAAGTTATGATATGGAAATGACATTCTTGACCTTTCTGTATCGTCCTTCAAAATATCTCAAAAATCTAATTCGATCGATTATCCAAATTTTTCTCAAACTTTATCGCTTTATAGCTTTTAATACAAAATCTGTATGAAAAATATGATTCACACAGAAATGTCATTCTTGGGGGTAAACTATTCATTTACAGCACCAGATTATATAACTTTTAAAATTACACTTTGGTCCCTAAACATTTTCAAAGTTTATACTTTATCTACTAAACTTTCAAATTTTACATTTTGGTCACTTGCTGAAATTTTGGGGTATTGCAATTCTCCCCACTTAAGAAAATTTGTCCTCAAATTTTCAATATGTATGTGATACATAAAGATGAGGATACTACTTTTTCATATCCCATTTACTTTTCCACATAACTTTGTCAACTTCAAAATTTTTCCAAATATCCCTGACATAAACAAATGGGATGTTTAAATTCCTTAGTTCTTTAGCTCCATGTTCTAGTATCTTAACTGATTTCTTTTACCAATCAAATCCGATTGAATCTCATTTTTGTTTTTGGAAAACAACATGTGAAGAATTCTGATCAATACCTTCAAGGTATCGATACACGAAACACACTATGATTGTATCCATTTCTAGAAGTAACAATAACTGATAGGTCACCATACCATCTCCTTTCACTATCTCATATAGACCAATGAATCTTAGACTTATTTTTTCTTTCTGTCCAAATCGTAGAATCTTTTTCCAAGGTGACACCTTAAGAGACACCTTATCTCCCACTTGATATTCTATTTATTTTCTCTTTAAATTTGCATAAGATTTATGTCACTCAGCTGCAATCTTAAGATTGTCTCGTATAATCTTCCCTTCGTATTCTACTTTCTTAATCAAATCAGAGCCAATTATTTTTTGATCCTAGAATTCATATCATTTTTAAAGTATTCAATATTCTCTTCTATAAAAGACTTCACAAGTGGCCATTTGATACTTGACTGATAACTATTATTACAAACAACCTCGACAAAACATAAGTACTTTTTCCATGATCCTTTAATTCCAATTATGCACATCTTTAACATATCTTTCAGAAATTGAATAGTTCCCTTTGATTGTCTATCTGTCTAAGGATGGAAAGCAGTGCTAAAATTAAGTCGAATCTCTAAGGCATTATGCAAAAACTTAAAAAATTTTTGAAGTAAACCTTGGATCTCTATCAGATATGATTAAAATAAGTACTCTATGTGGGTATACAATTTCTTTAATGTCCTATTTAACATACTTATTCATAGAATAATCAACTGGAATTGGAATAAAGTATGTTGACTAAATCAATCTCCTCACAATCATTCAGAATGTATTTCTTCTGCTGGGTATCAAAGGTAAACCTGCTATGAAGTCCCTAGTAACTCTTCCCATTTCCACTAAGGAATAGAAATAGGTTACAATAATCCAAGTAACACCTGATGTTCTGTTTTTACTTGTTTTAGAATATCAAGCATTTAGAAACAAAACTCAACTATAACTCTTTTCATGTCTAACCATTACTATTGACTCTTCAAGTCGTGATACATCTTGTTTCCTATAGGATACCTCGTTAAAGTACTATAATGTGCCTCAAAGAGAAGTTACTTATTTAATTCCTCATTTATTGGAATACAAATATTTCCTTGATAGTACCAGCATCCATTGGGCTTAACTTCGATGCCTTTGATTTCACCTTTTTCTACTTGTTTAATACTTTACCTATACCTTTTATCAATTCCTTTAAGATCCTTTATTTGTTCAAAGTTCAGCTCCTTTTAAGTTAAAAAATACTTCAAACTTTTATGAACGAAATACATATAACATCTTTCACTATATAAGTAATAACGTTATACCTTCAAGGAAAATACCATTACCACTAATTATATGTCATGCGTAGGATAATTCCTTTCGTGTGTCTTAAGTTACCTCAAAGCATAAGTTATGACTTTTCCTTGTATTTATACGCATCCCAAACCATTATGAGATGCATAATTATAGACTACATATTCTTTTCCCTGATTCTGGTTGTACTAGCACAAGGGTTTTCATTAATATCTTTTAAATATCTCAAAGTATCTATTGGCACTTATCAATCCAACAAATGATATACTCCATACTTCAGAGACATTCTTTGGAGTTTTCCATTCCTGAATAACTTATACTCTCTTTACTGAAATTACATAGTCAAAGAAAACAACCTTGGACAATCAAAATCCACACTGCAATAGCTTAGCATATAGCCTTTTTTTCTATCAAAGAGTCTGAAAGACGACGCGAAGATATACATCATGATCATGTTCTTATTTTGTCTTAGAATAGACCAAAATATCATTGAGCCTTGGGGGAGACACTTATTATTCACAGTCATCTTATTCAATTGATGATAATCTATGCATGATCACATAGACTCGTTCTTCAATTACACAAATTAAATAACATTAGTGCACGCCAAGGTGACACACTTGGTCTTATAAAACTTTGTTATAACAATTCCTAAAATTTTACCTTCAACACCCTAAGTTCAATAGAAACCATTCTTTAAGGTTTGAGAATTTACCACATTAACTAGGAAGGCTTGAAAACCTTATCGTAATAACTCCTTAACAGTTACTATTGAAATCACATTAATTTATTAATTACATTTGCTCCTTTACTAATCACTTATGATTTCAAAACCTTTCAGGTCCTTCAAAATCATTCGCTTTAAGCGACAATTCAAAATGGTATAATGGATGAGATAACCATTATCTCAAATTCCTTAATAAATAATTTCATTAGATTTGTCGAAAACTCAATTCCTTAAATCACTAACGGACATACTTTACAAAATATGACTCATCCTAGCACTTTGGCCTAAAGTGTTAGTTGCCACTATATCACTAGAGATAGGCTCTAACTGGATCTTTTTTTCTTTAACTAGCTTGGTGCTTATTTATGAGTTCATAAAACCAAGATCAATTAAAACGGATGCAGGTTTGTCAAAAAAGATAAAATGTAAATGTGATGATCTCTGAATCATTTTCATATTCTACGATCTCTGGATCCTCTTCATTTTCTTGAGACATGAAGACAATATTCTCTATTATTCTTTCCTTAGTTTTCTCATAAGTAAGTTGTGAACACATCACAACTTCTTCCTCGCTATAAGGCGGAGCATTTCTCCCACAAAATGGAGAAAAATCTCTCACAACACTAACCTTTCTAGGACGAATTACTAAAGTCTTATTTGATTGGTTTAGGTCAACTAAAATCTCCATCTTCTTATTATCATTTTCAAATTCCTTGTCTTTTCTCTTATCTTTAAACATATAAGTAAACACATAATTAAATCACATTAGTAAGGAGCAACATCAATCAAATCACAATCACCAGATCAGTAATGTTGACATTCTAGTGGCATGTATACACTTTTCAATTCAAAACAGACTTGGTTTAGGCCTAGAATTGGCTAAATTTGCAGATATGATACCAATAAATGTAACACTCATTTCCCATATACGTTATCGCATACGAGTCCAAGATGTAACATAGAATTTACAAATCAGTCTTTTTTCGAAAAACAAGTAAAATTTTTGTTTATTTCTAAAATAAATCAATTATTATCAAGAATCTTAAAATATTTCATTTCGATGGTATTATAAATTATTTAACTAAAATATTAATAAACTAATCTTTATTTTAAAGCAGTAATAATAAATATTGCCTGTCAAAACCAAATTCAAACATAACTATTTTTAAGTGTCATAACCACCAAGTATACATGCCAACTAGTATAATCATCATTACAAATCTGATCTTCAAAAGTTGATGTTGGGCCTAGCTCCTTACTTCGATAATTATTTTTACCTACGCGTGAAAATATCACATGCTAAGTATACACTGAGTGAGGCATTAAGTACTATAAACTTGAAATTGATATAAATTAAATAAATTCAGTAATAAACATATTTATCAAAATATGACATAGGTATAAAATATAACAATATTATATAAAAGAGTGTCTATGATTCGAATATTCTCCATGAAACAGTTCAGATCAAAACAGAGATCTTACTGAAATTTAGCTTTTAATTCAGATCGATCAATCTATTTCCTTTTCACAACATTTCCATAAGCAATTCACTATAATCACTTCTTAGCCCAAAGTAAACCAATGGGAATGCAAGGTATGCGAGTCAAATGAGCATACACTATAATGCACAAACACTTTAGAATATAGAATCAATGTGCCACTCTAAAGAATACATCACACTTTCATCACATATGTGCATGTATTACCGTCACCTAGATGTCAGACATGTGCCATAAAATGTATTCACGACACTTTAACACCACCATCACACAGACGTTAGGTTACGTGCTAAGTACTAGCACTCCACCGTCATACAGAGGTCAGGTTATGTATGCAATATCATATAATAGCACCACTGTCACAAACGTGACATCAAGTAATCTGCTAGAAATATAATGCATCCGCTAGTGGCACCACTGTCACACATATGACGTCAGGTAATGTACCAATTATCATATAATGCTCTAACACTATGGCATGCCAATTATACCTATGACTCTCAATGTATTTACAATGGGCATTTCCATCCTTTTATGTATCACTCATTATTCAGGGTTTGTTTCAAAATCAATAAAATCAAGTAACATTTAACAATATAAAATACAGTAGGCAGTTCATATATGAAATCATTCAAAAAATCATTTAGAAAAAAATGTAAAATATATAATAAAACTATTTGAAAACAATTTCTTTCCAAATCATCCAAGGTTGACTCATCACAAGTCTTCCTCATTCCATACTTTGAAAGCATAAGTAAAATACACTCACCTGGTAATGCCTCACTAGTAACCTTACTTAGCATTCCTAGCTTCACTCTTGAACTTTTTATTTACCTTTAAGCTTTCTTTGATCTTGATCTTCACATTCGTCATTTATACATCACATACATTCCAAAGTATATATTAGTATCTTACTAACATAAGCACAATCTGGTAGTAAAATTCATAAAATTCTATTGATACTTATTTGATACTAAACCCATTTTGAAACGTTAATGCTTACCATAACACTTAAAATATAACTTCAATCCTCTTATCATTCATGTCAACTTATAACTTAAATAATTTTTTCACCATTAAAATTAACTCTTTTAGAATTCTTCTCAAAATTTCTAATTTATTCAAAATGGTCTCTTTCCATTTAGCTTCAATTCCAAACATCCAAAAATATACTCAAGCATTCTAATCAAACATTTAAACACTAATCTTCAATTTATAATCCATTTCCATTTCAATTCTAAAATTTTCATACTCTCACAACTTGCACTACCTTTAAAGAATCATTTTTCTGCATTAATCTACACATTGGGATTTAAATTCATTTCTTTCATTTGAAACTATCCTTGAATACAAATCTAACCATATAAAGTACTACTTCTAATTCAACTTCTACAATTTATAGTGAATTTTCTAATCTAATTTTCTGAATATATTTTGAGCATAATTTGTTGTTATGTTTTCTAACCTATCATCGACCAAAAATTCATATCTTTCATTATACAATTCTAAATAGATACCCATTTGTCTTAAATAAAACTATATTTACATATGAACACAACTATATAAAAATCACCTCCAAATAATTTTTATAGAATTTATGATGATTTTGCAAACTCACTGCCAGATTCAAAAATCTAAATAGTTTTCATTATTTTGAATCTTTAATTTCTTCATCAATTCTTATAACTTGCATCTTGGTCCTTCATCATTTTTACTTATTCAAATCAATCCAAAATATTCTAGCATTGTTAAAAAATATTTTCAATTCAATACCTCCACATTTACATAATTACAATTTAGTCCCTTATTTCATAATCCATTCAAATTCAACCATCACATTTTACCAAATTTGCAATTTGATCTTAAATCAACTTTCTAACTTAAAATTCAGCACCCAAATATTAAATTTCAACATTTAATACTCATAATTGAAAATTTTCACTTCAAGGTCTCATAATTCTCAAAACTTGTAAAATAGTCCTTAAACTTTAACAAACTTCCAAATTGGTCCAAATAACTTTCTAAAGCTCACATAATCATCCATTCATCAATTCTAATCTCAAAATAATTTTTACATATTTTTTCATAATTTACTCACCATGGTCGAATATGAAGGGTCACTTTAGACTAACTTTCCAACTTGATTCAAGCATGAATTCAACCTCCAAATATCATTTCCAATCATCTACGCTCAATTCCATATCAATTTCAATTCAAACAACCAATCTCCAAAAAACCATAAGTTAGCCAAATTTTAATAATTGAATTTCCAAGTAGATTCAATCATCATACAAGCATGAAAATGATTCTCCAACATCAACTACACCATAATAAAGCCTTGGTTCATCAAAATTTAACATCTCTGTTGAATTATGTTTTGATTATCAAAATTTATGTCAAAATGTTTTTGGACTTGAATTGAATTTATTCAAAAAAATTCAAAGTTTTCAAAAATAATTCAAAGTCCATTTAACTTGGAATTGAGCACAAAATGCTTTTCTGGACAAGAAGTACCGATATTGTTCTTACAATATCGATACCTCATTAACAGTACCAATATTATTCATATGGCACTGATACCAAAGTTAAGGGAAATATCGATACTCAAAAGGTAGTATCGATACTACCAATATTGCTCAAATTCCAAAATAAAAAATGATATTGATACCCAAAGGGGTACCGATAGTACTTTACATAGTAGTATAGATACCATAGGCTTAGTATCGATACCGTCAGGCCCAACGGCTAGTAACAACTTGTTTTATTTAATAATAACAAAGGTAGTATCGATACTCCCTATAGGAGTTTTGATACCCTCTGTACTGGGCAGTTTTATTTTGCAGAGAAAAACATCCCCAATGACTAGAAACATTCACAAACACATTCCAACATATAAATACAAGTTGAGGATACTAAAAGAAGGGTTAGAACACCTATCCAAGCATTCAAACACAAGAGAAGAGTTTTTTATTCCTATTTTACTTTCTCTTGTAAATATTTGTTCTTGTGAGCTTTAATTCTTTATAAACACCTACCTTATAGAGGTTATCTTGTTTACATTTTTTCTTTGTTCAAATGAGATTGGTTCTAGTTTAGCCAAGTGAAAAACTAGGGAGTGTAAAGGTTATCTATTGATCCTGTAAAAAGAAAGAACAAATTAGTGAATATGTTAGAAAATCCTTGGTGAGGAGCTAAGGTAGTAGAGGTAGACTTAGTTGAGAAGTCAAACCACTATAAATCGTTGTGTCAATTTCTCTATATTTTATTCTCCTTACTCCCTAAACAATTTTTTCCAATTCACCCCCTAGTGCAATTTTCAGTTGATCAAATTGAACTTCAAAAATCCCAACAATTGGTATCAGAGCTTGGATTATTAGAAGGTTTAACAACCTTGAGACGATCCTAGAAGAAGCTCTACCGATTCCTATCGTAACCGACAAAAATATGGCTTCGACCTTCAACTCTTACTACCTTAAAGATTCTCAACTGGTCAACAAGTCACTGTATTTCAATAGAGCAAATTATGCCTACTGGAAGAATATGATGATGCTCTTAATTCAAGCTAATGATCTAGGAGCTAGGAACTAGGAACTCAATCATGAAGGGTTACTTCACTCCATTCGGTGAGATGGATGATTGGAGTGATAGAGAGAAGAAGAAGTTCTAACTCAATGCTAAGGCTATGCACATCCTCTTTTATGCATTAGGCCTGAATGAATATGAAAGAGTCTCCTCTTGTTCCAATGCCAAGGAGATATGAGATAAGCTCCAAGGCACTCATGAAGGAACCTATGAAGTGAGGGAAACCAAGATAAGCCTTCTCAACCATAGCTACAAAAATTTCAAGATAAAACCGGATGAAGATATCAAAGCTATCTATGACGAATAGATTTTTCGTGATTGTTAATGGTCTAAAGGGATTTGGATAAGTAATCCCTATCGAGAAGCTTGTGAGGAAGATGATATACCCTCTTCCAAAGTCTTGTAAATCGAAGAAGATGACGATCATTGAGGCTAAGATTCTAAAGTCTCTCACTCTCGATGAGCTGATTAGTTTTCTTCTCACTCATGAGTTGATAGTGAAGGAAGAGGAAGAAGATGAAGAGAATCAAAAAAGAATAAGAATGAAGTAGGCATTGCCTTCAAATCCACCAATGAGAGCAATCAAGATTCAAGTGAAGAGGTGGATGAAGATGATGATGAAGAAGAAGAGATGGCCAAGCTCTTCAAAATGTTCAAAAGATTCATGACTTCCAAGGAAGTGAAGCATAAATAAAGCAATAAGAATAGTCCCCCGGTGTGCTTCAATTTTCAAAGAACGGGGCATGTCAAGCATAAATGTCCCCTCCTAAATAAGAATAGATCAACCAATTAAAAGGCATTTGTGGCAGCTTGGAGTGATGAAGATGACTCCAATGATGAAGATGAAGTAGTCAACCTATGCCTCATGGCCATCAGAGAAGATTCAATGGTAACTTCTAACTCAAATGAATTAGATTCTTATTCTTTTGATGAGTTACAAGTTGCTTACAATGAGTTGTATTTAGAATTTGAGACCATGAATTCCAAATATAAGAAATTAATTTCAAAAATTAAAGTTGAAAATGATTTGGTTTTGAAAGCAAAAATTTATTTTGAAAAACAAAATGAATCTTTGGAAAATTATTTAGAGCTTTCAAAAGTCAAAATCAAAGATTTATAAAAATAAATTTTTTATTTAAAAGTTAAGCTTGAGAGCTTAACAAAAGAAAAAGAATTAATTTCTAAAAACAACTCATTGTGTTTAAAAATGGCAAAATGCTCACATTGTCATTTTCATGGTCATTTGGAACATACTTGTCCTTTGAATAAAGGAAAACGTTTTAAAAATAGACAAGTATGGGTTCCTAAGGGAACAAGGGGCATTGAAACTAACGTCCAAGGATCCAAAGCAATTTGGATACCAAAATCTACTTAAATGTCTCTTGTAGGTGTGTGGGAAAAATGATGATGAAAGTGAAGATATTGAAATGCTCTATTCACACTCGAAAAGAATGGGTAACCTATAAGTTGAAAAGCTTTTTAATTTTGCATAATTGGTTGCTCATTTAGTTTATGCATGCATGAGTTTTGATTTTAAAGGATTTCATGTTTTCTATCTCATGTATGTTGATATTATATTATGATGAACATTTTAAAGTTATGATTTTTCATAATTTTTAGTTCATCATAATGAATTTTGGTCAAAATTTGTTTTAAATGCAAATGATATCTCTATAACAATCGATATCAAATTTTCAAATGCTTTGATTTTTCAAACTTTAATTTTTTACCTAAATTTAAATGTTTATGCATGTGGTTTAAAATGAAAATGATATCTCTCTAACAATTGATATCAAAATTTTCAAATGCATAACATTTTTTTGGATAGCTTTATGCACGTGCACATAAATCCAACAATTAATATTGCATAAAGTATTTTAGACTTGGATATATTGAATTTCACGTGTTACTAATATGTTTGTTCATCTTTGTTGAAATTCAATTTTTTTAAGTGTCAAGCTTTTAAAGTCAAATTTTTGTTTGGAATGCACTTTTTGAGGGGAAGCTTTGATTTTTCAAATGTTTTTAATGTCAAGTTTAGCGCTTACTCTCCAATGTTATTTTAGAACTTTAAAGTTGAATTATTTTTTATATAACAAAAAGGAGAGAAGTATGGTTTGAAAAAAAATCAATTTCTTAAAGAAAAAGGAGGATATGAACATTTTCATAATTTTTTCAACAATTGGTATCTTTTTCATTAAATATTTTATTAAGGGGGAGTTTTGTCAAAAACATTTTGTCAAATGTTTTGTTATATCAAAAAGGGGATATTGTTGAACTATGTCTTTGTATAACAATTTATGGCAAAATATTTTTGGATTTGAATTGAATTTATTCAAAGTTTTCAAAAATAATTCGAAGTCCATTTAACTTGGAATTGAACACAAAATGTTTTTCTGGACATAAAGTACCAATATTGTTCTTACAGTATCGATACCTCATGAACAGTACCGATATTGTTCATACGGTATTGATACCAAAGGTAAAGGAAGTATCGATACTCACTAGGTAGTATCGATACTACAAACATTGCTCAAATTCTATAATGCAAAAATGGTATCGTTACCCAAATGGGTACCGATACTACTTTACATAGTAGTATCGGTATCATAGGCTTAGAATTGATACCGTCAGACCCAACAGCTTGTAACGACTAGTTTTATTTTAAAATAACAAAGTTAGTATTGATACTCCCTATAGGATTATTGATACCCTCTGTACTGGGCAGTTTTATTTTGCAGAGAAAAACATCCGCAACGAGTCCAAATCACTCCCAACGGCTGAAAATGGCCACAAACTCATTCCAACATATAAATACAAGTTGAGGACACTTGAAGAAGGATTTATTCACCTATCCAAGCATTCAAACACAAGAGAAGTGTTTTTCATTCCTATTTTACTTTCTCTTGTAAATATTTTGTTCTTGTGAGCTTTAATTCTTTGTAAACACCTACCTTAGAAAGTATTTTTTCTTTACATTTCTTTTCCTTGTGTAAAGGGGATTGGCTTTAGTTTAGCCAAGTGAAAAACTTGGGAGTGTAAAGATTATCTCTTGATCCTACAAAAAGAAAGAACAAATTAGTGAATTTTTTAGAAAATCCTTGGTGAGGAGCTAAAGTAGTGGAGATAGACTTAGTTGAGAAGTTGAACCACTATAAATCGTTGTGTCAATTTCTCTATCTTTTATTATCCTTACTCCCTAAACAAATTTTTGCCAATTCACCCCCTAGTGCAATTTTCGGTTGATCAAATTGAGCTTCGAAAATCCCAACAATCCCCTTCATCCATCAAATTTATAAAATTCATCATCCAATCATGATTTCCATGAAATAATTATATCAAATGATAGAGAATTTCAAGTAGAATAATTTTTTATTTCATATCTTAATCCAAATTCCTAAGAAATTAGCTTGAAAAATCAAAAAGAAGATTTTCCCTTACCTTTGGAAGTTCACGGCACGGAGGATGAAGATGAAGAGAAAGTCTTGATTTTTCTTCATCCTTCTTTATTAAATAATAAATGAAAAATTCATTAAATGTTAAATTATCAATTTACTCTTAAATTAAAATATATTTACTAATTTACCCTTGAATCTAATGATAATTACTAAATTACCATACTTTCATCATCTCCTACATCAGCATTGCACAAAAATATCTCATCTTCCAATTTTTCCATTGAAAGTTTCCAAAAATTACAATATAGTCACTTAAATCCAACGATTCATATCCAACAAGGAAAAATTATCTTAAATCCAATGATCCACATTAAATCCTTTCAAATTACAATATGAAAACTAAATTATTGGCCTTGCCTTATCATCCTTCAAAATATCTCAAAAATTCGATTCGATCGATTATCTGAATTTTTCTCGAACTTTATCGCTTAATAGCTTTTAATACAAAATCCATTCGAAAAATCTAATTCTCATAAAAACTTCATTATTGGGTTTAAACTATTCATTTACGGGACCGAATTACATAACTTTTGAAAATTACACTTTGGTACCTAAACGTTTCTCAATTTTATACTTTGGCCACTAAACTTTCAAAATTTACATTTTGGTCACTGGATGAAATTTTGGGTATTACATGACGTCATCAAATTATATGGAAATCAACCTTTAAAATATTTAAGGGTTAATTACTCCATTGCTCTCTACTCCTTTGCTCTCAAATTAGATCTTTTAATGGTTATTTGGGTTCAATTACGATCAATCAAGCTCAAATTTGATTCAACTTTCTAATTATCCAATTATAATCGTTCATAAACCTCTCAAATCAACCTAACATTTGTCCTGAAATCAGGAACGTCAAAAAAGTTTAAAAAAAATAAAAATTTTATAACCAAACATCTTAAAAATTAGGTCATCAAATTGATGTAGTTTATCCTAATTAATAAATGTTAGAATTTGACCTGAATTTAATCTGACTCAAATTAATAGGTATAAAATTTAAAAAAAATAAAGAAAATTAGGAAACTTGTTTTCTTTTATGTTGATTA
Organism: Hibiscus syriacus; assembly: GCF_006381635.1. Taxonomy (NCBI): domain Eukaryota; kingdom Viridiplantae; phylum Streptophyta; class Magnoliopsida; order Malvales; family Malvaceae; genus Hibiscus; species Hibiscus syriacus. The sequence continues at coordinate 12,806,774 of NW_024063533.1, forward strand.
AAAATAGAAATTCTTGTTTAAGAATATTTTTACTAAATAAATTTTCTTTGTAATTAAGTAACGATCTCTATAAAAAGATATTAGAGATTAAATTTATAAGTTGTGCATGAAGATTTCTCTTGCATTCTCCTATCTGTGATTTTTTCCAAAAACAAAATTCATGTAAAATCTTGATATCTAGTAAATCGTAGAATTATTATTTGTTTGTTATTATCTTTTAACAACAAATGTGACGTCAGATTCCTTTCATTGGTTAATGTAAATTTATTTAAAAGTATATATAACTCAAAGAATCCTTAATCGTAAATGCAGCTTTAACAAAATATCGTAGAAATCCAATATTTACAGTCTACAGGTGTTGTATAAGAAATCATAAATATATATTGCAAATTTGGCTTTAACATTAAACTTATAATTTTTGTGTCCAATTAAATAGGTAGAATGAAAATTTAGTTTCAGAGTTTTATTTAATATTTTTTTATTTAATAGGATATTAAAATTTAGTTTATTGTCTAAAATTGTTTAGAATCTTTAATTATTAAACTGAATTAAAATATATATTTGCATTCTAGTATTTAATTAAAAAAATTAAATGTCAAATTAAATCTTGAAATCTAATTTAAGAACTAAATTTTGTATTAATTTATATATATATATATAACTACAATCAGATTCAATTAATTTAACTTATAAATAAAATCATAATTATAATCATAATCAATACATCCATATAATTATGGTATGAATTAATTATCATAGGTTAGGATATACTAATATTGTGTAAACTCTTTTAGTTTCACACAGATTTAGGACAGTTGGATGAGTAAAAATTAATGGTTGAGATTAACTCCTTATTTTTTCCAATAAATATTTTTTATTTCCTACTTTTTAATCTCATACATTTATTTTTACTCATCCAACTGTCATAAATATGTATAAAATTAAAAGAGATACACAGTGTAATTAGATTTTATCCCAATTATCATAATTCATATATAATTAAGGGTAAAGTACACAAATGATCCTCTGACTATAGGATACAATTTTATGAGGTCCTTGGCTATTAAAAGTTACAAAATAGTCCTTCGACTATAGGAGTTACTTTGTTGAGTCCCTCGACTATTAAAAGTTACAAAATGGTCACTCGACTATTCATTATGTTTCAAACTGTCATTGTTCGTTAAAAAATTATCTACAGTCTGAGCTGGAGGTTAACATTCTTACTGAGATATGATAAAAATTGATTTCATAATCTCAAATGACTCATTTCTCAATCAACATGTTAACGTCCAACTCAAAAAACCGTTAATTTTTTAACGAAAAAAAGACGAGTTTAGAACATAATAAATAATCGGGTAACCATTTATAACTTTTAATAATCGATGGATTCAAAAAAAATCCAACTCCCTAAATATCTAAGTAACAAGAATATATTTTTAAAAAATGTTAAAAAAAATATTACAATAAATGAGAAATGCAACGTGTCAGCCATCCACATGGTAACTTTTGGATGGCAGAATAGAACTTGGGACTGTCTGGGACAAGAGAAAGCATATCATCATCATCATAAGGCTGAAGTAATGACGTTGACCCAAAAACAGAACAAATTCCCATAAGCAAAGAAAACAAACTATATGCTTGGATTTTGTTTACTTTGAGATTTTTTGTAAAAAGTCTAACGTATACAAAGATTAAAGAAGGAAACATATAATGTATTTTGCAGGCTTGACTTTCCCTGAAGATGAATACCTTAAGTTTCTAAGTAGTACTTAAGTTTATTCTGTAAGGTATGGCTCATAAATATAACGGTAAAGAGGACAAGGGATGGAGCGGAGTGAGCGAAGCGAACATCAACTGTCCTTACAAAGAAAGTCTCGTAGAGGGGGTTACGATTATGTTAATTTTTTAATTATGTACCAGGGTTTTCTATTATAAATAAAGATGTAACATAAACCTATGAGAATTGAATAAAATTTTCTAGCGCCGCCTAGGCACCGAGGACGTAAGCACATTACCGAACCTCGTTAAAATTCTTGTGTTCTTTCGTTTACTTTGCCCGATTTATCAACAATTGGTATCAGAGCGGCAGGAACCATACAATTATGCTTGGCGGACGAGGTTATGTATCACGTCATGCATCTATCGTCTCCAGACGAAATTTGGAGGAAGTTGGAAAGTCAGTTTATGTTCAAATCCTTAACGACAAAACTGTATCTAAAGCAGCGGCTGTATGGGCTGAAGATGCAGGATGATCATGATTTGGCACAACACGTGAATGTCTTCAATCAAATCGTTTCTGATTTGGCTCGGCTTGATGTAAAAATTGAGGATGAAGACAGAGCGATGATTTTGTTGTGTTCGTTGCCTCCCTCTTACGAACACATGGTGACTACTCTTACATATGGGAAAGAGACTATCAACGTTGAGGTGATTACTGCAGCCTTGTTGGCTCACAACCAGCGGAAGCAGAATGCAGGGGAAAACTCTCAAGCCGATAGCTTATATGTCAAGGGTAATCGAGACCGTGGACGGATGCTAGAGAAGGCAGGGTCTGGCAAGCGGAATTCCAGATCTAAATCTAGGGATAAGAAGACAATTCATTGTTACAAGTGCAAGGAGGCGGGACATATGAAGCGAGACTATCCGAAGTTGAAAAAGCAGACTGATGAGAAGCGTGATGTTTCATCCAAGTCTGTGAACGTGGTCGAGGATGACAATTCTGATTGCAGTGAGGGTGATATGCTCTCTATTTCAATGACTCAATTGACGGATGCGTGGATTCTTGATTTTGGATGTTCTTATCACATCACGCCAAATAGAGAATGGTTTTCGACATACATGTCGGTTAATTCTGGTTCTGTTTATTTGGGTGATGATCGATGTTGCAATATTGTTGGTATTGGTGATGTCAGAATTAAGATGTATGATGGCTCTGTTCGAACGTTGAGTGGTGTTCGACATATCCCAGATTTGAAGAAGAATTTGATTTCTTTGGGCACTTTGCACAAGAATGGTTTTATCCCTAAGGCTGATGAGGATAGGGAAACCATTTGGATTGTTAAAGGTGCTTTGACTGTGATGAAAGGAAAGTTGACTGCAGGAAATATTTATAGATTGTTAGGGAGTACCGTTGCAGGTGGAGTTCATTATGTTGAGTCCTGTGATTATATTACAAAACTGTGGCATATGCGTCTTGCTCATCTTAGTGAACGTGGTATGACAGAATTACACAAAAGAAATCTGTTGCATGGTGTCAAAAGCTGCTCGATTTTTGCAAGTATTGTGTTCTTGGTAAACAGACTAAAGTCTGTTTCAAGACTGCGAGGCACACAACTCAAGGGATTCTTGATTATGTGCATTCTGATGTATGGGGGCCTTCCACGACATCGTCTTTGGGTGGATCTAGGTATTATGTTACTTTTATTGATGACTTTTCACGGAAAGTTTGGGTGTATTTTTTGAAACAGAAATCTGAAGTTTTTGAGAAGTTCAAGCTGTGGAAAGCTGAGGTAGAAAACCAAACAGGATGAAAAATCAAGTGTTTGCGGTCTGACAATGGTACGGAGTACACAGATTCACAGTTCTTACACTTCTGTAAGGAGCACGGGATTAAGAGACATTTTACAGTGCGCAAGACACCACAACAGAATGGTGTTGCGGAACGGATGAACAGGTCGTTGAATGAAAGAGCCAGATGTTTACGGTTGAATGCGGGGCTTCCCAAATACTTCTGGGCCGAGGCTGTTAACATGGCGTGTTATCTTATCAACAGATCGCCAAGGGAATCATTGGCTGGGAAAGTTACAGAAGAGGTATGGACTGATCATGATGTTAGTTTTGATAACTTACGGATTTTTGGTTGTCCTGCTTATGTGCATGTACCTGCTGATGAGAGATCCAAACTTGATGCAAAATTGAAGGAGTGCATTTTTCTGGGTTACAAGAAAGGTGTCAAAGGATTCAAGTTCTAGGATCCAGTTGCGAAGAAAATTGTGATCAGTAGAGATGTTGTTTTTGATGAACAATCCATGTTGCAACAGAAGAAAGACACGACAGTGGTGGATTTCGAGCAATTTCTAGTTGAGAAACCAGAAACTTCTCAACCGACTTCTGGTGGTTCCACTACGGATGATTTGCAGGATTATAGTCTCGCCAGAGATAGGGTGAGACGGACGAATATAAAGCCTCCGAGTAGATTGGGTTTTGAAGACTTGGTCTCTTTTGCACTTATTGTTAGCAGTGATGATCCGATTAATTTTCATGATGCTGTTACTAGTCAGGAAAACGACAAGTGGATGGCAGCCATGGTTGAGGAGATGGAGTCTTTGAATCACAATCGTACATGGGAGTTGGTTCGCCTTCCTGAGGGTAAAAAGCCGATTGGTTGCAAATGGGTGTATAAGAAGAAACCAGCAGTAACAGAAAAAGAGGGGGAGAAGTTCAAGGCTCGTTTGGTAGCAAAGGGTTTTTCACAGCAGAAAGGAGTTGATTATGATGAAATCTTCTCTCCTGTGGTCAGACACACTTCAATCCGAGCAGTACTTGCATTGGTGGCCAGTTGGGATTTGCATTTAGAGCAGATGGATGTTAAAACTACTTTTTTGCATGGTGATTTAGAGGAGCAGATCTACATGCGGCAACCTGAAGGTTTCACTCAACCTGGAAACGAGCATTTAGTTTGCAGATTGAAGAAATCTTTGTACGGGTTGAAACAGTCTCCGAGACAGTGGTATAAACGGTTTTACTCCTATATGATCAAGATTAGCTACAACCGATGTGAGTATGATTGTTGTGTCTATGTTAAGAGCCTTGATGATGGTTCTTTTATTTTTCTATTACTGTATGTTGATGATATGTTGATTGCTGCGAAGAACATGGATGATGTTATCGGTTTGAAAACTTTATTGAGTCAGGAATTTGATATGAAAGATTTAGGTGTTGCAAAGAAAATTCTTGGAATGGAAATTTGCAGGGATAGAGACTCAAGGAGACTGTGGCTATCTCAACGGGGTTAAGTTGAAAAAATGCTAGAAAGGTTTGCGATGAGCAGCGCAAAACCAGTTAGCACTCCATTGGCGAACCACTTTAAGCTCTCATCAGAACAGTGCCCTAAGACAGATAAGGAAGCTGAAGATATGAAAAAGGATCCGTATTCTAATGTTGTTGGCTGCTTGATGTATGCAATGGTATGTACTCGTCCTGATTTAGCTCATGTTGTTAGTCAAGTTTGTAAGTACATATCTAAACCTGGTAAGCAACATTGGGAAGCAGTCAAGTGGATCTTTCGATACTTAAAGGGTACTGTGGGACATGGAATTGTTTTTGGTAGTCAACGAGATAATCCTTTGGTTGTAGGATATGTGGATTCAGACTATGCAGGTGACTTGGATAATAGAAGATCTACGACAGGGTATGTTTTTACTCTTGGTGGAGGACCTATATGTTGGAAGTCTACTGTTCAATCTGTAGTGGCACTATCTACAACTGAAGCTGAGTACATGGCAGCGGCTGAAGCTGTAAAAGAAGCTTTATGGCTCACTGGTTTAGTGAAGGAGTTGGGTGTTCATCAAGGTGGAGTTCAGCTGCTTTGCGACAATCAAAGTGCTATTCACTTAGCTAAGAATCAGGTATATCGTGCTAGAACTAAGCACATTGATGTACGTTTTCACAAGATCAGAGAGTTGGTTGTATCTGAAGAGATTTTGTTTCAGAAGGTACACACTGATGAGAATGCCGCTGATATGTTCACCAAGCCAGTTACGACAGACAAGTACAAGCATTGCTTGGACTTGTTGAATGTTTCAAGTTGTTAAAGAACTAACGTAACCCAACCCATATTGAATGTTTCCTAAGGGGCAGGATATTCGCCAAGGTGGAGATTTGTAAGGTATGGCTCATAAATATACCGGTAAAGAGGACAGCGGATGGAGCAGAGTGAGCGAAGCGAACACAGCAAACATCAACTGTCCTTACAAAGAAAGTCTCGTAGAGGGGGTTACGATTATGTGGGTTGGGGGTGCGGCGGCTGGGCCCCCACGGTACGGTACAGGGTTAATTTTGTAATTATGTACCAGGGTTTTCTATTATAAATAGAGATGTAACTTAAACCTATGAGAATTGAATAAAATTTTTTAGCGCCGCCTAGGCACTGAGGACGTAAGCACATTGCCGAACCTCGTTAAAATTCTTGTGTTCTTTCGTTTACTTTGCCCGATTTATCAACATATTCCTAATCTAATTTTTCAATATGTGAGGCAGACGGACATTACGATGATTTTGAGGTAGAAGAAGATGCAAGAGCATGCTTTCCATGCCCCTTCTGCTATGTGGAAATTGATATCCATGCTCTCTGCAACCATTTGCAGGAAGAACACTGCTTTGATTTGAAAAATGCTGTATTTTCTGTTTCATCTCTTATTCGCCTCATTCTAATAATCGCCTCTGGTTAATTTGAATTTATACAATGCAATATGGTTCTGTAAGTGGATTTCTCTTGATGGTTATTTCAGGTTTTTCCTCTATGTGCTGCAAATCTTGGTAAAGATATGATAGGCATTGCAACATGCTAGTTCATTAAACGTTGCTCTCTGTTTTGCATCCTCAGTAAATGTAGTTTGTTTTATGTTCAAACATGATTTTTATGCTTTGGGTTTACCTGGAAATGTTTTAATGTATTGCAGCGAAGGGGAAAATCCCAAAAGTCCAGTGTCTGGTCCGGTAGTGCTGCTATTCTCGGCAGGGAATTGACCTCGTTTATTGGATCGGCAACCGGTGGTATAGGAAATGCACAAGAATCTTCCCCCAATCCGTTTCTTTCACCTTTTCTTTGTAGTGCTCCTGTTTCAGACACCAAGGATGTTGTTCCACATGAATGGCCCGACAATGACGCCACCATTGTTTCTAATTTGAAAAGGTATATACATGGTGTGATCATGCTAAACTGCAAACTTCTATGTTAGATAAGATGTGCACTAGGAAGCTGCTTAGGAATACGAGGAAATAGTTCGAGTCTAAGGCCACATGATGGCACTAGGATTTGGTAGAGACATGCACAAATGAGTCACTTATTGCTTTCTTTCTGTTGCAGAATTGAATCCCTTTTGTTGGACAAAGATCATACCGAGAAGAGAAGGCAAAGGGCAACATTTGTTCAAGAGGTGATCATGTCAACCATATTCTAGAGTAATATACTATATAAAGGCAATATAAAGCCACAGTATAAGCAGTGTAGAAACAAACTCTACCATTATTGAAGTAAAGCTATGTTTTGTTTCTTCTTTTTTTCTGTATTCCCCTTCTTTACAGTGTCCTACGCTAAACATCATCAATGCAAAAGATTTTAGCAAGCAACAGAGACGAATAAAATCACGAATTATAACATGGCTATTAACCAACTACTTAAGCACGAGTCTGGAGCAAAAGAAATCCAAAATATATGACTGAAATCAAAGAGGTTCTAAAAATTGTGATGAAACTAATTGCATGACTTTGACATTTGACATATGAAGTTTTTTGACATCAATGTGAAGACAAATAACATTTCTTGCAACGCCAAGGTATCCAAAAATCACTCAATGATAGACTGGATAACACCGGCTCCGACTGTCTTCCCTCCTTCTCTGATAGCAAACCGCATACCTTGCTCACAAGCGACCGGCATAATAAGCTCGACTACCATCTTTACACGGTCGCCGGGCATAACCATCTTAGACTCTTCATCCTTATCATTCATAATGGCAGTCACCTTTCCAGTGACATCGGTGGTCCTCATATAAAACTGAGGCCTATAACCTGCAAAGAAGGGTGAATGCCTACCACCCTCTTCCTTCTTCAACACATAGACAATGGCGCTGAACTTAGTGTGTGGAGTGATTGTTCCTGGTTTAGCCAAAACCATCCCTCTTTGAATATCCGCCTTTTGAATACCTCTAAGTAACAAACCGACATTGTCGCCAGCCATGGCGTCGTCTAATATCTTTTGAAACATTTCCACACCAGTAACTGTGGTGTTCCTCGTTTCTTTCAATCCTACAATTTCGACAGTCTCTCCAACCTTAACGGTACCTCTCTCAATACGACCAGTGGCAACAGTGCCACGACCTGTGATGGAAAACACATCCTCAATGGCTAACAAGAAAGGCAAATCTGTTTGCCTTTGAGGAATAGGAATATAACTATCAACAGCATCCATAAGTTCATAAATCTTATCAACCCATTGGTTTTCCCCTCTTGGGATACTGGGTTTACCCATCAAAGCTTCTAAAGCTAAAAGTGCAGAGCCAGAAACAATAGGTACTTCATCACCAGGAAATTCGTAACTAGTAAGCAATTCACGCACCTCCAATTCCACAAGTTGCAAAAGCTCCTCATCATCAACCTGGTCTTGTTTGTTCAAGAACACAACCATGTTTGGTACACCAACTTGTTTAGCCAACAAGATATGTTCTTTAGTCTGGGGCATGGGTCCGTCGGCGCCGGAAACGACTAAGATGGCACCGTCCATTTGGGCAGCTCCGGTAATCATGTTCTTGACATAATCGGCGTGCCCGGGGCAATCCACGTGGGCGTAATGGCGATTCTCGGTTTCATATTCGACGGTGGCGGTGTTGATGGTGATACCACGGGCACGCTCTTCAGGAGCGGCGTCAATTTCGTCGTACTTTTTAGGGGCACTGTTCCCCATGGAAGCTAAGGCCATAGTTAGGGCGGCGGTCAAGGTGGTTTTGCCGTGGTCGACATGACCAATGGTACCGATGTTGAGGTGGGGCTTTTTGCGTTCGAATTTTCCACGGGCAGCTTTGACGGTGAAAGAGGCACGGCGGCGGGGGAAGACGGAGGTGGTGGAGACGGTGGTGATGAAAGGAGGGAGGAAAGAAGAGGAGAGGTGGGTAGGGGCTCGTTTAGAGGAGAAAACGGCAGAGGTGATTGAGGAGTGAGTAGGAAAAGGGGAGGCTTGTGGGCACCTAAGCTTAGTAGAAGTGACGGCGGCGGCTGGTGATGAAACTGCCATGTATTTGCTTCGAGGAAGGAAGGTTTCAGGCTTTGGATTTGGGTTAGGGGATGGAGAATGAGAAGGGGATTTTGGGGTTGGTTTGTTATCTTATTCTTGAGGCTTCAGATTCAGGGTCTGAGGGATGGGAGGTGTTGAAATGAACGGCTAATATCACTTGTTATTTTATCCTCTTCTGATCACTTGGGGTACTTTTGAAATTTCCCCGTCCTGCTCTTATCATCATATCTTTCCATTCCATTTACTGCTATCTTGCAACCGGTACATTCTAGTTTAAAGTTTTTAAAAAAATAAAAAATATTAAAGATGGAGTGTATTTTAAAATATTATTTTTATTAATATTTTTGGTTTAACTTAAAATGTTAAAATATATATAAATATTTCACAAATCAAGAAAATGACCTCTTAAAAAAGTTTGGGATGGGCTTACTCGACAAATATTATGGTTTAAATTATTTGAGGACACGAAAAGACAGCAAGTTTGGGAGTAGATGTTTACATAGAGTCATAGACCACTCTAGCCCCTTATCGAGCCACGTCTCTGAATCAGGATCTCAACTTCCCTTGAAGCTTCAATGGTCTCCAAATCCTCCCCTTTCCTTTTCAATAAATTAATTAGTTTTCTGTCAGAAAAAATATTGGATATTTATGTAAAAGGAAAATAAAATACACTTTTTATTTTATTAAATGTGTTCATTATTAATTTATTAAAAATAAAAAATTTTAAATTTTTACAATAATTATTTTAAATAATTAAATTTTATAAAATATATATTTAAAAATTACTTATTTTTTATTTATGGGAAGATTCCTTTTAGGGTTTATTTTATTTTTTTAACCGTCAGTAATTTTTATCTTCATTTTGTGACCGGCGACGACATCATCCTTGGTGCTAGTCACCGACCGTCGATATTCGTTGTTTTTCTTTTGCTTTAATATAGTATATCTTTGTTTTTTCTTGAATAATTTTCTTTATGACACATCTTCTTTTGTTTTTATGGACGTTTTTTTGTTGTTTGGCCATTGTTTTCATTTTTTCTATTTTCAGGTAAGATTTGACATCGTCACGACTGATTAAGATGAAGCTTATTTGTTATCATGTTGATATTGTAACATCCCAATTACTGGGTAAGTGACCAAATTGTAGGAATTTATAAATTCAGTGGTTGAATTATAATAAAGTGATAAGTTTAGTGATTTATGGAGGAATTTTGTGTGTTGGTTATTATAGCAAATATGAATGTTTAACAAGGGAAAAATGGTAATTTACAGGGGAATGATATTTTAGGATAAATATGAGGTAATGAGAGAAGAGTTGAACTCTTTCATTCTCTGCTCCTTTAATTTCTGGTTTAGTAATAGAAGGTTGGTTATTATAGAAGCTTAAGGAAAGCTTATATAGCATTAAAACAACAAGATGAGTATTTTCGAGAAGGGTTTGTAAAATGGGTTTTTAGATGAAATTTTGTTATGGATGAGTTTTTGAAGTTTGAATAAAATTTTTGACTTGTCAATAGGTTAATTAAAAGATTAGGAGTGATAGAATTGGGTAATAACATGTTTGAATGTTGAGTATGATTTGAAGATTCAAGTGTTTAAATGAGAATTTGGGATGTTTGAGAGTTATAAATGTGTACAAGTTGGTTTGAAGGTATAAAGGTGAGTTTATAAACTCAAAGAATGTGTTTAAGAGAGTTTTTGGTGGATTTTAGGTAATTTTCGAGTTGAAAATGGCCATTCTGGGTATAGTGTATCGGTACCCTTAGGAGAAGTATCGATACCTGATGAGTTGAACATGCATAATTGAATGAGTATGTATCGGTGCACTGAGGAGTGTATCGATACCCTCAAAACATCGAGTGCTATTTGTGTATCAGTACACTGAGGAGTGTATCGATGCCCTCAAAACATCGAGTGTTATTTGTGTATCGGTACACTGAGGAGTGCATTGATACCCTCAAAACATCGAGTGTCATTAGTGTATCGGTACACTGAGGAGTGTATCAATACTCTTTCCATTTCGAGTGCAATTTCGGTATTGGTATATATGTAGGTACCGATACCCCCTACGTATGAAATTAAATATAGGGTTCTTGTATATCAAGTTATTATGATTCGATATAATTGAGATGAGATTGATATTGATTCTAGATTGTTTGTGTAGTGACTGAACGCAAGTGAATTTCCAATAAGCTTGCCATTTCGAATATCGATTTGAAAAGATTTAGATTAGACTTTAGTGAGGAAAAGGTGAGTGCAACTTCCCTTTTTCGTAATAGAATCGAGGAAGGCTTTCGATAAGCCAACCTTAGTGTTTTCTATCGAAAACTTTATATTTATTTTATGATCTATTTCAATGTTTTATGAAATTTTCATTTTTACGATCTATGTGTTATAAACCTTGACAATTGAATATGAACTTTGAATAAGTGAATGTGAATATACTCTATGTCAGAGAAGTTATTTAAATAAGAAACACTTTGAATAAGGATTGAATCTAGTTATGTGATTTAAAGCCCAATGTATATGTAAGATGATTAGAGGTATAGTTGGCATGCCAAGAGTCGAGGGTCTATGTGGTCCTTCGGGACAATTATGTGGTCTTTTAGGACAAATATGTGGCACTTCAGTGCAACCCTATGTGGCACTTCAGTGTAAACTATATGGTCATTCAGGACAAATATGTGGCACTTCGGTGCAAATTACGAGCTGTGGTGACAGTATTAGTGCACAACCTCATAGTACTCAAATACCTAGATTCTCAATAGTATACTTTGGGCAATTGGAACAAAGACATACAAATTATAATTAATCATAAGTATATCTTTGATATGGAATTCAAGGAAGCTCTTTGAAAAATATTTTTAATAAAACATACAAGATTCATGTTAATAAGTTAGCACTATTTTATTGCCTCACTAAGTCATAGACTTAGTGTGTGTTCTCTCACGTGTAGGTTTGAAGAAGGTTGACGATTGATCTGGAGTTGAGGATAGTATACGTTTCTTAAGATCAGATCATTGCAAATTAAATGTAGGTTGTTGCTTATTTTGTAAACTGTTGGCATGCATTATATGTTTAATTTGAAATGCTCTGGTCGATTTTGTAAACTCTTACCTTTAAGGTTAACTATGTAAATAATTAAGATATTTTGTGAAATGATTTCCAATTTAGAATAGTATTATTTTCTTTATTTTGATTGGAACAATAAGTTTTAAAATTATGCCTATTTGTGATTTTCGTATGTTTGAAAAGTCAAATGTGGCACCTCGGATTCGTATATGGGTCGGGTACGGGTATGGGTCAAGGGTGTTACATTTAATTGTATCAGAGCTATGGTTTAAGTGATTTTAAGTTCAAAATGAATTCGTTTTTGATTTTAAAAAGAGTACATGCCAATTTTTAATAAAGTTTTCTGATCTGATAAGGGAATCAATATGCTATCTTTACTAATACCTTTAGTAATTTGATCTTAATAGATTTCGAACTTTGAAGGTTCCCGAAGTGATGTGGGAGATAGGATGGAGGATAGTAGTAACTCCCATGCCCCTAGTAGACAGAGTAAGAAACATGCACAACCTGGAGTTCCTGTTCAAGATCAGGGGATATTCTTTCAGACGTTGGACGCTATCCTGACGCGTTTCCAACAGTCTATCTCTTCATCCCCTAAGATGAATATCCCCAAAGAATTGAGAATTCTGGGAGCGCTAGAATTTAGGGGAGAAGCAGAAGAAGATCTAGTTGCTGCCGATATGTGGTTTCATGACTTGAAGGTTATGTTAGAGAATCTCCATTGCACTGAACTGGAGAAATTGGATGGTTTTATTTCATTATTAAAGGGTCAAGCCAGAATTTGGTGGTCAAATGTGACGATGCGTGCTTCAAGGGATCTGGTGAATTGGCCCTTCTTTCTGGAAGAGTTTAAGAACAAATACATAAGGGATTAGTTTATTCGGCAGATGAAGTAGGAATTCATGAATTTAAAGAAAGGGAATCACACAGTGTATAAGTTTGAGTGAAAAGTCAACAAGTTGAGTAGATTTTTTGCTGAGTTAGTTCCTACAGAGAATGACTATTGTGATTGGTTTGTGGAGGGTTTGCGACCCAGATTGAAAGAGTTGTTCTTGGCTCTTAACCTCTATTTCTTCCAAGAGGTTGTGAACCGAGCTAAAGCTCTAGAGAGAGCTCAAAATGAAAGGTTTACAGAGCAACAGACGCAATGGAATAAAAGATCTGGCGCATCGTCTAGTTCTTTGCAATCAAATAAGAGTAGAGGTTCAAGTTCTCGACCTCAGACCAAGGAAGAATCCGTAGCATCCTCGGGCAGAAGATCAAATCCGGGAAGAACAAGACAAGCTTATTCAGTGGAATCTGGAGTGGATAAGCCGAATTAATATCAATACTGTGGGAAGAACCATAGTGGAGTGTGCAGACGGGTCTCTGAAGCTTGTTTTAAATGTGGAGAGCCAGGGCATTTTATTCGAGACTGTCCAATTATGGCATGAGAGCCTACTCAGACAAAGGATCTATGACTGCACTAGTGAGAGAAAGAGGTCGAGGAAGACGAAGGAATCAATCTGAGTCAACTGCTCAACCTGAAGTACGTTCTACAACTCGGGTTTACAATTTGAAGACCAGTGAAGATTGTGATGACCCGAAAGTCATTACATGTACTTTTTAGATAGTCGATAAATCTATTTTGGTTTTGATTGACTCGGGATCGAATTATTCTTATGTAAGTAGTAAATTGGTTAAAGAGTTGAACCTTCCGTTAGAGCCTATTCGTAGTGAAATGATTGTGATGAATCCATTAGGAAATAGTCCCCGGGTAGGAAAAGTCTATAAAGGGTGTCCTATAAGGATTCAAGGAATTGAATTCCCTGTTAATCTATTGGAATTACCCTTTGATGAATTTTAGGTTATTATGGGGATGTAATGGCTTTATCATTACTATGCCAACTTGGATTGTCGATTGAAAATAATACAATTAACAAGTCTGGAGGGATTAGAGGTTAGTGTGGCTAGTGAAAGAATCTATCCTTTAAATAATATGATATTAGTAATGTCGGCACATAAGTTGATGCTGGAAGGATATCAAGCGTATATTGCTAATGTAATCGATAGAAGAGTTACTGAAAGATTATGAAGCGATCATTGATTATTATCCAGGAAAAGCTAAGGTTGTAGCAGATGCTCTCAGTCGAAAGACTTTTACTGCTTTGCGTAGTTTGACTGCTTGGTTGATGGTAAAAGAAAATGGTGCATTGATGGTTGAATTAAGGTTGAAACCAGTGTTGTTGGATCGGATGCAGGAGTTACAAAAGAAAGATGATAAATGTTTAGCTTGGTTTGATCGAGTAGAGAAAGGTGGACTTAAGAACTTTGAGGTTAAGTCAAACGGATGCTTATATTTCAAAAATCGTGTGTATGTCCCTAATGACTGTGAGCTGAAACGATATATTTTGTATGAAGCATATTGTAGTCCCTTAACGATGCACCCATGAGGGAAAAAGATGTATCAAGATTTGAAAGAGCATTATTGGTGGCCTGGTATGAAGAAAGATATTACAGAATTTGTAGCAAAGTGTTTAAATTGTCAACAATTGAAAGATGAGCATCAGGTGCCTTCCGGTTTGTTGCAACATATCTCAATTCTGCAGTGGAAATGGGAAAATATTACTATGGGCTTCGTAACGGGTTTGCCTTATTCGACGGGTAAAAATGATTTGATTTGGGTGATTGTAGATCGTCTTACAAAGACTCCTCATTTCATTCCTGTATGAACGGACTTCTCTATGGAGAAACATGTGGAGTTATATATCAAGAAGATAGTGAGGCTGCATGGTATTCCAATCTTGATAGTTTCTTATAGAGATCCCAGATTCACTTCGAGATTTTGGAAATCTTTGCAAGGAGCTTTGGGTACCTGATTAAATTTTAGCACGACGTTTTATCCTCAGATTGATGGGCAATCTGAGAGAACAATTCAGATTTTGGAAGATATATTGAGAGCCTGTGTGATAGATTTTGTTGGATCGTGGGAAAAATATTTGCCGCTTGTGGAGTTTGCATAATAGCTACCAATCCAACATAAAAATGGCATCTTATTAAGCGTTATATGGAAGAAAATACAGAACACCCCTTAATTTGTACGAGTTAAAATATCAGGAAGTGCATGGTCCAGACTTGATTAAAGAAGTGGAAGAAAGAGTTCAAATGATTCAGTACAATTTGAAAGTTACTTCGGACAGACAAAAGTCATACGCCGATCTGAAAAGAAAAGAAATTGAATTTCAAGTGGGTGATAAGGTGTTTTTGAAAGTATCACCTTGGAAGAAAGTGCTTCGATTTGGGCGTAAAGGAAAGGTGAGTCCTAGGTTTATTGGACCTTATGAAATTCTGAAAAGAGTTGGACCTATAGCTTACCAGTTAGCGATGTCGCCAGAAATGGAAAAGATTCATAATGTTTTCCATGTGTCGATGCTTCGGCGGTATCGATCTGATCCTACTCATATTATAACTCCAGATGAAATAGAAGTTCAATCTGATTTAAAATATGAGGAAGAACTGGTTCAGATTCTAGCTTTCGAGAGCAAGCAGTTATGGAATAAAACGATCCCACTAGTGAAGGTTCTTTGGTGAAACCATAAAGTACAAAAAGCTACGTGGGAACGTGAGGAGGATATGAGGAAGCAATATCCCACCTTTTTGTGTAATGAAAATTCGAGGACGAATTTTCTTCAAGTGGAGATTTGTAACATCCTAATTACCGAGTAAGTGACCAAATTATAGGAACTTATAAATTCAGTGGTTGAATTAGAATAAAGTGATAAGTTTAGTGATTTATGAAGGAATTCTATGTGTTGGGTATTATAGAAAATATGATTGTTTAACAAGGGAAAAATGGTAATTTGTATGGGAATGATATTTTAGGATAAATATTAGGTAATGAGAGAATAGTTAAACTCTTTCCTTCTCTTCTTCTTCTCACCGTGGACGCCAGTGGCAAAGGTAAGGATCTAAATTTTGATTGTTCCTTTAATTTTTGGTTTAGTAATTGAAGGTTGGTTATTATATAAGCTTAAGAAAAGCTTATATAGCATTAAAACAACAAGATGAGTATTTTAGAGAAGGATTTGTAAAATGGGGTTTTAGATGAAATTTTGTTACGGATGAGTTTTTGAAGTTTGAATAAGATTTTTGACTTATCAATAGGTTAATTAAAAGATTATGAGTGATAGAATTGGGTAATAACATGTTTTAATGTTCAGTATGATTTGAAGATTCAAGTGTTTAAATGAGAATTTGGGATGTTTGAGACTTATAAATGTGTACAAGTTGGTTTGAAGGTATAAATGTGAGTTTATAAACTCAAAGAATTTGTTTAAGAGAGTTTTGGGTGGATTTTAGGTAATTTTTGAGTTGAAAATGGCTATTCTGGGCCTAGTGTATCGGTACCCTTAGGAGAAGTACTGATACCTCATAAGTTGAACATGCATAATTGAATGAGTTTGTATCGGTACACTGAGGAGTGTATCAATACCCTCAAAACATCGAGTTCTATTTGTGTATCGATACACTAAGGAGTGTATCGATACGCACAAAACATCGAGTGCCATTAGTGTATCGGTACACTGAGGAGTGTATCGATACCCTTGCAATTTCGAATGCAATTTCGGTATTGGTATATATGTAGGTACCGATACCCTCAAGTATGAAATTAAATATAGGGTTCTTGTATATCAAGTTATTATGATTCGATATAATTGAGATGAGATTGATATTTATTCTAGATTGTTTGTGTAGTGACTGAACACAAGTGAATTTCCAGTCAGCTTGGCATTTCGAATATCGACTTGAAAAGATTTGGATTAGACTTTAGTGAGGCAAAGGTGAGTGCAACTTCCCTTTTTCGTAATAGAATCGACGAAGGCTTGTGATAAGACAAACTCAGTGTTTTCGATCGAAAACTTTATATTTATTTTATGATATATTTCAATGTTTTATGAAAATTCCATTTTTACGAACTATGTGTTATGAACCTTGACAAGTGAATATGAACTTTGAATCAGTGAATGTGAATATTCTCTATGTCAGAGAAGTTATTTGAATAGGAAACACTTTGAATAAGGATTGAATCTAGTTATATGATTTAAAGCCCAATGTATGTGTATGAGGATTAGAGGTATAGGTTGCATGCCAAGAGTCGAGGGTCTATGTGGCACTTCGGTGAAAATTACGAGCTGTGGTGACATCATTAGTGCACAACCTCATAGTACTCAAATACCTAGATTTCTCAATAGTATACTTTAGGAAATTGGAACAAAGATATACAAAGTATAATTAATCATAAGTATACCTTTTATATGGAATTCAAGGAAGCTCTTTGAAAAATATTTTTAATAAAACATATAAGATTTGTGTTAATGAGTTAGCACTATTGTATTGCCTCACTAAGTCATAGACTTAGCGTGCGTTCTCTTACGCGTATGTTTGAAGAAGGTTAATGATTGATCTGGGGTTGAGGATAGCATGCGTTTCTGAAGATCAAATCATTGCAAATTAAATGTAGGTTGTTGCTTATTTTGTAAACTATTCGCATGTATTATATGTTTAATTTGAAATGCTCTAGTCGATTTTGTAAACATATATATTTTGTATTTTGTAAACTCTTACCTTTGAGGTTATCTATATAAATTATTACGATATGTTATGAAATGATTTCCGATTTAGAATAGTATTATTTTCTTTATTTTGATTGGAACAATTAGTTTTAAAATTATACCTATTTTTGATTTTCGTATGTTTGAAAAGTCAAATGTGGCACCTCGGATTCGTATATGGATCGGGTACGGGTCAGGGGTATTACATTTAATGGTATCAGAGCTATGATTTAAGTGATTTTAAGTTCAAAATGAAGTCATTTTCGGTTTTAAAAAGAGTACATGCCAATTTTTAAAAAGTTTTTCTGATATGATAAGGTAATCAATATGCTATCTTAGATAATACTTTTAGTAATTTGATCTTAATAGAAGTCGAACTTTGAAGGCTTCCGAAGTTATGTGGGAGATAGGATGGAGGAGAGTAATAACTCCCCTGCCCCTAGTAGATAGAGTGAGGAGCAGGCATAGCCTGGAGATCCTGTTCAAGATCAGGGGACATTCTTTCAGACGTTGGATGTTATCCTGACGCATTTCCAACAGTCTGTCTCTTCAGCCCCTAAGATGAATATCCCCAAAGAATTGAGAAGTCTGGGAGCAATAGAATTTAGGGGAGAAGTAGAAGAAGGTCCAGTTGCTGTCGATATGTGGCTTAATGACTTGAAGGTTATGTTAGAGAATCTCCATTGCTCTGAATTGGAGAAATTGGATGGTGTTGTTTCATTATTAAGGGGTCAAGCCAGAATTTAGTGGTCGAATGTGACGATGCGAGCTTTAAGGGATCTGGTGAATTGACCATTCTTTTTGGAAGAGTTTAAGAACAAATACATAGGGGATCAGTTTATTCGGCAGATGAAGTAGGAATTCATGAATTTAAAGTAAGAGAATCGCACAATATATGAGTTTGAGTGAGAATTCAACAAGTTGAGTAGAGTTTCTGCTGAGTTAGTTCCTACATAGAAGGACTCTTGTGATTGGTTTATAGAGGGTTTACGACCCAGATTGAAAGAACTCCCGTTGGCTCTTAACCTCTCTTCCTTCCAAGAGGTTGTGAAGTGAGCTAAAGCTCTAGAGTGAGCTCAAAATGGAAGGTTTGCAGAGCAGTGAACTCAGTGTAATAAAAGATCTGGTGCATCGTCTGGTTCTTCGTAATCAGAGAATAGTAGAGGTTCAAGTTCTTGACCTTAGACAATGGCAGAATCCGCATTATCCTCTGGCAGAAGATCAAATCTGGGAATAACAAGACAAGCTTATTCAGTGGAATTTGAAGTGGATAAGCCGAAGCTTGTTTTAAATGTGGAGAGTCAGGGTATTTTATTCGAGACTACCCAATGATGGTTGGAGAGCATGCTCAGATAGAGAGATATATGGATGTACTAGTGAGAGGAAGAGGTCGAGGAAGAGGAAGGAATCAATCCGAGTCAACTGCTCAACTTGAAGTACGTTCTACATCTCGAGTTTATAATTTGAAGACCAGTGAAGATTGTGATGACCCAGAAGTCATTACATGTACTTTTCAGATAGCCGATAAATCTTTTTTGGTTTTGATTGACTTGGGATTGAATTATTCTTATGTCAATAGTAAATTGGTTAAAGAGTTGAACCTTCCATTAGAGCCTATTTGTAGTAATATGATTGTGACGAACCCATTAGAAAATAGTGCCCGGGTAGGAAAAGTCTGTAAAGGGTGTCCTATAAGGATTCAAGGAATTGAATTCCCTACTAATCTATTTCAAATTACTCTTTGATGAATTTAAGGTTATTCTGGGGATGGATTGGCTTTATCATTATTATGCCAACTTGGATTGTCGATTGAAGCGAGTACAATTAACAAGTGTGGAGGGATTGGAGGTTAGTTTGGTCAGTGAAAGAATCCATCTTTTAGCTAATGTGATATTAGTAATGTCGGCTCAGAAGTTGATGCTGGAAGGATGTCAAGTGTATATTGCTAATGTAATCAATAGAAGAGTTACAAGAAGTATAATTAAAGATATTTTGACAGTGAGAGAGTTTCCCGACATGTTTCTGGATGATTTTCCTAGGTTACCTCCAGATAGGGAGGTTGAGTTTCAAATTGAAGTGATGTCAGGATCAGCACCCATTTCGATAGCTCGTTACAGGATGGCCCGAGAGAGTTAAAAGTGTTAAAGGCTCGGTTGCAAGAGCTTTTAGATAAGGGATTCATTAGACCTAGTATGTCTCCATGGGGTGCTCCAGTGTTATTTGTAAAGAAGAAATATGGTTCGATAAGCCTCTGTATAGATTATCGTCAGCTTAACAAGGATCGTCAACTTACAAGGTGGCCATAAAGAACAAGTATCCTCTTCCAAAGATAGACAATTTATTTGATCAACTCAAGGGAGCGACTGTATTTTCAAAGATCGATTTACGCTTAGGGTATCATCAGCTGAAAATTCAAGAAAAAGATGTTCCTAGAACGACGTTTAGGACTCGTTATAGTCATTATGAAATTGTTGTAATACCATTCGGGCTAACAAATGCACCTGCAGCGTTTATGGACATGATGAATAGAGTTTTTCAAATGTATGTTGATCAGTTTGTGGTCATCTTTATTGATGACATCTTAGTGTATTCTAAGTCGAAGGAGGAACATGATGTTCATCTTCGGGTAGTTCTTCAAACGTTGTGAGATAAGAAGCTTTACGCGAAGTTTTCAAAGTGTGAATTTTGGTTATCTGAAGTGGCATTCCTTGGACACGTGGCTTCTCTATAGGGCATTCGGGTAGACCCACAAAAGGTTGGAGCTGTATTAGAATGAGAGATTCTGAAAAATGTGTCAGAAGTTTGAAGTTTCTTGGGTCTCGTAGGTTATTATCGGATGTTTGTCAAAAACTTTTTGATGATATCTTTACCTTTAACCAAATTATTAAGAAATGATGTACATTTTGAATGGAATCCTGATTTCCAGAAAAGATTTGAAGCATTGAAGAAAGTTCTGACTGAAGCACCGGTGTTGGTGTAATCGGAATCAAACAAGAATTTCATAATTTTTAGCGACGCGTCCCATAATGGTTTGGGATGTGTCCTAATGCAAGATGGGAAGATAGTTGCTTATGCCTTGAGACATCTGAAGCCTCATGAAAAGAATTATCCGACACATGATTTAGAGCTAACAGTTGTTGTCTTTGCATTGAAAATTTGGCGGCATTATTTGTATGGAAAACGTTGCTACATCTTCAACGATCACAAGAGCTTGAAGTATTTATTGACTCAAATAGAGTTAAATTTAAGGCAAAGAAGGTGGATGGAGTTATTGAAAGATTATGACGCGATCATTGATTACTATCCAGGAAAAGCTAACGTTATAACAGATGCTCTCAGCCGGAAGACTTCTACTTCTTTGCGTAGTTTGAACGCTCGGTTGATGGTAAAAGAAAATGGTGCATTGATGGCTGAATTAAGGTTGAAACCAGTGTTGTTGGATTGGATCCAGGAGTTACAAAAGAAAGATGATAAGTGTTTAGCTTGGTTTGATTGAGTAGAGAAATGTGGACTTGAGAACTTCGAGGTTAAGTCAACCGGATGTTTATATTTCAAGAATCATGTTTATGTCCCTAATGACTGTGAGCTGAAATGATATATTTTGTATGAAGCACATTGTAGTCCCTTAATGATGCACCCAGGAGGGAACAAGATGTATCAAGATTTGAAAGAGCGTTATTGGTGGCCTGGTATTAAGAAAGATATCACAGAATTTGTAGCAAAGTGTTTAAATTGTCAAAAAGTGAAAGCTGAGCATCAGGTGCCTTCCGGTTTGTTGCAACCCATCTCTATTATGCAGTGAAAATGGGAAAACATTACTATGGGCTTCGTAACGGGTTTACCTTATTCTCCCGGTAAAAAGGATTCAATTTGGGTGATTGTAGATCGTCTTACAAAGATTGCTCATTTTATTCCTGTACGAATGGACTTCTCTATGGAGAAATACGCAGAGTTGTATATTTAGGAGATAGTGAGGTTACATGGTATTCCAATCTCATAGTTTCTGATAGAGATCCCAGATTCACTTAGAGATTTTGGAAATCTTTGTCAGGAGCTTTAAGTACCCGATTGAATTTTAGCACGGCGTTTCACCTCAGACTGATGGGCAATCTGAGAGAACAATTCAGATTTTGAAAGATATGTTGAGAGCGTGTGTGATCGATTTTGCTGGATCGTGGGAAAAATATTTTCCACTTGTGGAGTTTGCATATAATATTAGTTACCAATCCAGCATAAAAATGGCACCTTATGAAGCGTTATATGGAAGAAAGTGCAGAACACCCCTCAATTGGTACGAGTTAAAAGATCGGGAAGTGCATGGTCCATACTTGATTAAAGAAGTGGAAGAAAGAGTTCAAGTGATTCATCACAATTTGAAAGTTGCCTCAGACAGACAAAAGTCATACGCCAATCTAAAAATAAAAGAAATTGAATTTCAAGTGGGTGATAAGGTGTTTTTGAAAGTATCACCTTGGAAGAAAGTGCTTCAATTTGGGCGTAAAGGAAAGTTGAGTCCTAGGTTTATTAGAGCTTATAAATTATGAAAATAGTTGGACCTGTGGCTTACCAGTTAGCGTTGCCTCCAGAAATAGAAAAGATTCGTAATGTTTTCCATGTGTCAATGCTACGGCGGTATCAATCTGATCCTGCTCACATCATAACTCCATATGAAATAGAAGTTCAATCTGATTTAACATATGAGGAAGAACCGATTCAGATTCTAGCTTTCGAGAGTAAGCAGTTGCGGAATAAAACGATCCCACTAGTGAAAGTTCTTTGGAGAAACCATAAAGTAGAAAAAGCTGCGTGGGAACGTGAGGAGGATATGAGGAAGAAATATCTCCACCTTTTTGTGTAATGAAAATTCGAGGATGAATTTTCTTCAGGGGAGATTTGTAACATCCCAATTACCGAGTAAGTGACCAAATTGTAGGAACTTATAAATTCAGTGGTTGAATTAAAATAAAGTACTAAGTTTAGTGATTTATGGAGGAATTTTGTATGTTAGGTATTATAGAAAATATGAATGTTTAACAAGGGTAAAATGGTAATTTGCAGTGGAATGATATTTTAGGATAAATATGAGGTAATGAGAGAAGAGTTGAACTCTTTCATTCTCTTCTTCTTCTCACCGTGGACACCAATGGCAAAGGTAAGGATCTAAATTTTGATTGTTCTTTTAATTTCTAGTTTAGTAATGGACGGTTGGTTATTATATAAGCTTAAGGAAAACTTATATAACATTAAAACAACAAGATGAGTATTTTAGAGAAGGATTTGTAAAATGGGTTTTTAGATGAAATTTTGTTATGGATGAGTTTTTGAAGTTTGAATCAGATTTTTGACTTGTCAATAGGTTAATTAAAAGATTAGAAGTGATAGAATTGAGTAATAACATGTTTGAATGTTGAGTATGATTTGAAGATTCAAGTGTTTAAATGAGAATTTGGGATGTTTGAGACTTATAAATGTGTACAAGTTGGTTTGAAGGTATAAAGGTGAGTTTATAAACTCAAAGAATGTGTTTAAGAGAGTTTTGAGTGGATTTTAGGTAATTTTTGAGTTGAAAATGGCCATTCTGGGCCTAGTGTATCGGTACCCTTAGGAGAAGTGCCGATACCTCATGAGTTACACATGCATAATTGAATGAGTCTGTATCGGTTGACTGAGGAGTGTATCGATACGCTCAAAACATCGAGTGTTATTTATGTATCGGTACTCTCAAAACATCGAGTGTTATTTGTGTATCGGTACACTGAGGAGTGTATCGATACCCTCAAAACATCGAGTGCCATTAGTGTATCGGTACACTGAGGAGTGTATCGATACCCTTTGCATTTCGAATGCAATTTCGGTATTGGTATATATGTAGGTACCGATACCCCCAAGTATAAAATGAATAGGGTTCTTGTATATCAAGCTATTATGATTCGATATAATTGAGATAAGATTGATATTGATTCTAGATTGTTTGTGTAGTGACTGAACGCAAGTGAATTTCCAGTCAGCTTGGCATTTCGAATATCGACTTGAAAAGATTTGGATTAGACTTTAGTGAGGCAAAGGTAAGTGCAACTTCCTTTTTTCGTAATAGAATCGTGGAAGGCTTGCGATAAGCCAACCTCAGTGTTTTCGATCGAAAACTTTATATTTATTTTATGATTTATTTCAATGTTTTATGAAATTTCCATTTTTACGAACTATGTGTTATGAACCGTAACAAGTGAATACAAACTTCGAATCTGTGAATGTGAATATACTCTATGTTTGAGAAGCTATTTGAATAAGAAACACTTTGAATAAGGATTGAATCTAGTTATGTGATTTAATGTCGAATGGATATGTATGAGGATTAGAGGTATAGTTGGTATGCCAAGAGTCGAGGGTCTATGTGGTTCTTCGGGATAATTATGTGGTCATCCGGGACAAATATGTGGCACTTTGGTACAACCCTATGTGGCACTTCAGTGCAAACTATGTGGTCCTTCAGTGCAAATTACGAGCTGTGGTGACAACATTAGTGCTCAACCTCATAGCACTTAAATACCTAGATTTCTCAATTGTATACTTTGAGCAATTGGAACAATGACATACAAAGTATAATTAATCATAAGTATACCTTTGATATGGAATTCAAGGAAGTTCTTTGAAAAACATTTTTAATAAAACATATAAGATTCATGTTAATAAGTTAGCACTGTTGTCATGTATTATATGTTTAATTTGAAATGCTCTGGTCGATTTTGTAAACATGTATATTTTGTATTTTGTAAACTCTTACCTTTGAGGTTATCTATGTAAATTATTAAGATATTTTGTGAAATGATTTCCGATTTAGAATAGTATTATTTTCTTTATTTTGATTGGAACAATAAGTTTTAAAATTATGTCTATTTGTGATTTTCGTATGTTTGAAAAGTTAAATGTTGCACCTCGGATTCATATCTGGGTCGGGTACGGGTCAGGGGTGTTACAAACCTTCCCTGCTTTTGACCCTCAAATTGAATTTGGATATGTGATTTGCGTTCATGGAAATCACGTTGTTCGAGTTTATTTGGTTAGGTTTTTTAACCTTTTCCTTCTTAAGTGACTCGATAAATTTGACTCGTACTTGATTATCCGAACTGATTTACCCAATCCAAGACCTGATATAGACTCACACAATATAACATAAAATTGATCCGAAACTCGGGATAACCCGAATCAAATCGAAACTGACCCGAATTTCAGTGGGACCGAAAGTAACCCGAATCGAAAATAACCCGAATTTAGTTCGCCTATATCCAGTCTAAATCGATCTTGATTTAACTTGATAATTGAATCTAAGTGAATGGATAATTTATTATTATTATTATTATTATTATCTATTTTTAGCATTAATAAATAGTAAAATGGGGTATGTTTTATTCTCATTTTATATTATACTCTGAGTTAACCATCACTTCTAGTAATAGTTTAATGGTTCAATATAATATTTCCTCAATTAAAAGATCATCTTTATATCTGATGAAATAACTTCTAGCTCTGAATTTGTACTGTGACAATATATATTCACATAAAATTCTTGAATTTAAAGATTTATTGATTCGATTGATTAAAACTAAAGCTTAGTTCTGAATTTGGTATGTGACAATATATATTCACAAAAAATTATTGAATTATAAGTAATAAAGAGCAACACCGAAAGTTATGACGACAAAGAGCAACAACGGTTGACCTGAAAATTTAAAGGTTGACCAAAATTGAAATTTATATGAATTGGCCCGAAAATCTAATGGTTGACTTGAATTAAAAACTACCGATATGATATTGACCCGACCCAAAAATCAACCGATTTGATTTTAACCTGATCCGATATCCAACTCGAACTGAATTTTCATATACCCAAGCCAAATCTAACCTGAAGTAGACTCGATCTGAATTACTCATACTCCACCAAAATAGTTAAAAGTAATTCACTAATGGACTATAAGATTTCCATTGGATGGAATTCAAAAAAGGATAATAATCTATATATACTTAATTATTTTCCTGATTGTAGTTTTAAATAAATGGAAAATTATTTTGCCAAAAATATAAATGGAAAAATATTAAAATTTACCCATGATTGATACAAAAATAATAATATAAATATTTTTTAAAAAATAATTATATGAATTTTAAAATAGTTTTTTCAAACATTAAGAAGAATAGTAAAGATCTAAACTTCATATTAGGAAAATGAATAAAAATGTAAGGAAAAATAATACTTATTCAACATAATCAGTATTTATTGTTTCATTTTATTAAAGTTAAATAATGTGGGTGATTAACTATTATAAAATAAAATAAATTTAATATTAACTTATATAAAAAAAAATATTTTCAAATATAAATAATAAGTACTTGTATATTTTTAAGGTATAAATAGGCACGTAAACGAACTGAACATTCAATGAATTGTTCGGTAGAGAGTTTGTTTATGTTCGTTTATTTACTAAATGGACAAACATGAACAATATTTTCTATTCTTTTAATCAAATGAACGAACACAAATAAAGAGTTCGTTCGTTCATTCACGTTCGTGAATGTTCGATAATCCATTAGTTTTGTGTTTACTTTTTTTGTTAAATTTATATTTATCTTTTTTTATTTATATTCTTTTAAGATTTTTTTCTTGATTTAAAAGAAATTTATATTTTATGTTCTTTCATTTACGTTTGTTTATGTCTGATTGTGTTCATTTGTCATTTTAAGTAACGAACATAAATGGACACGAACAAACTACATTCCTTAAATGAACTAACACAAACAAAAAAATATTCCATTTAGTTGTTTGTGTTCATTTATTTGTTCGGTTAAAATTAAACAAACAAATATAAACATACTATTATTCATGTTCGTTTGGTTCGTTTACGTACCTAGGTTTAAACGTATAAGTTGTAGGTTGGGATTATCCCTCAGGTTTGAAATATTAGACTGCAAATTCGGGCTGCCTGCTGGCCCATGAGGAACCCAATAGCTTATAGAGCTACAACTAGGGGTGTGTAAGAAAATCCGATCCGATTTGTTGATATAATCTCAAAATTCAGATATCCGATCTATTTTTTTTAATTTTTAGATAATTCGGATTGAATATTCGAATAAATTTCAGATAATCAAATCAAATACGAATCTTTTAACATTTAATTTCGGATTATACGAATATCCAATAAAAATGGGCTTTTAATAAAAAATTACCTAAGCACAATAATTCTAGCCAACCAGCCCGTCCCTAACCTAAAATTTAAAATGCCCAATGCTCTAACCACTACTCAGACAGTCTGAAAATTAAAATGCTCAACGCCCAGCCATCCAACCTTTAACCTTGCCTTCATGCTTGAAAATTAAATGATTGAATCAAGTGAGTTCTTTGTTTTTCCTTTTTAACCTTTTAAATTATTTGTTTTTAAGCTTTAAAATTACACAGTAAGAATTTGTTTTGATTTTCTTCAAGCATATTGAGATAAATATAATATAATAGAATATATAATATATTATATAAAGTTATAAAACATTAAATTAAAAATTTATTTTTTAAAATTTATATTCGAATTCGGATATTCGAATTCGGATTTCCAAATATCCGATCTGAAATTCTGGATAATCGAAAACTCAGATATGCGATTTTTTTCGGATCGGATACGAATAATGATTCAAATATTCGGATATCCAAATTTTCAGATTAGATAATATCTGATATCCGAAAATGCATATCCTAATTGCAAGGTGTAGCACACCAATTTTGAACTAGAACTAGAAGAAGCGTCGGGGAATGACAATAGAATAATGTAAATTTAAATATTTGTAAATATTTAATGGTTTCGTGAATTTAAATATTTATAGCTTCAAATAATATTTAAATTTAGATATCTTAATTATTATTTATACTGGATTTAAATTATATATTGTCGAAACGGTCCTTAAGCTCGGAACGAGTCTCGACTATTTTGTGAAAAATTCAATTTTTGTAAAAAAAATGGAATCGCCATCAACCTTTTGGATTAGGTACGTCGAATACCTGAAAATCGTCTTTTTAAAATGTTTTAAGAAAACATCTTTTTAAAAGCTAACACCAGTTTGCATATAATCAAAAACTCATTCTTTGAAGAAAGATTGAGTTATGAAGTCAATTACGTATGAGGAAGGATAAACACCCCACAACACCCAAAACACCCAAAATTGGTATCTCATCAATTATATGTTGTCTCTAATAACCGAAGTCTAAGAATTCAAATATAAATTAAATTATAATCCTCTTATTATAGAAATACTCACAGTTTTATTAATGGAAAATCTTAAGGAGAAAGAGAAGATATCTCATTGTATCTAATCGAAAAGAAAATAATCCCTAAAATACATTAGGATGAGTATTTCTCTTTGCAACAGAAACAAAAGAATATAATAATTTCTCTTAAGAACTCAATATTAAGCAATTTCATGAAGTCAAAACTCAAATGAGAATTTAAGCCAATTAATCACAATCACCTATCCAATTAGAAGAGACGAAGAATGTTCAATTATTTAAAAAGATCGATACCAAGTCCTTAATATGAATTAAACGAATTGTCTCGATAAGTTTAAATAAAAAATATTTCTTTTTCTCTTTTAATCTTGATAAATTTTAGGGTTAATTAATTTTTAGGTTCACTAGTTGGGTGTTAATTTGTTTTGAAATATCAAAATAGAACATTTAGTTACCTTAAGACAACTCTTTGTCAATATTTTAAAATAAATGAACATTACCTTTAATTCAATTATGAAGTTGGTCAAAGTTATGTTTATGAGGTGTCGAAATGGTCTTTTGGAATGATCGGTTCGCGAAAAAAACGTGGTTTGCAGAATCGTCACCAATCCTTGATTAGGGTGTGATTGGGCACCCAAAAATAAATTTGTCATTTTAATAACATATTACTTTTAATTAAAACAATAAACTTGGGGTCTACATTACCAAAATTTGAGTTCGGGAGTCGGTTACGTGTGGGGAAGGATTAGCACCCCCACAACACCCTAAATCGGTACCTAGTCAATTAATTAATTGTCTTTGCAATAAAATGTACAAGTTTGAGTTTAATTTAATTTAAGATCCCCTAAAATAATGTTCTTTGAATTTTTTGATGAACATAATAATATTTAATTATTTCCTATCTAGAAGAACCGATCTATCATACCTTGAAGCAATCGATTCTTAATCAAATCGAAATAAAGAAATATTAAAATTTCATTCTAAATTTCAAAATAATAACACCCAACATAATTTTAAGAGTGAAAACGATAATATTTAATTATTTCCAATTGAAAATAAATGATGCTTTGTTCATTAAACAATCGTTTATTACCCCTAATTGAAATAAAAAATATTACTATCTCGTCTTAAATTTCAATAGTAATTCGAGTGAAAATAATAATATCTATTTATTGTTTTGAAAATTTATTGGAAAACACATGCAAAAATAAAGCAGAAATCATACATCATGTAAGTATAATTAATTATTTATTTTACCAATATTTAATGAGAATAATGATGTTTAATTAATTAAATATCTCGAGAAGAGACCTTAGATTCAATCTAACAGTCTTTTCTCGATAAATTTAATTAAAAGAACACTGTCTTTTCCTCAATCCCCGAATTTTAAAATAGATTGGATTTAATTGGTGTCACTTAATGAGATATACTTTCGTTTTAAAATTATTGAAAGTAACTTTCTTATACGTTAAGACAGTTACTTTACGATAATATTAAAACAATCGAATATTGCCCTTAATCAATTTATATTGATTCGAGTCAAGTGATGCTGATGCGGGTATCATATAAAATTAATTAGGACTAAAATGAATTAAAATGCAAACAATATGCAAACATTTAAAATAAAAATAAAAGTATGACTAAAAGATAAATTATTAAATTATCATTTCAAAATTGAAATAAAATAAAATATGCAAGGTACTATAATGAACATTAATCATATTAAGTGCTAAAATTGCAAATAATAGAAATAAATAAAAATAGGGAACTAAATTAAAATCACGGGGCCGAATTAAAATAAATGAAAACATATATTAAGGCTCGAAATATAAACATGCAAAAGTACAAGGGGCTACAAAGAAAATATCCCTAAAAAATAAATATCAGGCATAAAAAGGGTAAA
This sequence comes from Hibiscus syriacus, assembly GCF_006381635.1. Classification (NCBI taxonomy): domain Eukaryota; kingdom Viridiplantae; phylum Streptophyta; class Magnoliopsida; order Malvales; family Malvaceae; genus Hibiscus; species Hibiscus syriacus. Next base: position 12,836,614 of record NW_024063533.1, read on the forward strand.
TTATAAAAATAGTCCCTACAGGGACTAACATGCAAAAACACACTAAAGTTAGAGGGATTAAACTGATATTAGACCAAAAAACAAAGGCACGCGTAAAAATGGATAAATAGCATGTTCAGTCCCTGCAGGCGACCTTTTTGTAAAACACGCGTAAAATAAGGGGATTTAAAATGAAATTAACCCCAAAATTATTCCTATATATATAAATGTTTTGTGTTTTTTTCATTTTTCACCAAACTTAAAAAAAGGCGAGAGGGAGAGAAAGATCCCTCCCAACTGGTTTCGACCGGCCCACTGCCAGCCACCGCGAACCACCGTCAGCCACCATTTGACCGCCGCTCCGACCGTTGCACACGGTGGTCAGAATCCCCAAACTAACCCAAATCAACCCTTTCATCTAGATCTATAACCCTAGTACCATTCCTTAGGCTAAAACAACCCTAAACACCACCAAAACAAGCCCCAAAGGGTCTCGACCGTTCGACTTCTTGCATCTCCGGCCGCCGTGAAGATGAATCAGCACATCGACCCATGTAACTACTCTATATCGTTTTTTTATCTCATGCAAAGCTTTGATTTTTTTTGTTTTATTCTTATTTTTATTTCAAAATTTACAGTAAAAATATAAACAAATAAAACCGTAAAAACACCTTTAACTTTGATCTTTTATTGCTTTGTTTTCTCTTGAAAAATTCAGAAAAACCGAACCTCTATTACACTATTTTTGTTGGGTTTTATACCCATGTTTTTATATTTATAAATATAGTAAAATGTTTTCTATTGGCTAATATGTTGGTGCTTGATGATGGTTATTTCTTTGTGTTTGATGATGGCTGCTTCATGTGGGATGGACTGCTGGTGACATGGAGCACTGACAGTGTACCGCCAGAACGGCTTCGTGGGATTGGTTCGAGCGATAACACTAGTAGAGGGTTTGTTGAGTTAATCGATCGATGAATCGGCTAAGAGGGGGTGAATTGGCAATAAAAATTTTGGTGGAAGCTTTTGCAGAAAATTGAAATTATTTGCATAGCGATTTAGAGTGGCTCGACTTTCTCAACCAAAGTCTACGTCCACTACCTTAGCTATCTACACTAAGGATTTTCCAACAAATTCACTAATTTGTTCTTTCTTTTGAGGACAAAGAGTAACCTTACACCTCCCTCAAGAATTATACCCCAAATTCTTGAGAACACTCTTTCCCAAAGAGAAGAATACAAATTTCGCAAACTTACAGAAAAACCTCTCAAGGTAAGATGATTGCGCAATTCTAGAACAAAGAAAGAACACTCAGAGATGAATACAATTGAGCACAAATGGTGTTCTTGAAAGAAAAATGAATATTGAATGAAAAATAGGCTTGGAATGCTTAAAGTTGAAGTTCAAGGCTTTCTCTTTGATTATCTCTCAATTCTTGTTTCTTGTTGTTGATCAATGGCTCCTGAGCTTGTTTAAATACACCTTGGATTGATTCTGAACGTTGGGGATCATTGGTGAAGTTAATAGAGCCGTTATGGTGTGAATACCATTAAAAAATCTGTTGGGAGCGTAGGTGTATCGATACACTCTCTATGTGTATCGGTACACTCAGTGTAAAATTCAAATATTTCAACCGGTAGTTGACTTAGTTTATCGGTACATCCCATGTGTATCGGTACACTAATTACATTCGTTGTTTCTCGGAGCTAGGAGTGTATCGATTCATCTACTATGTATCGATACACAAAATGCATTCGATGTTTGGTGTGTATCGGTTCATTCAATAGTGTATCGGTACATACCTTGGTAAAAATTATTTTTGGCCCGATTAAGGTTCGAAATAATTTGTAACAATTATTTCAAAAATATTTTAAGACTAAAACACAATTTTACACTTAAGTAAGATTTAAAATTGATGTTTGAAAACTTGGAGTAATATTTTGATATTCGATTAATTTACTCGAATATTAATTTTGAAATTGAATATAAAATCTTAAAATTCAATAGGACTTTATTTGTTCTATCGAAACATCAAAATATTTTGAACAATCTCCCCCTTTTTGATATAACAAAACATTTAAGTAATTTTAAGATTTTCTTTGAAAATCATTTTTGAAATCAATTTTGAAAATTACTCTCCCCCTTACTTATTCTCCCCCTTTTTGTTAAATCAAAAAGACTCTATAAAACGTTTTTAAACAAGTTTATAAAAAATAGCCAATTGATATTTAGATAAAGTTTAAGCTACTAAGATCACAATTAAGAGAAACATTAGCCATTAGTTCATAAACAATATTTATAATCAATGTGTAATGGTAATTGGTCATATTTAACTAATGATGCAAAAATTAATAAAACCAATATAAATTAATCAAACCAAATTCAATCAATCAAAACCAAATATATATATAAGCATTCAAGTTCAAGCATCCTAACTTCCAAAATATATCAATCCAAACACATCCAAAATGTTTTAACAATTAAGTTCAACTCAACCTAAGAAAACAAAGCAAGAAAAAGGTCTAATCGTCCATCGGTGGAGAAGGAGGTGATAAATATGCCTATATATTGGCCACATCACGAGTAAGTGTGTCAACCCTTTTATCCATAGCATCGAATCGATGATTCATCTCTTCATTGTTAGCAGTTAAATGGGACTCGATGGATGCAAACCTCATGTCAAGAGTCTCCATAAACGATCGAAAGTATGGAGGCATCTGACTCTCTTGCTGTGCTGGATCGTCATCGGGTACATGATCATCAATTTCGCACATGAGTTCTTCAAGCTCTAGATCATCGTCCGCAGCCGGTGCTGAAGGAGCTCGTGAAGAGCTAACTCCCGATATTTTCTCGGTGGATCGAACCCATTGATCCTTGTCCTCGGACCATCCCGATTTCTTCAATGTTGTGAAATTTATTTGGTTCTTGAGAGGGATGGGTACATCAAGCGTGACCCTAAGGTTGAATTTGATAAACAAGTTGCTAAGAAGACAACCGTAAACTAAGGTTTCAATATATTTGGACGGGACATTGTTCATGGTTTTGACTAGCTTGGCGAAAATGATTTGTGGCAAATTTATTTTCTTATTCTTTTGGATACAATGTATCCACCATAAATCTATAACTCTAAGGGTAGAGTATATACCTTCGGATGGTCTAAACCACCAAGAGATTATCAAGTGGAGGAATGGCTCGTGATAAGTTAATAAAGTACTCGCACTCGCCTTAGCCTTATATTGGGTAGCCACAATCTCTTTTTCGTTATCTATATCATTGTTATCTAATCCAAAAATATTACTAATTGTGTAGGAGTCAATATAAACAAATTGGCCTAAGAGATAAGACCGAATACTTATGGTTTCTATACAAGACTCATTTTGGACACAAACAACATTGAAATAGAAAATGCGGACAAGTTGGTGATAAATAATTGGTTTAAGCTGAAACAATTTATCAAATTTCCAAGATCGGAGGGTAGGAAGATATTCAAATTTCATATCAACCATTTCTTGGATAGAGGAGTTTAAAATGGTCATTTCTGGTTTGTTCGGGTTTGGATTGGGAGGTGGAATAGGAGGTCGGTTTTGAGATTGGTTTGAACGACTAGATGATGACCTAGGGAGTTTACAGTGAGACATGGTTAAATATCGGAATGAATAAGGTTAGATGTAATTTTAAAACACTTGTATGAAATATAATCAATCCGAAAACTCAATATGAGTCCACAATAGTCAAGGTTCTCGAAATAATATCTTGATGGGAAAAATTTGAAAACTATTTTGAAAAAAAATGTTTGAAAAATCATATTATGTATAGTTTTCATGAAAACAATACAATTAAATAAAAAACAACAATTTTAAAATCAAAACATTTTTTATTTCAAAATTTAATTTTTTATTGACAAAATTGTGTGTTTTTGATAAAATTAGTTGTAGTTTATTGTTCTAAACTAAAATTTAACAAATGCCTGATATCTAATTCAACCTAAAACTAATCAAAACTAGTCCTAAGTTCAAAATATTAAAATATGGGTTTTAGAAAAATTACCTTGAAAAATTGGGATTGAGTGGAATGTAGTGTTGTTTGCAATGATTTGTTGATTGTAGGAGGTTTAGGAGTTGAAGTGCGAAAGAAATCCGACTTGTAATCGTTGATTTGAGCAAAATTAGAGAATAGGGCGATTTTGAGGGAGGAACGGCGTGAGAGGTTTTTGTTTTAGGTTTTGAAATAATGAGAATATTTAGGAATTAAAACCTAAAACCCGACGAGTGTATCGGTACACTCTTGAGTGTATCGATACACATTCAAGGAATGCATCCGTATACTATCATAGTGTATCGATACATAGTGAGGGTGTATCGATATATAGGTATCGATACATGGGGCACTAAAATGTTAAAATCTGTATTTAAACACTAAAATGCTAAATTAATTAGCTCTAGTGGTATTGGCAACTCATATATAAAAAATTAACAATGATCAATCATTCAAATCTATCCTTCAATTTTATTTGAACATATTATTAATTTTCACTAAAGATTATAAACTCCCTCTAACTATTATCAAATAATGCAATAAAAAATATTATTCTTATAAGCATTTTTCAAAACTAATTAAAAGTGCTAAAATTATTTTAAACACTAAGTCAAGGTAGGTTAGTTAAACCTAATTCTCTTCTAAGTGTCCAAAATATTTCTTTATCTAAAGGTTTTGTAAAACTATCCGCTAATTGGTGCAAAGTATCAACATATTCTAGAACTACATCTCCTTTAGTGACATGATCTCTAATGAAATGATGTCTTATTTCAATGTGCTTAGTTCTAGAGTGTTGGATGGGATTTTAGTGAGAAAAATAACACTAGTATTGTCACACTTGAAAGGAATGGTACCAACTTCAATTCCAAAATCTAAAATTTGTTGTTTCATCATAAAACTTGTGCGCAACAACTACCAACTGAAATGTATTCCGCTTCAGTGATAGATAATGCAACACAATTTTGTTTCTTTGAAAACCATGAAATCAGTATATTTCCTAGGAAATGACAAGTACCGGAGGTTCTTTTCCTATCTATTTTGCATACTCCATAATCCGCATCAGAGAAGGCATGCAAGCTAAAGCTAGAGTCTCTAGGATACCAAAATCCTAAACTAGGAGTGTCCTTAAGGTATCTAAAGATTCTCTTAATGGCTTTTAGATGTGATTCTTTAGGACATGATTGAAATCTAGCATATAAGAAAACACTAAACATAATGTCCGGTCTACTTGCGGTTAGATAAAGCAAAGATCCAATCATAGACCTATATAATTTAACATCTACATATTTACCTCCTTTATCTTTGTCAAGCTTTGTAGATGAGCTCATTGGAGTGGCTTGGGGTTTTCCATTTTCCAATCCAAACTTTTTGAGCATATTCTTGATGTATTTTGCTTGATTGATGAAGATGTCATCTTTTCTTTACTTGACTTGGAGTCCCAAGAAAAATGAGAGCTCCCCCATCATGCTCATCTTCAATTCACTCTGCATTAGCTTAGAAAATTCTTGGCAAAGAGCATCATTAGTAGAACCAAATATTATATCATCAACATAAATTTGAACTACTAATAAATCTTTACCTTTATCTCTTTAAAAACAATGTAGTATTATCCTTCCCTTTTGAAAAACCTTTTTCTATTAAAAATTTGAGAATCATTCATACCAAGCTCTAGGAGCTTGTTTTAAACCATATAAATCTTTTGTCAATTTAAAAACATGAGGTTGTTCCACATACACTTGTTCTTTTATAAAACCGTTTAAAAATGCACTTTTAACATCCATTTGATATAATTTAAATTCATTGAAACATGAAAATGTTAATAACATTCTAATTGCTTCCATCCTAGCTACGGGAGCATATGTTTAATCATAGTCTATGCCCTCTTCTTGAGTATAGCCTTGAGCAACAAGTCTAGCCTTGTTTCTCACTATATTACCACTTTCATCAAGCTTATTCCTATATACCCATTTAGTACCTATAGTAGATTTATTACAAGGCCTTTCAACTAATGTCCACACTTTACTTCTCTCAAATTGATTTAATTCTTCTTGCATAGCCATAATCTAATTTTCATCTTTTAATGCTTCTTGGATATTCTTAGGCTCTATGCATGAGATAAATGCAACATAATTGCATATATTTCTAAGAGAGGATCGAGTTGTTACCCCTTTGGATGGATCACCTATAATTTTACCATCCCTGACATAGTTGTATTCTCTTGGGTAAGAGATTTCCTTTTCTTTAATGGTTGGATTCTCGAGAGCATCGTGAGTTTCCTCATCTTTCATTTCTTCATTTGATGATGGTTTTCCAACGTCATGTCTAACGTCATTTGTATTTACAATACCTACATTATCATCAACATAAGAATCCTTCCTCGAAAGGGGATTATCATCGAAAACAACATGAATAGACTCTTCTACCACTAAATTTCTTTTATTAAATACTTGTTAAGCTTTAGAATTTAAGGAATAACCCAGAAAAATTCCTTTATCACTTTTAGCATCAAATTTGCCAAGATTGTATTTACCGTTGTTTAAAACAAAATATTTACATCCAAAAGGATGAAAATAGCTAATGTTAGGCTTTTTATTTCTGAAAAGTTCATATGGAGTTTTCTTTAAAATAGGCCTAATCATTACTCAATTAATAACATAACAAGTGATATTTGTGGCTTTTGCCCAAAAATATTTTGGCAAATTGTTTTTCACAAAGCATGGTTCTAACCATTTCTTCTAAAGTTTGCTTTTTCCTCTCAACAACTCCATTTTGTTGAGGGGTTCTAGGTGCTGAAAAATTATGGCTAATACCATTAGAATTAAAAAAATCAGTAAATCCAAGATTTTCAAATTCAGTACCATGATCACTCCTAACACTAATTATGGAGTAACCTTTTTCGTTTTGGATAACTTTTGAAAATGTGATGAATTTTTCTAATACTTCATCTCTAGTACTTAAGAATAGAACCCAAGTATATCTAGAATAGTTATCTACTAATACAAAATAATAATGTTTTCCACCCAAGCTAGAAGTCCTAATTGGCCTAAAAAGATCTATATGGATCAATTGTAATACTCTATTAGTTGATACATTATTAATGGATTTAACGGAGGCTCTTTTGTGTTTTCCTTTGGCACATGCATCACAGATTTTATCATTATCAAATTTTAGCTTTGGCAATCCTCTTACTAAATCTCCTTGAATTAGTCTTTGTAAAACACTCATGCTAGTGTGTCCTAGTCTCCTATGCCATAACCAACTATCATGTTCATCCTTAGCAACTAGGCACAAGTTAGTCATATTTATTGTATCTAAATGCACCTTGTAAATGTTTCCTATTCTATGACTAACAAGCATAATCCGATTAGATGCAATGTCAATAATTTTACAACCATTAGTTTCAAATAAGACATTGTATCCTTTATCACATAATTGACTAATATTCAATAGATTATGCTTTAACCCATTCACATATAAAACATTTCCTATTTGTATGGAAGAGGTATTACCTATAGTACCTATACCTTCAATGTAACCTTTTGAGTTGTCACCAAAGGTTACCACTCCTCCATTTTTTTCGTTAAGCTCTATAAACTGCCTCTTATCTTCGATCATGTGTCTTGAGCATCCACTATCAAGGAACCATGAATTTGAACTTGTATTTTGCGCCTTGTAGCAATGCTCCTTTTCCTACAAATATAGATTAATTTCTAATTTTTTGTACCCAATTTCATTTGGGTCCATATTCATTAATTTCTAAAATTCTAGTCCCCTTGGGTATCCTTTTGTGTAGGTTATCCTTATCTTTAGTAGTAATGAGTTATTTAGAAACCCATATACTTATAACGATTTTACTATTAGAGGTTCTTTGGGGACCTTTATGATTGTAGTTTTTAAAACTTTTTCTAACAAAGTTGGATTTTGAACTTTCTCCATTTTCAAAACGTTTTGTTCCAACTTTATTGAAAGAAGCTTTAAGATCATCAATTTCTTTTTGATGAGTGTCATGAACTCTTGAAAGTAAGTTATGCAAATCAATAATTTTCTTTTCAAACTCATCTAGTTTGATTTGGAAATTTTTAATCTTACTCTCAAGATCAATATTGGTCTTCGATATGAGATCATTCTCGTTTTTTCAGTTTTGAAATATCATTCTTGTATTTCAAAAATATTTTTTCATAATCCGAAGCCAACCCAGTGTATTACTTTACTAACTCATCAAAAGAATAATCTTCAAAATAAGATGAGTTAGGAGTTACCTGAGAATTCTCCTCGATGGCCATTAAGCACAAGTTTTCTACTTCTTGTTCATCTTCATCGGATTGTTCATCATCACTCCATGTAGCCACGTGTGCCTTGTGCTTCTTCTTGGATTGACCATTCTTTTTCAATCATGGACAATCGTATTTGACATGCCCCGGCTTTTTGCATTCGTAGCAAATGATGGGGTCCTTCTCCTTTGATTCAGTTTTGAAGGCTTAATTTCTTTTGAATTTTCTTCCTCTATTGGGATTCATTTGTTTTCTGAATCATTTGGCAAATAATGCCATTTCCTCGTCATCGTCATCTTCATCTGAATCGCTCTCATCTTTTGTAGATTTAAGAGCAACTTTAACTTTCTTCTTTTTCTTTGTCTCGTCCTTATTTTCGAGGTCTACCTCATCTTGAATAATCATTTCATGCGTGAGGAGAGAACCAGTGAGTTCATCAAGTGTTAAAGACTTTAAGTTTTTAGCTTCGATGATCGCCGTCTTCTTCGATTGCCAAGCTTTAGGAAGAGAATATATTAACTTCCTCATAAGCTTCACATTTGAAATGATCTCTCCATATGATTTGAGACCATTGACAATCACGAAAAATCTATCCGTCATAGCTTTGATATCTTCATCCGGTTTCATCCTAAAATTTCATAGCTATGAGTTAGAAGACTGATTTTAGATTCTTTTACCTCGTCTATGCCTTCATGAGTGACTTGTAGTTTATCCCATATTTCCTTGGCAGTTGTACATGATGAAACTCTTCCGTATTCATCTGGTCCAAGAGCACAAAATATAATATGGATAGCCTTTGAGTTGAGCTGGAACATTCTTGTCTCTCTTTCACTCCACAATCTTGAATGAGTGGATGGTATGGTGTATCCGATTTCTACGATATTCCATGCTCCCATGTCACTTGCTTGAATGAAGTACCTCATTCTATTCTTCCAATAAACATAATTAGCTCCATTGAAGAAAGGAGGCTTGTTGACGGGCATTGAATCAAGAACGAAGTTGAAGTTTGAAGTGGAGGCCATTGATGACTTGAATATCGATATAACTCTTCCTAAATCGACTCAAGAGGTAGTTAAACCTTCAAATGAGTGTAGATCTGATATCAATTGTTGATTTAATCGATCGATGAATCAACCAAGAGGAGGTGAATTGGCAATAAAAATTTTGGTGGAAGCTTTTGCAAAAAATTGAAAATATTTGCACATCAATTTAGAGTGGTTTAACTTTCTTAACCAAAGTCTACGTCGACTACCTTAGCTGTCCACACTAAGGATTTTCCAAAAAAATCACTAATTTGTTCTTTCTTTTGAGGACAAAGAGTAACCATACAACTCCCTCAAGAATTATACCCCAAATTCTTGAGAACACTCTCTTCCAAAGAGAAGAATACAAATTTAACAAACTTACAGAAAAACCGCTCAAGGAAGATGTTTGTACAATTCTAGAAAAAAAAAGAACACTCAAAGATGAATACAATTGAGCATAAATGGTGTTCTTGAAAGAAAAATGAATATTGAATGAAAAATAGGCTTGAAATTCTCAAACTTGAAGTTCAAGGCTTTCTCTTTGATTCTCTCTCAATTTTTGTTTCTTGTTGTTGATCAATGGCTCCAGAGCTTGTTTAAATACACTTTGGATTGATTTTGAATGTTGGGGATCATTGGTGAAATCAATAGAGTCGTTATTGTATGAATACCATTAAAAAATATGTTGGGAGCGTAGCTGTAACTATACACTCTCTAGGTGTATCGGTACACTCAGTGTAAAATTCAAATATTTCGACCGTTAGTTGACTTATTGTATCAGTACATCCCATGTGTATCGGTACGCTAATTACATTCGTTTTTCCTCGAAGCCACGAGTGTATCGATGCATCTACTGTGTATCGATACATAAAATGCATTCGATGTTTGGTATGTATCGATACATTCAATAGTGTATCGGTACATACCTTGCTAAAAATTATTTTTGGCCTGATTAAGGTTCGAAATACTTTGTAACAATTATTTCAAAAATATTTTAAGACTAAAACACAATTTTACACTTAAGTAAGATTTAAAATTGACGTTTGAAAACTTGGAGTAATATTTTGTTATTCGATTAATTTACTCGAATATTAATTTTGAAATTGAATATAAAATCTTAAAATTAAATAGGACTTTATTTGTTATATCGAAACATCAAAATGTTTTCAACAGGGTTCTAAAAACCCTAACTGGCTTTGATCCAGGCCATTGTATCTCTCCCATATCCAACGGTTGAGAGGGTTGGTGGATGGAGATTCTTGGGAAACCCTAGAAGAAATCCTTAACGGGTTTAGGGCTTGTTGGGTTCTGTTCTTGGGCTTGGATCGATTCTGGGCTCAGGTTATCCTCTGTTGGGCCTCCGAGTTGGGTGTATTGGCCTTCCAGGTTCTGGGCCCGATTGGCCTATTATATTTTGTGATATGTAAATAATAATAATAATAATAATAATAATAATAAAGTAAATTAATAATAATAATAATATAAGAATCATAATCATATAATAATAATATGACAGAAAACGAGTGTCGACAGTTGCCCCTCTTTTTCTATTCTTATATCAACAAGAATAGGGCAAAGACGAAGAGACAATGTGTTTTTCCTCCGGTCAATTTCAAGGTTTGAAATATAATAAGGGATCTATTCTGCCATCACTCAGGGAATATCAGATATGGGGATGTTGATCCATTTCGCTTTCACTCAGGGAAGATTGAATCGGGGCAGACTTGTTCCGCTATCACTCGGGGAATATCAAATCTTGGAAAAAAAGGATCTGTTCCGCTTCTTCTGAAGGGAATATCAAATCTGGGGGAGGTTGATCTATTGAATCAGGGCAGACTTGTTCCACTGTCACTCAGGGTGCGTTTGGTTCATAGAATGTAAGATTACTAGTGGGAATAAAAGATTACCAGGGAATATGATTACTGGGAATGTTGTATTTTGTGTTTAGTTGGTTTAGCAGGAATGTAAGATTACCGTGTTTGGTTAAAAGAATAAAAGATTATTGGAATGTATATTTGACCAAATTGTCCTTATTATATATTTGTATAATATTACAAATTGTAAAATATTTATATATTTTCTTTAAAAAATTTAATTCATAATATTTATATAATTATTTTTTACAAAATTAAAAATATAAAAAAGGTTTAATGAAAGGGTAAAAAAAATTTTAATCCCTGAACTTCATATAAATTTTAATTATAGACTTTTTTTTTTGTAAATCTAAAATAATTTAAGGATAAATTTGTAATTTAACCTTCGTAGAATTTTTATTATTCAATGACAGAAGAAGGATATTTTTGAAAAAAAATATAAATTTAAGGGTATTTTAGTCCAAAACACCGTAATCTAACAATATCTAAGGGAAGGGAGGTAATGACATTCCCGGTAATATACCCCAAAAATCTACTATTGGTAATAAAACATTACTGAGAATGAGATTCCAGGCCAACCAAACATGGGAATATGGGAATCCCACTATCCTTGAACCAAACACCCCCTCAGGGAATATTAAATATAGGAATAGAGGGACTTGTTCCGCTTCTTCTGAAGGGAATATCAGATCTAGAGGAGTTGATCCATTGAATTGGGGCAGATTTGTTCCGCTGTCACTCAGGGAATATCAAATCTTGGAAAAGAGGGACCTGTGAAAACATCCTGCCCAAAGGTCTTATAGATGGCCCGAAGGACTTATCATCTTGCTCGAAAGACTTACAGATGACTCGAAGGATTTAAGCATCATGCTCAAAAGACTTACTAATGGCCCGAAGGACTTATAAATATTGGAAATAGTTTACTCGGTAAGAAACCTCTCTTATTTTTCAAAAATTTCAATTTTCAGATTTAAATGAGAAACCTTTCTCATTTCATTTTTTACTTATAAAATAACTTAATGGTTGGGGAACGTGCCCCACTTCAAGTAATGCTTCCTCTGAGGATTGGGCCCACCATGTTCTTCAGGTTCTACCTCCTTAAACATGATTTCATGTATTTGAGGTTTGAATTCTAGCTTCCACTTGTTGGGATTTTAAAACTATGAATCTTTTCTTTTCCTTGGAAGATCTGTAAAACCCATACATTTATGTGTGAAATGCGAATGCAATGCAATGCATTTTCTTTTATGCAAATGATGTTCTCATGGATTCGTAAATGCTGATTCAGTTTTCCTTTCACTCTAAAGTGGGGAACCATGCCTTATTCCTCTTGATCATTCTTCTCTAGGGTTCACGTAGATATCGGTGTAACAGCTTGCAACTTCTGAAGATCTGCCCAATCATCTTGTGGTCTTTGTTTTCTTTCTTTATTTCAGAGGAAGTGTTTTCTCTCTCGAATTCTTACTGAGGTCAGTAATATGATCTTGATGCCCCCTTTCAGTCCTTGGCTCAAATACACTTTCAGAGTTGTTCTTCTAGGACTCTTCCATTAATTGATGCTCAGCTGATTTACTTTACAAGGTAATATCTACTCAAATTCAGAGTTTGGCCCCTGAAACTTCAAAGTGTGAGACTTTTTCTTAATGTCCTCCGTGTCTGAAATTTGCTATCTCAATATGATCTGGCTCTTTGGTCATGCCCCAAAGTGGGTATTTTCATGGCTCCTCCCTACTTGGGTGCCAAAATTCATAATTCACTGGTCGCATTCTGACCTTTTTACTAAGCACTGTGATATGTTTCCATTTCAAATAGGGCAATCATTTGCCTCTCGATGGGTTACCGACAACGTCATGGGTAAGTGCTACGAGTTCTATCCTCCAGTCCTTCTGGTCTCTTGAACTATTTGTTTTTGAGATTGGGGAATGTTTCATTAATCTAGTGTCGCCTATTATTTTCCTTTAAGAATTAGAATAACCCTCAACAGCTTTTAAGATCTCCATCTTTCGAGAAATCAACTTGTTTATTTGCCCATATCAAAATATCTAAAAGAGTCTTTGATGGGGATCAAATAGCTATCTCCACGTGGTTACGTACATGAATTCAACTAACATATCATTCCTTGGTATACACTCTTTAACAAATGAACACGAGTGTCAAGGTTTTGGGCTACTTCATATTCCATGCACTTTAAAAGATCAGTTTAAAGTAATAAAAACAAATCTTTTGTTTTCTTTTGAACTATGTTAATCTACTTATAATATGCTTATAAATGAACAAAATTGGGGTTTGAAATGATGAAATTGGAATTTTTACAAAGTCATGGCTATCATGAAAATGATAAAAATCAAGAAATAAAGTCAAATGCCTCAAGCATCACCAACATGAATGTTCTTGAACCAATCAACTTGATATAATTTGGAGCACTGAGGTAAGCTTCTGTCTAGAAGAACGCAAATGTTGCCAAAATATCTATAGTTATGAAACTCCTCTCAAAATATCAGACTCTTGTGGCTGCTTTACTTGCCTGATGTTTATCAAAATGTATTCGAGTTGCCATTTCAAATTTTCACCTCAAGTCCTTCATTTGGCTTTAAAACGATCTTGGTGGATTCTCTTCTTAAGCTCCTTTTCAATTTTCCATATTCTTTTTCTTATCTATTATTTCTTCTTCTTTTTTTCTTCTTTTTTTCTTTTCTTTTTTTCTTTTTTTTTCTAAGTGTGGCATTTCTAAACTATAATCAAAATTACTGGGCCACTCAATTTATCTTCATCGATCTTTATAAAAAATAACGCTTCTATAGAAAAGACCTTATTGATAACATATGGTCTTTCTTCCCTTAGACACCTATTTTTCATGGGAATCCTAATGAATTGGCAAGATCTTTTCAATCACCAGATCACCCTCTCAAAATTTTGAAGCTCGTTTTGTTTGCTTCTGACACATCTGTTCCTGGCAGATAGCTTCCGACCTCTTTTTTTCAATGAGGTTGAAATGATCGTGTTGAGATTGGGCTCATTTAGCTTGGTCTTATATTTATCTTTGTCAGAACTTGAAGTAACAAAATCTCAATCATAGTGAGCAAGGTTAAATAGAAGTAGCATTGTTCCTTGTTCGAATACATACTGACGTATAACATGCATACACGATGAATGAAAATTTCTTATGATAGTTCTCATTATCCTTGCCTCATAACCTCAATCATTCTCTTTATGGATGCTATTATCCTCATAGTGTAAACCTCAATTTTTTTCATACTATCAATGCTAAAGAAATCCAATCTACTAGTAAGAGGATAGTAGACGATTTTTTTGGAGAAATTAACACTGTCTCAATTCCACGTCCTACAGTAATAAATGCCTCATCTGAATAAATCTCTCAGAGTTTGTCATCTGATTCAATTTCTTATATAGTGGATATGCTTAGCAAGGACTCAGGGACTCATAATCATCAGATGCACTACTAGTCAGAAAATCTGTTTTGTCACTTTCTTTTAGTGCTTTTCAAGCTCATATATGGTGTCAAACAATATTTTCTCTCGTCAATTTTTCTGCCAAAGTTGGTGACTCATTCAAGCACTTTAGAGAAACATAAATATTCACCAAGTAGTAAGGAAACATGTATTATCTGAGCCTTCGATTATTCCATACCAAAGCACATCATGACTTTTGGATCAATGATTATCGGGTCTCATAATTGATGAGCTCTTTGCCCTAGTACTGGATGAGTCTCCCATTTTTCATGGATTTATTATGTTGCCCCACCGTACATTTTAATGAACTTTCAAAGATCATTAAATAAAAGATTAACAATTTACAACCACCTCTATATCCAATCCTGTTATGATTAATAGGACTAGGGAAAGATTATTTTGACACTTGAAGCATCTCTATCGATTATTGACAAAGTATTGCAAATCTTTAACTGTCTCTTTTCCCTTTGTTCCCAGACTCAGAATCCTGACTTCTTGTCTGTGAGATAAGACCT
The DNA here is from genome assembly GCF_006381635.1 of Hibiscus syriacus. Lineage (NCBI taxonomy): Eukaryota > Viridiplantae > Streptophyta > Magnoliopsida > Malvales > Malvaceae > Hibiscus > Hibiscus syriacus. The sequence continues at coordinate 12,851,783 of NW_024063533.1, forward strand.
GAATACCTTACTTTTCCATTAGCCTCAATAATTCGTTAGAAACCTCATATTCTACCTTATTTATGGCCTTATAGGTTTCTACTAAACACAGGCTACTCAAAATTTATCTCAAGATTAGAATTTAGAAACATTCATGTTATTAACGATTGAGACACCTACAAAGAAAATTTGGAACAAATATATACATTCAGAAAAGTAACAGATGTTTGTATGGGATGAACGAAAGAATACTAATAATAATAGAAGTGTCAAAAATGATAAAGAATGTAAAGAATGACAAATAATGCGAAAATGTATAAAATGATTGCCACTTGAGAAATGAACTAAAGCATCTTTAATTGCTGAAAAGTACAATTAACATAGAAACCCTCACAAAAAAATTCCTTAATGCTCGTGGGCAAAAGCATAAAGGTTAATTCCGAATATTACTCTATACTTCATCTAAAAACTAAAAGAATATCATTCGTAGTCTGATTTTTTGATGGGAAACAAGACGAGATATCAATCACAAATTTTCATTCTCGTCATCCTCAAGTATCTTACAACTCCGGATCCTCCATTGGATTTTCTTCCTCAGTTACATCCGCCAACTGTAGTTTAGCATTAACATTCCTAAACTGGAAAGTATTCTTCATGTGCTCTAAAAGACTACATTCCCCTTTCAGGTTGGCCTCTTTCCCTTCTTCTTGCCCTTTCAGCTTTTTCTTCCCTAGTTGAAAGTTAGGCCCAAATTTAGATCCAAAACGATTCTCTTTGGTGATGATAGTTTTAGCCCGGTTCTGAGCATTTATTGCAACTGCGATTGGTGGAGTATTCCTCAGACTATCTAAAATGTCCAAAGCCCCACTAGCCATCAGGAAATCTGATATAGGTGTTTGAGGAGTTACTAGTGTTGTATTTGCCCATATCGTTCTTAAACCTGTGGGCCATTCTCAGATTATATCCATTGGAGCCCTTTTGCTTTGGTTTCTTTTCCCATCTTCTCGTACCATGTGTCCTTCACCGAATTTGACTATATTAATCTCAGTTGGGGTAACGATTTTCGAGCATTGAACCTTAACCCCTTTCTTTTTTACATTACACCTTTGAATTACTTACCTTAAAGGGTCCTGGAACTTTCCCTCAAGGCTGCCAAGAACTTTAGTTGAACAATCTAGGGTTCCAGCCTGGTTTATCCAAGGAACCTCCTTATAGGTCCACTTCTCATTCAAAGGCCATTGTGGCTGGACACATCGCGGTGTAATCAATCCAGCTGTAAGCATTTTTAATGCAATTTTTCACACGAAAAGTAGAAGGGAGGGAACTGAAAACCTTGCTCTTTTTTTTCTTCTCATCCACTCCCCCTGACGAGAGACTACTTAGTGATCGCTTTGGAGATAGAACTTGGTTATCTTGACTGGATGATTGCGAAGGGTCAGAATATCTAATCATGAGTGATTGACCATTCATAGCTTTCTTGATCAGCAATTGGTCCTCTTCTATGCCCATCTTCTTTGAGTAAAACTTATCTTCTTCATTCATTGTTGGTCCAGTGGGACCCTCTACGACTACATCTGATTTTTAGAGCTGGCTTAAGATATCTTACTCCTTAACAGGTTCTCGATCACCTATCACTGTCATTTCGGCTCCACCACTGACATTCATAATCCTATTCAAAGCCTTTTCAACGGGATCCTCCAGTGGCTTCTCCCCATAGATCATAACATTCAACATCTCCATTAACTTGGTCATATGTTCTCTTGATTCTTTATGAAACCTTCTCGCTTGATGGATAATCTCTTGTTGGGTCTTTACGAGTTTCTCCTGAATTATCTCGATCTTACTAACACGTGCTAATATTTCATTCATTGCTTTCGATCTTTCCAGAAACACGCCTTGAGTAACTTTAATTGGCTCCTAGAAACTCTGCCACAATACCCTTTTATTAATATTGGTACTTTGTTAATGAATGTGAAAATAAGACTATTAATGAATAAAATGCAATGTGAAAAGGTAAATGCAATGTGGATGTAATGTAAATGCAATGCAAGATGTTGATTCTGGAATGAATCCTTAGAATAACCTTTTATATTGGAAACGAAGTTCGGTTACGAGGCTTAAAAATATCACAGATAAATCTGAGTTATCTCTCCTAATTACTGGATGTGCCTCAGTAAATCCAAGATCCTATGAGTTTCTTTAGTCTCGGGCTCCAACCAAGCATTGAGCCACTCCTTGAGCATGCTGTAGGTAGCTTGCGATGGGGTCACTTTGACAGTAATTGATGTGTGTACCTAGTCAGATCTGAGCCAATATGCAATCTGCCTCTATTTGTTAGTTGGAACTGCTTGGACTATCTAAGAACATCTACATCGTTTTCTACCACTTTTGAATCCTTCGTTCATATTACTAGCCTATAGACATCGGTCAAGGATCAACACTATGAGATGAATAATGTAATGCACAATGGTAACAAAATTAAACAAAATGACAAGAGAAACTGGTTAGTAATCATAAATGAATTAATAAGATATAATTTGTCAGTAAAACATACCTCACATGTTGTCTACCCAATCATGCTTTAGTATATCCTACCCAAACTGGATTTCTATCCATATTCTTCGTTTAAAGATAATTATATCCTCATTCCATCTAGTTGGCATGCTTATTCAAATAATTAAACCTAACCGCATGATCTCTAGTTCACATACATTTATTCGTGAATAAAAAATTACGCTACAAAAATTAAAAGGCTCAAACAGGCTTTTGCTTGTGTACTCTCCTCAGGGGATCATATGATTTAGGCAAGGCTCTATCTGGGTTCTAAGTTTACTACATGTTGGGTTTAATTCTAAAGTAATAAGTTCTCGAATTGTCCTTGTTGGTGCCCCCTTGGGCCGTCAAACCCTCAATCTTCACCCATCACATACTTTTGGATCGAGTTCAATTCTAGGGGACACACCTCCTTATGTCAATACGGAGGTGAAAACCATCACGAGGACCATAAGGCGTGAACCCCAGGAGTGATTCACTACCCCGTACGGAGGTGAAAACTACATGAGCGAGTAGTTTCTCACTCCTACTTAAATAGAAAGGAGTGTGGTTTTAGCTCATGTAATGAAAATGCAACTGTGCAGTGTGTGAGGAAAAGCGAAAACAAAGTAAACAATAATAAACAGAAAACTCAAAATCCTGAACTATTATTTACTCTATAAATATCATCAAACAGATCAGTACAACTATTTAGTGGTTAATCAAATCATAAACACTAATTTAAACCAAACAGGGGATCAAAAACTAAATAAGAACAAACCTGTAATTTTCATTTGCAAAGACAATTAATTAGTCGTCTAATGGCATGCCTCTCTAAAAAATGTCCTTAGCAGAGTCACCAAGCTGTCGAAACGGTCTTTTGGAACGACTGGTTCGCGAAAAAAATATGGTTCGCATAGTCTCCACCAATCCTTGATTATGGTGTGATTGGGCACCCAAAAATAAATTTGTCATTTTAATAAAATATTAATTTTTATTAAAATGACAAACATGGGGTCTGTGTTACCAAAATTTGAGTTCGGGAGTCGGTTACGTGTGAGGAAGGATTAGCACCCCCACAACGCTCTAAATCGATACCTAGTCAATTAATTAATTGCCTTTGCAATAAAATGTACAAGTTCGAGTCTAATTTAATTTAAGATCCCCTAAAATAATGTTCTTTAAATTTTTGGATGAACTTAATAATATTTAATTATTTCTTATCGAGAAGAACTGATCTATCATACCTTGAAACAATCGATTCTTACTCTAATCGAAATAAAAAAAATATTAGAATTCAATTCTAAATTTCAAAATAATAACACCCAAAATAATTTTAAGAGTGAAAACGATAATATTTAATTATTTCCAATTGAGAATAAATGGCCTTTTGTTCATTAAAACAATCATTTATTACCCCTAATTGAAATAAAAATATTACTATCTCGTCTTAAAATTCAATAGTTATTCGAGTGAAAATAATAATATCTTTTTTATTGTTTTGAAAATTTATTGGAAAACACATGAAAAAATAAAAAATAAATCATACATCAGGTAAGTAAAATTAATTATTTATTTTACCAATATTTAATGAGAATAAATACGAGACCTTAGATTTGACCTAACAGTCTTTTCTCGATGAATTTAATTAAAAGAACACGGTCTTTTCCTCAATCCCTGAATTTTAGAATCGATACGATTTAATTGGTGTCACTTAACGTGATAGACTTTCATTTTAAAATTATTGAAAGTAACTTTCTTATACGTTAAGACAATTACTTTTCGAAAATATTAAAACGATCAAATATTACCCTTAATCAATTTATATTGATTCGAGTAAAGTGATGCTGATGAGGGTGTCATATAAAATTAATTAGGACTAAAATGCAAACAACATGTAAAAATTTAAAATAAAAAAGTAGGGCTAAAACATAAATTATTAAATTATCATGTCAAAATTGAAATAAAATAAAAAATGCAAGGGCCTATAATGAACATTAATCATATTAAGTGCTAAAATTGCAAATAATAAAAATAAATAAAACAAGGGAGCTAAATTAAAATCACGGGGCCTGATTAAAATAAATGAAAACATATATTAAGGCTCGAAATATAAACATGCAAAAGTACAGGGGGCTACAAAGAAAATATCCATAAAAATGAATATCAAGCATAAAAAGGGTAAATTATAGAAATAATCCCTACAGGGATTGACTTGCAAAAACACGCTTAAGATAGAAGGACTAAACTGATATTAGAACAAAAAAACAAAGGCACGCGTAAAATTGAATAAATAGCATTTTCGGTCCCTACAGGTGACCTTGTAAAACACGTGAAAAATAAGGGGGATTTAAAATGTAATTAACCCCGAAATTATTCCTATGTATATATATCAATTTTTTTCTTTTTTTTTTCATTTTTCACCAAACTTAAAAATAGGAGAGAGGGAGAGAGAGATCTCTCCCAACTGGTTTCGGTAGACCCACTACCGGACACCGCAAACCACCGTCGGCCATCGTCCGACCGTCACACGCGGAGGCTAAAATCCCCAAACTCACCCAAATCAGTCCTTTCGTCTAGAACTATAACCCTAGGACCCTTTTTAGGCTAAAACAACCCTAAACACCTCTAAAAACAAGCCCCAAAGGTTCCCCCGACCCAGGTAACTACTCTATCTCGTTTTTTTATCTCATGCAAAGCTTTGATTTTTTTTGTTTTATTCTTATTTTTCTTTCGAAATTTACAGTAAAAATATAAACAAATAAATACGTAAAAAACTTTAACTTTGATCTTTTATTACTTTGTTTTCTCTTAAAAATCCAGAAAAATCGAACCTCTATTACACTGTGTTTGTTGGGTTTTTATACCCATTTTTTTCTATTTCTAAATATAGTAAAATGCTTCCTATTGGCTAAGATGTTGGTGCTTGATGATGGCTATTTCTTTGTGTTTGATGGTGGCTGCTTCACGTGGGATGGACTGGTGGCGACGTGGAACACTGGTAGTGGACCACCAGAACGACTTCGTGGGATTGGTGCGAGAAGCGACGTTGGTAGAGGGTTTTGAAAACCCTAATTGGCTTTGATCTAGGCTATTAGATCTCTCATAGATCCAACGGTTAAAGGGCTGGCGGCTGGAGATGCTTGGGAAACCCTAGTAGAAACCCTAAATGGGTTTAGGGCTTGTCAGGTTCTGTTCTTGGGCCTAGATCGGTTCTGGGCTCGGGTTATCTTCTATTGAGCCTCCTGGTTGGGTGTATTGGGCTTCCGGGATCTGGGCCCCGATTGGCCTATTGTATTTTGTTATCTGTAAAAAATAATAATAATAATAATAATAATAAAGTAAATTAATAATAATAATAATAATATAATCATAATAATATAATAATAATATTATGACGGAAAAACAAGTGTCGACATGAGGATTACATAAATCTAATAATGTTGTGCATAACAAACATATTTAACAAAATATTTAAAACCATATTAAAGTATTTAATGGATAGTAATAATAAAAATATTTAATGAATGAATATCACATATATATACTATTTACAAACGAATATTTAATTTAAAAAATAGTAAAACATGGATCCTTGTACATAAAAGCGAGGACCAAATAAAAAAATACCTAAATTAAAGGGCTAAAGTTTAGAGACTAAAATTAATAAACCCAAATTTAAAAGTTTAATCTAGAAGCTAAGATATACAATTTAATAAAGAACTCAATCAAGCTAAATCTAAAGTTAGGTCTCTAACATTAATCCTAAACGTATTTTTTTTAAATTAATCAGATAATTGAATTAGCACCCCAAGCATGAGTGAGAACTACCTTAAATTATTCCATAATTAATTCTAAATGTGGACCTAAAAAGATAAAATACAATCTAATGGGTCCAACATAAATTAAGTAAACTAATCTAGAACTATATATTACAAGTACGGAATCGTAGATTGAAATTTAATAACTAAAAAACAGATTTAAAGATAACCGGGAACAAATGAATACACAAATAGTAAATCTAAAAGGATAATCAATTTTAAGTAAATTAAGTCATTTGAGAAACAAAAATAAAAAAGTTGAAATTAAAATCACGTTAAACAAAAATATAGGAACCAAAATGAAATGACAATCAAATTACAAGTTCAAAATAAAAACTAAAAGGGATTACACAACCAAAGCACAAATAAGCCAACGAGAGGACCAAAATAAAACAAAAAGAAAATAAGTTAGGGGATCAAAACATGATTAGCCCATGGTTCATATTTAACCTAAGTATTTAAGCCAACTTTATTATATTAGGTTATTTTGAGTCACCTAAAAAAGGAAGAAGAAAAAAACTCTCTCAATTCCTCCCTTCTCTAAACTAGCTGGAACCAAGAGCCACCACCAGCCGCCGCCTCAACTGCCGTGTTTCTTCTTTCCAACCACCACCAACGGTGGTCGAAACACCCCAAACTCACCCAAACAACTCAAAAAGTACTATTTTTCTTCTCTAAACACCAAATCTATATCATAAGGCTAGAAATAACCCCTAAAAATCCCTCGAAACTAGATCAACTCTCCGTCTTAGATCAATAATGTTCTTGGGGCCTAGGAGCCTACCTAATAAAGTTCTTGGGGTATTGGAGCCTACCCAAGGTCCAACTTAGATCAATTAGGAATTACCAACTTGATCAGAGCTGAACCTCCATATTCCAAAATCCTACCCAAACAGCATCTCAATATAATATTTCATATAATAAATAGTAAATTCCATGATCAATAAATCAGGTGTAATTATATTTTCCAGTGAAAACAAGTAACCAAAGAGCATATATCAAGCAACCATAGTTCATAAACAATACATCAATAAATAAGTAAATCATAATATCGAATAGTTAAAAGATTAAGTAAATCAGTAACTTCGATAAATCACATTTCAAAATAGATAAAACAATCATATAACATATAGGGAACACACCTCACAAACAGGGATAAGTCCGTACGTCTACTAAGCACTTGGCTCGCCACGCTCTGTAGTAGTGCTCGAAACTTATACATAATGCAACAGAGTTATCATTGGAATAATATTTTAATTCAAATATTCTTAGGGTTTAAATATCATACGTGTAATCACTAGCTCATAGGGTCAAATGGATCGAGAGTAGTTGGGTCGAGCTGTCGAACGGTTGGGAGAGTCACGAGTACCTTCAAATAACAACACACGAATTAATCATTTTCCATAATTAAAATGAGCATAAATAAAATACTTAAATACCTATTATTGTTTGGGTTTGATGGTCAATTCAGAGGCTTTCATGTTTGAGTTTGGAAAAATGGACTTCGGATTTGGACTCAGAACATAAAAAAACATCAAATATGACTTTTCAAAAAATTTAACTTTTTGGTCAAAGTTAAAGTCAATGCTGGTCAAAGTCAAAGCTAACTATGGTCAAAGTCAACGGTCAGGTCAACATTCAACAATCAGGATAGGTCAAAGTTAATGAGTTGACTTGGTCGAGTTGACTCATTCGAGTTAATTCAGTTACACTCTGTTAGGTCTGACTGGACATGGACTGATCGAGAAGCCCATGCACACCGGTGGCGTGTGGAGGCTATCAAAACACTAGGTGGCTCGATTACTCCAAAGGCTAAGACTGATCAATTTAATTCCAAAAATTACTTAACATCATGCCAAAAGTAATTCGAATGCACCAAAAAAAGAATGGAGTACTTACCATTGACGATTGGAGAAAAACAATTGGAGACATCGTTAGACCTTTTTTGCTCAGAATAGCACGAGGAGAAAGCTGGTGAAGGCGGTGTGCTGAATGGTCAGTCGGATCGATGAAAATCATCGAGAAATAGCGGCATAGTTTGTTTTTTCGCAATGATTCTTCGTGGTGACTTTTACAACGAACAACGTTGATTGGCAGTGTGTTGTTGGTCTGGGTTTTCTCACTAGACGACGGTGTACCAATGACAGTGGTGGTGCATTCAACGATGATCGGATGATTGATCGGGGATGATGAAGACGTCGGGTGGCTAAGGATTTGGTTTTAATTTGGGGATTTTAGCTTTTGATTTTTGATAAGGGATGGTTTTTAGGTGATATAACTTGTGTCATATAAAAATAAAAGATATTTTAATTATTTTATACACTAACAATGGCATAGCGTAGTTGGTAGGGAAATGGTTGGCCATACCATTGAACGTGGTCTAAATTCTGGTAGCCACCCATTTTATTTTATTTCTTGATATTTTTCATATGGTCAAAAGAAAAAGGAAAAATTTGAGCTCAAAGCCTTGGATTACTAGGAATTTATGAACTAACACTTAAGTCTCAAAAAAATTTTGATTTAACCCCCAATAATTAATTAATTAAATTAAATAGAATCTTATATTAAAAATTAGGGGTGTGACAACTCTCCCCAAAAGAAATTTCATCCCCAAAATTTTACCTAAATCAAACATATGTAGAAACTAGGTTTTTATTGATTTCTCTATATCCAAAGTAGCTTGTGCTAGACCACGATTACTATACTGAACCTTTAGCATCGATATATGCTTGCTCATAAGCACTCTCTTATCTCAATCAAAAATTTGAACAGGCTCCTCATCATAGGATAAATCTGGCCTTAACTCAATATCCTCTATCTGAATAATGTGATTAGGGTTTGGATGATAGAGCCTCAACATGGACACATGAAAGACATCATGAATATGATTGAGCTGGGGAGGCAACTCAAGTTGATATTCAATAGGCCTAACTCTCTTCAGGATACGATATGGCCTAATAAATCTAGGACTCAATTTACCTTTGCTCCTAAATCTCATTATTTTTCCCCATGGAGATACCTTTAGAAAGACTTGATCTCCAACATCAAACTCCATGTCCGTTCTCTGATCAACATAAGACTTATTTCTGTCGAAAGACTCTCTCAGGTAGTCATGGATCAATCTGATAGTGTCCTCAGCCTCTCAAACTAACTCTGGCCCCAAAGTATTTCTATCACGTAACTCACTCTAAAAGATCGAGGTACAATATTTACGCCCATACAGTGCCTTGTATGGTGCCATACGAATACTAGTCTAGTAGTTGTTATTGTAAGTAAACTCATGAAAGGGCAGAAAGTCCTCCCAATTGCCATAGAAATCAATCACATAGCTTCGCAAAACTTGAATCACCTTCTCAGATTGTTCATCAGACTGTGGGTGGAAAGCTGTACTGAAATTTAGTCTAGTACCTAGAACCTCATGCAGTACTTTCCAGACTCTCGAAGTAAATCTCAACTCTCGATCAGAAAAGATAGATATCAAAACACCATGCAATCTAATGATCTTTGAGATATACAATCTAGCTAACTTGTCCAAGGAATAATTTACCCACAGATGAATAAAATGAGCTAAATTTGTAAGCATATCGACTATCACCCAAACATAATCCTTTTTCGAAGGAGTCAAAGGCAGACCAGTAACAAAATCCATCGTAATACTCTCTCACTTCCATTCAGAGAACTTGATAGGCTGCAATATACCCGATGAATGTTGATGTTTTGCCTTAACTTGTAACAACTCACACATCTAGCCACATAATCGAAGACATCTTTCATCTTGTCGACCAATAATATCTCTCTCAGATTTTGGTACATATTATCTCTACTGAGGTGTATATCATAAGGACTTCTATGAGCCTCACTAAGGATAGCCTGTCTTAACTCTACATCAGCAGGCACACAATATCGACCCTTGAAACATAAAACTCCATCCTGGTCAAAAGCATAATATGAGGTAGAATCCTGCTAAACTTGCTCAATAATGGAAAGCAAAGAGCTATCAAGAACCTGCTTGGCCTTGATCTCCTTGACCAAAATCAACTTAACTTGTAACCTAGCTAATAAAATGCCATCATCATATAATTTTATCTTGGAAAATAAAAAGCTCAGATAAGCTATCGCCTTTCAGCTCAAAGAATCCGCAACGACATTAGCTCCCATATGATAGCCAATCTCGCAATCATAATCTTTTAAAAGCTCAAGCCAACGACGCTACCTCAGATTAAGTTCCTTCAAAGTCAGAGATACTTCAAACTATTATGATCAGTAAAAATATAACACTTCTCTCTATAGAGATAGTGCCTACAGATTTTTAAAGTAAATATCCCAGCTGCTAACTCCAAATTATGGATCAGGTAATTGCACTCATGTGACCTCAGTTGACGGGATGCATAAGAGACTATCATCCCCTCCTGTATCAAAACAAAGCCAGTTCAGAGTGTGAAGCATCCCTATACACAGTAAAATCCTTCTCGAGCTCAGGTTGAGTCAAAATTGGAGCTTGAGTCAAAGCTTTCGTCAATTTCTCAAAACTCTCATGTTGTACATCACCACAGTCAAACAGAACATTCTTCTTCAATAGTTTCGTCAATGGGGTAAAATGATCGAAAAGCCCTCGATAAAACGTTGGTAATACCCTGCCAAGCCTAAGAAACTACAGATCTTAGAGATATTCTTGGGTCACTTCTAACTCACAGTGGCCTCAATCTTACTTGGATCGACCTAAATACCTCTCGCAGAAAAAAATATGACCATGAAATGACACCTCAAGAAGCTAGAATTCACACTTACTCAGCTTATCATACAGACTATGATCTCTTAGTATCTGTAAAATAATCCTCATATGTTCATCATGTTGTACCTCAATCTAAGAATAGACCAGAATAGCATCAATGAAAACCACTAAAACCATATCTAAATAAGTTCGGGAAACACAATTCATCAGATCTGTAATAGTTGTCGGAGTATTTGTCAAACCAAAAGGCATCATTAGGAGCTCATAATGCCCATATCTAGTGCAGATGACAATCTTCGCAACATCTGAACCCTTTACCTTCAACTTATAGTACAACGAACAAAGATCAATCTTAGAAAATACAATAGCTCCCCGTAATTGATCGAATAGGTCACCAATCCTGGGTAGTGTGTATTTTTTCTTGACCGTTAACTTGTTCAACTTCTGGTATTCAATACATTATCTAAGCAGTCCATCATTCTTTTTCACGAACAAGACTGGAGCTCCCTAAGGTGAGGTACTATGTCTAATAAAACCATGATCAAGTAATTTTTGCAAATGGACCTTTAAATTATTTAGTTATTTTGGGGCCATACAATATGGTGCTATAGAAATAGGTGTAAAACCTAGAAAATTCTTAATCTCAAACTCTACATTTCTATCTGGAGGTAAGCTTGGCAACTCTTCGGGAAAGACATTGGGAAACTTGCTAACTATATAAATCTCCATAATCTTGGACAAAGAGTCTTTAGTATTCAAGATACAAGAAAATAAAGTCTCATATCCCTTTTAGATCATTTGATTGATAGCTAAAAGCTGATACTATATTTGAAATATAGCCTCGATGCTTACCAACTAACACAACGGTCCGACCATCATAAGTATTCATAGTAGCTCTCTTGTACTCGCAGTCCAGATTGACCCGATGCTTATTCAACTAATTTATCCCCACAATCAAATTAAACTCCTCTAAATGAAGCTCTATAAGGCTGGCAAGAAAAATTTCTCCTTGAACCTCCAAAGGATAATGCATGAATATCTTATTCATAACCACCAATTATCCCACTGGACTCATAATCGTAACAGTACTCTCAGTGTCCTCTATCAGAATTTGAAGGTCTCAGGATACAGAGATTAAAACATAGGAGTGGGTGGAGCCATTGTCTAATAATGCAAAGTATGGAATAGAGTAAATAATAAATGTACTACTGATAACCTCTGGCTTGTCACTTTTATGCCAATGTTTGGTGGCATACATAAGAGTTGGCTATCAAGCCTTAAATACCACTGACCTTCTACTCTACTGGGAATGGGCTATAATTTCAGCCTTAGATACATATTCAAGAGTCTTTCTCTGGCTACAACCTCTAGATGAAGTCTGAACAGAAGCTTAAGAATGTGTAGGAGTATGAGTAGTTATCCTTTTTATCGAATCTAGTTGTGGACAATCCCTCCGAAAATGACCACTAGATCCATAATGGTAGCAAGCACCTATCTTCTTACAACAATCTCCTCCGTGTCGATTTCCACAAAAGTTGTAAACAAGACCTAAGGTAAACCTGGTGAACCACCTTGACTAACAGTTGAGGGTGGAGGTGATGTTGGCCTAAAATCGATATTACTCATTTATCGGGCAAAAGTAATATTACATTAACAACCTCAAATAATTTAAAATCATAGCAATATTAAATAAGTAAAATCAAGTAATATGAGACATAAAATACTAAGAGTATAATAAAATAAAGAATGTCATAAGTAAACCAAATATCAAGTATGAGGATAATCTTGTACATCAATAGTAAATTAAAATACGTCATAAAACATGTAACACAAAATAATACATGTACATGTATCCAAATAAAGGCAGTATGGAGGATAGAAACATTACAACCAAAATATTTTAGGTGATGTTTTTATCCTTTAAGTTTCAAGTCAAGGGTGCTGTCCAAAAGTATCTAAAAGGGAAAAAGTTTGAGGACTGAACTAGGGAGTTCAATGTGTTCCAATAGTATAAATAAAACGTAATGGGAAAATAATCATAAATCTATTCAATAAAGTATCATAAAAGTCATAGTGAATTTATATTTCAAAACTCATAACTACTCTCATACCGTACACCAAAATACAATCCCCCAAAACTACATCCATAAGGACTTACCCTATACTCATTGGGTATATGAGCCAAACTAAGGGAGCATCTTGGGGCATGAGAGCCTACCAAATAAGATTCTTGGGGCCCTAGAGCCTACCCAAGGGCCACCTTAGTTCCGTAAAGAATTACCAGCTTGATCAGAGTTAAACCTCCAAACTACAAAGTCCTACCCAAACAATATCTCAATAAAATAGTTCATATAATAAATAGTAAATTTCATGATCTATAAATAAGGCGTAATTATATTTTCCAGTGAAAATATGTAACCAGAAAACATATATCAAGCAGTCATAGTTTATAAATAGTAAATCAGTAAATCATAATATCAAACAGCTAAAAGATTCAATAAATTAGTAACTTCTGAAAATTACATTCAGAACAGATAAATTTTTTTTATAACACATAGGGAACACACTTCGCAAAAATGAATCAATCCTAAGTCTATTGAGCATCTGCCTCGTCACGCTCTGCAGAAGTGCTCAAACCTAATACATAATAAAACAGAGTTATGATCGGAATAATATTTTAGTTTGAATTTTTTTAGGATTTATAGATCATACGGGTATTCATTGACTCACGGGGTCGAACAGGAGTTGGGTCGAGCTGTTGAACGATCGAGAGAGTCACGAGTACCTTCAAATAACAACACATAAATTAATCCTTGTCCATAATTTAAAATGTGCTTAAATAGAATACTTAAATGCCTATGCATGTTCGGGTTTGACAGTCAATTCAGATGTTTCTGGGTTCAAATTTGGCAAATAGACTTCAGATTTGGACTCAAGACGTCAACAAACATAAAATATGACTTTTCAAAATATTTGACTTTTTGGTCAAAGTCAACATTGGTCAAAGTTAACGTCAACTATAGTATAAGTCGACGGTTAGGTCAACAATTAATGGTTAATTTTGGTCAAAGTCAATGAGTTAACTCAGTTGAGTTGATATAGTTTGACTCAGTTTGGTTTGATTGGTCCGCTCTGGTCTGACTAGACCGGTTCTAAAAGGCTCATGGACCGACCGAGAAGCCCACGTGCACTGGTTATGCGTAGAGATATGTTCGACAATCAAAATGCTTATTGAGGTGGCCCGATTACTCCAAAGGCTAAGACTCATCAATTTAATTCCAAAAATAACTCAACATCATGCCAAAAATAATTTGAATGAACAAAAAGAGATCAGAGTACTTTTCACCGGCGATTGGAGATATCTTCAATCAGATTTTACTAGAAATAGCATGGGGAGAACACTGGTAAAGGCGATGTACTGAATGGCCGACCGAATCAATGAAAATTGTTGAAAAAATAGTGACACGACTTGATTTTTCTGATAATTTTTTGCGTTGACTTGTACCTCAAATGGCATCGATTTTCAGTGCGATGTTGTTTGGTTTTTTATCTCACTAAATGACAATGTACTCGATTGCAGTGATGATGCACTCAATCATGATCGAACAATTGATTTGGGATGATGAAGGCATCGGGTGGTTAAGGATTTGGTTTTATTTGGGGATTTTTGCTTTTGATTTTTGATGGGAAATGATTTTTAGGTGATATAACATTTGTCATATAAAAATATAAGATATATTTTTATTATTTTATACAACAATAATGGCATAGAATATCTGGTAGGCAAATGGTTGCCATACCAATAAAAATGGTTCAAATCCTAGGAGCCACCTTTTTTTATATTATTACTTGATATTTTTCATATGGTCAAAAGAAAAAGGGAAACTTTGGGCTCAAAGCCTTGGATTACTAGGAATTTATAAATTAACCCTTAAATTCTCAAAAAAAATTGATTTGACCCCAACAATTAATTAATTAAATTAAATAGAATCTTATATTAAAAATTAAGGGTGTGACATTTTTTAAATTTGGGAAAATTTGTATCCTTTTACAGGTTTTAGAGAGGGTTTATATAAACTTTCTTTGGTTTACAAAAGAAGAAACAAGAAAAAGCTTTTTACCTTTGCTTTTTTGACATATTTCCTCTTGCATGTACATGGTGGCTTTCGAGACTCGTACGGGAGAGAGGGAGCAGAATGATAGGGGAATTAAATGCTCTAGATTTTTGTGATTTTATCTCGATATAATTTGAAGCGGTGGCAACTCGAAGACTCTGGAGGTGGCTTGGCAGTGATGGTTAAATGATGAAGAATCTTAAATATTAGGGTTTAATCTAGACCGTTGGATCATCTGTATATCCAATGGTTGATAGAAAAAGTGGCTAGGGTTAGGGTTAGCCAAATTTTCTTTAACTTATGGGCTAACTAGTGTTTAGTATGATTTGGGCTTGGTGTGTTGTAAATGGATTGGATTGTTTAATTGTGATACTTTGGGTTTTTTGGTTTATTATTTAAAATCAATAAAATGGGCTTGTAAGGTAGGCATGGATAAAATTGGTGATTACAACTGCCTTTCTCTGCTCATTGGTGTGAAACAAGAATAGAGTAAAGACATAAAACACCAATTTTTATCTGGCTGGATTGCCAACAAATCTCGAGCTCTAAGTTCTTATAATTACAAGATCTTTATTTTTTTATAAAGGCAATTATTGAGTTTGAACAATCTCTCTTACAAGAACTTCTACTCCATTGATCGTTTCCTCATGTTTGGAAAGAGTAGACGAGCTCTCCTATATAAACCATTTGTTCCTCCAAAAAGGTTATATTTCGTCTAAAGTTATCCTATATAAACCCATTTTTCCTGTGAAAATGTTGATTCACCTTACTCTATGATGAAATCAAGAAAAAATACAATGTTGATCCACCTCTTTCTGTGATGAGCTTGAAAAAAGATCAAACAAGTTCTTCTCATTAAGAAATTATTATCTCTTCTGTGGATGAGTTCTTCTCATTATGAACTCTCAATTGAAAATATTGATCCACATCCTTTTGTGATGGATTTGAACAAAAGTTTAAACAAACTATCCTCATTATGAACTTCTTCTCCCTCTGATGTTGAGTTCTTCTTATTATGAACTCTCACTGAAAACGTTGATCCATCTCCTTTTGTGGTTGAATCAAGTAAAGTAACAATGTTGACCCACCTCATTTTGTGGAATCGAATAAAATATCGATGTTGATCTACCTTCTCATTATTTGATAGAATCAAACAAAATGAACATGTTGATCTACCTTCTTCTATGATAGAATTGAGCAAAATGGAAATGTCGATCCACCTCATTCTGTGATGGAAACGAGTAAAAGAAGTGATGTTGATTCACCTCATTCCGTGATAGAATCGAATTTCTTTCAAGAATAAAGATATAGATTAGTTCTTTGCTGAAATCTTCTTCTTCAAAAAGGAATTGTGAATTGAAATCTTTGCTAATTTTATTGAATTTCATTATAGAAATATTTTCTCTGCTCTTTTGATGAAATGATTGAATATGATATTCTTCCTTCGAGACTATGATCTTCTATAGTTTGAGTTCTTCAATCTACGAAAAACTACCACCCTGAGTATGATTTTCTCCAAACTTGAGGTTTTGAAATATCTTATTCTTCTCAAGATCTTGCTATCACAAATCTTCTTTTTATTAAAGAACTACAAGAAATATGCATTTATGCAAAAAAAATGCAAGCACTTAAATGTACCTATGCAATGCAATGCATGGTTTTTATACAAATAATGTTCTCATGGATTTATTAGTTTTGTTTTGTCTTCAAAGAAAAGTCTTAGGTCTTTCATTGTTGAACATTCCTATTTCAGAATTTTCCCTAGTAGCAAAGCAATAGACTATCAATTCAAGCTGAATTTGAAGAACGATCTGATTATGTTGTGCAATCATGTATTCTCTGTCTTCTATTTATGTATCTTCTCTTTTAAAAGAATTGTATTTTCTCTTGATGAACACATACTTTGGTTACCACCACAATATGATATATTGCCTTGATGCTCCCTCTATCTTTAAGCTCATTTTCTCTACCAGAATTGTATATTCAAGACTCTACTGCTAATTGATGCATGAATGATTTTCTTTTCAAGATAAGATCTTTTTGTCTTCATCTTTTGCCTTTGATAATCCAAGTGATTGAGTTCATTCTTGTTGTAATATATTTCATTATTTTCCACATCTACTTGATTCGAATCTTGCTACGTCAATATGATCCAAGTCTTCAGTAATGTCCCAATGTGTGTATTCTTTTGTTGGCTTATCAAATGTTAAAATTTCAACTTTGAATGGACTAATTCTCTTTCCATTTATCAAACAACCCCATGCTCTCAACTTGAGTCAGCAGAAGTACTGTAAGAAATCTTTCTTTTATATTCTCTGATTTGATGGTTTAATTACAAGGGTCTCTGCATCACTCACTCTTCTCGCTCTAGCTTTTACTTCTTTCCATACTTCTTATTTTTGGGAAATCAAGGCAAAATGAGGCTCGTTAGCTTCAAGAACCTCTTCTACTCTTGAGGGAGTATCATGTTTATTTCCCCCAAATGAAAACATCTTGAAAAAATGCTTTTGAGGTAGAATAGACTATCATTCTCATGTAGATCTTTCCTTGTCATGCTTTACTAAACATTCTTTCAATAAAGACGAGTGTTAAAGTTATGACATACTTTGTATCCCCTGAACTAAAAAGATTAGTTCAAAATAATACCAAGAAATGTTTAGTTTTCTTTTTAAATATGTTAATATACTTATAAAATGCTTATAAATGAATAAAATCGAGGCTCGATGTGAGAAAAATAAGAATTCATGGATGTTACAAAGTCATGGTAATCATAGAGAGAATAAAAATCAAGAAATAAAATCAAATGCCTCAAGGATTTCTAGCATGAATGTTTTTGAACCAATCAATTTGATATAATTTGGAGCATGGATGTAAGCTTCTGTCTGAAAGAGCTCAAATGTTGTAAAAATCTCTATAAATGGGTAACTTTTTTCAAAATATTAAGCTCTCTAAACCAATCAACTGGATATAATCTCAAAGCGTAGAGATAAGCTTTTGTAGATATGAAGCTCATCCCAAAGTATCATATTCTTGAGTGGTTTTTTCTTTTTGGATGCCTAATATTAAAATATATTAGAGTTGCCTTTCAGGTTTTCCACTTAAATCGTTCCTTTAATTTCAAGATGTTCTTAACCCTTTTTTTCTTCTATCTTTTTGTATATTTTTCATTTTTCATTTTCATTTTCATTTTCATTTTCCTTTTTCTTATTTTTTTCTCTTTTTCTTATTTTTTTCTTTTTTTTTCATGTGTCGTACTTATTGACCCGAATCTAAATTTATTGGATCACTCTATTCATCTTCATCAATCTCCGCCAAAATTAACATTACTCTGAAAAAGGATATTTTTGAAAACATATGGTCATTTCTCAATTAGGCCTCTGTTTCCCACAAAAATCTTTATGAATTGGCAAGATCTTTTCAATAACTAGATCAAACTCTCAGAACCCTCTTTGATGAACATTCTTATCATGAGCTCGCGTCATTTTCTTCTGACACATTTGTCCATGGTAGATAAATTTTAACATTTTTTCTTCAATGAGGTTCAACTGATCACATCGAGCTTGAACCCATTCAACTTCATCTCATCTTTACTTTTTTTAAGACTTGAATTGAGAGAATTTTGACAACAATATGTAAGGCTTATTTTATTCCATACACCAAAGAGAAATGGTGTTGCCCTCATTGAAGTATGTAATGAAGTTTGACATGCATATACGACGAAGGACATTTTCTTGCGACAATTCTCACCATCCTCGTAGTTGATAAGGTACTAGGGAGGAATTAAAACACTTTAAATTTTCTTTACATGACCACTCTTATCCCTATAGTGTAATTCTCAAATTCTACCATGTTGTCAGTGTAAAAGAACTCTGGTCTGCTTGTGAAAGGGTAACAAACATTTGCTAAAGAAATTAACACTGCCAAAATTCCTCGTCCCAAAGCATTAGATGTTCGATCAAGATAAAGCTTCCATGATTCATCTTTTGAAACAATATCCTCTCCAATTGAGATACTCATTAAATCCTCATTTGGAAAAAAAATAAAGTTCAGAAACTCATTATCATCTGAGGCACAACTTGCAAGAAGGCCTGCTATGACTCTCACTTTTATCATTTTTTAGCTAAAACACACAATGTCAGATTTTGAAAACAACGTTTTCTATCGAGCCATTCTTCAAGTCAATTCTAGTGATTGTATTAAGAAATCAGGTGGATCGAGGCTGTATATCGGCCAAGTGGTATGGTATAACATCTATTGTTTGAGCCTTTAGGTTACCCAAACCAAAGTGCAATATAACTTTTGAATTAAAGGGTATCCCACTTTGCAATCAATGAAATTTTTGCTCAAACAATGAATGACTTTTTATTTCTTTCCAAACTCATCTTGTTACCCCATCACACATTTCATTGAATCTTTATACACTGTTAAGTAGAGAATTAACAGTCCACCAAGACTTCACTAGAATTGGACAATTCGAGAAATACTTCTTGTTTGAACTCCCAAGGAAACCTCAAATTATTTTACGTACGACACGAGGGAAGATTTTGAATTACTTTCACTTTATCTAGATCAATCTCAATTCTTATTGACTGACCATAAAATCCAAGAGCTTTCCTGATGTTACCCCAAAAGAGCATTTAGATAGATTGAGCTTCAACTGATACTTTCTCAATATTTTGAGTAGTTTTCTCAGATTCCATATGTGATCATCTTCAATTCGAGATTCAGAGGTCATATCATCCACTTATACTTCAACCTCTTTGTGCATCACGTTAGAGTCTGTAGACACCCATTTTCTTAAAAGATAGAACTAGCAAGAGTTCATCTCCTAAGAGGACTCTTCCACCACCATATCTTTTAAAGCAACAACCACACCAACAAACGTGCAACAATCGAGCAAGGAGTCTAGTTGCATTAGGATTCTATTGTTAATAGGATTCTAAAAATAGTTAGTTTTTTCACTATAAATACATGTAATCCTCCCCATTTGTAAGACATGATTTACATACAAAATACAGAGGAAAGCACGAAACAAATACAAAGGCAAAGCTATTGTAAACGATTCGAAAAGGAAATAAAAGGTAGCATCTTTTTTTTACATTGATTCGTTCATTTCTCGCATGTGCATGTTATTTTTCTTGAAATTTGGTTTGAATAACCCAAAGCGTGGGTTGCGCCGATGACCAAAAAGGGGTGGGGTTTCGAAGTTTCGAACCTAGATCTACTCCCGAGGCATGTTCATTTTTTAAAGTATTTAATATTCCCCCTAAGTCAATCTTAATCTTTAATTTACCTTGAAATTTACCCTTTAATTTTACTTTTATATTAATTTCGTCCCCTATATACATATTTTTAATTATATTTTTTTTATTTACTATATTCCTTTTTTATTTATATTATATTATTTTTATTATATATCTTATATATATATATATATATATATATATATATATATATATATATATATATATAGATGCATTAATTTTTCTCCATTTACTATGTATATATATTTTTTCTTAATATTATATTTTATACGTTTTTATATATATATTTTCTTAATATTCTATTATTTATTTATTTATTTATATATATATTATATTTTTACTTTATTGTTTTCTATTATTTTTTAATATCATGTATATCTTTATTTTTTATTTGTTTTACTTAGTATTATATATTTATTATTTTTATTTGTTTTAGTAAATACTACTTTATATGTACACATTATTTTTATTCCTTTTTAATTTCTTTTACCTTTTTTTTATTTTTTTACTCCATTAATTTTTCCCTTTATCTGTGTTTTTGTTTTTTTTAACATTTTATTCATTTTGTTTATTTATTATTATTATTTTTACGTGTTTTGTTATTTTCCATTTTTTTCTTGTTTTATTTATTATTCTCACATTTTCACACTTGCTATCCTAATTCGATTTTATACTCTGCTATGTATCTAACGTTTTTATCTTTTAAGGGTATTCAATCAATCAATTGTAAGTAATTTGAATCGGGTCTGTTAAATTTTAATTTAAATATCGAATTTTCGCAACTAAGACAACCGACAAATTAATTGGTACCGAAAGGGCGATTCAAGGGTGCTAATCCTTCATTGACCATAACCGACTCCCGAACCAGACACATTTCTGGTAAAAACGCAGATCAGGTAAGATGGTGTCCGACCCACCTAAATTCGTTTTAAAATGGTCGATGGCGACTCCAATCCACATTTTTCAAGTCGAAGCCCAATTCCGGGGCCTAACCGAAAGACGGTTACGACAGCTTGGCGACTCTGCTGGGGACAGGTAAGTGAGTCAGGCCGAAATTAATTTTCGATTGTCTTTTTTTAGCGAAAATTACAAGTTTAAATTTTAATTTATTTATTCGGTTGCAATTATTTATCTTTGATTACTTTTTTCAAGTAAATAGTTTTACTGACGTTTTTTCAATGATTTTAGATTTTTGAAAAAGTTTCCATCTCTAGCTCTATACCCGAGCTCCGAACCCTTTTAATTGGGGGTGAAAGCGATGCCTTCGTGTGAATTTATTCACCGTGCGGGCCTAGCAAGTAGCCTTCGGGATTCATATACCTTATGTCTTCATGTGAATTTATTCACCGTGCGGGCATAAGGGAATGTTTCCTCTCGAGTTTAACTTAGTCCACATAAGCTTGTAATGTGCTTAGGACTAAGGGTCTGGTAAGCCCAAGGGGGCACCGGCAAGGAGAACTCGGGTCCCGTTTTTTTAGAACCTAAAATGGGAGACTTTGAAGGAGTTAGAGCCCACCCCAAAACCTCATTTTAAACCCTAGGATGATGAAATTATTTCCCGCTTTACTTTCTGTTCAAAGCATATGAACTAGAAATTTATGCGGTTAGGACTTCGTCAAAATCAACTTGCGGGATAGAGATCATGTCGGGGTAGGAATAATAAGCATGTGGGGTAGATATCATGTGGGGTAGGACTTTTATTTTCATGATTGTTTTTTTTCACCTCACTAACCTTTTTCATTTTTGTTCTCTTTTATTTTGTTTTCATCATTTGCATCATTTAAAAGAGGTATTGATCTACCAAAAACGTGTTTGTTAAAGCATAAATAAATTGCATTAATAGACAAAGGGGTTGTAATACAAGAGATGAAAAATGAAGGGGTCCGACTATGGTCAGAAAAGACTTAGAAAGAAAAAGAGGATAATTTTCAAAACAACTATGTGTCACATTTGATCAAGAAGATATGGTGCCCACAATCAAGTACATCAAAAGTTAACTTTTCAAAAATGGGTTGACAAAGGTGGCAGAGACAAGACGAGAAAAAGGTTACTGACCTCGAGAGTCCATTCAAAGACAACAAGAACAAGATGGCAAGTCACTGTCGACAAATTCAAAAAACAAGCAAATGAACTTCGGATAATCCCCTTTGATGGAGGATTTCAATAGAATTTCTGATTCAGCAAAGGATGAAAGCTAGAGATGCAATCATTCGACACTTTTTGGGAACCAGTACGAAAAACAACTCAACATTTTCACAGTTCATCCAGATAGGCCGAAGTGGTTCAACAAGTTATTCAACTGGTGAAAGACGAAGGCAAATGACTAGTCAACTTATTTCGGGTCTAGAGGATTTAGTCCAGATGTACCTTTAAATATGTTTATTGTCTCTTAAAAGATAAAAAACTTTTGTCCCAATAAAGGTTATTTACAATAACATACATGTTTTTGGATCAATGCCTCGAATATTTCATGCATTTTTGCATTTTTCATTTTGCATCTACATTTCATTTTTAAGCATTTTCATAAACATGAAATTTCTTCATGGAGGATTCGATGAAGTGGTTTTAACCACATGACACCACATGGAAGCAAGATTGTAACATCAAAAGAAAAAATTGAAATCAGTACAGTGGGAGCCCGATCAGTTGGTTATATGACTAAGCTTGTCAGGATGATCTGAGAAAATAGTCCACATATCCCGAGGGCTACGATGTTGAAGCTGTTTGCAGTTTCCGCATAGGATGCTCCAAATATTCCTCTGAGAACTATAAGGCGCTGAAGCGCAAGATCCAAAACCTGATGGTTTCAGGGGCATGGACAGCCGAAGAAGGGGGAATTGCATATACCATTTGCACCTAGAGGATTGTTTTGTTTGAACATGTCTTTGATCTTTTGCTTAATCTTTTAAACGATTGAATTTATGCTACTTTATAAGGTGAAGCAATTGAACAAATTTTAATCTTTAGTTCTTCGAATATTAAATGAATTAAGGATTCTTTTAATTCTTCAATAATTATAGATTTTTGACATATGGCAAGATTAGACCTTTCTTATCCTATCTCAAACCCCAAAATGAAATACCTTGGTCATTACCAAAAAGACCAAATTTTGACATTACCTCCCTTTTTTTAACAATGCCTTTATCTTTTTGATACACCCATACCTTTCTTTGAGTCAATAAAGTCACATCGTTGTCTTTTTAGACTCAAATTTGACATTTTTATGCCATTAAAACCCAAGGCATTGAGTTGTTCATTTGAACATGAGCCTTCTTCTAAGACACAACTTGGGGTATCTCGTAGGGAGCATGAACATTGAGACATGTTGGGGGCAAGAAGCAGAAAGAAGAATTCACTCGAAATAATTCTACCATGCATTAATTGCACTGTTTTCATAATCCTGAAAATCTATCCCCCTTGGGATACCTCTTCTGTGAGGACTTCCATGTATGAAATGATGAACGACTTTCTTTCTTCATCCCTTCACAACAGGAGAAAATATATATCCCTTATGTCCCCTTTTGAGCCTATAGTATTTTTTTCTTCTGATTCAACCCTAACCAAGGATCACCCTCCACACTGGGGGGCAAGGTGGAGAAAATCTGCTCGCATGAGTGAAGATATTGATTCAGATGAGATACCAAAAGGTGAACCAAATGCCATGTGCGAAGATTCAATCAGAACAAAAAGAAAAAAAGAGAAAAAAGCAAAGAAAAAATAAAAAAACAAAGGAAAATTGAAGAAAAAAGAAAAAAAGATGCATATGCAAAGGTTCTCTCGATTCAAACGATGCATCGAGATTCAAACTATGAGATTGATCAAGAACAATCATTTTTGAATCACTGAACCACTTCACTCGAAGATCATAGAGCATCAAGTGAGATTGATCAAGCACAATCATTTCTGAATCACTGAATCACTCCACTCGAAGATCATGGAGCATCAAGAGAGAGACACATACGAGCAGATTCAAATTGAGCAATATATGATTGAAGACATCAGAATGAATTGATCATTGGTTCAACACCCTAAAACACTTGTTTGGGCCTACTTATCATTTTCTTTCATAACCATGAACCCTGGCCTACGTTACATGCCTTAAAAGTCCCTTCTAATCATACATGGATTTCTGAACAGAGAATATCTTCAGATTTCATTCCGCCCATCAGGATTAATCTTTTTTTACAAAAAATAGTGTAATTAATGTATGATAGAGAAAAATAACAAAGGGGGTTCAAGACGTAAATTACGAATGACGTCTTGAAACCAAATAAGGATTCGAGTTGAAAACCCTAAAAAGGTGGCTCGAATACAATCTGAGCATGACCATGAAAGTTGGGAGTCAGAGAACACTTCCAGTATAGGAGCATACAAGGTACCCCATCAAACCTTTGAGCATCAAATAAACAAAAAATGCCAAACCTTTGACCAAACACAATAACCTGAGACTTTTTATCCTTTCCTTACTTAACCATTTCCCAAAAATAGCTTTGATCTTGGCACGTATCAAATAGCTATAATTTATTGAAGGATTAACATTGTAATTAATTCTTTGATATCCAATGAACTCTAGTTTTATGATTTGTCTCAATTGTAAAACCGTGAAAGGGGCAATATTTTCAAAACTTATGATTAAACATTTTTCGAAACTCTTTTAATTGATATTTTCATAACTTTGAAATAAAATAGAAACATTTTTTCAAACAAGACAATCTCTCTAGAGTGGAACTTGGTAAATGACATGTGGTTATCAAACAGTAATCTCATGCTTAGAATTAATGTTGAAGTAAGAAATGAGGAATAATAGGGGCACTTTTAATGTCGGGCCATTTTTGGAGATTCAACATTGAATATTGGGGCATCTCCGGGGATTCAAAATCCTGATGTGAACGATCAGATCTTCCGAAGGCTTTTCCTCCACATGTAGGAACCAACAGGTAAAAAATGAGATTCTGTCCAAGGAATAAAACAAGAACTCATTCATTATGCATACATTTTAGAGCATCATATTTATCATTTTTTCACATACATAAGTTTTGCAGCTTTAGAGTCAAGTTTTAACTTCAAGGCGAAATATACTTGATTCAAAAGAGTTTGTATGGTGGTTGCTTAACTCAGCAGCAAGAAGTCACACTTCAACCAACTCGACAGATACTTGAGATGGTCGAAAGCATTTCTCAAATCAAAAATAGAATGTACACATCAGATTTAAACATTTGAAGAATTCAAGATCAGGGATCAGAACTTGAAGATTCAAGAATCAAGATTCCAGTTAGGTAACCGGAGATCGAGATTTCTCTCCAGAGCCCCAAGATAACATATATTGCATATGCATTTTAGGCACACCTAAGAGCATTGCATTCATAGCATCACATATATGCATAAATTTTTTAGGTTTTAGCTAGAGTCAATTTCAAATTTGTGGCGAAGGATATTGAACTCAAAGCGACACAATTTGCTCGAGAGTAGATTTTAACTTCACGACGAAAGATATCTAACTCGAAGCCAAACTTCACAATAAATGGGGGCATCCACGATTTTAACTTCACGGCGAAGGGAATCGTGTCCACTCGCAATATACAATACTTGGATTTCAACTTCACAACGAAGGATATTCAAGTCAAGGCTCAACTTCACGATAAATGGGCCATCCACGATTTCAATTCCACGACAGAAGATATCGTGCCACTAGAGACAACGCAAGTTCAACTTCACAACGAAGGGACGGCTGGTTGTCAACAAATAAATTCCCAGTTTTAGAACCAATTTCAACTTCACAGCGAAGGATATTGGATTCTAGACAACACAAGTTCAACTTCACAACGAAAGGACGTCTGGTTGTCAACAAACAACTTCCCAATTTCAGAGCCAAATTCAACTTCACAGCAAAGGATATTGGACTCAAGATAGCACAAGCTCAACTTCACAGCGAAGGGGCGGCTGACTGTCAATAAACAAGTTCCCAATTTCAGGGCCAATTTCAACTTCCCAGCGAAGGATATTAGACCCAAGACAACACAAGCTCAACTTCACGACGAAGGGGAGGATGATTGTCAACAAAGATGCCACTCACAGTTTCAACTTCACGATGAAGGGAATCGTGCACACAAGCAACATCCATCTCTAGATTGGATTTCAACTTCATGACGAAGGATATCCAACTCAAAGAAAAGTTATCTGTCAACAAAGACCTTCGAGTTCGAATACGCTCAGCTCCAAGGCACATCATTTACAGCATAGCTCAAGGCAAAAAGGGCTATCTGTTAATAAAATTATCGAGTTCGATTCCATTCAGCTCGATAACACCTCAATCACTCTATTATCCGGTTGCAATCGAGGTTTTCAAGCTGAGAAGAAGATCTGGGTTAGCCGTGCCTTAGTAGCATTAAGCCTTTTTTCCGTCAGCATAGCTTAAGTCGAGAAAAGCTATCTGTCAGCGAAGACTTTTCGAGCTCGTTTTCATTCAGCTCGAGAACATATCAACCACATTGTGGAGTCAAGGGATTACTTTCCAGTCGAATTTTTAGCCAAGGTCTTTAAACCGAGAAGAAGACCAAAGTGGACTACAACGAGAAGCCACATTCTGATTCAAATAATTACAAGATGGACTCGACTTCGTGATGGAGGAGCCATCCGCAACTCAATTCGACAGGGAGTTATTCTTCAACTCCACTGCACGAAAATTTGTGTCTTTTTATCTTTGTCCTATTTTTCGTTCCACGAAAAAGGACAAAGAGGGGCAACTGTAGACACCCATTTTCTTAAAAGATATAACTAACAAGAGTTCATCTCCTAAGAGGACTCTTCCACCACCATATCTTTTAAAGCAACAACCACACCAACAAACATGCAACAACCGAACAAGGAGTCTAGTTGCATTAGGATTTTATTGTTAATAGGATTCTAAAAATAGTTAGTTTTTTTCACTATAAATACATGTAATCCTCCCCATTTGTAAGACAGAATTTACATACAAAATACAGAGGATAGCACGAAAAAAATACAAAGGCAAAGCTATTGTAAACGATTCAAAAAGGAAATAAAAGGTAGCATCTTTTTTTACATTGATTCGTTCATTTCTCACATGTGCATATTATTTTTCTTGAAATTTGGTTTGAATAACCCAAAGCGTGGGTTGCGCCAATGACCAAAAAGGGGTGTGGTTTCGAAGTTTCGAACCTAGATCTACTCTCGAGGCATGTTCATTTTTTAAAGTATTTAATATTCCATTAAGTCAATCTTAATCTTTAATTTACCTTGAAATTTACCCATTAATTTTACTTTTATATTAATTTCGTCCCCTATATACATATTTTTAATTATATTTTTTTATTTATTTACTATATTCCTTTTTTATTTATATTATATTATTTGTATTATATATATCTTATATCATTATATATATATACATGTATAGATGTATTAATTTTTCTCCATTTACTATGTATATATATTTTTTCTTAATATTATATTTTATACGTTTTTATATATATTTTTTCTTAATATTCTATTTTTGTTTTTATTTATTTATATATATATTATATTTTTACTTTATTTTATTTTTTTCTATTATTTTTTTAATATCATGTATATCTTTTTTTATTTGTTTTAATTAGTATTATATATTTATTATTTTTATTTGTTTTAGTAAATACTACTTTATATGTACACATTATTTTTATTCTTTTTTAATTTCTTTTACCTTTTTTTATTTTTTTACTCCATTAATTTTCCCCTTTATCCGTGTCTTTATTTTTTAACATTTTATTCATTTTGTTTATTTTTTATTATTTTTTTTGTGTTTTGTTATTTTCCATTTTTTCTTGTTTTATTTATTATTCTCACATTTTCACACTTGCTATCCTAATTCGATTTTATACTCCGCTACGAATCTAACGTTTTTATCTTTTAAGGGTATTCAAATCAATCAATTGTTAGTAATTTGAATCGGGTCTATTAAATTTTAATTTTAATTTTGAATTTTCGCAACTAAGACAACTGGCAAATTAATTGGTACCGAAAGGGCGATTCAAGGGTGCTAATCCTTCCTTAACCGTAACCGACTCCCGAACCCGACACATTTCTGGTAAAAACGCAGATCATGTAAGATGGTGTCTGACCCACCTAAATTCGTTTTAAAATGGACGGTGGCGACTCCAATCCACATTTTTCAAGTCGAAGCCCAATTCCGGGGCCCAACCGAAAGACGGTTACGACAGAGTCACTTAGCCCTTTAATAAATTTCTCATTGAGGTGTTATTCATGTAAATATCAATATGAGGCAAAAGGGAATTATCTTTGGGGATTTCTCTGTTAAGATCTCTATAACCCATACATATGTACGCTTCTTCATCTCTCTTTAGCACAAGGACTATATTGACTACCTTCACTGAATACTTGGCAACCTAGAGGAATCTTGCATCAATATGCTTCCTCCTTAATCTAAAATAACATTTTGTCCTAATTCAGTCCTGGCATATCTTGATAAGACTATAGGTATTACTCTAAATTTGGTCTAAAACTATAGGAAGATCCTTTGTATTCCAATTGTTTAGTTCTTTTGCAGGGAAACATGGTCAGATTTCAACCACAAATTTTCTAACTCCATTATCTTGACATCATGCTGACATGCAACTCTTGATCCTTCATCTTCTCTTCCTCTTGAGTTGCTTCCACCAACTGTGGTTCAATATTGACCTTTCCAAACTAGGAATTATTCTTCATATGTTCTAAAAAACTATCATTTCATTTCAGACTGGCCTCTCTCGCTTCTTGTTGCTTCTTCATCTATTTCTTAACTTGTTGAATATTAGGCCTAAATTTGGGTCCAAAACAATTTTCCTTGGAGAAAATAGTCTTGGTTAGGTTTTGAACATCTGTTGTTGTAGTGATTGGTGGAGTATTTTTTAAATATTTGAAATAAATAATGCCCAATTTGTAATCAGAAAATCTGATATAGGTGTCTGGGATGTTTTAAGGGTTTTATATGACCGATTCATTCTTAAATCTATGGGGCCAGTCTACGATTTCATCCATTGGAATCTTCTTGCTTGGATTTCCCTTCTTATCCTCTTCTTCTATGCAACATTGATTGTATTTTACTACATTAATCTCAGTTGGGAAAGAGATTTATGGTCATCAAATTTTAACCTTTTTCTTTTTTTGCCTTGTACCTCTGAATTTCTCGCTTGAGAATATCTTGAAAATTTCCCTCAAGAGTACTAAAACTCTTAATTAAACATCTTAAGGTTTTAGTATATTTATCTAACGAACCTTCTCATGGGACTATTTCTCGTTCGGAGACCACTATGGCTAGATATAATGTGGTGCAATGAGTCCGACTTTGAGCATTTTAGGATGCAAATTTTTGCACAAAAAGTGGAAAGGGTGAGACTGAAAATTCTGAGATTCCCTTTTATTCTCATATAACCCTCATGATGAGAGGGTTGCTTGTGATGGGTTTAGAGATTGAATTTAGTTGTCTTGACTTGATGATTGCGAAAGATTAAAGCATTGACTCATAAAAGTCTGACCTTTTTTAACTTTCTTGATCAACATTTGGTCTTCTTCTATGCCCCTCTTCTTCGGGTGAAACTCATATCATAAGAAAGCCTTCATCTTTCATTGTTTCTTCATTCATTATTAACTCAATAGTGTCTTCTAGAAGCACATCTAATTTTTGGAGCTAGCTTGAGTTACCTTGCTCTTTAATTAGCTCTTGATCATCTACTAGTGTCACTTTGGCCCCACAACTAATATTCAGACTATAATTCAAGGTTTTTCCAACGAGATTCGCTATTGGTTTCTCCCATAAATCAAAATATACATAATGTAAATCAATTTAAACATATGCTCTCTTGACTCAAATCAGAAAATCTTTGCTTGATCATTCATCTCTTGTTGAGTTTTAACAAGTTGTTCCTGGGGTTTCTTGATCCTATTGACACAAGCTAAAATACCATTCATGGCTCTTAATCTTTCTCTAGGTAGACCAGAGTGGGGTTAATTTTCTTTCAAGATTTTTTCATGGAATCCTCCAGGAGTTATTATCATATTCTACGATTAATACATGTAAAAATGCTTAAATAAATAAGATGCGAATGTAGAATGCAAATGCAAAATGTTTTAATTCCAAAAGTGACCACCATAGGAAAAGCTTTATTAGAGAACTAGTTTCATTACACCAGGTAATCAAATTCACAAGCAATAATAAACTTCTATTTCTTTGTCTCTTCAAAATATCCTCCAATATTGCACTCTTGGTCTTTGTCACGCTAATTTTGAGTCATATCTCACATTTGTTGAGGTTTGGGTCATCTTCTTAAATTATCTATTGTTGAATCTTGAGAACTTAACTTCAATGAGATTTTAAAGGAGAAAAGTCTTTGTGTCTTTGTGAAAAGTCTTCTCGTTTTAGATCTAGTTGGCATCTATCTATTGGGATAACATCTTGGCGTGAGTACCTTCAAAAAAGAATCTTGAATAGTTTTTAAATTTCTTCAATGATTAGTTTTCTTTCTTTATGGACCATTAAAACATCTCTAGACCTTCTGGTTTTGACTACATGGCTAAGAACTTATTGTCTCATTATGAACAACCTTATATTTAGTCAATCACTTGCGAATTAACACCTTTGGATGACATGAAGATGTTAATACAAGAAAGGAATAAACATGTAACAAAAAATGGTTTAGTACACATAAAATAATCAACAAAATAGTAACACTATAATTAACAAATAAAACCTACTCTCATATACTGACTATACATACATAGTTTAATAGATCCTACCCAAACATGATATCTACCCTCTTGTTTTGTTCACAAAACAAATCCTAACCTCATATTATTTAGTTCTCATGCTTATTTAGAAAAAATAAACTTAATATCATTCTTTTCTAGTTCTCATGCTTATTTAGAAAAATAAACTTAATAACATTCTTTTCTAGTTCTAATGCTATATTCGAGAATGTGTAATCTAACCATGACTGTGAGAAATCAGAGTAAATCACTGTTATTCCATACTTAATCAATAGTATTTGTTACATATTTATACAAACTGTAACTCTGTCTTAGGAAACTTTAAGTTAGGAAAGAAACTAATTCTAAAGAAATAAATAATCCCTTAAAGTAAGGGATTGTAACTACAAGAAATATTCACAAAATCCTATTAAAAGCATTACTAATTTAATCTATTTCCTAACATGTATATTCATACTCTCTCTCTCAACCTGGAGAATATATATTGTATAATCCCAACTTGGATACAAAAATGTCAAATACATGTTTTGATAAGGATTTTGTAAACATGTCTGCTAACTATCCTTCTAAAGGAATGTAAGATAGAGCAACTATCCCTTTGTTTACTTTCTCTGAAATAAAGTGCCTATCAATTTCAACATATTTTGTTCTATCACGTTGAACTGGACTTTTGATGATCTGTATTGCAGATTGATTATCCCAAAGAACTTTAAAATAGTCTTAATGTTCAAGGTATAATTCTTTTAGCAAATTAAGTATCTAGATTCCTTCACACATTTCCAATGCCAATGCTCTAAATTCTGCCTCAGCACTACTTCTCAAAATAATATATTGTTTCTAACTTCTCCAAGTAACAAGGTTTCACCACACAAATGTGCAATAACCACTAGTAGATATATTTTCTGTTAAGTCTCCTTCCCAACTAGAGACTGTAAAGACTTTCACAGACATGTCTTGTCACTTTTTTAACATTAAATCATCTCTAAGAGTTTTCTTTAAGTAATTAAGGATCATGTTAGCTGCTTACATGTGCTCTTCATTAGGATTCACCAAGTTTTAACTAATTACATTTATTGAAAAGGCTATATCTGGCTTGGTTAAAGACAAGTAGATTAGCTTTACCACTAACCTTTGTAATTTATCTTTATGTGTTAAAGAGCTTTCTACCTCCTAGTTGAATTTTAGACTATCTTCCATTGGTGTATCTACTGGCTTACACCCTAAAAAACATGCTTTATTTATTAAGTCAAAAACATACTTTCTTTGGTTAATCACGAGCCCCTATTTAGATCGTGCAACCTCCATACCTATGAAGTATCTCAACTTTCATAAGTCCTTAGTTTCAAATTCCCTATTTAGGGGTGTTTTTAAACTTCTAATTTCCTCATCACCATCTCCAGTTAGTATTATATCATCCACATACACAATTAGGATAACTCTTTTGTTCTTGGAATTTTTCATGATGAAGAGTATATGATCGGCAAGGGACTGCCTATAGACATTTCTTAGGATCACTTTGGTGAACCTTCCAAACCAGGCCTTAGGGGTATGTTTTATCCCATAACACTTTTTGATTTCCTTTAATAGACTCCAAACCAGGTATTACCTTTATATAGACCTCCTCCTTGAGTTTTCCATTGAGAAAGGCATTTTTAGCATCAAGTTGATGTAGTTTCTGATCATGGTTGACAACAAGACTTAGTAGTACAAAAAATTATTAAGTTTAACCACTGGATCAAAAGTCTTTGTAAAATCTACTCCATAGGTTTACATATATCCTTTAGCCACTAGTATTGCTTTGTATCTCTGTACACTGCCATTAGAATTATATTTCACAGCAAAGATTCATGTACAACAGGTTTTTTACCTTATGAAAGTTCTGTTATAGTCCATGTAATATTATTCTTGAGTGCACCGATTTCCTTTTCAACAACCTTTCTCCATTTATGATCCTTTAATACTTCATCAATATTTGAGGGGATTTGTTCTTCATTCAAGCTAGCTGTGAAGGATTGGAAAGAAGGCAATAAAGAGTTGTAACTAACAAATCTTTGAATTGCCTTACTCTCTTTCTAATGGAAATAGGAAAAACATCAAGATTAGGAGAAGTGGACTTACTGTATTCATTTCCTTATTTTTCTACATTGGTAGATGGACTTAAATCCAACTCTTTGCAAGTGTCAGATTGTAGAATAACCTCAGGTATAGTTTTATTATTTCTTGTGTAAACCAATAGCTGTTTAGGAGGTGTAGTTTTAGAAGTATCAGGATGATTATTAGGAGCGGGTGTAGAAGAATCTGAAAATATGGAAGGAAAGGTAGTAAGTGTGGGTAACAAAGGTGAATTTAAAGGTATTTGAAAAATTTTAAGGTGACAAATTTGAAGGTATGGAAAAATTAGGAGAGGTTAACTGATGTTAATGATAAAGCTAAAAAACATTCCATGTCTCCCCCTGAATTTCAGCTTTCGAAAAATAGGAGTCCTGCAAAAACATTTGAGATCCATAGTGACAAAAAAAATTTAGAAGGTGGATGACAATATTTATAACCCTTCTAAAGTGAATAGTACCCTACCAAAATGCATTTTAGGGATATAGGATTAAACTTGGACCTATTAGGAGTAGAATTATGGATAAAACAGTGTAGTCAAAGATTTTAAGAGGTAAAATAGAAGAAATATGTTTGAAGTGGGGGTAACTCTCTAAGAAAATGGATTGAGGAGTATTGAAATTCAAAACCTTACTAGGCATACGATTTATTAAATATGTGGCAGTTAAAAATATCTCTCCACACAAGTAGTTTGGAATGTTGTTGGAGAAGTGAAGGGAACGGGTAACATCAAGAAGGTGTCGATTTTTC
Organism: Hibiscus syriacus; assembly: GCF_006381635.1. Lineage (NCBI taxonomy): Eukaryota > Viridiplantae > Streptophyta > Magnoliopsida > Malvales > Malvaceae > Hibiscus > Hibiscus syriacus. Next base: position 12,885,846 of record NW_024063533.1, read on the forward strand.
CTTTCAGCAATAGCATTTTGCTGTGGAGTGTCAACACAGGAACAAATTTGAACTATTCCTTTAGTTTTGAAAAAATCACTCAACGATGTAGCAAAGAATTCACTGCCATTATCAGAATGAAAAAGTTAAATTTTGGAATGAAATTGGGTGTTAACCATGGTATAAAATCTCTCAAATATGATAGAGGTTTCAGATTTGTCTCTCATTAAATAAGTCAAAGTTAACCAACTATGGTCATCGATAAATTTAATGAACTACTTACAATCATTAGCATTATTCACACTAGAATGGCCTTAAATGTCACTATAGATGAAAGAAAAAATGTGTGAAGGCTTATATTTAGATGATGAATAAGATACTTTGGTATGTTTAGCAAGAGAACAAACATGATATTTAAATAGATGTGGTTTTTTATTAATAAAATGAGACATATATAAATTTGCTAGTTATTGAAAACTAGGATGGCCTAACCTAAAATGCCATAACATAACAATATTAATATTTTTTAAGGTTGTGAAAGAATTATGAGATGTATGTTCGAAAGCTAAAGGAGAACCATTTAGGATATAGAGGCTATTGTGCAAGCTAGCATTGCCAATCATCATCTTTTTGTCTACATCTCCCTCCACTGTCTCTAGCATTAGCATAACTTGTAGTTGAAGAAGTAACAACTACTCCACAAGTTTGTGTCTTCCTTAAACTTTCATACGATTTTGTATGAAACCTGAACCCATTAGCGAGAAAGACATTATATCTTTTAACAATTTTATTTGGACCTTGAGAAAGCCATTAATATATTCCCTAGCTTCTCTCCCACTCCAAACCTATTATGCAATAAAGGTAAATTAGTTAGCATTTATATTAATACATTAAAACAATAAGTGTTTATACATTATTTATGTGTCATGTAAAGATTTAGTTGCTTACCGCCTACCCTAACCATTCATGAAAAGTTTCTGTAACTTATGAATCTCTTATTGACGTAATCTTCGAGAGCGTGAACGAGATCTCAAGACTTTTTTAAATTACTATAAAATAGATTACATGGTTAAAGAATGAGAAATATAAAATATTAATTAAATACATGAATATTTACTCTCCCTTAATCTATCATCGTATGTCAGTCTATAGCTGATGTAATATATGTCACACCCTAAAATTTTGGGACTTAAGTGTAAGTCTCTTAAAGTTTCTATGCCTCTTAACGAGTTTCCAAGAACTTAGGGATTAATAATATAGTTTACCAAAAAGTTGGGTTATTTTAAAATCCTTATTCTTTTATTTTCTTTCTTTCTTTTTATTCTACTCATGTTCAAGCCAGTAATTGTTTTTCTCTTTCTCACTACCATTATTTTTGGTTTTTCTTTAATTCATCACTAACTGTGTCGTGGTGTGCGACACCCCCGATACCATTGTGTTTATCTCGTCAACCCCGTTCGTTCGGTATCCTTGAATTGTTGTTCTTCATCGTCATTTGCAATTGGAGAAGGTTTGAATATTCATGTTTTGTTAAAACCCATCTCCATCAATCTTTTTAAAAAAATGACTTTTGTAACTGACTCCTTATGTTTTAAAATATTTTTATGCATTTTTTAGAAATTTTCTAGCCAGCTAAGGGTGCTCCACGTGCCACCATGCACGAGTGGGCTTCGTCCTAACCATTCAAACAAAGAATCGATTTAACTAAACTAGTTTGACCTTGAACCAATTTAACCCGACCCCTTGACCCAGCCTGTAAACCCGACCTATTGATCCAACCCGTTGATTCAACCTGTTGATCGTTGACTTTGACTTTAACTGTTGACTTTTTCATAAGACCTTTACCCTGAAAGTTTTTGACGTCATAAGTCAATTTTTGTTGTCTATTTTGCCAAATTCTGATGCGAAAGCCATGTTTTGCATCATTTATGACTTAAAGTAATAATTATGTTAAGTGAATTATGAGATTTTAGACATTTTTGGTGTTATTTTCTAAAGGTGATCATATATCTCTGCATCACTCCCCGGTAGATCCCGATTACCTTCACTCGACTTAATTTGATTTTTCTCACTCGTCTCAAGATATGAGTAAGTATTATTTATTGACTTTATTGTCTATTTTAGTTTAGATGTATGTTTTTGTATTCATATAGTGGTATTGTTTATAGGTTCTCGTTCCGTAGGACCTAGTACTATTAATCGTAAGAAAAGTAAGGCTTAGCGGATTTTGATTAGCTACTATAGATGTGTCCCTTGAACTATTTATTACCTTTGATACTTTATGCTATTATAGTGTATGATATTATTTTTATGTATTCTGGTTGTGTGTATTTGGATCATGATTATTTTCTGATCATTGTTGCATCATTTTAAATATATACATTGATACATTCCTATTTCTGTATGGGATTATATCCCCATTGTATTTATATTTAGGATCTTCAAAGGGCTATATCCCCATCATGATTTTTGTATTTTGACTTGGGTACCTTTTCGGAGGCAACGCACCTATCATGTTTATCCGTGGTGAAAGATATAATTGTTTGTTATTGATGTTGTACTCTGATGAATAAATTCTGATGTTATTGTTTTCGCATTATTTATGTTGTTATATATATGTATATGTATTTATTGATATATGTTTTACTGTAGAGGACACACTAGCTTTATAGCTCACTATTTTAGCTTCTGTTTTTACAAATTCTTCCAACCTTTAAGTTTGTAACTGATACCTAACGGATCGTTTAGTAGCACATTTTCCTTTCACTTATCGTATGGACATTTTCAAACTTTAAATATTTAATTTTTGTTGATTTCATATAAATTTATGTGGGATTTTTGGATTCTATGTTTTTACATGTTTTCAACTTTAAACTCGTATATTTGCTTAGATTGTGAACAATTACTTTTGTATTTTGATTTATAGTAAATTTTTGAAGATGCATGTTTTAATCTGGAGGTTTCATGGTTTCTATGAGTTTAAAATATTGATGTGGTCTCCAAGATATGGTCATAACATATAGGTTAGATCTAGGGGGTTATATTTAGTGGTATTAAAGCCTAGGTTTAACACTCAGACATTGTTATCCGTAAATTTTATGCTTTTCTAAAAAATAAATTTTGCATGCATCGAAAATTTTTGGGTTAGGGGAATATTTTCTAAATTTCATTTTGATTGTGTTTTTGTGAAATAATTTTAATCTTTACTATTTCAAATATGAATACTCTATTACGAGACTCTAGTACCAGATCAGACTTTAGCTTATGTTTACTTCTTTTCTCAGACTAAGTAGATAGTGTGGCACATCATATAGGTCTACGTCATTCTGTACCATTCTATAGGTGGTAACATTTGGGGCCGTAGAGGCCGAATAACTAATACTGATAGAGATCCTACAGTTCTTGTACAATCCCATTCATTATGTTCATTGTTTTGCTTTACTTGATGACGGGTCTACCCATTCTTATGTTATGAATTATATTGCCTACAACCTTGACATTCCTATTGAGCCAACTAATTGTCCTATTATTGTTCAGTCTATTGTCAGTTAATTCGTAATGGTTGACAAAATCTATCGAAACTCCACTCAAGCTTTATGGGGAGACCTTTCCGAAAAATATTATGAAACTTTCTCTTGATAAGTTTGATCTTATTCTTGGTTCTAATTGGCTGAAAGAAGATCGGGCTAATTTGAATTATGAACGTAAGATAGTGATTATGAATACTTTTGATGATAGGGAAATTGTTTTATTTGGTGAGTGATGTGGTTATCTATCTAATGTGATATCAACCATGGCAACTAAGAAAATAATTCGAGAGAGTGTCATTGCGTACCTTGCTTACATTATGGATTTGAGGAAGTCTATTATTGGGATTGAAAAGATTCATACCGTGAGAGATTTTCTGGATGTTTTCCCGAAAGAGTTTCTTGGTGTACCACCTAAGAGAGAAGAAGGGTTCAAAATCAAACTGTATTCGAGTACTGCATCGGTGTCCATAACCCCTTATCAATAGAACCTAGAGTTGAGAGAGTTGAAAGTCCAGTTACAGGAGTTGTTGGATCGAGGTTTTATTCAGTGATACAAGCATGACTAGGCTCCAAGTCAACTTCTTCAAACGTCCATGTAATATAACACATGGAGTTTTTCTTATTATGTTTTTTCTTTTGTTTCATTATACAATCACATAGTTACTTTGACATATATATCATATATATATATACATGTTATGTTTAAATATAATCATCCATTTATTATTCATATGAAATACATCTAATTTAGTAATTAATATTCTTGTATATTATTATTTCACATCTTTACTTAGCTTATTATTGAATTGCATTTGTTTTACATTTATTAAACACGTTTTCATTGCATTCATAACATGGTAGCATGTTATTTCATTATTTTCGTAGCTCATGACATGTTAATTCAACTCAAAAAGAATATATATTAGCTCATTAGCATTGCATCCTTATATACTTAGCTCATGACAAGCATTCATATCTTACAAGTGAATGTACATTCACGGAAGCATGCATATTGCTTTGTTTATGCTCATTTCACTCATATTTATTTAGCTTATTGATTCATGTAGGTACATCAATGGAGGAAACATCCTATAGTAGCTTTGGAGAGTAATTGTGTTGAGTTAATCAATCGACGGAATTGTCCAAGAGGGGGTGAATTGGCAATTAAAATTTTGGTGGAAGTTTTTGCAGAAAATTGAAAATATTTACACAGCGATTTAGAGTGGTTCGACTTTCTCAATCAAAGTCTACGTCCACTACCTTAGCTATCAACACTAAGGATTTTCCAACAAATTCACTAATTTGTTCTTTCTTTTGATGCCAAAGAGATAACCTTACAACACCCTCAAGAATATACCCCAATTCTTGAGAACACTCTTTCTCAAAGAGAAGATTACAAATTTACAAACTTACAAGGAAATCCTCACAAGGTAGATTGTTTGCACAATTCTAGAACAAAGAAAAGAACACTAAAAAATGAATACAATTGAGTACAAGTAGTGTTCTTCAAAGAAAAATGAATATTGAATGAAAAATAGGATTGAAATGCTCAAACTTGAGGTTTGATGCTTTCTCTTTGATTCTCTCTTGATTCTAGTTGCTTGTTGTTTCTTGTTATTGATCAATGGCTTCTAAGCTTGTTTAAATACACCTTCAAATGATTCTGAATGTTGGGGATGATTAGTGGAGTTCATAGAGTTGTTTAAGTGTGAAAATAATTAATTAAAGCAGTTGGGAGCGTCAGTGCATCGATGTATACCCTAGGTGCATCAGTGTAAAATTCAAATATTTTGACCGTTGGACTCTAAGTGCATCGGTGCACTAAGAGTAAATCGATGCATAAAATGCATTCAATTTTCTGAAAAACCTGAGTGCATCGATGCATGGTCTTGTGCATCGATGCATAAAATGCATTATATGTTTGAAAACTTAATTGGTACATCGATGCATGGATTGGTGCATTGGTGCATCACATTGAACAATTGATTTTAGGCTTGATTTCGGTTCAAAATACTTTGTGAAAATTGTTTAAAAAATAGTTTAAGTATAAAACACAATTTTACACATTTAGTAAGGTTTAAAATTGATCTTGAAAGACTTGGAGTAATAATTTGATATTCGATTAATTGAATCGAATATACTTAGAAAAAAATATTTGTAAAATCTTAAAATTCATTGAAACTTAGTATGTTATATCGAAACATCAAAATGTTTTCAACCATCTCCCCCTTTTTGATATAACAAAACACTTGAATAATTTTAAGATTTTCTTTGAAAAATCAAGTTTGAAATTAATTTTGAAATTACTACTCCCCCTTACTATAACACTTCTCCCCTTTTAAAACATTAACACTTAACATTTCTACCCCTTTTTGTTAAATCAAAATGACTCGAAAATTTAAACAAGGTTGTGAAAAATATTTAGCCAATTGATTAAGCCTTTAAATATAGCTTAAGCTGCTAAGATCAAAGATCAAAAGAGAGATTAGTCATTAGTTTCATAATCAATATTCATAAACATGTAATGGATAATTGGTCATAATGAACTAATACGTAAATGATGCAAAAATTAATAAACATTAAGCTCAAATTGAAAATTCAAACCAAACCAATATATATTAAGTTTAAAATCCATAAAACATCCGAATCATATCTCCAAACAAAGTCAAAAAAATCCAAATAAAATAATAATCCTCAAATATTCAAAATGTCTTAACAAGAAAAGTTCAACAAAGATCCAAAACAAAACAAGGTCTACTCGTCCATAGAAGGATCGGGAGGCGGAGGAGGAAAGCGGGCTTGCATCTCAAGAGAGAGAGCATCCATAAGTGCAAGCATCTCCCTTTGAAACTCCATCTGTCAAGCTTCCAAAGTGTCTAAGCGTTGATTTACTGCTTCATGAGTAGCAGTCAAGTGGGATTCAATGGAAGGATACCGTATATCAAATGTCTCCAAAAATGAACGAAAATATGGAGGCACTTGATCCTCTTGTAGAGCAGGCTCATCATCTGGTACGTGATCGTCGATGTCTTGCATAAGTTGTGGAGCAGGCTCATCATCTGGTACGAGATCGTCAATTTCTTGCATAAGTTGTTGAAATTCAGGATCATCCTCAGCAGCTAGAGCCAGAGGTGGAGGAGGAGCACGAAAGGAGCTAGGAGCAGCTCGTGAGGAACTAGCTCCCGGAGTTTGCTTACCCAGTCTAAAGACCCATTGATCGGTTTCATCGTCTTGTTTCCACTCGGCTTTCTTTAACGAGGTTAGATTAATTGGATTTTGGAGAGGAATGGGATTATCGAGAGAGACGTCTAGACCAAGTTTGATAAAGAGGTTACTAAGAAGACATCCATAAACTAATGTTTCTACATGTTTTGAAGGAACAATGTTTATGATATCTACTAGTTGGCTAAAAATAATGTGGGGCAGATTGATTTTGAGTTTGTTCTTAATACAATACATCCACCATAAATCCCTAGCATGAAGAGTGGAGTACTTACCAGCAGATGGTTGAAACCACCACGAGATTATCAAATGAAGAAAATGATCGTGATGAGAATGAAGGGTACTAACACTAGCGTTTGGAATATAGGGATAATCCACATTTTCATTTTCATTATATAACCCATCATCATCTAATCCAAAACGTGAGGCTCTAGTTGTGGGGTCAATATTAATATATTGGCCTAAGACATAGGATCTAATAGCAATAGTCCCACATTGAGTATCATTTTGAATTCACACCGCATTAGAATAGAAAATGCAGACTAACTGATGAAAAATAACAGATTTGAGACGAAACAATTTATCAAACTTCCATGTTTTAAGAATTGGGAGGTATTCAAAATCAATGTCAATCATGGCTTAAAGAGAATGAATATGATCTTCCCGGATTCTATAGGATTGGAAAGACTCCATATACCTATGGTACAGGTCATCTCTACGACGTTCAGGCATGTTGAAACAAAGTCCTATAAGACTATTAGGAGGAGGAGGAACGGGATTTGAAGGTTGGTTTGAACGAGAACGACTCGATGAAGTTCTAGGGTGTTTGGGATTAGACATGGTTTAGGAATCGAAATAAGAAATATAACCTGCAAATTAAAACACATTTATTCAATTTAATCAATCCCAAAACTCAATTGAGTCCGCAATAATTCAAGGTTCTCTAAACTGAATCCTAATGGGCAAAGTTTTGAAAAACTATTTGAAAATAATGTTTGTAAAATTATAATATGTATAGTTTTTGATGAAATTAGTTGTAAAAACTAGTTTGTAATCATCAAACTATCAATGCCCGATATAATGTTCATCCTAGAACTAATTAAAACTAGTCCTAAGATCATAAATCAATAAAATAGAGTTTTTGAAATATTACCTTGAAAATTTCAGATTTGAGAGGAATGTGATGTTGTTTTGCATGATTTGATGATAAATGCAGGATTAGGAGTTGAAAAACTCGAATATTTTGACAACTTTTCATTGATTTAGAGCAAGAGGAGAGTTTAGAGAAGAATAGAGGCGTACAACTAGAGAGGGTTTAGTTTTAGGGTTTGAAGCAAATGAGAAAAATAAGCCTTTTAAACCCAAAACCCGATGAATGCATCGATGCATGAACATGTGCATCGGTGCATCAACATGATGAATCGATGCACAATCAAGGCATGCATTGGTGCATCAACATGATGAATCGATGCACATTCAAAGCGATGCATCGATGCACTGTTAAGTGTATCGATGCATGAAGAACAAAAATGTCAAAAATCCTTTTTAAACACTTAAAATGCTAAATTAATTATCTATAGTGGTATTGGTAACTCATATATTGAAAATTATTCTTGTTCAATCAATCAAATTAATCTTTAAACAACATTTGAACATAAAATTAATTTTCACCAAATAACATAAACTCCCCCTAACTAATAGCAATGAATGCAATAAAAAATTACCATTATAAGCATTTTTCATTTATTCTTAAAAGTGCTAATATTATTTTAAACACTAAGTGAAGATAGGTCAGTTAAACCTAATTCTCTCCTAAGTGTCCAAAATATTTCCTTGACTAAAGGTTTTGTAAAGATATCCACTAATTGATGCAAAGTATCAACAAATTCTAGAACTACATCTTCCTTAGTGACATGGTCTCTAATGAAGTGATTTATTATTTCAATGTGCTTAGTTCTAGAGTGTTGGATGGGATTTTTAGTGAGAAAAATAGCACTAGTATTGTCACACTTGATAGGAATGGTACCTACTTCAATTCCATAATCAAAAAGTTGTTGTTTCATCCATAAAACTTGTGCACAACAACTACCAACTGAAATGTATTCCGCTTCAGTGGTAGATAATGTAACATAATTTTGTTTCTTTAAAAACCAAGAAATCATCATATTTTCAAGGAATTGGCAAGTACTGAAGGTGCTTTTCCTATCTAATTTGTATCCTCCATAATCTGCATAGAAAAGGCAAGCAAGCTAAAGCTAGAGTCTCTAGGATACCAAAGTCCTAAACTAGGAGTGTCCTTAAGGTATCTAAAGATTCTCTTAACATCTAGTAAATGTGATTCCTTAGGACAAGATTGAAATCTAGCACATAAGCAAACACTAAACATAATGTCCGATCTACTTGCAGTTAGATAAAGCAAAGAACCAATCATTGACCTATATAATTTAACGTCCACACATTTACCTCCTTCATCCGAGTCAAGCTTTGTAGAATAGCTCATTGGAGTGTCATGAGGTTTCCCATTTTCCAGTCTAAACTTTTTGAGCATATCTTTGACATATTTAGCTTGATTGATGAAGATGCCATCTTTTCTTTGCTTGATTTGGAGTCCCAAGAAAAATGAGAGCTCCCCCATCATGCTCATCTCGAATTCGCTTTGCATTAGCTTAGAAAATTCTTGGCAAAGAACATCATTAGTAGAACCAAATATTATATCATCAACATAAATTTGAACTACTAATAAATCTTTACATTTATGCTTTAAAAACAATATAGTGTCAACCTTCCCTTTTGAAAAACCTTTTTCAATTAAAAAGTTTGACAATCTTTCATACCAAACTCTAGGAGCTTGTTTTAAACCATAAAGTGCTTTTGTCAATTTAAGAACATGATCCGGAAATTTTGAATCTTCAAAACCTGGAGGTTGTTTCACATACACTTCTTCTTTAATAAAACCATTTAAAAATGCACTTTTAACAACCATTTGATATAATTTAAATTCATGAAAACATGCAAATGCTAATAACATTCTAATTGCTTCCATCCTAGCTACGAGAGCGTATGTTTCATCATAGTCTATGCCCTCTTCTTGAGTATACCCTTGAGCAACAAGTCTAGCCTTGTTTCCCACTATATTACCTCTCTCATCAAGCTTATTCCTAAATACCCATCTAGTACCTACAGTAGATTTATTACTAGGCCTTTCAACTAATGTCCATACTGTTAGAGTATGCTCAAAGACCAATCATATGATGATTGTAATAATAATTTTATTCACCGATTTTATTGAATAAAGGCATTGCCGCTATTATTTTCATATATGTGTTTAACATAAACTGGAAGATAATAAAGTCCATATAATGACATAATTGTTATTATTAAAAGATCCCAAGTCAAGTATTATTATGGGCATGGACAATAATAATACGCTTAAGACTAACATGTTATTGATTGATGACAATGAGTTGTCATTGACATAGAGATGTCAGAATTGATACATGATTATATTGTTAGAGAACAATGTATTGGATTGACCGACCATGAGCACATGTCTTGGATTATTATGTGACAGTCATAACATTGCTCATGGTGATGACTATATGTATGATCCTCAGACTTGAGATCAATACTATCCCAACATATATTGTTGTATGTTTTGATGCAGCTAAACAAGCTCCGTAACTGGTTGCTCTATAAAGACTGTTATTGAATATATCTCAATATATGTAGTGGGTGTGTATGATTAAGATAGGATTTGTCCTTCCTACATAATAGGAAATATATCACAGGCCACTTGATTGAGTAAGACTAGATATGCATGGCCATGCTCGAATAAGTTGATATGAGATATCATAAACTATTCGTTAATTAAAGTCTACTCTAGATATCAATAAATAATAGATGGGCTATACAAGTGTGACTATTCCAAGACTTGTGCCTATTCTAGAGATAAAAGACATAAGGATGTAATACATAAAAGAGTAATCACCAAGATGATATGTCAAATCATATTTTCTTGTAACTTAGGTGACAATGATATATTGCTAGATGTCACTCATTGTATGTAATATTAGAATTGTTCTAATAATTACTGCTAACGTTACAAGAACCTACAAGGTCACACCGTAGGATTGAAACGAGCAAAGATGTACAATTTGTTGTACGTTACTAAAATATATGTTTTTAATAATCCCGAATATTTAATTTTAATTAATTAATTAAATATAGATTTAATTAATTTGAAATAATAAAATCCCCAATATGATTAGGGTAACTTGGATATAAGAGGATTATTAAATTTTAATTAATTAAATATAGATTTAATTAATTTGAAATAATAAAACCCTAATATGATTAGGGTAACTTGGCTATAAAAGGGTGGGTTAGGTCTAGCAGCCATTTTTGCAACAAACACACAAACCCTTCAGCCATTTTCTCTCAAAACAGTTTTGGGGAAAACAAATATTGCTCTCAATCGGGTGAACTGAGTAGAGGCCGGGACGTGATTTCGTGGAGGCTTTCGATTCGAATCAATCTACACCACCGAATTCACTGTTGTTCTTGTTGTTTTCAAGGAACCCACTGTAAGTATTCGCATCTCTTCCTCCTGATTTCGGTTTTTCGTACTTGGATCGCTGGGGAGACCGTCGAGTTTTGTTTCCGCTGTGCCATGGGGTGCGCCGACAGTCCCAACACATACTTTACTTCTCTCAAATTGATTTAACTCTTCTTGCATAGCCATAATCCAATGTTCATAATTTAAGGCTTCTTTAATATTTTTAGGCTCTATGCATGAGATAAATGTAACATAATTACAAATATTTCTAAGAGAAGATCGAGTTGTTACCCTTTTGGATGGATCACCTATGATTTCACCATCCTTGGCATAGTTGTACTCTCTTGGGTAAGATACTTCCCTTTCTTCAATGGTTGGATTCTCGAGAGGATCATGAGTTTCCTCATCTTTCGTTTCTTCCTTTGATGATGGTTCTCCAACGTCATGTCTAACGTCATTTGTATTTATAATACCTACATCATCATTCAAATAGGAATCCTTCCTCGGAAGGGGATTATCATCGAAAACAACATGTATAGACTCTTCTACAACTAAAGTTCTTTTATTAAATACTCGATAAGCTTTAGAATTTAAGGAATATCCCAGAAATATTCCTTCATCACTTTTAGCATCAAATTTGCCAAGATTGTCTTTACCGTTGTTTAAAACAAAACATTTACATCCAAAAGGATGAAAATAGTGAATGTTAGACTTTTTATTTTTGAAAAGTTCATATGGAGTTTTCTTTAAAATAGGCCTAATCATTACTCGATTAATAACATAACAAGCGGTATTTTTGGCTTCCGACCAAAAATATTTTGGCAAATTGTTTTAACAAAGCATGGTTCTAGCCATTTCTTCTAAAGTTTGATTTTTCCTCTCAACAACTCCATTTTGTTGAGGGGTTCTAGGTGCTGAAAAATTATGGCTAATACCATTAGAATCACAAAATTTAGTAAATCCAAGATTTTCAAATTCAGTTCCATGATCACTCCTAACACTAGTTATAGAGTAACATTTTTCATTTTGGATTACTTTTGAAAATGTGATGAATTTTTCTAATGCTTCATCTTTAGTACTTAAAAATAGAACCCAAGTATATCTAGAATAGTCATCTACCAAGACAAATGCATATTGTTTTCCACCCAAGCTAGAAGTCCTAGTTGGCCCAAAAAGATCTATATGGATCAATTGTAATACTCTACTAGTTGATACATCATTAATGGATTTAAAAGAAACTCGCTTTTGTTTTCCTTTAGCACAAGCATCACAGATTTTATCATTATCAAAATTTAGTTTAGGTAACCCTCGAACTAAATCACCTTGAATTAGCCGTTGCAAAACACTCATACTAGCATGCCCTAGTCTCCTATGCCATAACCAACTATCATGGTCATCCTTAGCAACTAGGAATAAATTAGTCATAACGATAGAGTCTAAATGCACCATGTAAATGTTTCCTATTCTATGACCAACATGCATAATCCAATTAGATGCAATGTCAATAACTTTACAACCATTAGTTTCAAACATGACATTGAATCCCGTATCACAAAATTGACTAATACTCAAGAGATTATGCTTTAATCCACTCACATATAAAACATTTTTAATTTGTATGGAAGAGGTATTACCAATAGTACCTATACCTTCAATGTGACCTTTTGAATCATCACCAAAAGTCACTTCTCCTCCATTTTTGGCATTAAGCTCAATGAACCGCCTTTTGTCTCCGGTCATGTGTCTCGAGCATCCACTATCAAGGTACCATGAATTTGAATTTGTTTCCCGTACCTTGTAGCAATGCTCTTTTTCCTACAAACATAGATTAATTTCTAATTTTTGGTACCAAAATTTGTTTGGGTCCATATTCATTAGTTTCCAAAATCCTAGTCCCCTTAGGTATCCATTTGTGTAGGATATCCTTATCTTTAGTAGTAATGAGCTCTTTAGGAACCCATATACTTCTAACGATTTTTCCATTAGAGGTTCTTCGGGGACCTCTATGATTGTAGTTTTTAAAACTTTTTCTAACAAAGATGGATTTTGAATTTTCTCCATTTTCAAAACGTTTTGTTCCAACTTTATCAAAAGAGGTTTTAAGATCATCAATTTTCTTTTGATGATTATCAATGATCTTTGAAAGTAAATTTTGCAAATCCAAAATTTTCTTTTCAAACTCTTCTAGTTTGATTTGAAAATCTTTGATTTTACTTTCAAGATCGTTTTTGGTTTTGGATATGAGTTTATTTTCATTTTTCAATTTTGAAACATCATTTTTATATTTTAAAAACAATTTCTCATAATCCGAAGCCAATCCATTATATTGCTCTAATAGCTCATCATAAGATAAATCATCAAATTCAAATGAGTTAGAGGTTACCTTAGAATCTTCCCCGAATTCCATCAAGCACAAGTTTGCTACTTCTTGTTCCTCTTCATCAGAACCTTCTTCGTCACTCCATGTAGCCACATGAGCCTTGTGCTTATTGTTTAATTGACCCTTTCTTTTCAATTATGGGTAATCATATTTGACATGCCTCGGCTTTTTGCATTCATAACAAATGATAGGGTCCTTCCCTTTTGGTTTATTTTTGAGGCCTTCATTTCGTTTGAATTTTCTTCCTCGGTAAGGTCTCATCATTTTTCTGAACCGTTTGGCAAACAATGTCATTTCCTCGTCATCTTCATCCGAATCACTCTCATCTTTTATGGATTTGAGAGCAACTCCAATGTTTTTCTTCTTCTCCTTCTCCTTTGGTGTCTCGTCAATCTTATCGAGGTCCACCTCATCTTCAAGTATCATTTCATGAGTGAGGAGGAAACCGATTATCTCTTCAAGAGTTAAGGACTTTAGGTTCTTAGCCTCAATGATTGCAGTCTTCTTTGATTGCCATGATTTTGGAAGTGAGTAAACTAACTTCCTCACAAGCTTTTCGTTTGGAATGATCTCTCCATATGATTTGAGACCATTGACAATCGTTGAGAATCTATCCGCCATAGCTTTGATATCTTCAATTGGTTTCATCCTGAAATTTTCATAGCTATGTGTTAGAAAACTAATTTTAGATTCTTTTACCTCGTCGGTGCCTTCATGAGTGACTTGTAGTTTATCCCATATTTCTTTGGCGGTTGTACAAGATGAAGCTCTTCCATATTCATCTGGTTCAAGAGAACAAAATATGATATGGATGGCTTTGGAGTTGAGCTGGAACATTCTTGTCTCTCATTCACTCCACAATCTTGGATGAGTGAGAGGCTTGATATATTCATCTTCTTCAACATTCCATGCTCCCATGTCACTGGCTTGAATGAAATACATCATCTTATTCTTCCAATAGGAATAGTTAGCTCCATTGAAGAAAGGAGACTTGTTGACGGGCATCGAGTCGAGACCGAAGTCGACGTTTGAAGTGAAGGCCATTGATGACTTTGATTATCGATGTAACTCTTCCCGAATCGACTCAAGAGGCGATTAAACCTTCGAATGAGTTAGGCTCTGATACCAATTGTTGAGTTAATCGATCGACAGAATTGGCTAAGAGGGGGTGAATTGGCAATTAAAAGTTTGGTGGAAGCTTTTGAAGAAAATTGAAAAGATTTACACAGTGATTTAGAGTGGTTCGACTTTCTCAACCAAAGTCTACGTCCACTACCTTAGCTATCCACACTAAGGATTTTCCAAAAAATTCACTAATTTGTTCTTTCTTTTGAGGCCAAAGAGATAACCTTACAACACCCTCAAGAATATACCCCAATTCTTGAGAACACTCTTTCTCAAAGAGAATATTACAAATTTGCAAACTTACAAGGTAGATTGTTTGCAAAATTCTAGAACAAAGAAAAGAACACTCAAAAATGAATACAATTGAGTACAAGTAGTGTTCTTGAAAGCAAAATGAATATTAAATGAAAAATAGACTTGAAATGCTCAAACTTGAGGTTTGATGCTTTCTCTTTGATTCTCTCTTGATTCTAGTTGCTTGTTGTTTCTTGTTATTGATCAATGGCTTCTAAGCTTGTTTAAATACACCTTCAAATGATTCTGAACGTTGGGGATGATTAGTGGAGTCAATAGAGTGGTTTACGTGTGAAAACAATTAATTAAAGTAGTTGGGAGCGTTAGCGCACCGATGCATACCCTAGGTGCATCGGTTCATCAATGTAAAATTCAAATATTTTGACCGTTGGACTCTCAGTGCATCGGTGCACTAAGAGTGCATCGATGCATAAAATGCATTCGATGTTTTGAAAAACCTGAGTGCATCGATACATGCTCTTGTGCATCGATGCATCAAATGCACTGAGTGCATCGATGCATAAAATGCATTCGATGTTTGAAAAATTAATTGGTGCATCGATGCATGGATTGGTGCATCGGTAAATCACTTTGAAAAATTGATTTTAGGCTTGATTTCGGTTCAAAATACTTTGTGAAAATTGTTTAAAAAATAGTTTAAGTATAAAACACAATTTTACACAATTAGTAAGGTTTAAAATTGATCTTGAAAGACTTGGAGTAATAATTTGATATTCGATTAATTGAATCGAATATACTTAGAAAAATATTTGTAAAATCTTAAAATTCATTTAAACTTAGTTTGTTATATCGAAACATCAAAATGTTTTCAATAAATTGGCTTTGCCTTGCAACTCACAATCAGCTCACAAGGACTAAGGCAACTCGTGGAGACTAAGAGAGAGCTCAATTCAGCTGGAGGAGCTATCATGGAGCTAAACTCAACTAATGGAGCCATATGAGTCAAAGTTGTCAAAAGTGAACTCAAATGCAGCTGAAAGTAGCTAGGGAGTTAAGAGAAGCTTAGAATACTAAGGCTACTTAGCTTGAATTAACTAAGCTAATATTCATCTAACTAGCTAAACAACACTCACCAAGCTTGTATGGGAGCTATGTCATATCTAGGCTGCTAAGCATCTTCAACACCATCACATGGCCGATGCTACACCACAAGCACCATGACAATCCATGTGTACGACATATGCCTATCCTAGCATGTTTCTTGCATGTGGATTTCCTTACGAGCCTTGATGAATGGTTATCTAGCCATTCGACCAAATGCACCCCTCCCTTCAAGATGACACCAAAACCAAGAGTTATGGAGACTATTCGGCTAATATATCTTTATTTTCATCTATATTAAAAATCATTATCATTCATATACATGAACTTCATTTAATTATGTCTTTTAACTAAGGGATGTATCTAGCCTAATAGCTACCTTTCTTTTGGCTATCTTTCCTTTCATTTTTTATAAATAGACATTGCCTATTCCATTGCAACACAACTTTTGTTCACCAATATACCTTGTGAGATTATTCTCTTTTACTTAGTCTTTTCTAATATTTTATCAACTTATTAAGTGGAAACACTTGTGACGTCAACCCATCTATTTCTTTCATCGATACTTGTGGCTCCTATCTCTTTATAGATAGTGGGTCCAAGTCTTTTTTCTACCACCCCTGAATAGATTTAGAAGGATGGGTCTTTGCTCAATATTGCACTGGTTGTTCTTTAATATATTCAAGATACTATCATCACCTATCCATATTATTTCATAGCCACACCATAGCCAAATACTTAATCATTCTTTCTCATACTCTACATTATTTCAAAGCCCACCTTTAAAACCCTTTATGCACTTTCCTTAACCTTTCTTTTTGTAACCATTCATTTTTCTGCAGGTGCTTGATTCCTTCCTAGATCCTACAATCAAGTTGTTGTCATCTTCAGAGATCATTGAGGAATACCCCAACTTACACCATATGGTAACAAGTGAATCCCTACATTAAAAATAATAAAAAAATAAGTGTTGAAACAAAAGTCAAAAGAAAATCAAAAAGAAGTTCAAAAGAAAAATACAAAAAGAGGTACATTTCAATCTAAGGGTTACAAGCTTTCTTCTTCATCTTTGTCATTGAAATCAAATGTTAATTGAAGAACTTTATTGTGGTGATTTGGTGTGGTTGTAAGTAATTGAACAGTGAGTAACCTTTTTTTTCTTCTTACTTTTTATAAGCCTACCTATACATTATATTTGCTTTTCCATACCTAACCCTATTTACAGTGATACACACCAAATGAACTACTTGAGAGAGTCTTGAGTGAGTCTATAAAAGACTTTTCTTAAAGGGGATCGAGTGGAAAAAGGCTAGAGAGCAGTGAGAACAGAAGATGACACATCAAAAGCCAAATCAAGTCCTAGAGTGCAAACATGAGTGATTGTGTGACATTCTAGTTTCCTTGGAGTGGGTTTTATGAGAGTTAACTGGTAAGGTCATTTATTCTCATTTCTTTATTTATTCTTACTAACCATGTCTAAGCATTCCAATGATGAACGACAAGGGGATGTTCCAGATCTTCATGCTCAAGAAACCATGCGAGAGATGCTCACACTTTTGAGGCTTGAACTCAAACCTATTCATGAATGAATAGACCAAATTGAATAATCTTGAGGAAATGCTATAGCAAGGAGGCATACTCAAGCAAGGCGTGATGAAAAGCAATAACATGATGATAATAAAGACCAAGTATCTCAAATTTCTTGAAGGAGCAAAGGAGTTTGTCCTATATATGATGATAACCTCAACAAAATTCATGCTACTATCCCTCCATTCTAAGGTAAAATGAATCCAAAATTATATATAGATTGGGAAACCAAAGTAGAACGTGTTTTAGGTGCCAAAACTACACGGAACAAAAGAAAACAATGATGGTTTCCATGAAGTTTGTTGACCAATTGGTGAACTTGAGAAGAAGAAATGAAGAACGCCCAACCAACACTTGGACTGAAATAAAAGCAATTCTTCGTAAAAGGTTTGTACCTATTCACTACAATCGTGACTTATTTCACAAGTTACAAAACCTTAAGCAGGGCAATCGAAGTGTTTAGGACTATTCTAAAGAAATGAAGATTGCAATGATTCAGGCTAATATTGAAGAAGACCGGGAGGTTACAATGGAAAGATTCTTATCAAGTTTGAATCCCAAAATTTCCAATCTTGTTGAATTTCAATACTATGTAGAAATTGATGAGATTGTGCAAGTTGCAATCAAAATTGAGAGGCAATTGAGGAGGAGAACGGTGAGCAGGCTTGGAAATTCTTCAACATCAAGGTAGAGTCAAGGCAATTCTTCCAATAAGCCAACATCATTCCCAGCCAAGGAGAATGAATCCTTGAATGCTATGCCAACCAATGTGGATGAAAAGAATAAACAAGTTATCAATTCAGAAAGGTCCAGAGACATAAAGTGCTTTAAATGTTTAGGCATGGGACATGTTTCCAATTAATTCCCTAACAAAAATGCCATGTTTCTCTTGGAAAATGGTGAGATGACATTGAATCATGAAATAACAATACTGAGAATGAAGTTGAAGAAAATAATGAAAATAACCATGAAGGGATTGAGGCTAACCATGGAGAGCTTTTGGTGATCGAAATAACATTAAATATGCAAATGATTGAAGATGAACAACAACGAGAGAATATATTCCATACTCGATGCAAGGTACATTATAAACTTTGTTTTATGATTATTGATTGTGGAAGCTATACCAATGTAGCAAGCACGATCAGGGTGGACAAATTGAAGCTGAAAACTTTAAAACATCCAAGTCCCTACAAGTTGTAGTGGCTTAATGAAGACTGGGAGTTGAACTTCACCAAGCAGGTACTTGTTACTTTCTCAATTGGAAACTACAAAGATAAAGTACTTTGCGATTTTGTTCCCACGTATGCAAGCCATACATTACTTGGGAAGCCTTGGCAATACGACTGGAAAGCCATCCACGACTTAATCCTTCAGATATTGATGCCATTGACACCAAAGCAAGTCCAGATTGATCAACTCCATATGAAGAAGAGTATTAAATCTTGAAGGAAGAAACCAATAACTATTGGTGATGAATCAGTAAAGACCAACCTATTCACCAATCGTAGAATCTTTCCGAGTGAAGAGATTCATTGTTTCAAAGAGTCATAATCTTTGGAGTACACGACGCAACACTTGGAGGATACTACACAACCTTTGAAGCAAAAAACACAATTTTCCTTGGAATAAAAAGATGATTCAACTTGACATGAAAATATACTTCAAGAGGTATGTTACTCTTCAATAAATTTTTCATTGCAGGAACCCATTGGTGAAGAGTTACCTTTAAAAGAAGTAATTCTTGAAGAAGGATTTCTTGAAAAGGTGCATGTTGGTAACATACATTCCAAATAAATGCCTTTATTAAAAATCTCTTCTAAAAAGGTACTTCAAAAAGGTACTTATTCATCAAGAAGCTTGAACTAAAAAATGCCACTTTTGGAGCCTTACCCTTTTAAAGAGAGAGCATACATCAAGAAAGGTGAATGCCTAACTAGAGTGGATAAATCTATATCATTTCTCCAGTGGACTAAAAAGGCCTTCGATTTGAGGAAAAAACAGTTTCAAGAAGGGGGTATGATACATGCATGACTAGGCTCCAAGTCAACTTCTTCAAACATCCATGTAACAGAACACAGGGAGTTTTTCTTATTATGTTTTTTCTTTTATTTCATTATACATTCACATAGTGACTTTGACATATATATCATATATATACATGTTATGTTTAAATATAATCATCCATTGATTATTCATATGAAATGAATATAATTTAATAATTAATATTGTTGCATATTATGATTTCACATTTTTACTTAGCTTATTATTGAATTGCATTTGTTTTACATTCATTTAACATATTTTCATTGCATTCATAAAATGGAAGCATGGTATTTCATTATTTCTTTAGCTCAAGACATGTTAATATAACTCCTAAAGAAACTATATTAGATCATTAACTTTACATCCTTATATACTTAGTTCATGACATGCATTCATAGCTTAATGTACATTCACAACAGCATGCATATTACTTTTTTTAAACTCATTTCACTCATATTTCTTTAGTTTATTGATTCATGTAAGTACATCAATGGAGGAAAATCTTATTGTAGCTTTGGAGAGTAATTGGCATTGCATGGCAGCTCACAATCAACTCACAAGGACTAAGTCAGCTCGTGGAGACTAAAGGAGAGTTCAATTTAGTTGGAGGAGCTATCATGGAGATAAACTCAGCTAATGGAGCCATATGAGTCAAAGTTGTTAAAAGTGAACTAAAATGCAACTGAAAGTAGCTAGGGAGTTGAAGCGAAGCTTAGAAGACTAAGGCTAGTTAGCTTGAATTCACTAAGCTAACATTCATCTAACTAGCTAAACAACACTCACCTAGGTTGTATGGGTGCTATGTCACACCAAGGCTGCCAAGTATCTTCAACGTACCATCACATAGTCGAGGCTATACCACAAGCACCATGAGGATCCATGTGCATGCCATATGCCTAGCCTATAGTGTGCCTTGTCTGTGGGATTTTTTTATGCATAGATGAATGATCATCTAACCATTCGGCCAAACTCTCCCCTCCATTCAAGATGGCGCCATGGGGACCATTCGGACAAGGAACATTTCCTTTCATCTAGGTGAAACATCATAATCATTCATATACATGAATTTAATTTAATTATGTCTTTTAACTAAGGGATGTATCTATCCTAATAGCTAGCTTCTTTTTGGTTATGTTTCCTTTCATTTTTTATAAATAGGCCTTGCCTATTTCATTGTAACACAACTTTTTTTCACCAATATACCTTGTGAGATTATTCTCTTTTACTTAGTATTTTCTAAGACTTTTTCGACTTATCAGGTGGCAATACTTGTGGCGTCAACCCTTCTATTTATTTAATCGATACTTATAGTTCCTATCTCTTTATAGATAGTGGGTCCAAGTCCTTTTTCTACCACCCCTTGAATAGATTTATAAGGTTAGGTCTTTGCTCCATATAGCATTGGTTTTTCCTTAATCTATTCAAGATACTATCATCACTTATCCATATTTTTTCATAGCCATTACCATAGCCAAATATTTAACCATTATTTTGCATACTCTACATTATTTCAAGTCCACCTTTAAAACCTTTATTCATGTACCTTAACCTTCTTTTTATAGGAATTCACTTACTTCAGTTTCTTGCTTCCTTCATATATCCTACAATCAAGTTGTCACTGCTTCATAGATTATTGAGGCGTGCCCCAACTTACACCATTCAACCCAATACCTTCTCGTGAAAGCTCTCGTGCTCTTTATTAAGAAGAAGAGTGGTATATTGTGCTTGTGTATTGATTATCAGAATATGAATAACCTAACAATTAAGAACAAATACATCGATAATTTGTTTGATTAGTTTTGTGGTGTTACTATTTTCTCTAAAATCGATCTTTGTTCTGGTTGTTATTAACTTAAGGTGAAAGATTATGATGTTCCAAAGACGGTTCTTATACTCAATATTTATATTGATAATAAAATTCTAAAATATCTGTGGACTCTAAAGGATCTTAATTTCTGGCAATATTGTTGGTTAGAGTTTCTGAAAGATTATGGTTTTGAGATTGAGTATCATAATAGAAAAGCGAACGTAGTTGTAGATTCTTTTAGTCATAGAGCTACTATTAATTTGAGGGTGATGTTCACTAGTATTATTTTGTATGATGATGGTACTTTGTTAGTTGAACTTTGAGCAAAACCTACTTTGGTGGTTGGAATTACTCCTTGTTTTCATTTGCAAAGCAGTCTGAGCAAGGTTCTGATTATGAGTACACCTTCGATGAGGATTGTGTAATGTGTTTCCAAAGACGTTACTGTGTTCCAAATGATCATGAGTTACGAAATGCTATTTTGCGATAAGTTCATAATAATCCTTATTCGAAGCATCCCAGTGGTATTAAGATATACCAGAATCTTATAGAAATGTACTAATGGTCTGGTTTGAAAAGAGGATGTCACAGAGTATGTGGGTAAGTCTTTGACCTGTCAGGAAGTAAAAGCTGAGCATCAATTTTCATTTGGTTTACTTCAACCCATTCCAATATCAGATTGGAAATGAGAGCATCAGTGTTTTAACTATGGATTTTGTCAGTGGATTGCCTTTAACATAGTCTAAGAAATATTAATTCTGGGTTATTATTGAGTGTCTCACTTCATTTTTGTTCGGACTAATTATACTCTGGATAGATTGGCTCGATTGTACATTTTTATATTGTTTTCCTTCATGGAGTTCTCTTATCCATTATCTATGATCAAGATTTGAGGTTCACATCATGATTCTCAAAGACTCTTAATGAGTCTCGGGGTACGTGATTGAATTTCAGTACAGCTTATCACGCACAGTTTGATGATCAGTCTGAGCGAGTTATTCAAGTTCTAGGGGATGTGCTAAGAGGGTGTATTATTGATTTCCAAAGCAGTGGGGAGGATCACTTATCTTTAGCAGAGTTTTCCTACAACAACAATTATTAGACCAATATTCATATGGCACCATATGAAGCCTTGTTTGTAGGTTTCGTACACTTTTTTAGTGGACTGGGTTATCTTAGAGGAGAATTATAGGACACAATCTTATTTAGGAGACAAAGAGTACTCTTAGATTGATTCGAGATAGGCTCAAGGCTTTTTTGACAGACAAAAGTCTTATATTGATTTATAGAGACATGATATTGAGTTTAATGTGGGTGAAAAAGTCTTTCTGAAAGTATCTCTGTGGAAGAATATACTTAGATTTTGCCGTAACGGTAAGTTGAGTCATAGGTTTATTGGATCTTATAAGATTCTATGTCGAGTAGGAACCATTGCTTATCAGCTTGAGTTACTTCTTGAACTAGAGCGAATTCAGATGTCTTCCATGTCTCTATGTTGAGGTGTTATCGTTCTGATTTGTCTCATATCATTTTTGTTGAGGATGTTGAATTGAGACATGATCTTAGTTATAAGGAGGAGCTTATTCAAATACTTTCTTATGAGGATCGAGTTCTGAAAAGCCAACATATATCAATGTTTACGTTATTTTGGAGTAACCGTAGTCTTTCAATGGTGACTTGGTAGATTCATGAGTCCATGAAAGAGCAGTTCCTCATCTTTTTCTGTCAGGTGAAGTTTTGAGGCCGAAATGTTTTTTAAGGGGGAGTTGTCACACCCTAAAAACTTGGGACTAAAGTATAAGGATCTTAAAGTTGCTTTGCCTCTTTACCAATTTCTAAGAATTTATAGACTAATGTCATAGTTTACCCAAAAGTTGGGTTATTTTAAAATCCTCATTCTTTTTTCTTTCTTTTTTTTTTCTACTCATGTTCACGCCAGTTAATTGTTTTTCTCTCTCACTACCATTACTTTTTATTTTTCTTTGATTCGTCGCTAAACATGTAGTGGTGTGCGAAACCTATGAGACCATTGTGTTCAACTCGTCGATCTCGTTCAACCCATATCCTTGGATTATCGTTCGCCATTACCGTTTGTAACTGGGAAAGGTTCAAATATTTGAGTTCTATTAAAACCCATCAATATTTTCAAAAACAAAACTGACGTTTTTAAGTAAATCATCGTGCTTTAATTTTTATTTTTTTCATTTTTTGAAAATTTTCGGCCACTGGAGGGGCCTCTATGCGCCCCACGCGACATCGTGCATAAGTAGGCTTCATCTTGGCAGTTTAAACATTAAATTGGTTTGATTGAACCAGTTTGACCCTGAATCAGATTGAGCCGACCCGTTAACCATTAATCGTTAACTTTGACATTGATCATTGTCTTTTTTCAAATACCACTACCTTGACGTTTTTCAACTTCCTGAACCTATTTCTGTATTCTTTTTTTTTTTTGCCAAATTATGACCCAAAAGCCCTGTTTTGTATCATTTATGACTTAAATTCGTAATTATGTTAAGTAAATTTTGAGACTTTTAACTCATTTTTTGGTGTTATTTTCTAAAGGTGATCACGTATCTCCGCATCGCAATTTAGTAGATCTCGACCACCCTCGCTTGGCTCAGTTTGATTCTGCTTACTCGTCTCAAGATACACGTAAGTATTATTTAGTGAATTTATATTCTATATCTGTTTAGATATGCGATTTATGTATTCATAGAGTGGTATTTTTTTAGGTTCCCATTTCGTATAACCTAACACTATTGATCATAGGAAGCGTAAGGCTTAACAGAATTTTATTAGATACAATAGGTATGTCCCTTTACCTATTTTTTACCTTTGATATTTTATTATGGTGTATGATATTATTTGTATGCATTCTAGTTGCGTGTAATTGGATTATGATTGTTTTCAAATTATTGTTGCATCATTTAAATCTATACATTGATGCATTTCTGTTTCTGCATTGGATTATATCCCGTCCTATTTTTGCATGAGATTATATCCCCGTCCTGTTTCTGTTTGGGATCCTTTTCAGAGGGCTAGATCCCGATCCTGATTTCTGTATTCTAACTTGGGTATCTTTTCGGAGGTAACGTCCCCATCTTGTTTATCCGTGGCAAAAGCTATAATTGTGTGTTATTGATGTTGCAGTATGATGAATAAATTCTGATTTTACTATTTTCAAATTATTTGTGTTGTTATATATATATTGATATTTGTTTTACTGTAGAGATTACACTGACTTTTACAACTCACTATTTTAGCATATGTCTTTATAGATTTTTTCGACCTTTAGGATTACAACTGGTACCTGAATGATCGTTTTGTAGCACATTTTCCTTTCAGTCATCGTATGGAAGTTTTTAAACTTTATATTATTTATTTTTGTTGATATTATATACATTTATGTGGGATTTTGGGATTCTATGTTTTTACATTTTTCAAATTTAAACTCGTATATTTGCTTATATTATGAACAATTACTTTTGTATTCGGATTTATATTGAATTTCTGATGATGCATATAATATAGAGGTTTCGTGGTTTCTGTGAGTTTGAACTATTGATGTGATCTACAAGATTTGGTCATAACGTCCAGACCAAGTCTAGGGGTTACAAGTTCTCCCAAAAACGTCATCGTATATCAGTCTATCACGACATTTTTATTAAAAACTCCACTAAATGTACATGAATATTGCGGCGTTATCCCGTAAACGCCACTATATGTACAAAATTAGTGGCTTTATATCATAAACATCGCTATATATAAAAAAATTTAGTGGCATTTTCTCTAAAAACGTCGCTGAAAACCTAATTTGTTGTAGTGTATCTTTTATATGCATAACATGTTGTCTCATTACAAACCTTACCAAAATATCCAATGGGTAATAACCTCGGTAAAGAGAAAACGAGTACAACACATATTTACTCTCCCTCATGACAATATCAAAAAATATATTTGAACCTTTACAATTCAATATTGAATACAATATTCGAATTTTGAAGTTGACAAGACACTAGTGAATAGATCATCCAAATTACCACTTGAAAAATTCATCAAATATTTATATTATATTTCTTTTTGAAGATCACGAGAGAAAGAACTTTAATGAAATATGTTTCGTTTGATTTATCGTCCTTTTAGTTAAGTTATACATTTTGCGCCATCTTCATATAAGGTAGTTGACATCTTATCATGTGGAAGTACATCATATATCTTCTAGATATGTTGCGTCAATTGTCTTAATCAAACACGTTATCGACTTGTCTCGTGCATATCAATAGTTGACATCTTATCCATTGTATATCTAAAGATAATGATATTGTAGCACTTAAATAGTACTTTTATACCAACTAAGATATGATGCTTCAGGACTAGCGAAGACACAATAATTATGGACCAACTAATATATGATGATTCTAGACCAAGAATTTATTTTCTCTTCTTTGAAGGTAAAAATTTTCTTTATTCATATTTTTGCAATCTTACAGTCATCAAGGTACTCAATAAATATACTTATTCATATTGAAATCTATTTAAGATCTTTTTAGTATGCGTCTACTCATAGAAAAAACATATTTAAATACTCGATTTAAAGGTTAAGACAAAACTTGATATCAAGATTCTTTTTCTCAATTATTTTATTTAAACAATCAATGATGCTTTTGAGATTCTTCAAGAGTTTCAATTAAAAGTATCAATATATGCAATCAATGTATTTTGATACTGATGTATTTATAAAGACACATGAGCAAGTTGAATCATCTTTATAACCTTCAACAAATATTCATCAAGTTAAGTATACCCATGTGCTCAAACTGATTCATTTTATGCATATTTGTACAAGTTTTCAAATAATTTGTAAATGCTTCTCGTATTTTAAATCCTTAAGGAATATACAGGGATTCGCAAAATCACTATACACATTATAAAGTTTTTCAAAATTGTCAGAGCAATAAAGTGGTTGTGTAGCGAAAATTATGTATTGTTATCTTATGTTTATTCAATCTACTCATTCTCATTTTTATTTCATCTTCGATTGTATCATCTTCAACTTTGATATCCAAAATATTTAATTGTGTTATGAAGTCATCAATTAATAGTTCATGTTCATCATTTGTTACTATTTTTATTGGATGAGACTCAAGCTCGTCATCTTGGTATGGATCTAAAGACGATTTAAGTTGAATATAATTTGAAACTAGGATATCCAAAATTGCTCTAACTTTAATTTTAGTAACCGTTAACCAATCTCGCTTATCACATTTAAGACTAGGATAGTTGACGTAATAAACCTGAGTTGCTTGAGTCGTTAGAACAAATATGTCATTTCTGTTGTATCTTTCTTTCTAGTTCACTTCTACAAGAGACAAGTATTTTGAATGGACTTTTGTACCAACAATTGGTCTCTAATCAAACCATTCACACTTGACCAAAACAATACTCTTCACAAACCAACTCGAATATTGGATTTATATAACCTCAACAAGCCACCAAAAATAATAACTTTCATCGTTTATATTGAACAGAATTTAAAACCATTTACTTTATAACCCAAGAATGATTTCACTATCTAAAACTTGACATGGCTAGTGCTTTAGGAATTTGATTGTGATGTTATTCATTAGTTCTTGAACCTATAAAAAATTACAACCTTCGTGGTACATTTCCATAGTTCCATTCAAGTAAAAGAATGATATTTAACTTACAAATCATTTAAACCATTTTAAAAATTCAACATCAAGTATAACATTAATCAGCGCGTCACTCAAATGAGGTTAAGAATATCTATGATAAGTCCTATAAATTATGTTCAATTAATGATTAATAAAAAATTAATCAACATCAAAATTTTGGAGTTTGATGGTAACTATGATACGTACTCATTGAATGGTTCCACCTTTGTGCAATTCAACAATATGTAGGTGTAAGCTATTGTAATATCTTCATTAGAAAGATATCTTCCATTTCCTTTACCAATTGTCTATGCTCTACGTTGTGCAAAAATATGTAGAATTTCTAGATTTTCTTCATAATTGTTTAGTATGGGTTGCACTCTTGAAGTATTTACTAGCTTGAGAAAGTAATAATGAAAGAAATTGGATCCTTCTATTTCCTATGAATTGCAAATTAAGCCTTCAACAAGAGCTTTACTTGATAGAACCTTTTAGTTTTCGAAAAAACCTTAATTAAATGCAAACAAAAGGTTGTAACGTAAATAAAAGATTAATGTTTAATTGCATACTTGATTTTCTAAGTCAATTAAAGATTTATTATTTTTATTATTCGTGAGCAAGCAAAGAAATAACCTGTGTAAAGAAAAAGCCTCATTTTTTTAGAAGTAATAGAACCTTTGTAGTCGAAAACCACAGCTAATTAACCGTACATAGATAAAAAATGAAAATAAACTTACATAATAAAAGAAAAATTAAATTCTTAACAACAATAAATTTAATTCCAAGTGGAAATATAAAATAAATAATTAATGTTTAACATAATATAAATAAAAATATTTTTTTACATGAGGTAATTTATGCCTTAAAAATATATTCACCAAATAATATTAAAATTCTTCAAAAGTAAATATAAAAAAATATTTTGTAAAATTATATAATTGGAATAGAAATAAATGAAAAAACTTTCTAGAAATTAAGAGTGAGGACTATGGCAGAAATATGATTGCCTGCTATGATCGATTTCAAATTTAAAAGATTGAGAACAAATTGAGAGGTACAAAATTCTGATGAGTGAAATGAAAATGAATGGGTGATGAGATGTGTTGAAAAATGATAATTAATTGGTAAATTTTCACCGTTAGTTTTGGGGGTTGGGATAGCTAATAGGATTTTAATTAGATATTATTAGTGTTTGTATATGGGGGATGAAAAGGAAGTTGGGTAGTTGTAGATTAGAAAGGTTCCGCAAGGTAGTTATTTTCTTGTACTTTTATATTATTTTTTTTTTATTTTTCCTATGGAACCATTATTTTATCGCATATTAATTTGGCATTTTTTTATTGAAAAAAAAATTTTCAACAGAAAAAGTAATTTCGCCGGAAAATATAACCTAAATCAAAACTTTGTGACAAAATATTTTATTTTCATCGATAAACTATGACGGATTTTAACGTTGTCAAAACTTTTCCTTCGATAATTTAGATTATTTTTGTAGTGCCTAATGCTGAAAGGAACCCAGATATATACCACTAGCATAGCATAGATCTAAACTACTGTGCCTCGGAAACAATCCACTCATACACGTCTACTTCCAGTTGCTCGGCCACACCCTCGTACCTTCCCTACTCCGTCTAAACCATCTGCACCCTTAGGCCCCTACCTTGAAACTCATTCTTTCAGTCATGCCATTGAAAACCCTACCACTGTGGACGTACATCACATTTTGAACCAGTAAACTCAAGCATTTACCCCATGTTTCAACAACGCGAATACCATCGTTGAAGCTGTTATGACCAATAGCTCCACCACATCGAACCCCTAATCGAAAACCTCTATCCAAACACCCAATGACCTTATGGTTTAGGCCTAAAATGTATAACCCTTAAGCCTTTAGAATTAGGCTAAATCATGCAGCCCACTATAAGACTTCTTGATTTTGGCCCTGAAACCCAATAAAAATCCAAATTTGTTAACCCATGACCCCTGACATGTAAAACCATAGCCTAGAGACATGTTGATCTGTTAATTAATTGATTTGAGTCGTGCCTCATAGGCACTTTGACAGAAGTTGTGACTTATTGACCCATGATTCGTTGACCCGTGACTCATGACTTGTAATCTTATTGACTTGTGATCCATCAACCATTGTTTGTTGATTTTGGATTACTAATTATTAACCAATTACTATTGGCAAACAAGATACGTGACATAAATATGGAAAACTCAAGTTGGGAAAATCAAGGAGCGAGAAGAGAAAAACGATAACCTTATTCGTTCAAAACATTCCAACATCATTACATTGGAGTGGCCCGAGACAAACTTTTGGAAGGCAGGAAGATGTTGATTCATTCATTGCAAGAAAGATGGATAGAGCTGGGAAGAGATTCAATTTTGTATGATTTTCCAATAGAATAGATGTGAATAGAGCGATAGAGAGATTGAACAATTTCAGACTATATGGATTCATATTATATGTTTCATGGGAAAATATAATGTAAGATTGATGTGTTGAAGAATACTATGCATTGCATTGCATGGATTCTCTTAAGAGTTTGTTACAGGGTTGCTTGGAAAGTTGGTAAAGAGTTGGCTATAGTCAATCATTCAGCCTTGTATATAAGCACCCTTTGCATGACTTAAAATGTAGCTTTTCATTCTAATAAAATGCCTCTGAGAATTTCCTTTCTTTCCTTCTTTATTATGAGTGCTTTCGTAGTAGTTGTTTGGCTATCTTAACATGGTATCATTCACCATATCCTGGTGGTTTGTTCTTCGCTGTGTACTTTGTTGAGTTGGTTTTACATTTTCTGGAGTGTCAGTGGTTCTCCTCTGCTACATGTTTCGTTTAAGTGCTTGAGCAAATGCATCAGATCAGGTGTGTTGCTTCTGGTTTATTTTTGTATTTGTTATGGTGAGAGGCATGGCTGATCCGTTGGTTCTCTCTGGTGAATTCCCCTAGGAATTCCTCAGTTTTTCCTCCTAGTTTCTCCGGTGTTCAACATATTCCTAAACATGACACGATTAAACTTGTTCAAAATACTTATTTGCTTTGGAAGCATCAAGTGTCTCTTATTCTTGATGGTTATGGTTTAATAAAATATATTACTCATGATATCATTGTTCAGAGTGAGTGGATTACAAATGAGTCTGGTCAGGTTGAGGAGAATCCTGCGTTTTTCGTGTATATACAACAAGATAAATTGCTAGCGTCTTGTTTATTGACAACGGTTAGTGTTAATATTTTACCTCATCTTACAGCGCTTATGTCTTCGCTTACTATTTGGAATGCGATAGCACAGTTGTTTGGAGCTAGATCTAGTGCTAATATTTATGCACTTAGACATAATTTGTACATTCAAAGAAAGGTTGGATCATCTATAAGTGAGTATTTAGCAAAGGTAAAATCTATTTGTGATACGTTGAATGCAGTTGGTTGTGTTGTTACTGAGCAGGAGCAGGTTAGTGTTGTGATTGTTGGGTTGTCCATGGAGTTTGAGTTCATTATTTCTATTGCACCTCATGAAGTTTTATCGTGAGATGTGCTCACTGAGATGCTTCTTGATTGTGATGCTCAGCAAAAGCTCTTTCTTAGTGATGGTATTTCGGCTAATATGATAGGTCATTCAAGTGATACTCGTGTTGGTGATGTGTGTGTAAAGATTTCCTCTGAAGGAGATATGCCTGAGAAACAGTCTTCTCATATGAGAGGGCAACAAGGTAATGGTTATCGTGGGAGAGGTCAAGGAAGATTTATTGGCTCAAATCGACCTCAATGTCAGTTGTATGACAAATTTGGTCATATTGTCCAAAAGTGCTATCATCGGTTCGATAGGGAATTTATTGGAGTCTCTACTAGTGAGGCTCTGAATGGTGATGCTTGGAAGTGATCATCAGGTTCAAGTGCTGATAATCACTCGCCTTCTGCTAAAGTGCAAGCTTACACCCATTTTGTGGCTCCTTCTTGTTCTACTTATCCAACTAGTTTGGTATATCAACCTTCTTTGTATCCTAGTTCCAGGGATGCCAGCTCCATTTTATCATGGTTTCCTTATTCGTCGTTTGGACCCTTGCCTGCTGATACTCAATTTAGTTCATCCACTCTGACTACGCTGTCAGCAACATTTGTTTCTGCCTTACCCGGTGCCTCTTCGAGTGTGTCAACTCAGTCTACTTCTGCTAATACTCTTTGGTATGTTGATAGTGGTACCACTCGTCATGTTAAAAATGATCTTTCAGTATTTGACTCATGTACTGTCTATACAGGTAATAATACCCTTCTCATGGGTAATGGTTATGGTGTTTCGATCACTCATATTGGTCAAGGTTGCTTGCAGTCTAGTTTCAAGCCTTTGATCTTCAAAAATATCTTCATGTTCCTGATATTAAGAAGAAGTTGTTGTTCGTCTTTTAATTTACACGTGATAATAATATGTTTCTTGAGTTTCACCCATTTGAATGTTTTGTGAAGGATGCTTAGACTCGAACCATTCTATTGCGATGGAAGTTCACGGATGAAGGGTTGTATCAGTTGCTTCCTTGTGTTGAAAAGGAACCTCGATGTCTTGTGAATAATGTATCAAAATCGCAAGCTCTTTTGGACCTGTGGCATAGATGTTTAGTTCATTCTTCTGTTAAGACTTTGAAGACTTTTATGAAATCATGTAATGATTTTTCTAATGCAAATAATTTGTCTAAAGTTTGTATTGTTTGTTTGCAAGGTAAAGCTCACAAGTTGTCGTTTTGTAATTCATTGACTGAATATACAACTCCTTTTCAATTAGTTGTCTCGGATGTGTGGGGACTGTTAGAGTATGCCCAAAGACCAATCATATGATGATTGTAATGATACATTTTATTTATCGATTTTATTGAATAAACGCACTACCCTATTATTTTCAGTTATATATATGTGTTTAACATAAACTGGAAGATAATAAAGTCCATATAATAACATAATTATTATTATTAAAAGATCCCTAGTCAAGTATTATTGTGGGCATGAACAATAATAATACGCTTAAGACTAACATGTTATTGATTGATGACAACGAGTTGCCATTGACATTGAGATGTCATAATTGATACATGATTATATTGTTAGAGAACAATGTATTGCATTGACCCACCATGAGCATATGTCTTGGATTATTATGTGTCAGTCATAACATTGCTCATAGTGATGACTATATGTATGATCCTCAGACTTGAGATCAATACTATCCCAACATATATTGTTGTATGTTTTGATGCAGTTAAACAAGCTCCGTAACTGGTTGCTCTATAAAGACTGTTATGGAATATATCTCGATATATGTAGTGGGTGTGTATGATTAAGATAAGATTTGTTATTCCTAAATAATAGGAAACATATCACATGCCACTTGATTGAGTGAGACTAGCAATGCATGGCCATGCTCGAATAAGTTTATATGAGATATCACAAATTATTCATTAATTAAAGTCTACTATAGATATCAAGAAACAATAGATGGGCTATACAAGTGTGATTATTCCAAGACTTGTGCCTATTCTAGATATAAATGACAAAAGTATGTAATACATAAAAGAGTTAATCACAAAGATGATATGTCGAATCATGTTTTCTTGTAACTTAAGTGAAAATGATATATTGTTAGATATCACTCATTGTATGTAATATTAGAATTGTTCTAATAATTATTGCTAACGTTACAAGAACCTACAGGGCCATACCATAGGATTGAAATGAGGAAAGATGTACAATTTATTGTACGCTACTAAAATATATCTAGAGTTAATGTATGTTTGATATACATATGTTTTAATAATCCCGAATATTTAATTTAAATTAATTAAATAAATATTTAATTAATTTAAAATAATAAAATCCCTAATATGTTAGGGTAACTTGGATATAAAAGGAGGTGTAAGGTCTAGCAGCCATTTTTTACACATTATCTTCAACTGTTTTTCTCAAAACAGTTTTGGGAAAAGTAAATATTGCTCTCAATTGGGTGAACTGAATAGAGGCCAAGACGTGGTTTCGTGGAGGCTTACGATTCGAATCGATCGACACCACCATTAGCTACTATTGTCCTTGCTGTTTTTCAAGGAACCCGCTGTAAGTATTCACATCATTTCCTCGCGATTTCGATTTATCGTACTTGGATCATTGGTGATACCGTTGAATTTTTGTTTCTGTTGCGCCATGGGTGAGCCAACGGTCCCAACAGGGACCAACACCTTTTACTTCTTCTGATGGTTATGTGTATTATGTGTCCTTTATTGATGTTTTTAGCAGACATACTTGGCTCTATTTACTTAAGCGTAAATAAAATGTATATAAGCACCCTTTGTATGACTTAAAATGTAGCTTTTCAATCTAATAAAATGTAGCTTTTCAATCTAATAAAATGTCTCTGAGAATTTCCTTTCTTTCATTCTTTATTATGAGTGTTTTCATAATAGATGTTTGGCTATCTTAACATGATGTACTGGAGAAAGTCTAAACATGAACAATTCCGGAAGAAATAGAGGAATGTTGTGGATTAAGGTAAAAAAAATAAAAGAAGTCTTCGAAGGGAAACAATCTTCACACAAAGAAAAGCTGAAGAAAGCAGTTGTTCAGGCTAGTGAATCAAGCTTACATAGGGAAATCAAAAAGAAAAAAGAATATTTGGTCATGTAGAAATGGAGTAGCTATGGAAAATAAAGAGGTGTTTGGCGGGAGAAATGGAAACAGTCTGTAATACCCATAGTGTAATGGAGTGACTACATAATTGGGGTCTCGATAAAATAAAGGTATATAGATGAGAGGGAAACTTTTATGATTTCCATTGATGATGATCAAATATTCACGTTTTTAGAAGATATTAATTGGTCTTACTTAAAGGAGATCTTTATAGAGGTTAGCTTCTGGTCTGAATTGCCTATTCAAGTGGAAAGAGCTACATGGATTTAGATATCTAGAATACCTCTGCATTTTTGGAATCAAACTTATAGAAGGATGGCTGATTTATGGAGAAACTTTCAAGCACTTGGAGAAAATGCTTTCTATTCGAAGGATTGTGAAAAGTATCGATTTTGATTACAACGAATCATGAAAGAAGAATCGAGGAGGTTGTGGAAATTGTGATAGGTAGTAATATCTAATTGGTTTGTATGTTGGAAAAAGGATTCTCTGATAGCTCGCATGAAGTATTAAAGGAGGATAATTTGAAGAACAAAAGTGCGACTTTGGTAGTCGATAGTGAGGTAAGTCCATCAGAATCTTCTTCGGAGGAGAACCAGGTTGATCGATCCCTGATTGAAATGTAAAGAGAAATTCTTATGGAGGATCAAGCAGTTAATTGGGAATCATTTTGAGGAATATGGCAATCTAGTTGGATGTTGGGAAAGCTAATATGGAAAGTTTCAGGCAATTGGACCGATTGGAGGGGACTATTGGATCGACCCGTAATTGGGCTGAAATAGTGTCAAAGGGTGTTAAGAAAGAGGAGAGTCTGATCAATGAGGTGGCCTCTATTGAAGAGGTAATGTTTTACCTGGAAGATGCGAGTCCTATATCTGATAGAGCGCAAGAAAATGTCTATAATATAGGGTTGAGAGTTTATAGAGGTAATTCCTTTAGAGAGATGGAAAAGAAGTCCAAATCGCAGGCCCGAGTGGATAAACAAAATGAGATCCAATTAGATGGAAAGTTAGCTCAGACAACCTTCACAGATAATATAAAAAACTCAAATCAAATTGAAGTTTCGAGGGTTTTTCTTCCTGGGTTTACCGTAGATAATCGAAAACAAAAATGATATGGGTCTTTAAAAATTTTCTAAGACGAGGCTTTATCTTATTTTGATAGAAAGAAGAGAGATCAAGCTGTAAGGAGAGAGAAAAAGAATAAGGATGATATTAAGACTTCTAAACTATCTGGAAGGTCCTTCTCTAATTCGGATCTCACTGCAAGATGGAAGTTGTTAACAAAGGAAGCAAGAAGGGCACTTAAATTGGAGAAAAATCCCGACATTCAAATTGAAGTTAGTGAAAAGCCTACGGTATGGGAGATAACTTTTCTTGAAAAGAATTAGCTGTTTATTTTGGTTGGAATTCTATTTTCAATTAAGATGATAGTGATGACTTGGAATACAAGGGGTTTAGGGACAGAGGCTAAACTATCAACAGTAAAGAGGTTGATTGTTTACAGAAATTGGATATTGCTTTTTTTCAAGAAACGAAGAAGGCATCGATGTTGGAAAAAAATTCAAATTTTAAGGATTGACAAT
The DNA here is from genome assembly GCF_006381635.1 of Hibiscus syriacus. Classification (NCBI taxonomy): domain Eukaryota; kingdom Viridiplantae; phylum Streptophyta; class Magnoliopsida; order Malvales; family Malvaceae; genus Hibiscus; species Hibiscus syriacus. The sequence goes on from NW_024063533.1 coordinate 12,921,366, forward strand.
GATTTTGATTTCGACTGGTTGAAGCCAATGGAAGGTCGAGTTGTTTACTATCTATTTGGGATAAAACAAAATTCAGAATGGAGAAAACAATTAAAAAATATACTTTTATTTTGTAGGTGGGGAAATGGGTTCAGGAGGATTTTTATTTGACTATATTAAACATTTATGCCCCTTGTGATGTAATAGAACTGGTCGAGTTATAGAAAGAATTGTCTGAGTTGAAACTGTCAGAGCCTTCAAATTGGTTGATTGGAGGTGATTTTAACATTGTAAGACATAGAGTAGAAAGGTATGGTTTTGTAAGTCCTTTGAAGGGGTGTGAAAAATTGAATTCGTTTACAGAGGGATGTAATCTCATCGACCTCCTTATGGTAGGCAAAAATTTTACGTGGTATGGATTAGGGCTGTAAATGAGACGAGAGAGATCGCGAGCTACTCGAGATCGATTCTAGCTCGCGAGCTACTCGAGATCGACTCTAGCTCGCGATCGACTCGGTCAAGGCTCGATAAATACTCAGATCGAATGGACTCGACTCGGACTCGAGCTCGAATCGAATTCTTAACGAGCTGAAACGAGCTACTTGATACTCGACTCGAAAAGCTCGTGAGCAGCTCGAAAATATAATATATTAAGATTTTATTTTTTTAAAAAAATAAATTATTAATAATATTAACATTTATGTGTTGATTATTTTTTAAAAATACAGTAAGGTTTCATGTATTTAAGGTTCGGGTTCGAGTTTGAGTTTGAGGCTTCAATCTAGTTAAGTTTCAGAATTTTTTTTTATTTCGAGCCTTTTTGAGCTGCTCACGAGCTTCAATTCAGGATTTCGAGTTCAAGTCGAGCTTAAACATTTTAAGCTCGCGAGTTTTCGAGTCGAGTCGAACTGCATTTCAGAGTTTTCGAGTCGAGTTGAGCTCAACGATACTCGAGCTCGACTCGGCTCGTTTACACCGCTTGTATGGATCTCATAGGAAGAGAAGTAGGTTAGATAATTCCTACCGGAAGATAAATGGATGCTGATCTTTTGATACATTACAATAACAAGGTTAGTAGGATCGGTGTCTGTCCATGTTCCTGTGTTGTTGTCGAATGGAAGGGTGGATTGGGGTCCAAGACCCTTCAGGTTTATAAGTTTGTGGATTTACAAGAATGAGTGCAAGGATATTGTAAAACAGATCTTTGCTGAATACATGATTAACAAGTCAGAATTGTCATTAAAATTAAGAAGTTTGAAAGGTGCCTTAAACGATGGAATGTTGATTAACGTGAGGACTTTGATAGCAAAGTTAAGCTGAAAAATCTTAAGTTGGAACTGTGGGATACAATGAAAAAGCGAGAAGAACTTTAAAGAAAAAAATCAAGGATGTAATGATTTATATCGGGGGATGCTAACACTATTTTCTTTCCAAAGTAGTTAAAATTAGAGCCAAAAGAAGGATAATTCAGGGGTTAGATTTCAATAATAAGTGGAATTGGAATCCGATGAGATTGAAACAGAAGATCTTTAGACATATACGGAGCATTTTAGCTACTTGGTTAGATTCTGGAAAGAGGTATTTAACTTGAATTTCAAAACACTTGAGGGTGATGATGCAAGAAGATTAGAATAACTTTTCTCCGAGGAAGAGATAAAGAAGCAGTTTGGAGTTGTGGAGATTCAAAGGCTCTTACTCCATATGGCTTTAATTTAAAGTTCTATAAGCATTCTCGGAGGAAGTCTGAAGTTTCACGGCGCCCACTGTTAGAATTTCAGGAAGTTTGTGTTCTGCGTTTTTCGGTAATTACTAAAAGGTGGAATCCGAACCTGTATACTACTCTCAGCTTTGAGCAGATTTGTTAAATATGGGGATCATTGGCCTGTGTTCATCGACATTCTCAGTAGAAGAATTGCTAGGGGTACGTTAAGGGAATTGTTTAATCGCCATGGTAAGGTGATTAGAGTCTTTATTCCTCGTGTTAACAATAGAGAAAAATATAGATATTCAACCTTCGCTTTTGTTCACTTTGCAAGTCAGAGAGAGCAGTTGAATGCTGTTTAGCAAATTGAATAACATTGTATTAGACGGTAGAAAGGTGTCGATAGGTATAGCTAAGTACCCGAAGGTGATAAACCGCCGTCATCAGGGAGGAGTTAGCGGTGTTCATATGGAAAACAAAGCGAAGAGTCATCACGGAAAAGCAGTAGAGAATGAGGCTCTCTTCGATAAGTTTAACGATGGTAGATCCTACAGGGAAGCTCTTGTTAATGATAAAAATCCTTCGGTGAGGGTTGAGAAGATGGTTTCGAAGAATGAACCAAAAAACCTAGTGAACTTTTTTCATTCCAGAGGAGGAAAGGGAGTGGATAAAATGCTCATTGACGGGTATAGTTAAAGAAGGGTTTGATTTTGAGTTTGTGCATAGAGCTCTCTACAATGATGGCGTTGATGTTGTGGTGAGGAGATGGGACTTTGATAGGAACGCGTGCATCCTTAGCTTCAATTCAAAAGTAGAGATGGAAGAAACTTGGCTTAATAAGAAAGTAGAACTGTCATATTGGTTTGACTGGATCGAGAAGTTGATCATGGAGGATGGCATACCAATGGCGTTTTGTTCGGTTCATCTTTATGGAATACCTCTCGTTTGCTGGAACAAATATATCTTCATAAGCTTAGCGAATAGATGGGGACGTTTGGTAAGCATTCATAACGATACATCGTCAAAAGCTGATCTCTCGATGGCTAAACTATTATTGAGGGGTGCAAGTCCGTATGATGTGCCTAATACGATTACACTCTTAGCAAATAAAAGATCGTTCCTGGTTACGGTCAAAGCTGGGTTTATCAAGTCAGAATCGGAAGTAAGTGGTTGCATGAATGATGCAAGTTCATCGGAGGATATTTGAGAAGACAGCTGGTCGAGAAATGGGGAGAAAGTTGATCGGAGTCTGGAAGGAAATCTGGAAGGAAAGTCGTCCCTGGAGGATGTCCATACTAAGTTGAATACGTGGCTCGGGAGAAGCATGTCAGGTGATGCTGATGATCTAAATCCAATTGTAAATCAGTTAGGGTGTGCAGATACTTCGGGTATTAATGAGGTTGCTGATTCGAGAAGGATTTCAGGGGAGGCGATTAATGCAGCAGACAAAATAAACGTTAGGGTGATTTCCCCAACATATGATTTAAATGCTGATGGGGAAAGGGTTTCTCACAGTTTAAAGGAGGCCATTCAGAAAAAAACAGATTACACCAGCCCATAATTATAATGGGCCGGTAACAGGAAGTAACCTGACAGTTGGATCAAGGGCTTGTGTGCCTTCTTGTGCAGAATTAAACGGTGGAAAATTTCGAGCTAAAGGAAAAAGCGATAATAACATAAAGATCAATGTTCCCCTAGTCAATCACAGGCCAACGCTAAATCGGTCAAAAAGTGTTAGTCATTCCGTTAAGAATAAATCCTCTCCTCGTCGTATAGGCAATGTATCTTCAGAGATGAGCATCAGTTTTTATGATAAGGTGTACAGAAGGGTTCATAGAAGGCTAGTTCGTGATTCGTTGGAGATAGGGAGTGGGTCAGCAAGTTCATCCCCTTCTCAATAAATGCTAGAGAGGAAGTTGTTGCAACTAGAGAGATTAGCGACATGCTGAGGATTTCTTTCAGAGGGGGCCAAAAAATGCTAGAGGAGGAGATCGAGAAGCTGGAGAAGAAAAGGGTTTTGAAGAAGAAGTTTTAAGTTTCCTCTTTTTACTGCTGAGTTTTGGAAATTGTTTCAGATAATTAAATGTCAAAAATCAACTTGATATCATGGAATATTAGGGGTTTAGGTAGATATGAAAAAGTCAGAGCAGTAGCCAGACTTGTAAAGAAGAGCAGCCCCATTTTTTTATTGTTACAGGAGACCAAGCGTGAACAGTGTCAACAAGAGTTAAGAAGAATACTAGGGGGTCACAGTTAAAGGGCTTTAATTTTTCTTCAGCTATGGGTGTTGCAGAAGGTTTATTTTGTATGTGGAACGTAGATTTGTTTAAAGTTAAACAATAATTTATTTACACAGATTTATAGCAATTGTTGGTACATTCAAAATGTCAAATGTGGAGTGTGCAATAATGAATGTGTATGGTCCTTCTATTGAGGCAAAAAATGAGGCTTTTTTCAAGGAGCTAATGGAGTTTGTAGTAAACCTAGCGTTCCAGTATGTATAGGGGGAGATTTTAACGCCTACTTATAGCTGGATGAGAAGATGGGGGCTACTCATAATTGGCATTCAATCGAGCTGTTCAGGAATTTTGTTCAACAGACTGATTTGTTAGAAGAGAATCAATTGAATTGGGGTCCTTAACCATTCAGATTATTCAATTATTTATTAGACGAAGAAAGGTTTGAAGAGGTAGTCAGTTTTGCAATTTTTAACCTCAAGAGGGAAAATAAACGTAGTGGCATATTAAGTATTTTGCAAGGTACAAAAAAAGCGATTAAAAGCTGGTCGGGCAGCATGCATACAGGGATTTCCAAGTCTATTTCGGTGTTGGAAACCAAAATTCTTGATATGGAATTAAAATTACAAAATGGCAATCTCTCGCCTCAAGATTGGAGCCAGTTGTCGACATATAGGAATGACCTATGGAGGATGCACAGGATAGATGAGAGGATTTGGTTTTAGAAGTCAAGGGCAAAATGGATTAAGGAGGGAGATAAGAATACGAGGTTCTTCCATCTTTGTGCCTCGAGCAGGAAAAAAATTAATTCCATCTCCTCATTGAATATTAAAGGCAAGGAGACTTCGGATCCTGATCAAATAAAGGAGTATGTAGCAGATTTTTTTACGAAGGCTTTTAACAGTGTAGCAACGCTGGAAGTGGATGATATGAATCTTGGTTTTTCCAAATTAACAAATGAACAAATGGAGCGACTTGAGATGCAATTTTCAGAACAGGAAGTTTGGGAAGCGATCTCGTGTTCGGATAGTAATAAGGTACCTGGCCTGGATGGGCTCATTTTGGGTTTTTTTAAGAAGTGCTTGCCTAGTTTGAAGGATTCAGTGATGAAGTTCTTTAGTGATTTTTACCAGAAAAAGAAATGGGAGCACGGTGTCAATCACACATTCATTACCTTAATTCTGAAGAAAATAAATCCAGTGTGTTTGGAAGACTATAGGCCCATCAGTCTTGTTGGAAGTATGTATAAAATTGTCTAAAGTATTATCCAAGAGACTTATATCGTGCATTCAAGACATTGTTAGCTCGTCTCAATTCGCTTTTATTCCAGGAAGATAGTTGTTGGATTGCGCATTTATTGCTAATGAGGCTATAGATTTTTTGAGGAAAAAGGGCTGAAAAGTGTTGTTTTTAAAAGCAGATTTCCGCAGAGCTTACGACACAGTTGAATGGCTAATCCTTCTTAGAATAATGAAGGAGATGGGATTTGGTGAGAGATGGCATTCTTGGATCTCGTATTGTTTATCTTCTGCGTCGGTTTCTATTCTACTGAATGGTACACCACAAAGGAGATTCCGATGTCAAAAGGTTTAAGACAAGGATACAGCCTTTCTCCAATCCTGTTTAATCTGGTTGGGGAGTTACTTCATTTGATGTTGACTAAAGCGGTGAATATGAGCCTTTTTTATGGTTTCACTGTTGGAGTGACATTTAATTCTTGCCAGTTGTCGCATCTTCAGTTTGCAGACGATTTAATAATCTTCTGTTGCGCTTCCCTCGGGCAAATTAGAAAAAGTGAAGAGAATCTTGAGAATTTTTAGCTTGATGGATGGGCTCAATCTAAATCTTTCGAAAAGTCATTTATATGGGATCAATATTGAAGAAGTTAACCTAAAAGATTGGGCCTCTTCCATAGGTTGCTTTGTGGGTTCATTCCCGATGGTATATCTAGGATTACCGTTAGGAACGAAAAAGAATTCAGAAGTTTTATGGGAACCGGTTATACAGAGGTTTAACAAAAAACTGGCAGGTTGGAAAGCTTCTGCATTATCCTTGGCTAGTAGAGTGGTGCTATTAAAATCAGTTATGTCCTCTCTTTCAATATTTTTCTTATATGTCTTCCAACTACTGAATAAAGTTAGTCAGAAATTGAATTCATTGATGGCTGGTTTTTTTGTGGGGGGATGGTTCAGAGAAGAAGCATATCCATTGGGTGAATTGGAAAATGGTGTGTTGTCCGATTGAAAATAGAGGTTTAGGGGTATTAGATTTAAATCTTACTAATCGGGCTTTGCTAGGGAAATGGATTTGGAAGTTTGTTAAAGAGAAGGACACATTGTGGAAGGATTTGATTTGCTACAAACATAACATTGATTGTACGTCTATGTCAGTTAGTAGGGTGTACTCTACCCAAGATTCTTGTATTTGGAAAGGAATTGTTAGAAGCTTTTTGAAGAATGATTCGATTGGCGAGAGGTTAAGATCAAATTCTAGATTCCAAGTGGGAAATGGCAAATCAATTTCATTTTGGAATGTCGTATGGGTTGATAATATACCTTTGAAAATTCAGTTTTCGAGAATCTCTGCATTGTCCCCAAATAAATCAGAAAAGGTAGTAAATTTGGGAAGTTATGATTCTAATGGTTGGATTTGAGATATTCGTACGAGAAGAAATTTACATGATTGGGAGTTAGAACAATGGCTGGAATTAATGATCAAATTGAACAACATTCAGCTGACAGAGGCAGTGGACGATTTTTTATCATGGACAGGAAAATGCGATGTGTTGTTTTCGGTCAAATCATGTAGAAGGACTCTTGTTAAAGATCAAGTGGTGAACCCTATTTGGAAGAATTATGTATGATCAGGGTTGGTACCTCCTAGAATTGAAAAATTTATTTGGTAAGCTACTCACCAAAAGTTGACAGTTAAGTCACAGCTAAAGAACAGGGGGTCACCTTATCAAATGGGGAACTTTGTCCGATGTGTATGTTAAGCGAAGAAACTATGCAACATTTTTTTATTTTTTGTCCAGTGGCTGGTGAGGTTTGGACCAAGTTTTTCAGACTTTGGGATGTATGTTAAGCGAAGAAACTGTGCAGCATTTGTTTATTTTTTGCCCAGTGGCTGGTCACCTTACCAAAAGTTTGCTTAATTTGTTATTGGTTGAAGCGGAGATGAAAGGGGTTATCGAAGGTTTTGAAAATATTATACCGAATCAATCTTTAACACACCTACAATTTGTAAATGATACAATTTTTTCTAAGATCTAAGGAATCATTTGTAAGAAATGTGAAACATATACTAAGGTGTTTTGAAATGTGCTCGAGATTGGGTATAAATTTCGGTAAATCATGTTTGGTTCATATTATTGTGGATTCAGAACAGGCTAAAAGTTTGTAAGTGTCAAGTGAGGAATCTTCCTTTTACTTATCTTGATATTCCACTTGGTGCTGATCCTAGAAGAGTAATGACTTGAGAACTAGTGGTGAACAGATTTTGAGTGAAATTAGCAGGTTGGAAGAGTATGTCTTTGTCTTTTTCTGGTCGAGTTATAGATTTTGTTTTATTCTCTTTACCCTTTTATTACACGTCTCTGTGAGATTCCAAAAATAGTGTTGTTAAGGATTGAGAAAATTAGAAGAGGTTTTTTCATGAGAATCTGTAAATAGAAAAGGAAAATGACATGGGTAAGCTGCTATAAACTTTGTCTGCTATGATCTAAAGAAGGAGCGGGTGTAGTCGATTTAAGAGAAAAAAAATAGTGCTTTATTAGCTAAATGAGGATGGCGTTATGCCTTGTAAAAATAAGCTTTATGGAGACGGATTATTTGTTCAAAATATGGTGGATTACCTAGGAGTTGAAGGTTGTGTTGTACAAATATGAAGAAAATGTCTATTGTTTGGCTCGGGATCTTAAATAATTGGAAGAGTGATTCTATAGCTAAGTGGTTGAGTGATGATGCTTTCGATGGCAAGTTGGCGATGGGAAATAAATTCTTTTCTAGGAGGACGTTTGGTACAATCCTTTATCTTTGTATATATTGTATCCAAGGTTGTATAGGTTGGTAATAGAGAAAGGCGTGGTCTTATATGATGTTGTGAAGCAAATTGAATTGAATAAAGGTCACTGTGAGTCCCTATTCTCTAGACCTTTACTGAATAGGGAGAAAGTCGTGGTTAGGCAGATTGCCAAATATGTTGAAGAGGTGACTTTTCAACCTATCATTCTTGATAGGTTGGTACGGATTCATCACAAGTTTGCTTTTTATTCGACAAAAAAGCTATTGTAGTTAATGACAAGCACTAAAGTTGAGGATTCACTCTGATTTCAATCTTTTTTGGAAAATAAAAAAGTTTTCCTTAGTTGCTCAAAATTAATAGAATGCTTACGAAAACTCTCTTGAGAAAGAAAGAACTATTACTTGATGATTCTCTTTGGGTTTATTCTTGATGTGGCTTGGGATTTGAGGATGCTTTTTATCTTTTTGTGGCCTCTAGTCTAGTATATTTTTTTGGAAAACTTTGTGTGGTGGGAAATACAATGGGTTTTGTCTATAGATGTTTCGAGTTTTTTGAATTTCTTTTTTAGTATACTGATTTCAGGCATACATATGAGTTTATGGCTGATCTCAATAGGTGCTACGATTTATAGTTTGTGGTTGGCAAGAATGATAAGGTGTTCGATGAAAAATCTACAAATTTCACTGATATTTTATTCTTTTCAAAGCTACAAACGCTGATTTGGATGAAGGGCGAGTGGGTTGTCAATTTAGAAGATTGGTGGGACAATCCGAGATTGGTTTATCAAAATCCGTTAGTGACTGAAAGGTCTCCTCCGTGGCTAGCTATGTGAAATTTAATGTGGATTGAGAACAAAAAAATGACAAAGTTGACTGTGGAGGGTGTTTTGCGTGAATAGGAAGGTGTGATTAGAGTGATGTTTCCAAGACCTGCTTATGGTCTTCAGTCTGTGTAGACATGTGTTTTCTTCATAGAGTTTCCTATTATTTTATTTTGGTTATATATATATATATAGTTTTAAAAAATATATATAATATAGTTTTGAAAATAAATATATATGTAGTATAATTTTGAAAATACATATATAGTTTTGAAAAATATATATATATATAATATAGTTTTAGAAAATATGTTTTGGAAAAATATATATAATATAGTTTTAAAATATATATATATAGTATTAAAATATATATAAATATATAATTTATGGTTTTGAAAGTTTATATATAAATATATTATTATTATTATTATTATTATTTTATTAATGTTTAATTGCAGGGTCGGGTCCATATTAGGTGGTCCAAGTCCAGTTCGGGGTCAACAAGTCAAGTCTAATTTTGGTAGCAAGTCCAATTTGGGTAGCAAGTCCAAATTCAAGGCCCGATCAACATTCAAGTCTAGCTGGGCTTACGAGCCTGACCCAGTAGGTGAGCCCATAATATAAGTCCGCCAAAGTCACAATGAGCCACTCAGGCTAGTTCTGGCCCAGCAGAAGAGGCCCACATATATAACACAGGTAAGGTTTTGTAACCTTTAGCCAAATATCGTCCAAACAGGGATCGTTGGATCTATGGGCAATCCAACGATCTAGATCCTTAAAGATTAGGGTTTATCCTAAATGAGCTCTGCGACGCATTGTCATCAGTTGTTCTGTGGTCAATACAACGACACAGATGAGATCAAACTAGGGTTTTTACCCTAATATCTTTATAGCCGCCACCGCACCAGCCAAATCCAGAAAAATCTGGAGCATTAAATTCCCTAGCTATCTAAAATCAACGCCGCCCCTTAGACGACCACTACCATAGCCCCGATGACACAGAGGGCTCATCCCTCCGACTGGTCCGAACGAAGCATTGGGGGTCCTATAAAAGGGACCCAAACCTGTAACAACCAAAAAAGAACAACAACAACAACAAAGGGAGAAAACAACAACAAAAACACAGAACCAAAAAACAGCAACAAAAAAAACCAGAGAGCCAACAACCATTCGAGAACAAATAAGCAGCAGAAAAACCATAAATGAGAAAAGACTGAGGAGAGGCTTACCGTTCTTCTCGTCGGAGAGTTCAAACGCCACTGGGACTTTTGATTTTCGAAGGTAAAAGATTTAGGTCTAGGGTAAATTAGGGGTCTTTAGGTTAAGGGGTGTTTGGTTTCGAGTTTAGGGAAGAGAGGGCTTTATTTTGGGGGTCATTTTACGATCTCTGGCCGCCGTGGATGGAAGCGGAAGGCTCCGGCGAGCAAAGGCCGGAGGCTAGCGACCTCCCTCCGCGAGAGAATTTAGAGAGAGGGAAGAGAGAAAACTTTTCTCATTTAGAGAGATAGTGAAAATAGAGAAATAAGGAAGCTTTAGGCCATTTTCGGCCGAGTTAGAGGTATATATACCCCTCCCTGTATGACGTTGATTATGGGGAGGGGTTGTACATTTTGGGCGCTTGGAAAAATCATTCCTGTAACCCTTGGGGTTTGTAATTTTTCAATTTGGTCACTAAAGTAAATATTTCATTTATTTTAATTTGGATCTTAATTTTTATTCCATTTTTATTTTAGTCACTCTTTTTATTTATATGTGTTTTGGGTAAATATCTGATGTAATCCTTACATTTTAATAATTTCCATTTCTATCCTAAAATTTAGTTATGGCTAAATTAAGATTCTAGTACCTAGCTTGCGTGATTTTTCTGTCTATGGCCATGAATTTTGATTATTTGATAATTTAACCCTCAAATTTAATATTTTAAATTATAAATAATATTATTGGTTTATTTACGTTTGAAGTGCGTAATATATGAAATATTTACAATGGTTCCTTTTGTCTTTTGTTAGTTTTGTAATTTAATCCCTAAATTTATCATAATTCTTTTAATCCTTTATTTACATATTTGTCAATTTTTGCTAATTGAAATACTTTCACATATTATTTTATACGAGGAATTTAAAGAAACACCCCTTAACTGACAAGGAGTGTGTTTCTAAGGATTGCTTGAATAAAATATCACCTTTTATGTTTTAAAGGAATTTGTTTTTATTTTTAAGTATTTGTTATATCAAAAATTTAGGGTAATACTATTTTGTACGAGGAATCCATAAAAATTCCCCCTTAACTGACTAGGAAGGTATTTTCAAGGATTATTCATACAAAATAATATCCTTTTTATTTTTCTAAAAATGATCATAATTTAAATGTTATTCAAATTTGCCAATTTCAATATTTAGATGCCGTATAATCGCTTAGGTACCGATTTCAGGCGCTGAGAGGGTGCTAATCCTTCCCCACACGTAACCGACTCCCGAACCCTTTTTTTAAAATAAATTTATTTTTAAGCGTAGATCAATTTTTTTATCTTTTAAAATTATTTTTCTTAAAATTATTTTAAAGGTATTTTTAGCTATTCGACTTAACTAACCTAAAGGTCGATGGCGACTCCAAATTTATTTATTTTCATGTTTATTTTAAAACTCAACCTTTCTCCAATATTAAGTTGGATCGCTCCCAGCCATAGCACTAAAAAGCTTAAGGACCGTTTCGACAGCTTGGCGACTCCACTAAGGAGCTTTTTTATAGAGTCAAGCCGTAATCGATTATGCCTCATCTTTTTAGTTAAAAATATCAACTATGAATGATATTTAAATTTTGATAATTAAGTTTTGTTTGCAACACATCGCATTTTTTATTAGTCATACTAATGTGATTAGTTTATGTGTTTCAGATTTTTAACCTTTTTTGGTTTGATTGTTCTGGGATCAAGGCAAAGGATTGCGAGTTTCCCCTCACACACACCATAACCGTTTGATAATTAGTCTTCTAACTGTTCTTTGTCCCGTTAGGTAGGGGTGAATGCTACGCTTACATGAGAAAAATTATTTTTCTCCGCATGGGCTTTAGTAAGTAACATCTAGGATACATATGCTTCATGTTTATGAGTGAAACATCGAGTTTCCTCACATGGACATGGATAAATGCATCATATCAAATTGAACTCAATCCGTTTAAGCTTATAATGGGTGATGATAGAGGGTCTGGAAGGCTCAAGGGAGAACCAATAAAGGAAAATTCGAGAACCCTATTAGTAGTACTGAATTTCTGCCCGTTTTATACTGAATTTCTTTCTGCGATTCTTAAAAAGTCAGAAAGGGGTAACTCATTCTAACATTTTCCTCGAATCTACTTATTTATTTTTGCAAGAAGCATGAGAACTAGAAAATTATGCAGTTAGGTTTTAAATCTCTATGTTAAGCATGTGAACTAGAAAAATGTGGTTAGGATTTATTAGCCAAACAAAAGCATGAGGGTAAAATTTCGGGTAGATTACACGTGGGTAAGGTTTATATTTTCTTGATTATTTGATTATTCATTGTATATAGTGATGCATTTTTATTTTTTGTTTCTACTTTTTTATACTGTTGCATTGCATGATCATTCATAAAGAAAGGTGTTGGCTCACGAAGTTGTCATCAGAGTAGAAAGTAGTCATAAAATGGACAACAATTTTCATAACAAGGAAATAAAGAATGCAGAAGTGAGGTTATGGTCTGAAGAAACTCAGAAAAAGAAAGAGGATAGTTTGACTGAAGACTACATATCAGTGCTACCAGAGATTTCTCCAATCAGTCTGAAGCAAAATGATATGCAAGGGCTATGAGAAATCTGGGAGAGCTGGAAATCTAATACGGGCATGCATTCTGGAAAAAAGTATGGTGACATAACTATTTTGTTGTATGTGAAAGTAAATGAACCCTTAATCAAAGCTCTGATCCAATTTTGAAATCCAACATATAGTTGTTTTAATTTTAACAAGGAGGACATGACTCCCACGCTGGAAGAATACACCTCTCTGTTACATTTCGAAATGATACACTTGGATATAATGTACTCAAAGGTAACAAGGGTGCAACCTTTCAAAAGCAAGCTCGAAAAGATTACCAGAATGGGGGAAAATGGGTAGCTGACCGAATCCAAAAGAAATGAGGGTCTGACTATTTTCCTTAGCTGTGCATTAAGGAACTGATTTTCAAACACAGTGATATTGTGAAAATCGTGGAAATGTTCGCTTTGGGAATTTACGGATGAATGATTTTTCCAAAAGTTATTTGCCATATAGAATCTGTCGTGGTTAATTTATTTAAGTGTGCAAAAAGGAAAGTGAATCTTGTTCCTGGAGTCTTAGCGGAGACATTCAGATCGCTTAATAGTTTCAAAATAGCATAGAGTAACTGCTTCAATGGGTGCGTTCAGTTGTTTACTGTGTGGATTGATAGCCACTTTTGGAAAATTGATCAGGAATACAGTCGGCGATTCTCAAGTTCCTATTCACCCTTGAAGGATTTCCTCACCTAAGAGTGGCCTGAGCATCTCACAAGAAAAGATTGTGTTTCACTTTTCAAGAATTTACAAGATCACGATATAGTGTGGCGCATTCCCTGGTTGTCCTTTGTTGATATATTGTACAAATGTGGGGATTCTGATTGGGTAACTCTATCAGGGTTATGGGGTGGAGTAGGTTATATTTCATTAATGGTGTTAAGGCATTATAGGGCCATGCAATTTGTCTCAGCCACCTCCGGCCTAAGTAAGTCTGAATTTGTATACCACAGAGATCATTACAAGAAAACTGCTCGTTTAATGTCAGATGCATGCAAGTTAACCTTTCGAACCGATGCGGTAGCAGCCGAGGTCATGTTAACACCAGATTATCTGGTTTGGAGAGCTATAAGGAAGAATGACATCATTCCCTTAGCTGACCGTGATCAAGATATTCCTTTAGAAGAGAAATTCAGATACGTGTCATATGATTTGAAAATACCGAGGAATGAGAATGAAGTCGAAATTGCCTTGAAGGAAAAAGAGTGTAAAAGTATTAGGCGAGATAATTTCATGTTAGACCTTGATAGTGGATTCCATAGTAAACTTTAAAGCAGTAGAAATTGGAACTCAAGTCTGAAAATGATCATCGAGTTAAGGACATTCAAGTTGAAAGAGAATGTTGGGTTAGAGAACTAGGCGCAAAAAAGAAGAAAATAGAGCAAGAGCTTGAGATAGAAAAGAAGTCATGGACTTGTACATTGAGTACTGAAAGAAAAGAAGCTAAAGAATTAAGACAAAGGCACACCCTGAGTAAGAAGTGTGAAGAGGAACTCAGTTTTGAAGTACACGATTTGCAAGCTGAGATTGCGAGGTTCAAAGTTGAAAATCAGAGCAGATTAAATGATATAATGGAGGGGAAGTGAAGAATAGATGAACTTGAAGATGAGAAAAAGCGAAGATGTGAAGAATTGAAATTAAAAAGGCAACATCGAGATCATGTGCTTTAAGACAATAAGGATGAAGTTTTCCTTTGGATAAAAAGATGTGGGACAAAAAACGAACGAATAGAGGTCCTCAATCAAGAGATGCAAGAGATGGAAGCAAGACATGAGGAAGAGTTAGCTCAGGCTCAGGCAAAGAATGAAGAGTATAATGCTTACATTCTACAGCTCAAAAATTCCTTATTTACAGAAAATGGTTAGCACATGCTAACAAATCTAAGGGTTAGCCTCAAAGAAAATAACACTTTGTGAAGAAAGTTTCATGATTTAGAGGATGCCTTATGAAGTTGCCAAGTATAGATCAATGGTCTTGAGCGCATAATCCGAAGTACCAAGCGACAATGACAGAAAGCAAGTAATCACTTTGAGGACTAGAAAACAAATGTGAATCGTGTAATCATTGAAACCATGAATCAATTAAGTGGTATTGCAAGACAGCTAGGATAAATGGCTATCCAAGCAAGAGTCATCCAGAGTTATACAAATCCAGCATCAGATTTGGGAAAAAGTTACTTGGTTTGTCAATAAGATAATGGAGATGAATAATAGAGCTGTACCTTTTCTGTAATGGAATCATCTTGTAATGATGATGATTTTTTCCTAAATGAAAGTTGTTCTAAGACTGATCACATTTTATGAATTAATGTCTTTCCACATGCATTTGCACTTTATTTACAATTCAAGTTTTGTGTTTTGCATTTTATTAGCACTTTTACAATCATTTGTTTAGCATTTTATTTTCCATATAATTTGCATTCATCTTTAAAACATCGAAATTAACAATAAAGGGTTTTTTTCCCGAAGAATACTGGACACCTCTAAGCATCCATACCATACTTGAAAAAAAAAGCAATGGATGATAAAATCACCCAAATTGAAAATACTCAGAAAGCTTAGGAGGAGATACATGAACAAATGTTGAAATCCCAGAATATTCTGATAGAGAAATTTGCAAGCATGTTACAAGGGAGAAGTATAAATCGGGAAATATACCCCCAGTTGTTGGTACTACTATTGAAGAACCTTTGTACCCTCACGTTTTGCACCATGAGCAGATCGTGAGAAAGCTACAATTATTAGTGTTACTGAAGAACCTCTATACCCCCATGCTTTACACTACCTAATGTTAGAGCACAACAAGGAGCGGTTGCACCAGAAAAAGTGCACATAAATTTACCTTACACCTCTGTAAACCGAAAACAAGCTGAAGATATCCCAGATTTTGATCAGGAAGGAAAGAAATAGTCAAATAAACAATATATAGAAAAATAGAAACAACTAGAATAAGAAATTAGGGCTATGAAGGAGGACACTAGCATGTATGGAATTGAGGCTAAAGAATTGAGTTTGGTTCTTGATTTAGTGTTATCGCCTAAGTTCAAAGTTCCAGAGTTTGAAAAATTTGACAGCACGAAATGCCCCTCTGCTCACATCATAATGTTATGCAGAAAAATGACTGGCTATATAGGGAATCATCAACTATTGATTCATTGTTTCCAAGAGAGCTAAACAAGTTCTTCTATTCGATGGTACAACCAATTGAGCAGGGTTCATATCAAGTCATGGAAAGATTTGGAAAAAGCTTTTCTTGAACAATACAAGCATGTGAAAGATGTGAGGTCCAATCGACTTGTGTTGCAAAGCATGAAAAAGAGATCTAAGGAGAACTTTAGACAGTATGCCCAGAGATGGAGAGACATAGTTGTACAAGTGCATCCACCCCTTGAAGAAGAAGAGACAATTATGCTCTTCATTAATGCTTTAAGAGCTCCTTTATTTACCCACCTCATAGGAAATTCCTCTAAGAATTTTACTGACGTAGTTACAACTAGTGAGCTGATTAAGATGGCAATTAAGAGTTGAAACTCGATGAAGGCGAATCTAAAAATAAACTACCAATGAAAAAGAATGAGAGTGAGGAAATATGAATCTAATAACATCACTGTGTCTTGACCTCAGGACACAGGATCATCTACACAAAACCCTGCCAAGCAAGGGACAAGGGAGCTGAGGCAGGAAAGAGAGAAGCCCTAGTTCGATCCAATTCCTATGACCTATAAAGTGTTGTTCCAGATATTGTATGACAGACATATAGTGTCACCCTATCACATATCACCTATACAACCTCCCTACCTTAAGTGGTACGATGCTAGCATGCAATGTGAGTATCATGCAGGGGTTCGAGGACATTCTATTGAGAACTACACTGTATTCAAGAGAATCATCCAGAGCCTTAGAACAAAGAACATCATCAATTTTGGTGACAGTGAGCAGCTAAATGTGGCCCAAAACTCATTGCCAAACCATGCAGGTATGGGAATCAATGCAGTTACTGAGGGAAAGGGAAAGAAAATTATAATGAAAGTTAACGAGGTGGAATCACCTATGTATTGGGTGTGGGGTCAAATGATCCAGTTCAATCTATTGATGCCCAGTATATCAGCTGAACAACTAAACGGTGGAAATACAATCCATTACCACAACTGCAAAGGACACACTATAAAACAATACATAGATTTTCGAGCGTTGATACAAAAGAGGATGGATGATAAAGAAATAGATTTTTTTTTAAAAACAACTGAAGAAGAGGAAATAGAAGTTTGTGCCTCTAAGGGTTCGTCAAGAGGGTTAACAACTCTAATTGTCCTCTAATCATTACGCTAAGGACTCGTGTATCACAGAAAATAGCTCTGAAGGTGGTCATCAAACCTCTATCCTTGTTCTTGTATAAAGATGACTAGCAGGTACCATGGAAATATGACTGCAAGATATAAGAGATAGTAAAAGAAAATGAAAATGTATATGAGGTTGGACATTGTACCAGAAGTGGAAGACGTTACTCTAAAGAACATGAGAAGCATGTTATTGTGGATAAAGGAAAGAAGGTTGGCATACAGTTAAGAGAAGATGAACTTGTCATCAATTACCCAGTGACTGAGAATGAAGATGTAGAATTCCTGAAATTTCTCAATCACATTGAATACAATATTGTTGAGTAGTTGCATAAGTTGCCCGCTCGTATATCAATCTTGTCACTTCTATTAAGCTCTTAGGCACATCGAAGTGCCTTGCTGAAAGTGATAAATCAGACTTTTATGTCGAATGAGTTGACAGTAAACAAGTTGGATAGGTTGGTTGCAAACATAGAGGCCGATAACTTCACTTCTTTT
The DNA here is from genome assembly GCF_006381635.1 of Hibiscus syriacus. Taxonomy (NCBI): domain Eukaryota; kingdom Viridiplantae; phylum Streptophyta; class Magnoliopsida; order Malvales; family Malvaceae; genus Hibiscus; species Hibiscus syriacus. The sequence continues at coordinate 12,938,786 of NW_024063533.1, forward strand.
TCTGAGCATGAGATCCCCTCTGGGATGATAGACAGCCCTAAAGCCCTACACATTACGGTTAAATGTAAAGGACATGTTCTATCTCAAGTGTTAGTTGATAATGGCTCTGCTTTAAACGTAATACCATTGGTGACCTTAAAGAAACTGACAGCGATAGTACACTCATGAGAAATATCCATAGCATTATCTGAGCTTTTGATGGAACAAAAAGGGAAGTGTTAGGAAAGATCGAAATTCATTTAACTATTGGCCCAACAACGTATGAGGTGGAATTCCTTGTGATGGATATTATACCCACTTACAATTGCTTACTAGGGAGGCCTTGGATCCACCATCCAGGGGCAGTTCCATCCACACTGCACCAAAAGTTAAAATTTGTAATCGAGGGAAGGCTGGTATGTCTTAATGTAGAAGAAGATATCATTTCTTCTGTCTCCACCACTGTTCCATATGTTGAACTGGACGAGAAAGTTATTGAATGCTCTTTTAGATCATTAGAGTTTGTTAATGCCACATTTGTGGCCGAAGGTAAAAAGATACCTAAGCATAAACTTTCAAATTGCACTAGAAAGGAGCTCAAGCTAACCCTGAGGAGAGGAGCAAAGGACGGAAAAGGATTAGGAAGTCACTTACAAGGACTGATTAATCCAGTTTTCCCCATCACTAAGAGAGATCGCTTCAGTTTGGGATATCAGCCAACTATAAGGGAGAAACTAAGAGGCATTAGGAAGAACCAAGAGATAAGAAGAACAAGGCTAGCTGGATAAGACCTCAACTATGAGCCAATTACCTTCCCGTCATTGCGTAACATTTTTGTGTCTGGATGACATATGTTCCAAGAGAGTCAACAAGACAAGGAAATATTGTTGAGAATACCTTGAGAGATTTGGGTATCAATGTTATATTGGACGATGAATCTGAAGAAGGGAGAGTTATGGGCATATATCCCGTACCACCGAGCTTTATGTTGAATAATTGGATTGCGAAGGAATTACCTGTAGTTTTCAAGTCTTTTTCAGAGTAATACACAAGAACTTTCCCTATTGCTTATACCCTGGAGTAATAGTTGATTTTTTGTAAAGGGTTAAAATACATGTTTTTCTTACTTTCAATGAAAGATGCATTCCAATTAACTCAAAATGGAAAACATTTTCTCATGCATTCTTTTCATTCTTTGTTATATGTATGTATTATTTCTTTTTATCTTGATATGGGAAAAGATTATCCCGTATGACTATATGTATATATACTCTCGTTCATTTTTCTTTCAGGACCTCAAATATCAATAACATGTATACTGATGACACTGACCCAAAAATAGATTTAAAGCTACCTATATGTCAATGGGAGGTTGAGGATTGTGATGATGGTGAGGGATGTGACATAACTTCCGATTGAGATTTAAAGATTCTGCCTCATGAGGAGCCTATTGAGATTTTAAATTTGGGGTCATTTGAAGATAAGAAATAAGTAAAAATTGGCACTACTATATCTGATGAAGGATGAAAGAGTTTGACTGAATTACTTCAAGAATATAAAGAAGTATTTTTCTTGGTTATATGAAGACATGCCACGTTTGGATACAAAGTTGGTAGTACACAAATTACCGATAAAGCCTGAATGTAAGCATGTACAACAAAAGCTGAGAAGGAAGAAACCCGAGATGCTACTAAAAGTTAAATAAGAAGTGAAAAAACAATTCAATGTTGGGTTTCTTAAAGTGGCCAAGTACCCTAAGTGGGTGGAAAATATTGTACAGTACCAAAGAAGGATGGGAAAGTCCGTATGTGTGTTGACTATCGAGATCTCAATAAAGCCAGTTTGAAGGATAATTTTCCTTTACCACACATAGACACATTGGTTGATAACACTGCTAGAAATTACTTGTTCTCATTCATTGATGGTTTTTCCAATTACAATCAAATTAAAATGCACCCTGAAGATATGGAAAAAATAATGTTTTTTCACTGTGGAGGACGTTTTGCTATAAAGTGATGCCATTTGGGCTAAAGAACGCAGGAGCAATATCAAAGGGCCATGTTAACATTATTTCATGACATGATGCATAAAGAAATAGAAGTTTATATTAATGATATGATTGTCAAAGCCAAGACAGAGGAAGAACACGTCGATAATTTAATAAAGTTTTTCCAAAGACTAATGAAATGCCAACTAAAGCTTAACCCAAGTAAATGAACCTTTGGGTGACATCTGGAAAGCTTTTGGGTTTTGTAGTGAGAAAAAAAGGTATTGAAATAGATCCAGATAAAGTTAAAGTCAATCAAGATTTACCACCCCTGCAAACATAAAAAGAGGCTCGGGGATTCTTGGGAAGACTAAATTATATAACTTGATTTATATCGTAGTTGACTGAGAAATGTGATCCAATTTTTTGCCTCCTCCGCAAGAATAACTCAGGGGCATGGAGTGATGATTACCAAGAAGCTTTCGAAGTAGTTAAGTGATATTTGTCAAGTACCCCAATCTTAATGTCACCCATCTTAAGAAAACCCTTAATTCTTTACTTATCAGTTTGTAAAAAACAATGGGGTGTGTATTAGGACATCATGATCAAACTGAGAAAAAAGAGAGGGCTATTTACTATCTCAACAAGAAGTTCACTGAATATGAAGCTAGATACTTGCCAATAAAAAAAATTGTCTTGTGCTTTGGTATGGGCTACTCGAAAACTCAGGCATTATATGCTATATCACACCACTTGGCTTATATCCAGACTCGATCCTTTGAAGTATCTGATGGATGTACCTATAGTATTTGGAAGATTAGCTCGTTGGAAGATCCTATTGTCAGAGTTTGATATCTAGTATGTAAGCCATAAAGCATTTAAAGGGGGCGCCATAGCAGAATTTATTACAAGTAGGGCTTCTTAAGAATGTGATACGTTAAGCTTTGTTTCCCAAACAAGGAACTAATGGTAATTTCAGTGGAAGAAACAATTACGTCCACCAATAAACATTGGAAGTTAAACTTTGATGGTGTTTCGAATGCCTTGGGGCATGATATTGGAGTAATATTGGTCTCACCAAATGGAGACAATTACCCTTTCACCATTCGACTCAATTTTGATTGCACAAACAATATGGCTGAGTATGAGGCTTGTGTTCTGGGTCTTAGAGCTTCCGTTGAACTTAAGGTAAAAATGCTCAAGGTATATAGGGATTAAACTCTAGTAATTTACCAACTTGGGAGGAATGGGTGACAAAAAGATCCCAAGAATACCATAAGTTGGTCATAGAACTTATCGAATAATTTGAAGAAGTGACCTTCAATTACCTACCTAAAGAAGAGAATCAAATGGCAGATGCCTTGGCCACTTTGGCAGCTGCGTTCAAGGTAGATGAGCATTCAAACATGATGCCCATCAAAATGTAGGCTTATGAATATCTAGCCCATTGCTTTAACATTGAAGAAGAAGAAGATGGAAACCCATGGTATTATGATATCTTGCAATACATCAGATATCAAAGTTATCCTGAATAGGTAACCGAGAATGACAAGAGAACTATTAGAAGAATGACATCAGGGTATGTACTTGATGGTGAGATCCTATACAAGAAAACCCTGGATCAGGTCCTATTAAGGTGCATGGACACCAAATAAGCTAAAATGATTCTTGAAGAAGTGCATGAAGGAGTATGTGGTACCCATGTCAATGGACATACAATGGCTAGATAAATTATGAGATTTAGATACTATTGGTCAACCATGGAAACTGATTGTATCGATCATGCCCGAAAGTGTCACTAGTGTCAGATTTATGGAGACATGATACATACCCCTCCTCATTTATTACACATGATGACAACTCTGTGGCCATTATCTATGTGGGGCATGGATGTTATTGGACAAATTTCACCTAAAACTTCAAATGGACATCGTTTCATTTTAGTAGTAATAGATTATTTTACCAAATGGGGTAGAAGCGGCTTCTTATGTAAACTTCACTCAGTCAACAGTCTGTAAATTCTTAAAAAAGGAAATAATCTGTCAATATGGCCTACCATAGAGGATTATTTATGACAATGCATTGAATTTAAACAATAAGATGATGAAATCAGTCTGTGAGCAGTTCAAAATAAAGTATCATAATTTCACCACTTATCGTCAGAAGATGAATGGGCTAGTAGAGACGGCTAATAAGAACATCAAGAGACTTATAGAGAAGGTGACTGAGACTTATAAAGAGTGGCATGAGAAATTACCATTTGCTCTGTTGGCTTATCAAACTTCGATACAGACGTCGACTGGGGCAACTCCGTTTTCTTTAGCCTATGGGATGGAAGTTATCCTACCTATTGAGGTAGAAATTCCCTCACTTCGATTTTTAACATAGGTGAAGCTAGATGAGGCAGAATGGGTACAAGCCAAATATGACCAATTGAATTTGATTGAAGAAAAGAGATTGAAAGTTATTTGTCATGGTCAGATATACCAGAAATATATGATACTAGCACACGGTAAGAAGTTCGCCTCCGAGAATTCCACGAAGGAGATCTGGTGCTTAAAAGGATCCTACCTATTCAAAAGGACATCCGAGGGAAATGGATACCAAACTGGGAAGGACCTTATGTTGTGAAAAAAGCCTTTTTCTGGAGGAGCCCTGGTTCTTATTGATATGGATGGGTCGGAATTACCTTATGCAGTGAACTCTGATACGGTTAAGAGATATTTTTCCTGGTAAAAAGGAAAAAAGAGAAAAAGAAAATAATAATAAATAATAAATAAAATAAGGGTTCAAGATGAAAAATATGAAAATGACGTCTTGAAACCAAATGAGGTCTCAAGTTAAAAACTCGCAACGAGCGACTTGAGTGTTATTTAAATTCAGGATTCGTGCCTGGTGGAGGTCCTGGATTTATTGTATAGATTAAAAGGTTATGGGGTTGGATAATAACATCAAGTGATGATCAGTGTTAGGACTGAAGATTAAAAAGTCTTGATTATAACAACCAGGAGAGAAATTGAGTGTGATACTGGTTGATGACATCCAACATCTGGAGATTTGGTAGTCTAAAAGGAACTTCATACCCTTACACATTATAACAACTCTTGAGATCCTTTTAACAGAAGCTACACTTGAGTCACTCTACGGCATGTCAGTTCAAAAGTATTTGTACTATTGATATTTGAGGATGTCTACTTCATTTCCTTTTACATTTTTTAGTTAAAAGTTTTTCATGTAGTCACTTAAAAATTCTTTATATTTATGTAAATAAAAAGAGGTATTTTCTTGTTAAATCCCCTTTTTGCAAGCATCCTACTTTAAAAATTAAAAACATGTAGTTAAACTTGAAGTACATGAGATTATTGTGTATTATTGTGCAAAACGTTTTGGAGAAGTGCAGGTGTTCTGAAGTTGACAATGGTTTTAACATGTAAGCTTGCGTGATGACATGATACATGGAAACTAAAACCTTGGAGTGCATAGAAAAGTTTCAGTCATTTAAGGATGACCCAAAAATATTTGTCACTAATCGAGTGGTTGATCACGGGTATTGGCGGGGTTCAAGAAGGAAGAAAACTAAAATCGTATCTGACCAAAGACTATGGGATCAAGATTGTCAACTAGGGTAAACAGGTCATGTTTTCTGTTCCCAAGATGAAACTGGGTCACAAGATGGCCAATGAGATAGGGTGCTTATTCGAATAAGAAAATACACTAAAATCACGTCATTACACACATTTTAGGCGTAAATAGGATCATGATATTCATAAATGTATGATGACAAATATAATTAGGTATCTACATGTTTCTCAAAAGAAAGCTGAAGGTTGAAGATATTGAAACTTCAAAATATGAATAACCAATTCAAAATCCCTAAAAAGAGAGTTGTTCAAAATTTATCTCTAGTCTGATCTCCCCTAAAGAGTAGTGGAGCAGATTCATCTTCCCTTAGATCTGATATCTCCTAAAGAGTAGCAAAGAAGATCGTCATTTTCCAGATTTGATCTTCCTAAAGAGTAGTAAAGCAAATCAAGTTTGATTCAATCTTCCTTAAAGAGCAGCGAAGTTGATCAAAATTTTTCTCGAGTCTGATCTCCACTAAAGAGTATTGGAGCAGACCCGTATTCCCTTAGATTTGATCTCTCTTAAATAGTAGGAGAGAAGATCATTATTTTCTAAATTTGATCTTCCTGAAGAGTAGTGAGGCAAATCAAGTTCAATTCAATCTTCCCTAAAGAGCAGTGAAGTGGATCAAAAATTTTCTCAAGTCTGATCTCCCTTAAAGAGTAGCAGAGCATATCGTCATTTTCTAGATTTGATCTTCCTAAAAAGAAGTGAAGCAAATCAATCTTGATTCAATCTTCCCTGAAGAGCAGCGAAGTGGATCAAAAATTTTCTCTAGTCTGATCTCCCCTAAAGAGTAGTGGAGTAGACATGTCTTCCTTTAGATCTGATCTCTCCTAAAGAGCAGCAGAGTATATCATCATTTTCTATATTTGATCTTCCTGAAGTGCAGTGAAGCAAATCAATTTTGATTCAATCTACCCTGAAAAGCAGTGAAGTGAATCAAAATTTATCAAATCTGACTACCCAAAAAAGAGGAACATATCAAGTCTGATCTACCCTGAAATTACAATGGAGCGGATTTTCCATTAAAGCATAAGTCACTTCTGGATAAAAATTGTGTCTTTAATATTTGTCATATTTTCGTTATACGATAATGGACAAAGAGGGGGCAGCTGTAGACATGTGTTTTCATCCTAGAATTTCCTATTGTTTTATTTTGGTTATATATATATAGTTTTAAAATATATATATATATAGTTTTGAAAATATATATATAGTTTTGCAAAATATATATAATATAGCTTTAGAAAATATGTTTTGGAAAAAATATAAACAATATAGTTTTAAAAATATATATAGTATTAAAATATATATAAATATATAATTTATGGTTTTGAAAGTTTATATATAAATATATTATTATTATTATTATTATTATTATTATTATTATTAATGTTTAATTACAGGGTCGGGTCCAGATTAGGTGGTTGAAGCCTAGTTCGGGGTCAACAAGTCAAGTCTAATTTGGGTAGCAAGTCCAAATTCAAGGCCCGATCAACATCCAAGTCCAGCTGGGCTTACGAGCCTAACCCAGCAGGTGAGCCAAAAATACAAGGCCGCCCAAGTCACAAGGAGCCACTTAGGCTGGTTCGGGCCCGGTAGAAGGGGCCCGTATATATAACACAACTAGGGTTTTGTAACCTTTAGCCAAACGCCATCCAAACTGGGACCACTGGATCTACGGGCAATCTAATGGTCTAAATCCCTGAGGATTAGGGTTTACCCTAAATGATCCCTGTACCGTATTGTCATCAGTCGTTGGATTTATGGCCAATCCAACGGTTCATATGAGATCAAACTAGGGTTTTTACCATAGCATCTTTACAGTCGCCGTTGCACCGGTCAAATCCAGAAAAATCTTTTAATGCCCTAACTACCTAAAATCAGTGTCGCCCCTAAGACGACCACCGCCATAGCCCCGATGACACAGAGTGCTCATCCCTCCGATCGGTCCGAACGAAGCATTGGGGGTCCAATAAAAAGGACCCAAACATGCAACAACCATAAAGAACAACAACAACAACAAAGGTAGAAAACAACAACAAAAACACATAACCAAAAACCAACAACAAAAAAAATTAGAGAGCCAACAACCATTTGAAAAAACAAAATAAACAACAGAAAACCCATAAACGAGAAAAGACTGAGAAGAGGCTTACCGTTCTTCTCACCAGAGATTCCAAACGTCACTGAGACTTTTGATTTTCGAAGGTAAAAATTTAGATCTAGGGCAAATGGTGAGTCTTTAGGCTAAGGGGTGTCTGGTTTCAAGTTTATGGAAGAGAGGGTTCATTTTGGGGGTCATTTTTTGATCTTCGGTCGTCGTGGATGACGATGAAATACTCCAACGAGAGAAAGCTGAAGGCTGCCGACCTCTCTCCGGCGAGAGAATTTAGAGAGAGGGCAGAGAGAAATTTTTTCTCACTTTTAGAGAGAGAGTGAAAGGAGAAAATGAGAAAGCTTGGGGCCATTTTCGGTCGAGTTAGTGGTATATATATACCCCTCCCCATACGACATCGATTATGGGGAAGGGCTGTGCGTTTAGGGCACATTGGAAAATCATTCTCGCAGCCCTTGGGCTTTGTAATTTTACAATTTGGTCACTAAAGTAAATGTTTCATTTATTTTAATTTGGATCTTAAGTTTTATTCCGTTTTTATGTTAGTCACTCTTTTTATTTATACGTGTTTTGGGTAAATATTTGATTTAGTCCTTAGATTTTAATAATTTCCATTTCGATCCTGAAATTTAGTTATGGCTAAATTAAGATTCCAGTACGTAGCTTGCGTGATTTTTCTGTCTATGGCCATGAATTTTGATTATTTTACAGATTAATCCTCGAATTTAATATTTTTAATTCTAAATAATACTATTGGTTTATTTATGTTTGAAGTGTCTACTATATGAAATATTTACAAATGTTGCTTTGATCTTTTGTTAGTTTTATAATTTAATCCCTAAATTTATCATATTTATTATTTTAATCCTTTATTTACATATTTGTCAATTTTTGCTAATTGAAATACTGTCACATATTATTTTATAAGAGGAATTTAAAGAAACACCCCTTAACTGACAAGGAATGTGTTTCTAAGGATTGCTCGAATAAAATAACACCTTTTATGTTTAAAAGGAATTTGTTTCTATTTTTATATATTTGTTATATCTAAAATTTAGGGTAATACTATTTTGTACGAGGAATCCATAAAAGTACCCCTTAACTGACTAGAAAGGTATTTTCGAGGATTATTCATACAAAATAATATCCCTTTTTATTTTTATAAAAATGATCATAATTTAAATGTTATTCAAATTTGCCAATTTTAATATTTAGATGACGTATAATCGCTTAGGTACCAATTTCGGGTATTGTGGGGGTGCTAATTCTTCCCCACTCGTAACCGACTCTTGAACCCTTTTTCATAACGATTTTCTGGTTAAGCGCAGATAAAATTTTTTATCTTTTAAAATTATTTTTCTTAAAATTATTTTAAAAGGTATTTTTAGGTATTTGACTTACCTAACCCAAAGGTGGATGGCGACTCCAAATTTATTTATTTTCATGTTTATTTTAAAACTCGGCATTTTTCTAATATTAAGTTGGATAGCTCCCCGCCATAGCACTTAAAAGCTTAAGGACCGTTTCGATAGACTGATTTTGCAGAATTAAAATCAACGTGGAGGCAAATTTGGCATCGCTGGTGGTAGAATCTGATTTGAGAATAACCTTAAATTGGATACTTAATGTTATGCAAAGACCATGGAATTGGTGGTTGATTTTTTGGAAATTAATCGTTCAGTGAAAATATTAGGAGAATCCAGTTCATCAATGTCTCAAGAACTAGCAATGATTTGGCAGATGGCCTCGCTAATGATTATAGAATAATCACTTAAATTAATTGAAAAGCTCGAAAATATTAATAAAACTGATAGATATTTATTAAAAATATAACTATCTTGATTATGGTTACAATCAAAAAATAAATAGAATAGATTAAGGGATATAATCAACTAACTAATAGGAATAGAATAAGGGATATGTTTGTTAAAATTATGTAATTTATTCTCTATCTTGCCTTTGTAAGATGAACGATCTGTTAGCAAGACCAATCTTAGATATGAGCTCATGAAATCTAATGCGAGCAAGTGGTTTAGTGAGAGCATCAGCAAGTCAATCATTACTTGAGATGTGTGATACTTGTAGGTTTTGACTTTGGACATTCTTACGAACAAAATGGTAGTCAAAAGAAAGGTGTTTCATTTATTAGTGAAACTTCATATTTGCGGCAACATATGCAGCACCCATATTGTCAAAATAGATGACTGGTTTATTACGGGAGGATGATGAAGTAGATTTTAAACCCAAAAACCTTCAGTAGTAGTCGTAGTAACAGCTTGATACTTGGTTTCAGTTGAAGAGCAGGCAATAGTTCTTTGTTTGCAAGAGCTCCAAGATATATGATTCTTCCCCAAGTATACAATATAACCGGTTGTAGAGATATAACCATTTTTGTTACCAATTCAGTCAACATCATTGAATGCATAATTAGTACAACAATTTTGATTAATTGTGGCATCTAAAATATTGTCTAAAAGTTGACGTTACGAATAACGTCACCTTAAGTGTGTCATTAAATTTCAAATGTGACGATGTATATATATTCGCTACATATTATTAAACATATAGTGATATTAATGAATAATGTCACATTATAATTTGTATTTAGTGACAATTAATATAAAATGTCGTCACTAATTATTTGTATTGTCACTAGAAATATAATAATTTTATTATATATAAATGATGAAAATAGTACCATCACAATTTTTATGAAATATTTTAGAATTTTTTATTAAAAATTTTTAAAAATCATGAAATTAAAATAAAAGATTATTTTTTTTATAAATTTTAATAAATGTCTAAATTTTTATAAATTACAATAAAAGAATATTTTTTATAAATTATATTTAACGATAACACTTTTTATAAATTATATAAAAGGCAAACCTTTTTATAGATTACAGTGAATGTCAAACATCTCATAAATTATTAATGACATATTTGTAGGCACCTATTTTCGTCCTCATGTTATAATTATATAATGTATATTATAGAATATATATGAAGATACTAATTTTTACCCATATTATAATTATTATTATTATTATTATTATTATTATCATTATTATTATTATTATTAAATATATATTAAATAAATAATATTAAATTACAAAGCCCAATCAACCGGCCCAAAACCCAAACCAAACTGAAACCCAAAACATTTAGGGTTTCAGTTAGGGTTTCCTAACCCTAATCCCATGCCAGCCGCCTCAGACTGACCGTTGGATCTGGCAAGATCCAACGGTCCAGATGGCTCCAGATGGAAACCCTAGGGTATGATACCCTAGGGCCACGCGGCCGCCGCTGTTGCTCTCGTCGCCTCCGCCGCTGCCACGTCCCAACCGAAGGCTCCAGAAGCTCCAACGCCAGCCATCCACGCCATGGCTACGGGGTGAGTCACCACTGGTAGTCCGGTGACTCACCGAAATCCCCTCTTCGGACCGGTCCGATGGCCACACCGGTGGTGGCTATAAAAGCCACCACCCGAACCTGAAAAGAAAAAAAAAAGAAGAAGACAGAGAACAGATCCCAGAGAGACAAAACCAAAAAAATATATATATATATATACAAAATACTACCAACAATCTCAGCAGCAAAGAAACAGAAAAGAAAGAAAAAGGAAGAAAAGAAACTTACCGAGGAAGCCCCGACCACCGGATCTCACCGGAACCTTCGAAACACCGAAGGTACTTTTGTAGATTCGCTCCGATTAGGAGCTTTTTAAGGAAAAAGAACACTGGAAACGTCCTTAGGACGTCCCGATCTATCTAATGGTGTAAAAATAAAATTTTCCGGCCACCAGATGCGGTGGCCGGCGATGACGGTCACGGCGGCAGACGGTTGCCGTCCGGTGACCGGCTTCCCTCCGATGAGGGAATCTAGAGAGAGGTCAGAGCTCTCTCGGCTTGAGAGAGAAAGAAAAAAAATGAAATGAGCCAGCCGGTTTTGGACCTTTTATAGGCCTTCCCGAACGACGTCGTTTCGGGAAGGACTATGCGCGTAATTAGACAATAGTTAAACCCCGTCCGCCGTCCTCCTAACTTGTAAACTTTACATTTTAGTCACTAAATCGAATTTATAATATTTTTAATTCAGTCTTCAAATTCCAATTTTATTCATTTTAGTCCTTTATATTAAAATAATATATTTAGGATAAATAACAGATTTAATCCCTTAATTTTAATAAATAATATTTTAATCCCTAGTTTATATTTTTAATTTATTTTATTATAATATCCGAATTTTAGATAATTTTATTTTAGTCACTAAATTATTAAATAAGAAAATAGCATGTTTAATCCCTGTAATTCTGATTAATTAGGAATTAGGTTTTTTCAATTTTAATTTCACTATATTTTAGTCATTTATTTTAAGTATTTTTTATTGCTTTTAAATATATAGTTAGAATTGTATTTTTTACTTGTTTATATATTTAAATGTTGTTATAAATATATAATAAATAAATATTTATTTTAAATAAATTATTTTAATATTTAGTTTTCAATATCAAAGAACAGTACAGTCTTAATACAACTGGATGTCCTATTCTGATATTTTAAAATTAAAAATTAAACAATATTATTTAAATTAATATTTATCAATATCAAAGAAAAGAGCTGTCTTAAGGCATCTAGAAGTTCTTTTCTGATATTTTTAAATAAATAAATATTTTTTTATATAATTTTGAAATAATAGGATTATAAATTAAATATATTTTTGAATTTTTAAATTTTAATAATAGAGACAATTTATAATTAAAAAGTACCAATTTTGGGCGTTGTAGGGGTGCTAATCCTTCCCTAAACATAACCGACCACGAATCCCTTTTTATTATTAAAAAGAATGAATTTTTGGTTATAAAACGCAGATCAGTTCATTTTTTTAATTGATGTTTTCTTAAAACTCTTTTAAAAAAAATAATTTTTAGGTATTCGACCTACCTGATCCAAAAGGTCGATGGCGACTCACAAATTATTTTCAAAATTATTTATTCACATCAATTTCCCTGCCAAGTATAATATTTCGTGCCCGGACGAAAACCGGTTACGACAGCTTGGCGACTCTGCTGGGGATCGGTCAAACTTTTAAAAATCAATTATAAATTGTCTCTATTAATTAAAAATTAAAAATTTATATATTTATTTTTTAATTCTTTCTTGTCAAATTTTTTATTTATTTATTATTTTTATAATATTTATATGTTTTATTTTATTTGCAAGTATTTTATTTCATTATTTATTTTTCTGTCCAAGGTTTGAACATTTCTCCTCACACACAACACTTGCATTGCATTACATAAAGCTCTATAATTGAGTTGTCCCTTTTAAGTGGGAGTGAAAGCGACGTCTTCGTGAGAATTTATTCTCCGTGTCAGACCTAGCAAGTAACTTTCGGGGTTCATATGCTCTATGTCTTCGTGAGAATTTATTCTCCGTGTCAGGCATAGAGAAATGTATCCCCTCGAATTGAACTCGATCCACTTTAGTCTGTGATGGACTAGGATTGAGGGTTAGCAGCCTAAGGGGGCACTAACATGGACAATTCGAGTACCTTTACTCCTAGATCTAAAACCCTGCATATAAAAAACCTTAGAAACTCTTCCAATCCGAAGTCATGCCGAAATTTTGTCTAAAATAGGTGTACACACAGGAGAAATGAATTCTAAACTTTCTTGTTTATTTATTGATTAAATTACATGTATATTTAAATTATTTAAATTTAGAAAAGCATGTTTAAATAAAAAAAATATTTATGTAAATGTTATTATTAAATTTCTTTATTATGTAAACTAATTTATTTTCTTTTTTGTGTGTTCTTTATTTTTCTGTTTGCATAGCATCATACAGGATAAAAGACATTGATCATTGTGTTAATTGTCTCATTGGAAAGCCTTCATCTATGGATAAAAAGTGTTCAAATCAAGTAATTCTAAACTCAGAAGTAAGACAGTGGGCTGAGGACTTACAAAGACAAGAAGGAGACAGTCTGCAGGATGATTATGTATCTGACTTGGCCAGTTATGCTCCAGTTTCACTAAAAAGAAATGATATGCAAGATTTGCGAAGCATTTGGGAAAGTTGGGATTCAAACAAAAAATTACAGTTTTATCAGACTTACAGAGACATCCCATATTTGCTCTATGTTGAAGTTGATGATGAATTACTCAGAGCCCTAATTCAATTCTGGAATCCAGGGTACAATTGCTTCACTCTCAATAAAGAGGACTTGGTCCCTACTATTGAAGAATACACAACTTTGCTACATATCGAAGGGGCTTTGGAGAATCGAATCTATTCAAAGTCAATTAAAACTCAACCCTTTCGAGTTAAATTAGCAAAGATTGCCGGTGTACGAGAAGAATGGGTGGCATCCCGTACAAAACAAAAAGGCGAAAGCGAAGGCATTGCTTGGACCAACATTAGAGAAATTATTCAGAGCCATCCAGATATTAAAGTACGATTCGATTTATTTGCTCTGGGTATATATGGTATGGTCATATTCCCAAAAGTATTGGGATATGTTGAAGCTGCAGTGGTAGATTTGTTTGAACAGCTACCGAAAAAGACTAATCCTGTTTCTGCAATTCTAGCAGAGACCTTCAGATCGTTAAATGCTTGTAGAAAGATAGGAGGTGGACGATTTTCAGGGTGTACCCAGTTGTTATATGTTTGGATCCGTAGTCATTTCTGGAAGACAGAAAAGGTTTCATAACGACGCTTTAATACGGATTACTCACCATTAAAAGAATTTCTGGAGCAGGAATGGCCGAAAGAAATTAAGAAAGATATGTGGATCAATGCCTTTCGAAATCTGCAAAGCAATGACGTTGTTTGGCGAGCCCCGTGGCAAATACAAAGGGAATTCTTTTACAGATGTGGTGATTACAACTGGATAATGCTGCTCGGATTATGGGGAGGAATTGGATATGCACCACTTCTGGTTATAAGACAGTATGAAGGTCGTCAATTTGTACCTATTACTGCTGGATTACAGTCATCTGAGTTCGCATTCCACAGCAAAAATTATAAAAGAAATATCATGGAAGCCGTTACAGCTTGGAAAACAACTTTTTGTATCCGAGCTAAAGCAGCAAAAGAAATGCTAACTCCTGATTATGAAGAATGGAGATCTGTTAGGAAAAACGAAAATATTCCTCTACCAGATCAAAATGAGGATATTTCTATGGAAGATCGCATTAAGGTGATTCCATCAGAGATTGAAATTCTGAGAGCTGAGTTTGAAGCAGAAAGAGAAGGCTGGTCGAAAGAATTAGAGCAAATGAGACAAGATAAAGCTATGTTGGGGTTGACATTGACTTTCATTCATCACAATGTGCAATGTTGAGAAAAGATAAAGAAAAAGTTGATGATGAATTCAGAGCATTACAGAAAAATTACCAGGAGTTATATAAATCCCGGAAAGCATCAGGATCCAGCCAATCAACGGTACAGAAGACCCGAGATTTGAACATTGAGAAAAGATGAGTTGAAGATCTGAAAGGAAAGAATAGCCGTCTACTCAAAAGCCTTGAAAAAGGAAAGCAAAAAATGGAAGATTTTGAGGTCGACAGAAGAGAGCGAATTATAAAACACAAGGCTGAACACCGTGAGATCATGAATGAAATGCAAAGAGAAAGGGATCGAGCCAAAGATTTAGAAGATATGAAGAATGACATCTTTGTTAAATTTGAAGGTGAGAAAAATATCATGTTCAAGGGATTTGAATCTGAAATGAACCAGTTAATTGCTGAACTTGAAGTCAGAGGCCAAAAGATGGAAGAATCCAATATTGAAAAAGAAAAATGGGAGTTAGAAAGAAAAAATTTCAACACCAGACTTGAGGTGGAGCAGGAAGTGGCTAGCAATTGGATGCAAAGATGCAGAAACAAGGATGTTCAAATCCAGAAGCTTAATCAAAGAACGCAAGAAACACGAACAAAACTTGAAGAAGATCTGGATCAGTCTAGAAACAAAAACTCAGAGTTTAACGCTTACATTTTGTAACTTGAAGAATCATTATTTCAAGAAAAGGTTCGTCTAGGGCCTAATGATCTCAAAGAAAGTAATGAGGAAAATGCTTCACTGCGAAGACGCATTAGAGATCTTGAAAAAATTTTGCACAATTGTCAAGTCAGAATCACTGAATTAGAGCAGACTCTTGAAGAAATGAATGAACAGTGGAAAAAGTCAACTGAGTTCTATGTGGAAAGAAGTGAAGAAAGAAGCAATATGGTGTTCGAGGCCATGGTACAAATGAGCGAAGTTGCTAGATATGTTGGGGAACTAGCTGTTGAAGCCAAAATAATTGAGCATCATATTGATCCAGTCTCTAAGTGCGGAAAGAAGGTGTCATGGTTAATGAAAGAAATTATAGAGCTTAATAGGAAAGCTATGCCTTATCTGTAGTTATGAACTATTATGAAGAAACTTTTGTATACCGATGAAAGTTGTTCTATGACAGTTAACTTTTTGGGATCAATGTTTTTTTGCATACATACATTTTGCATACATTCATCATTCATTTCATAATTTTCTTTATGAATAATTTTATTATATTATTTTATTAAGATAAAATTCATTAATTAAAATTTGGAAAAAATAATATTAAAAGATTTTTCAATCGCAGTTATTCTGGCCAAAAGAGAAATACAACATCACTACGGTACTAGACAAGCTACTAAGAGAAGTATGGAGGATAAAATACAGTGTATTGAGGAACATCATCATAAAGAACAAGAAGAAATGAGAATGAAGTTGGAAAAAATTGAAGCCAGTATTGCAAATTCACAAGACAGAATGATGCAGAAAATAGAGGACATGTTTAAAAGGCAGGCTATCATTGGAAAAATGCCTGAAAATCCTGTATCTTTTGATCAAGATCCTATGTATCCTCTAGGTTTTCCACCAGAACCAATTTATCACTCTGGTACTACACCTATACAAATCAATGCTCGTACATCTGCATTACAAGAAGTCAAACCACATGAAGATCAACAAGTGAATCCTGCATCTTCAAGCAAAAATCCGCTTATATCAGATGTGAAAATAGGGGATCTTAATACTGATCATTTGATCCCAGATTTGAATGAGCTGAATGAGAAACAAAAAGTAAATGAAGAACTGACCAGACAGATCAAGAGCTTAGAAGAACGAATGAAATCCGTGGAAATAACTGAATCATTCTATGGGTTTGATGCTAGTGAGTTGAGTTTGGTTCCAGACTTAATCCTCCCTATCAAGTTCAAAGCTCCCGAATTTGATAAATATGACGGTACTACATGCCCTTCATCCCACATTACAATGTTTTGTCGCAGAATGGCAGGGTATGTGAAAGATGAGAAATTGTTAATTCACTGCTTTCAGGATAGTTTGACAGGACCGGCTTTAAAATGGTATACTCAATTGACCAAAGCCAACATTAGATCCTGGAAAGATTTGGCTAAAGCATTTTTAGAGCAGTATCGCCATGTAACAGAAATGGTCCCTGATAGATGGACTCTCCAAAATTTGGAGAAAAAGACTAACGAAACATTCAGACAGTATGCCCAGAGATGGCGTGACACTGCGGCCCAAGTTCAACCACCTTTGTCAGAAAAAGAGGCCACAGTAATATTTGTTCATACCTTGAAGGCTCCTTATTTAAATCATCTAATGGGGAATGCAACCAGAAATTTTGCAGATTTGGTCATTTCTGGAGAACTCATTGAAAATGTCTTGAAAAGTGGCAAGATTGAATCAAATGATGGGTCTAGTTCCAAAAGACCTACGTATCGGAAAAAGGAGAATGAAGTCAACAATGCAAATTCTTACAGCAAGGATTCATCGAAAAGTGTTACAATAACCCAGCCAAGGGTTAAGAAAGAGGAAACAAACACTAATCGAGCAGATTCCAGAGGATCTCGAAAGGAAAATGAAAGGTTGTCTTTTACACCTTTACCAGTACCATATGCTGAGATCTATGATTCGCTGTTAAAAGAAGATGTCATACGGCCCTATCCTTTGGTTCCCATGCAACCACCATTCCCTCCTTGGTATGATACAAAGGCACACTGTGTTTATCATGAAGGAATCACGGGTCATTCTATTGAAAACTGTTTGGCATTCAAAAGGGTGGTTCAAAATTTGATCAACACTGGGAAGTTGGAATTCAATACACCATCTGCATCAAATCATCCATTACCAAATCATGGAGACAAAAACGTGAATGCAATTCAGGAAGAGAACAGAAAGAAAGCAAAAACTGACATTTCTGAAATTAAATCTCCGTTTGTTTGGGTATTCCAACAACTCTCTTTAGCCGGTATAATTCCACAACAATTCAGGCCAAAGCAGAATGAAGGCAAGAATTATTGTGAATATCATCAGGAGAAAGGGCATAAAATTCAACTATGTCCTGAATTTAGGGATTTGGTGCAAAAATTGATGAACAACAGAGAAATAGAATTCTTTGAAGAAGAACCAGGGAAAAAAGAAAATGATGTTTGCTCAGCAGAGGATTCTAAACCGAGTCAAAGAATAAATGATCCTGTGATCATTAATGTGAAATCATCTACGGTGATTCCTGCACCAATAAAGCCGAAAGTAGTTATCACCACTCCTCTACCATTTCCATACAAAGATACCCGCAGGGTACCTTGGAATTATTCTACCAATGTTTCAATGGTAGGAGGATCTGTTTCTCTAGAAAAAACAGAAGAGAAAATACAGAGTTTGGGTACAACATCGACGTCTGAAGCAGTAAGCGAAGTTGGTTTCTTTACAAGAAGTGGGAGATGTTACTCTCCCGAAACATCCAATGCTTCAGAACAAGTGAAAGCAAAAGGAAAAACCATGGCAATACCTCAGAAGGTATTTGAGGATGAATCCCTTCCAGCATTTAATGAGCCTGTGACAGAAAAACAAGCTCAAGAATTTTTGAAATTCCTGAAACATAGTGAGTATAGTGTGGTTGAACAACTACACAAACAACAAGCTAGAATTTCTATTCTTGATCTATTGATGAATTCAGAACCACATAGAAATGCTTTGATGAAAATTCTCAATCAAACATTCATCCCTGAAGATATATCCCTCAATAAACTTGACAAAATTGTGGGACATATAGCCGCTGACAATTACATAACGTTCACGGATGATGAAATACCGGAAGGCGGAATGGGGTCAGTAAAAGCTTTGAACATCACGACACATTGTCATGGTCACGTGTTGCCAGGAGTATTGATTGACAATGGATCCGCTCTCAACTTGATGCCTCTAGTCACACTTCAAAGAATGCCTGTGGATCAATCACACATGAAGAGTTATCAGAATGTAGTGCGAGCATTTGATGGAACTCAAAAAGAGGTGCTTGGGAAAATGGAAATACCGTTGTTAATTGGTCCAGTCGTGTATAATATTGACTTTGTGGTGATGGACATCCACCCTACATATAATTGTCTATTAGGGAGGCCATGGATTCATTCAGCAGGAGCCGTTCCTTCTTCATTACATCAGAAATTGAAATTTGTTGTTGATGGACAACTAATATGCGTAGGAGCTGAAGAAGAAATCATTGCGTCATTAACAAGTGATGTTCCATATATCGACACCAATGATGATGCTCTTGAATGCTCTTTCCGAGCTCTTGAATTTGTAAATGCAACCTTTATTGCAGAAGGAAGCAAAATTCCATATCCCAGATTGTCTGATTGCACCAAGATGACGGTACAACAAACTTTAGGCATTGGAGCTAAAGCTGGGAAAGGGTTAGGAAAGAATCTTCAAGGGATTTCAGTTCCTGTCAATATACAGATGAAGAAAGATCGTTTTGGGCTTGGATTTAAGCCCAATTTTCAGCAAAAGAACAAAGAGATGAAAAGAAGATGTGAAGACAGAAAGGCAAAATTGAAAGGGAAAGAAATCATCTGGGAACACATGTTTTTTCCACAGTTGAAGACTACATTCAGATCAGGGGGAACTATTAATGTAGAACAGCAGCTTGTTGAAGCCTTTAAAGAAGAAAAGTTGACGAAAGATCAAGACATAGTTGAAGAAGCTATGAATGGATTATTTATCAACATGATCATGAACGCCAACAAAACTGGCAAATACTTGGATAGGATTCGACCATGTTTTCCTGGAGAAACACTCACCAATTGGACCACTGAAGATCTTCCTATAGTTTTCAATATTAACGCAGAGTAATATTCATAACTAATCTTTATGTTTAGTTCAAAATTATGAAAACTTTTTGTTATCTTGTAAAAGAAATTATGTTAAATATAAGGAATGTTCTTTAAAATTTTCATATGGCAATCATTCTTTACATTTTCTTACATTTTTACATTTATTTACTATATTCTTTCGGAAATATGTCCGACTTAAATTTGCAGGTGTCACAGTGTTAATAGCATGTTTATTCCTAAATTTAATCCAGTGATAAATTTAGAGCAGCATATATGTCTGGAAGAAATCAATGGGTGTGAGGGTGAACTGGAATGTGATGTTCCTACTGAACTATTAAGATTGGTAGAAAAAGAAGACAAACAAATTCTACCCCACAAGGAAGAGGTTGAGACTGTGAATTTGGGAACAAATGAAGAAATGAAAGAGGTGAAAATTGGTACTACTCTGACAATCCAGATAAAACAAGAATTGATAAATCTCCTTCAAGAATTCAAAGATATCTTTGCCTGGTCTTATCAAGATATGCCTGGTTTAAGCACAGATATAGTGATACACAAGCTTCCAATCAATCCAGAATATAAACCGATCCAACAAAAGCTCAGACGAATGAGGCCAGAAATGTTGTTGCAAATCAAAGAAGAAGTGATGAAACAGATCAATGCAGGTTTCTTACAGGCATCTAAGTACCCAGAATGGGTAGCCAACATTGTTCTCGTACCAAAGAAAAATGGAAGTTCGAATGTGTGTGGATTACAGAGATCTCAACAAAGCTAGTCCGAAAGATAGCTTTCCATTACCCCACATAGACACATTGGTGGACAATACTGCAGGGCACGCATGGTTTTCATTTATGGATGGCTTTTCAGGATATAATCAGATAAAAATGAATCCTGAAGACATGGAAAAAGCAACATTTGTAACCATGTGGGGCACATTCTGTTATAGAGTAATGCCATTTGGATTGAAAAATGCAGGGGCAACATATCAAAGAGCCATGGTAACTTTGTTTCATGACATGATGCACAAAGAGATTGAAGTATATGTAGATGACATGATTGCCAAGTCCAGGACAGAAGAAGAACATATTCAAAATCTGAGAAAGCTTTTCCAGAGATTGAGGAAGTATCAATTAAAGCTCAACCCCGCAAAATGCACTTTTGGGGTAACTTCCGGAAAACTTTTGGGATTTGTGGTCAGCAAAAAAGGAATCGAGATTGATCCAGATAAAGTAAAAGCAATTCAAGATCTTCCACCACCCAATACAAAAAAAGAAGTTCGAGGCTTTTTGGGAAGATTAAATTATATATCTCGGTTCATTTCTCAATTAACTGACAAATGTGATCCAGTGTTCAAATTACTTCGAAAGAACAATCCTGAAGTCTGGAATGAAGAATGTCAAGAAACTTTGGATATTATTAAGAAATATTTATCCAATGCCCCCATTTTAGTATCACCAATACCTGATAGACCATTAATTCTTTACTTGACGGTCTTCGAAAATTCGATGGGATGTGTACTAGGACAGCATGATGAATCTGGAAGAAAAGAAAAAGCTATTTATTATCTGAGCAAGAAATTTACTGATTGTGAAATTCGATATCCACCAATACAAAAATTATGTTGTGCCTTGGTGTGGACTACTCGAAGACTCAGACAATATATGTTATACCATACTACTTGGTTGATATCAAAACTTGATCCTTTGAAATTCTTGATGGAATCACCAGCTTTGACAGGCAGAATGGCTAGATGGCAGATGTTATTATCTGAGTTTGATATTGTATATGTCAACCAAAAAGCAATAAAAGGAAGTGTCATAGCTGATTTTCTGGCCAGTCGGGTATCAAATGATTATCAGCCTTTAAACTTCAATTTTCCTGATGAAGATTTGTTGTGCATATCCATGAATGAAGAAGTCAAAACAAATGATGCATTTGCAACTTGGAAGCTTTACTTTGACGGAGCATCTAATGCTTTGGGACGAGGAATCGGGGCAGTATTAATTTCTCCAGAAAATATTTATTATCCCTTTACAAGTAGACTGGAGTTCTTTTGCACCAATAACATGGCAGAATACGAAGCTTGTGTCATGGGATTGAAAGCAGCTATAGAAAGAAAAGTCAAATGTCTCAAGATATATGGAGATTCATCTTTAGTGGTGTATCAATTACGAGGAGAATGGGAAACAAAAGATCCCAAATTGTTGGAATATCGAAATTTTATCCTTGAATTAGTGAAGGAATTTGAGAAAGTTACCTTCAATTATCTCCCTCGAGAAGAAAATCAAATGGCAGATGCTTTGGCTACATTAGCTGCTATGTTTCAAGCAACTAAGAAAGTTGATATGATGCCAATCAAAATGCAAGTATATGAAATTCCTGCACATTGTTATAGTGTGGAAGAAGAGGTAGATGGTAAACCATGGTATTATGATATCTTGCAATATATCAAAAATCAAAGTTACCCACCAAATGCATCGGAAATTGATAAAAGAACCTTGAGAAGAATGGTTGCTGGATATTTTCTTGATGGAGAGATTATATATAGAAGAAGCAATGATCAAATGCTATTAAGATGTTTAAATACCAGCGAAGCTCGAAACGTCATTAAAGAAGTACACAGTGGAATATGTGGAACACATGCAAATGGTCTTTCCATGGCCAGAAAAATAATGAGATATGGATACTATTGGGCTACTATGTACACAGATTGCATTCATTATGCAAAAAAATGTCATAAATGCCAGATATATGCAGACAAGATTCATGTACCCCCATCTCATTTACATGTAATGACAGCACCCTGGCCATTTTCTATGTGGGGAATAGATGTCATTGGGGCAATCACACCGAAAGCATCGAATGGACATTGTTTCATCCTTGTGGAAATTGATTATTTTACCAAATGGGTTGAAGCTGCTTCATATACTAATATTAAGAGATCCACAGTCTGCAAATTCATAAAGAAAGAGATAATTTGCCGGTATGGTCTACCAGAAAGGATCATTACAGATAATGCTCTGAACCTGAACAACAAAATGATGACCGAACTTTGTGCACAGTTTAAGATCAAACATGCAAACTCAGTGGCATATCGTCCAAAGATGAATGGGGCAGTTGAAGCAGCAAATAAGAACATCAAGAGAATCATTACAAAGACAACTGAAACTTACAAAGATTGGCACGAGAAGTTACCTTTTGCTTTATATGCATATCGAACTACTGTTAGAACATCTACTGGGGCAACACCGTTTTCTCTAGTCTATGGGATGGAAGCAGTCTTACCAATTGAAGTTGAGATTTCATCGCTTCGAATATTGAGAGAAATAAAATTGGATGAATCTGAATGGATCCAAGCAAGATTTGATCAATTGAACCTTATTGAGGAGAAAAGATTGAAAGCTATTTGCCATGGACAGATGTATCAAAAACGGATGATGAAGTCTCATGACAAAAAAGTACATCCAAGAGAATTCCAAGAGGGTGATCTAGTACTAAGAAAGATTTTGCCTATACATAAAGATTTCCGTGGGAAATGGATGCCTAATTGGGAAGGGCCATACGTTGTGAAAAAGGCTTTTTCCGGAGGAGCATTGATCTTGGCAGAAATAGATGGAAAAATTCTGAGAAATCCAATAAATTCGGATTCTGTCAAGAAATATTATGCTTGAAGAAAAAAAAAAGAGAGAAAAAAGAAGAAAAGAGAAAAAAGAAAAAAGGGGGGTCAAGGTGAAAACCCGCAAAGGGCATCTTGTAACCAAAGGAAGGATTTGAGTTGAAAACCTGGAAAGGCGGCTCAAATGCAGGTTGATATTAGGCATCTAGCAATTGAATCCTCTTAAGATTTTGACAGTTTGGGAGAAACTTCACATCTACAAGCATTTTGACAACGTTCGAGATCTTCCAGACAAAAGCTTGCATCATTTCTCTAAATTGTGTCTACTTGATTAATTTAGAAATACTTATGCTTATAATTTGTTGAGACATTTGAATTTTTATCATTCTTATGCTTGCCAGAACTTTGAATACAATTCTATCTATTTCAAGTTCAATTTATTTGAGATTTAATTTATTTTCGAAAATTCAATTTATTCTTTTATATGAATTAACATAATTTTGAAATAATTTAAAGATTTTTGAATATCACTTTATGTTAATACTTTTAAATACACGGGATACAAAGTAAGCAAATCATCACCATCTTAAAGCCATGAACATCAAGATTGTTACACGGGATGCTACCGACAACAAGGTCGAATCCACCAAATCTACTCATCAATTGCTCCAACCGATCACCATTCAGTTCTTGCACATCTGTTTTCAAAAATATACTAAGACAGTAGAAGGCGACCTTTGCAGCATTGATCCCAGAGAAAAGAGACAGGACATTGATACCACCATGGAACATGTCTCTATACAGATTATTGTGCATGGTTTTTAGAGAAACCTAGAAGCATTTCCACCTCATCAGATTCCAAGAAAGCCATCATTTCTTTGTCAATGGAAAAGCATCAGCACATGGATGAAGCAGAATAAGAGAAGATCTGTTCTTAATTGGCAGAATTATGAATATAGTTTTTTTAGTGTAGTAGCATGAAGATGCTTCGAATCTACAAAATCTGGCTCTACATCTAATAAGTAATGTGATATCCCAGTCCAAACATTAACTGGAACAAATGAATGTACTCATAGCATCTTCTGGAAGTGTTCTTTGAGTTATCTGATCTGGTTTGGCAGAACCAATCATTGAATTTGGAAGATGAATGTATTAATAGCATCTTCTGGAAGTGTTCTTTGAGTTATCTGATCTGGTTTGGCAGAACCAATCATTGAATTTTGAAGATGAATGTATTAATAGCATCTTCTGGAAGTGTTCTTTGAGTTATCTGATCTGGTTGGACAGAACCAATCATTGAATTTAGAAGATGAATTTACCATAGCATCTTCTGGAAGTGTTCTTTGAGTTATCTGATCTGGTTTGGTAAAACCAATCATTGAATTTAGAAGATGAATGTGCTCATAACATCTTCTGGAAGTGTTCTTTGAGTTATCTGATCTGGTTTGGTAGGAACTACAGAACCAATCATTGGAATTAAAAGATGAACTGCATGATCGTCTTCATTAAGAAGCTTCTTTTCAAGCTTCTTTTGCTTATTCCTTTCCAAAAAAATCATAGCCCAGGTTTCGCCTTTTCTTGTAATTGGGATCATCACATAATGGCTTCCCATCTTTTACCGGAAGAAATGCGTCAGCATCTTTAGTCATTTGAGCAGCACATATAAAATCTATCAATTTTGCAATTGATGAATCTGGACCACATTTCTCCAGGGCTATTGAAGTTTCAGCCTCTGAGAATCCCATTTTTGTCAAGTATAACAGTTTATTCTCCTCATCAGAATCAGAATTCAAGATTTCTCGATATTAAAAGAACTATCGATATCTGTGAAATCATCTGAAAAGGTCACTTCATAATCAGATGAGTTGTTATCAGAATCAACATGTTGCCTGAATGCAAGCTTTTCAAGAACCTATACTATTGAGTTTTATTCTCAAGAGATTTTATGACATTATATCTACATTTGTCAAAGATGATAGAGAAAGATCTATTGGGTTTTTACAATTGAAGAAATACTCAATTCACCAATCTGAAATCAAATAACTTAACATTCATGCATCATATTTTAGGTGTTTACAAAAATAGGTGCATTTTTCATTCATTTTCATCTATGTTGAATTTTTAACAGGAATTTCAAAGATTTTAGCAAAGATTCAAATCTACCATTTGATGGATCATTTTTTCCGAGAAAGTTCATAACGAGAAGAACTTATCTGAAGAAGGAAGAAGAAGTTCATAATGAGAAGAATTTGTTCAACCTTTTGTCTGAATTCATCACTTGATGGATTATTTTTTCCGAGAAAGTTCATAATGAGAAGAACTCATCTGAAGAAGGAAGAAGAAGTTCATAATGAGAAGAATTTGTTCAACCTTTTGTCTGAATTCATCACTTGATGGATTATTTTTTCCGAGAAAGTTCATAATGAGAAGAACTCATCTGAAGAAGGAAGAAGAAGTTCATAATGAGAAGAATTTGTTCAACCTTTTGTCTGAATTCATCACTTGATGGATTATTTTTTCCGAGAAAGTTCATAGTGAGAAGAACTCATCTGAAGAAGGAAGAAGAAGTTCATAATGAGAAGAATTTGTTCAACCTTTTGTCTGAATTCATCACTGGATGGATTATTTTTGCCAGAGAAGGTTCATAATGAGAAGAACTCGTCATCTGAAGAAGGAAGAAAAAGTTCATAATGAGAAGAATTTGTTCAACCTTTTACTTGAATCCATCATTTGATGGATCATCATTTCCAGAGAAAGTTCATAATGAGAAGAACTCATCTGAAGAAGGAAGAATAAGTTCATAATGAGAAGAACTTGTTCAACTTTTTGTTTGAATTCATCATTTGATGGATCAACATTGCCAGGAAGAGTTCGTAATGAGAAGAACTCGTCATCTGAAGAAGGAATAAGAAGTTCATAATGAGAAGAACTTGTTCAACTTTTTGTTTGAATTCATCATTTGATGGATCAACATTGCCAGGTAGAGTTCATAATGAGAAGAACTCGTCATCTGAAGAAGGAAGAAGAAGTTCATAATAAGAAGAACTTGTTCAATAATTCTATCACAGAAAGAAAGAGGTCAGCATCATCCCCAGCAGAAAGTTCATAATGAGAAGAACTCATCTGAAGAAAGAGAAGAATTTATTCAATATCTCCATTATGATCAAGTGAAGCCAAATGGATAAAAAAATTTATTATCTTTTCATCTTTGCCCTATTCTTGTTAACACAAGAATGAGCAAAGAGGGGCAGCTGAAGATACTAATTTTTTACCCATATTATAATTATTATTATTATTATTATTATCATTATTATTATTATTATTAAATATATATTAAATAAATAATATTAAATTACAAAGCCCAATCAACCGGCCCAAAACCCAAAGCAAACTGAAACCCAAAACATTTAGGGTTTCAGTTAGGGTTTCCTAACCCTAATCCCATGCCAGCCGCCTCAGACTGACCGTTGGATCTGGCAAGATCCAACGGTCCAGATGGCTCCAGATGGAAACCCTAGGGTATGATACCCTAGGGCCACGCGGCCACCGCTGCTGCTCTCGTCGCCTCCGCCGCTGCCACGTCCCAACCGAAGGCTCCAGAAGCTCCAACGCCAGCCATCCACGCCATGGCTACGGGGTGAGTCACCACTGGTAGTCCGGTGACTCACCGAAATCCCCTTCGGACCGGTCCGATGGCCACACCGGTGGTGGCTATAAAAGCCACCACCCGAACCTGAAAAGAAAAAAAAAAGAAGAAGACAGAGAACAGATCCCAGAGAGACAAAACCAAAAAAAATATATATACAAAATACTACCAACGATCTCAGCAGCAAAGAAACAGAAAAGAAAGGAAAAGGAAGAAAATAAACTTACCGAGGAAGCCCCGACCACCGGATCTCACCGGAACCTTCGAAACACCGAAGGTACTTTTGTAGATTCGCTCCGATTAGGAGCTTTTAAAGGAAAAAGAACACCAGAAACGTCCTTAGGACGTCCCGATCTATCTAATGGTGTAAAAATAAAATTTTCCGGCCACCAGATGCGGTGGCCGGCGATGACGGTCACGGCGGCAGACGGTTGCCGTCCGGTGACCGGCTTCCCTCCGATGAGGGAATCTAGAGAGAGGTCAGAGCTCTCTCGGCTTGAGAGAGAAAGAAAAAAAATGAAATGAGCCAGCCGGTTTTGGACCTTTTATAGGCCTTCCCGAACGACGTCGTTTCGGGAAGGACTATGCGCGTAATTAGACAATAGTTAAACCCCGTCTGCCGTCCTCCTAACTTGTAAACTTTACATTTTAGTCACTAAATCGAATTTATAATATTTTTAATTCAGTCTTCAAATTCCAATTTTATTCATTTTAGTCCTTTATATTAAAATAATATATTTAGGATAAATAACAGATTTAATCCCTAGTTTATATTTTTAATTTATTTTATTATAATATCCGAATTTTAGATAATTTTATTTTAGTCACTAAATTATTAAATAAGAAAATAGCATGTTTAATCCCTGTAATTCTGATTAATTAGGAATTAGGTTTTTTCAATTTTAATTTCACTATATTTTAGTCATTTATTTTAAGTATTTTTTATTGCTTTTAAATATATAGTTAGAATTGTATTTGTTACTTGTTTATATATTTAAATGTTGTTATAAATATATAATAAATAAATATTTATTTTAAATAAATTATTTTAATATTTAGTTTTCAATATCAAAGAACAGGACAGTCTTAATACAACTGGATGTCCTATTCTGATATTTTAAAATTAAAAATTAAACAATATTATTTAAATTAATATTTATCAATATCAAAGAAAAGAGCTGTCTTAAGGCATCTAGAAGTTCTTTTCTGATATTTTTAAATAAATAAATATTTTTTTATATAATTTTGAAATAATAGGATTATAAATTAAATATATTTTTGAATTTTTAAATTTTAATAATAGAGACAATTTATAATTAAAAAGTACCAATTTTGGGCGTTGTAGGGGTGCTAATCCTTCCCTAAACGTAACCGACCACGAATCCCTTTTTATTATTAAAAAGAATGAATTTTTGGTTATAAAACGCAGATCAGTTCATTTTTTTAATTGATGTTTTCTTAAAACTCTTTTAAAAAAATAATTTTTAGGTATTCGACCTACCTGATCCAAAAGGCCGATGGCGACTCACAAATTATTTTCAAAATTATTTATTCACATCAATTTCCCTGCCAAGTATAATATTTCATGCCCGGACGAAAACCGGTTACAACAATATATATATATATATATATATATATATATATATATATATATATATATATATATATATATATATAGTATATCATTACACATATTACACATCTTTTTTATTTTATCGGGCCCATTACATGCTCAATCCAAGTACAAAACTGCCCCAAAACCAGTATCCCAAAGCGGCCCGTAGTAAATCCCAGCTTGGAGCCCCGAACCGGTCCACTGGAGCGACCTGACCCGGAAGGCTAGGGTTCCCAGAACCCTAGCTTTCCTCTCATCCTCAGCGCCGCAAGTCTCAATCAGTCAACAAAGCCCCTTTTTTTCGATGACGTGCGTTAGTAGAACTCCAAATCCATCCGAAAACACCCACAAAAGAAAGAGATTTAGTTTGAATGGGACTCTAACTCGAACTAAAAATAGCATTTTTTTTATATAAATACGCATGTAACATTAGGCAAAAAAACATTGGAAATACATACGAAAATACAAGGAAATACGCAAGTGATACAAGAGGAAATATTCGAACTCGGAGCAAAGTGTTTTGTAGCATTCGAACACAAAATAAAAATAAAAAGGTATCTTTTTTTTACCTTGTTCGTTTTGGTGCTTGCATGTAGTAGTGTCCCGCTTTTTTTTTCTTTTTTTTTTGGTTCGAAGCCGATGAACATATGGGGAGGGACCAAGATTTTCAATCTCAGATCTAGCCCTCACCGTGGCTAGTTTGAGAAAACGGTTTGGATTTGCAAAGAGAGGGAAAGAAAAGCTTTTAAAAAAACGAAAAAGAAAATTCTACCACCACCGATGAGCGACGGCCGACGAGGCGATGACCGGCCGGTTTCTACACTTCGCGGTTGAGTTCATGAAGAACACTTTGAATGTGTTCAGAGAAAATTTTGGGACTGCTTTGATCCAAGTTTTTAAGAGAAAGGAAAATTGTTTGGTGTTTAAAGGTTTGGGTTTTATACAACCCATTGGACCGACCCACGACCCCATTCAGATCCCTAAGGTCCGCGTGTTTCTGAAGCGAGTGGGGGATAATTACGTTTCGGTCCCCCTTTATTTTAAAAGCTCGTTTAACGTCCCTAAATTTGATTTTTACATTGATTTTCCTTTTAATTTGGCCACCTGATTGGTTTTTTATTTCAATTTAGTCTTTTTTTATTCAATTTGCGTTTTGATTATTATTATTATTTATTTATTTAATCTAACATTTTATTTATATATATTTTTTATTTTATTTGTTTTTTACCTAACATTTTTGTATATATATATATATTTTTTATCATTATTTTTCCCCTTTTTATTTAAATATGTTATATATTTTTAATTTTTATTTATTTATATTATTTGTTACTATTTATTTATTTTTATTTTACTTTTTTACTTATTAAAAACTATATTATACATACATATATATATATGCCCCCCACTTAATTCTTCCTTTCCTCTCTCTACCCGAGTTCTTTCCTTCTTCTTCTTTTTTTGATGAAATGATGGTAGTTGGTTAAGTCGGGTGGGGAGTGTTGAATTAGGTGTTTTTTTGTTTTTTTTATTATCATTATTATTATTTTACCTAATATATATATATATATATATATATATATATATATATATATTATTTTTATTTTTTTTATTATTTTTTTGTTTTGTTTCTGTTTTTTATTATTATTATTTTCTTTTTTTAGTTTATTTGATTTGTTTCCTTAATTTAATTAACTTATTTGGTTTTTTACTCTTTTTTTATTTTGTATTTATTTTATTTTTTTATTTCGGGATATTTTTTTATAGTTATTATCTTTTTTGATTATGCATTTTACTTTAGTTAATATTTTTTTGACTTTTTAAAGGTATGCTTTTAAATTCATTAAAGGTGAGTAATTCGGATCGAACTTTTATCTTTTAATTTCAATTACAATTTTATTAATTAAGACAATTGGAAATTAATTAGTACTAAAAAGGTAGTTCAAGGGTGCTAATCATTCGTTGACTGTAACCGACTCCCGTATTTGACATATCTTTGGTAAGGTGCAGATCAGGTAAGATTGTGTCTGATCAGCCTACATAATGTTTTTAAAATGATCGGTGGCGACTCTAATCACTTTATTCAAGTCGAAACTCAATTCTGGGCACACCCAAAAGATGGTTTCAACAATACTTTTCTACAAATTACACAATAACAATCCATATTTTTACAAATTATAATAAATTTCTAAAATTATATAATTATTATATTTTGATCCTTCCCTATAAAATACCCGTAATAATCCCTAAATCTCGGCCATGATTTCGCCACTACCTTTCGATCGTCACTCATCTTGGTCATCAAAATTTCCCATCCAGATATAGTCATCATACATTGAATGATATATTAGGTATCCTGCATAAAGAAAATTACTCGTTTTTAGTCATAAACAAGAAAACTCTTTACTGTCATATGTTTGCAATTACACAATTCTGGGATAACTGCATCCAATGTAAAGGGATTAAAGCATTAGAAGATTCCAAAAAGTGGTGAAATTTACTTTTTAGAGGAGTAGGGGCTAGTGAACGAGGTGAAAGTGATAGATGATTCAATTGCTTCATGGCTAATGTTAACTCCTTATATTTTGTTATTCCTTGAGAATTAACATCCATTCAGCTACTCAATGAGAAGTTCTTAAAGTTCTTTTACGCTTATGTTTATATTCTACATGGATTTTGAATTTTTTTATGGTAAAAACAAAAAAATACTGGGATATGTCTTCGGATTCTATGATCTTTGTTGGAGTACTGGTTGTTTTATTATCTTTTTCATTAAACTTGTGATATTGCCTTTTTCCCCCCTTCAAAATGATGTGAATAGAATAGTTGCTTTCAGTACAATGAATGCAGATGTTACTTTGTTTGGTCAAGTACATTGTTTATTGGGCATATAGTTGTTAAATCTTTTGCATTATTTAACATACTGGGATTTTCACTATTTATTTTTCATTCTTATATTGCTAAAGTTGTTTTCTTGGCATCTAAGTGCCTATTTGAACAAAAGCATAATTTGGATGTTTGCTATCCAACGATTTTTTTTTTTTTTTGGTTAGCCTTGTTGAGTAGAAGCAAAGTTTACAAAATATAATATGCTCATTGTCTGTTCCAAATTGCATGTCCAGTGCCGGAACATCAATCTGATGAAGAAAAGTTGCATAATCAAAACATGTCCCTCCCAATCGCCCAATCTTCACAATTTATGGCATCCTCAATCAGACAGGCAGAAAACAAATGAATAGGTCCGCAACCAACGTATAAGCTCTTTTCCGATGAACGGCGTATCAATCGGGAACTTTCACATACAAAAACCGACGACAGCAACATAGAATCCATCACAAATATTTCAAAATAAAAGAGAAAAAAATAGCAGTTACCAACTGTTGGTGCGTTCTGGCGACGACGAATGACTTTAGCAACCATGCTGACCTGATGAGACATACCAATCTAAAATTGGTGATGAGAGACACCGGAGAGGTGATGGCAACATTGAAAACATATACCTCGGTAGTTTAGGGTTATCCTTTTAAAGATAAAAGGGGTTCTATTCCCCCCCCCCCCCAAAAAAAACAACTATTATATTAATATATTATTTTATTTTAATAATTATTATATTGACAATGGATACTGTTCTCTTTCTTTCTCATAAAAATAGTATTTTATATATAAGATTAGGATTAATATATTTTATTCATATATAAATATTATTAATTATATTATTTAAATAAAAATTATATTATTAAATTTCTTAATGAAGACTTAGACTAATTTATTAATATAATCATTAATAACAAATAATGAACTAAATAATTAATATAATCAACACTAATAAACACTGGACTAAATTATAATTTTAAAAATAAATATTATTTTGATATTCAATAAATTAATTTAATATATTTAATATTTTATAATATAATTATTGTAATATATTTATCTACTATATTTATTATTAATATTATTTTATATATTACTTTAATATCAATATTAAATATATTAGATATAAATAAATATATAGTTTTATAATATTATAATGTAATATTGAACTAAAATATGAAAATTTGAAATAAATAAGAATAAATTTTGGATTAAATAAAAAATGTAATGCTTGATTTTTTTAACAACGTTAAAAAAATAAGACAACTTTGGTCGTTTAAAAATTAGGGTAAGCTACTGAATTGGTCACTTATGTCTCATATTTGTACACTTTTACTCAGCAAATTTTAAAAAAATTTTAAAAATTTAAGTTTTATTTATTTACATTATCATTTTATTAAGTTTTGATAAATGAGACGTTGAATGTCGTTAGGTTAATGATGTGTCACGTTAATAAAATGGTTTAAAATTTATTTTAACCCCTATAAAATACTAATTATGAGCCTTTTTGTAAACCTAAAATAGTTTAAGGACAACTTTTTAATTTAACCTTTTTGAAACATGTTTTTCTTCATCTCTGCCGAAACTCTACTTCCCCTGCAACATACCCAACATTCTCCATTGTTCAACAAAGATTCAACTGACATTGAAGAAAACTTGAAATGAACATATAACCATGTGTAATTAAACAACTTTCATAAGAAAGTAAGGGAAAGAGCCCTTAAATTTAAGGGAAAGAGTGTCTAATGTGCATAGGTCAGCATTAATGATCATAACAGTGCCAGCAAAATTGGAAGTTCCTCTCCTCCATTTCATTTGGTCTTCTGTCAGTAATTGTTGAAAGCATAAGAAGCATGAGCAACAATGGTTTCCAGGTAGAAACAGTTTCCATTTGGCTCAAGTCCCATTTGGCTTAACAACCAAATCATGGATTTGAAAGTTGATAATCTCTTGACAAGATTTCCTTTATCCCATGGTTTGTAAAATGGTGATTCACTCGCAGATAAGCCATGTTGATTCTCTTCCGCTGCTAAAGCATACACTGGATTTTGTAATAATTGTTCTTATCTACCTATTCCCATTCTTGGCGACGATAGACTACCCATTAGTTACAAATAAATTTATATACAAACAAATAGCTATAGCAATAACATTCCATGTAGAGTCTCGGAAGGAACACTAAGCTTAGCCACACACCAAAGCTTTTGCACCCCGTCATCTATGGTGCTGGTGCAGTGTCGTCATAAGCTGGGTTACAAGGAGGAAAATGAAAAGCCACAAGCGGTGGAGGGGAGGTAGAGTTTCAATAAAGATAAAGAAAACCATATTTTAAAAGAGTAAATTAAAATATTGTCCCTAAACTATTTTGGGTTTACAAAAAAGCTCATAATTAGTATTTATCTCAAATTCAAGGGTTAAAACAAAAATTAAACCACTTTATTAATGTGACACATTATTAAACTAATGACATTCAACGTCTCAATGACCAAACCTTAATAAAATGATAACGTAAGTGACCATAACTTAATAAAACACTAACATAAATGGCCGAAACTTAAAGTTTTTGAATTTGGTGAGCAAAAGTGTACAAATCTAAAACATAAGTGATCAATTTAGTAGTTTAACCTTAAAATCAATAGGACATAGTCAACTAAAGATTTTATTTAATGGTGAAATATAAATATATGTATTAACAAAAATCTTATATATATATATACACACAAGTTTGAGAAAACTAAAATGAACAATTAAAATTATGAGCCTATTTTTTTTTTTTGAAAATTTGTCATTAGCAAGATTTTAAATTAGCGGCGAGTCCAAGATGTCACTAAAAACTTTTCAACCAATTTTTTATGTTAATTTTTGGTGTCAAACATTAAGTGACACAATCTTGTGATGTCTTTTAAAATATTCATATAAAAGAAAAGAGTTAATATGTGACGAATAATTGTTTTTGTAATGTTATACTTATTTTTTATGTCTTATAAAATATGAAGAATCAAATTATATTGAATAAAATTTATTAGTAACAAATTTACAATGCCGTTAATTAAAATCATATTTTATTTTAATAAATCATCATTAATACTTCAATATCACAAGAGAATATTTCATAATGTCATCATTTTGTCTAAATGTTATTGAAAGATTTCCCACCAATTTGTTTGGAGGAAAATTATGGCTCCAAACATATAGTGAAGAAAATCAATGAATATTTTAAAATTTTCATAAAAGATATACCATCAATTATTAAATGTGACGAAAACGAAAAAGGTGTTACGTTTATAGTATGTTTTGTGACATTATACGCAACATCATATAGATTTTTTTTCATAAATTGATAAATTTGTTGTAGTGGGCGAGTCATGACGAATGAGTAAACCAGATGTAGTAGTCCCAATAATATAGCATAAAAGCCATTTTAAAGCTACCCAATGATCCTCAATAGGTTTGTGCATGTATTGAGATAACATGCTCATAACAAAAGAGATGTCAATTCTAGTTAAAGTAAAATATTGTAGGCTTCCCACAAGTGCTCTATACTGGGTTGGGTTATCTCGGTTGGGTTGAGTAACGGGGTTCCAATGTTTGTGGATAGGGGAGGATGTGTGACCATAGGAATAGGTACAGATTTGACATGAGACATATGAGCCCAAGTTAAAATATCTTGGATGTATTTGTGTTGACTAAGAAAAATTCCATTATGGTGAGGAATAACTTCAACTCCAAGAAAGTAATATAGGTATCAATATATTTGAGGTAAAAACAAGTGGAAAATTTGGAGATTAATGTATTTAACATAGTGGAATTCGAGCCAGTGACAATAATATCATCAACATACACAAATATATAGATGAGATTGTGATTGTGACGAAGAGTGAATAAAGATTTGTCGGAGATAGAGATTTTAAAACCCAATAGTAAAAAATAGGATTTTAGTTCATTATACCAAGCTCTTGGTGCTTGTTTTAGACCATAAAGGGTTTGACGAAGTTTGCAGACGTGAATGGGTTGAGATCCTCCATGAAAGAACCTTGTAGGAAGGCATTATTAATGTTAATATGACGAAGAAACCACCTAGAGGTTACGGCAAGTGAAAGATAGTTCAAACAATGCTTGGTTTAACTACGAGAGTGAAGGTTTCAGTATTGTTAAGTCTGAGAAATTAGTGAAATCCTTTAGCTACTAAGCGAGCTTTGTGACGATCTATGGTACCGTTCAAGGTATACTTAGTTTGAAAGATCCATTTACAACCAATGAGATTTTGGGAAGGAGAGGGAGAAACAATATCGCAAGTATTTTTTTTAATTTAAAGAATTGTATTCAGATTGCATGACATCACGCCAAATTGGATTTTTGAGAGCTTGAGTGATGGTGGTAGGTTTGGTGGAGGAAGTTTGGAGAGAAACATGAAGGTTCATTTTATTAATGGGTTTACGAATATTATTTTGTAACCGAGTGTTTGGACGAACTGGGGGTTGAGAGATAAGAGAAGAAGATAAGGTAAGAAATTCTGGTCAACGAGGAGATAGTGGGGAGACAAAAGCTTGTTGGTTTTGTAGGTTGAGTGGTGGTAGGATATTTGTCGAAAATTATGGGAAGATGGATTGAACACTATTTATCCTTATCAATAGGCGTGTGTGATGGTAAAAAAATGGAAAAAGAGGAAAAAGGAAATTTTTGTTCAGTGAATTTGACATGGCGAGAAACATGTATTTTGTTCGAGATTGGATTGAGACAATAATATGCAGTTTTAATTGCAGAATATCCAACATAAACACTGATGTAAGCACGACTACAATCCTTGCTAGGTTCTCAGCAACCTTTTCAAGACCGTTTGATCGAGGAAAATTGATAGCCTTCAAGAATCCTCAAGGAGTTCATCCTAGTTTAATCTGGGATGTGTGAAAGGAGGTCGAATCATTGAAGGCTTATTGAAATCCGAAGAAAGAACATCCACCATCATACGTATTGTGATCATATGCTTGGAGGTCTAATTAGTTATTTTAGTCCACATCGCTACATTGCAACCTTGGGAGCTTTGACGTGTTTACTTGTCGTGTTAGCTTGCTGCTTGTTTGTCTATGATCGTATGACCTGAGATGCTTGCTTGATTATGTTCACAATAAAAAGTCGAATGAAGACAAATAAAGGCTAATGAATCAACATGCTTGCTTGTGTTCACATTAGAAGACACATTAAAAGGAGTTCATCCATTCATCCTATTTCCTATACAATGAATGACTACAATAGGATTGAAAGCATTAAGGGTGTTCATTCATTTCACTAAAACATGAATGATGAGCATGAACAAGTATTTGATGCATTGAATCACAAAAAGGATAAAATTTATTCACCATTTCATATAAATGGATGATAAAGTGCTTGGAAGACTAGGAAGATGCATCCAACTTCTTCGTTCATTCATCTTTATTTAATACATTTAATCTTTTGTAACTTTCATATTATTTGCCTAGCCTATGTAAAGGTTATCATCCTTCATTTGTTATCACATCATATAAACCTTTTGAAATACAAGATATAAGTTTGAGTTTGGCTCACTTATTTTAACGTAGACTTATCAAGCTTTTCTTGTGGCGTCTTCTACCGAACTTATCACTCTCCCAAGTGTGGCATCCACCCATCTTATTATATCATCCGTTCCTATCTCGTTAATAGATAGTGAATCACGATTCATCCCTAAACATTTATACTTTTCAAATCCAATAATTATCCACTATACAACACATCATCCTTTAATCAACCATTTCTGTATTATTTCAATTGAGTTTCAATTATAAGTCTACATAGTTCGGGGCATCCTTAATTCGATCAGGAATAGGAGTGTCTCTACTTCACCTACGAATGCAAGATCTCACTATTTGGTATCAAAGTTAGTATATACGGCACATGTCCCAAGAATCTAGTTTTCAAACTCAAGCTATCATCCAAGAAATGGAAAATTTGTTTTAACCATTACAAGAGAAAATAGACAGAATTATTGAAGGAAGGAAAAAATCAACGTTTAAACCACAAGAAAGGGATCACAAGAGAAAATATCTTCAAGTGAAAATGAGATCAATGCATAATTATACAAAGTTGTTCGTTGTTACCAGAATTTGCAAAAAGGAAAAGTTCAAGTGAGAAAGTGAGAAAAGTTGTAACAACGGCATATCCAGGGGACGAGGCCTTAGTAGAAACAAGTAAAGGTGAAATTACTGTTGGAAATATGGACTGCAAAATAACACCGTTAGCAATGACAGGAAAAATAAATAATAATTTAAAAGAAACATATTGATAAACCGTGTCGTGGTAAAACCACTGCCTTAGAAACGAATTCGCCCCGATGTGTGTAATCGCTGCAATAGGCGGACCGTTCCCTCGAGGTTAACACGGCTCTCCAAAAATTCGTACACCCGAAAACTGGAGTGAACTTGGTGGTATTACTCCTCTCTCAACTCAAACAACACTCAAAAGAGATGAATGTTTTCAAAGCAAATGTTTTGCTTGGATATTTCAAAATGAATGAAATTGCTCTCTATTTATAGGCTAAATAGTGAGGGCAAAATTGTCATTTTCAATATTAGTGGAATAACCTAATTTGAGCATTTTCATTATCAAAATTGAGCATTATCAAGAAATGACCATTTTGAGCATATTTACAATGCTAGTTGAATGAGCATTATCATTCTCAAAATTGAGCATTATCAGGAAAAGACAATTTTGAGCATATTTACAATGCTAGTTGAATGAGCATTATCATTATCAAAATTGAGCATTATCAAGAAATGATAATTTTGAGCATATTTACAATGCTAGTTGAATGAGCGTGATCATTATCAACATTGAGCATTATCAAGAAATGACAATTTTGAGCATATTTACAATGCTAGTTGCATGAGCATTATCCAATACTTAATTGAGCATTATCAACATTCCCCCACTAATGCGAAAGATATTTGTAAATTAGGTAAATGCTCATTGAATATTGGAAAATTAGGTAATGCTCATTGAATATTGGAAAATAGGTAATGCTCATTGAATATTGGAAAATTAGGTATTTCCACTAGCATTGAAAATGACTATTTTGCCCTCACTATTTAACCTATAAATAGAGAGCAATTTCATTCATTTTGAATCATCCCAAGCAAACATTTGCTTTGAAATACTCCTATCTTTAGAGTGTTGTTTGAGTTAAGAGAAGAGCAATACCACCAAGTTCACTCCAGTTTTCGAGTGTACGAATTCTTGGAGAGACGTGTTAACCTCAGGGGAACGGTCCACCTATTGTAGCGATTACACACATCGGGACGAATTCGTTTCTAAGGCAGTGGTTTTTACCACGACACAGTTATCATTCTAATTGATTATTTTATTTAATATTTTTCAGTCAGTGCTAACGCCTCGTTTTGCAGTAGTCTATTTTACCAACAATTTAGAAACGAAATTCATACTGCTGCTGTGCTCAAACATAGTTGAACTTCAAAGAAGATATGGGCTTTGAACAAGCAAATCCATGTATGGCTGCAAAAAGTAAAAGAGTTTCAACTATTATTGTTGAAAATAAAAGTTCAAACGTTTGGTATGTTACTTTGATTATTGTAACAATACTATCAATTTAATTGGTAGTTCAATTTCATGTTAAAACCATTGAAAGTCTTTTAATGCGTGGAGTTTTTAATACATAATAATGTACGAGGTTTAAAACATATCACGTTAGCATTAAAGCCATTAAATATTATTTTTAACATTGGTTTTAATAGTGATAAATGCATGAGATTAATGCATTAATGATGCCATGAATTTTAGTGGTTTCAATATTTTAATGCTTGAATTACTAATATATGATTTCAATGTTTTAAAGAATAGTGTTTCACAATTTTTAAGATTGATATGTGTTAGGTACATTTGAAAGCAATTATAAATTCTTTAACAATTTATTGGAAATGGTATATATAATGCGTTTAAGGACAATGAAAACTATAATATCATTTTAAGAAATGGTATTTATTGGAAATGAAAGCATGAATATATTATAATCATTATACGGTTATAATTTTTGATTTAGAGTTATTGGTTGTTTTATGGCATTATTATTATGCCTTAACATTTATGTGTTTATGATGAAACAGTAAAAGAAACTTTTAAATGTGGATTAAGATTACATTTAAAAATTTGACACATTTGTATTGTGTTTATGATGCATCGGTTGAATATGCATTAGTGATAATTTTTATTGACAATTCATTTGGGTGATAAATGGATTAATATTTGAATAATGAAAAATCATGAAAAAAAACGGTAAACTTTGAATAGAGTTTTTAATGGTTCTATTCTAGCAAGCAATTGAATTGTTTATTAAGATTTAATGACAATTAATTAAGCTTTAACAATTTTGTCTAAAGGTGGTAGATGGTCGTTTTATTCTTAGTGAATTGTTTCATGTTTCCATGGCTTGCCTTATTTAATTCTTTATTATGTGTTTAAGAATTTTAATATGGTTGGTTCATGTACAATGAGTTGAGCTATGAAACTATTCAGTTTCTGAATACTAAGTTTAAAATAAATGTTAACTCTCTTGTCATACTAATAATTTCTTTTGAGAAATTTATAAAGATAACAGAACAGTTGCAATTTTGGAGAATCATGAAGATGATGATGTTGAACGAGAAGATTCTTCAAATTGAATAGTTGTTAAATTCAATTTGATTTCCACAATCTCTTGAAGATAAGAAACCAAAATCCTAAAGATAAGGATCTTGTCACAATCAAATTATTGTTAGTAAATTAATTTCGTGACTAACCATGTATATTCTTCATTTGACTTCAGAAGATTTAAAAGAGATGATGGTTCAGATGAAGAGAATGTCACGATGGATTTTGGGATCATGCTGATTAAAAATGATGATGCAAAGGCTGAAGTAACATGCATGGTGAGGATGAATAAGTCTATTTGGAAATTATGACTCTACCTGCGAGGTCAGATTATTTAGACTTGTTATCTGTTAATTCATGTTTTTTTAAATACATGAATTAGATTGCATGAGTCTTTAAGATAGTCTTTA
Source organism: Hibiscus syriacus (assembly GCF_006381635.1). Classification (NCBI taxonomy): domain Eukaryota; kingdom Viridiplantae; phylum Streptophyta; class Magnoliopsida; order Malvales; family Malvaceae; genus Hibiscus; species Hibiscus syriacus. Next base: position 12,979,480 of record NW_024063533.1, read on the forward strand.
AAACTTAGTGGATACTATGAAATAAGATAAAACCACTAGTAAAGACTAAGGTAGTACTACTAAGGATAAGGTAGTAGTGCAAGACCAAAAATATATATGCTTAATAAGATACTATTATGATTAAAAGTATCAAGCATAATTCTTTAAGAAGCCTTAAGAAAGAAAAAATCTACAAATGATTTATTGGAAAGTAGTGTGATGGGTATGAAAGTGCATGTCTAGGATTGGTTTTATAAAGACTTGGTACTTAAGCGTGCCTAGTGCACCACCTCTCTTTCATAGAAACCTACCTGGTGCATTATTCATTGCTATGCTCACTATTCCAATTTATAAAATACTATGACAAGATAAAAAAAAAAACTCTTAAAACTTAGTGCATAAGTTAAAAGAGTAGAGATTAATTTGGTTGAGTGGAATACCAAATTTAGTCATAGTAAATAAACTATATGATGGTCTCTTTAAGGCTAATATGTTGAAAATATCATGAATAAGAATATGATAGTCTCTGTTGCTACTAAGAGTGTGTTGTAGCTATTAAATCTCTAAGTGATTTTCCTAAGTAGAGGAAAGAAAAGAGATTATCTATTTCATAATGGTTTATGCATTTTAATCTTAATGATTTGTAACTTCTCAAAACTTTGAGAATATAATTATGTGTAAACAAAACTTGAGTTTGTTAAAATATAGTTTTATGGCTAAAACTCATAACAAACTTTACTCTAGTATGATTGAGTATTTGTTTACACGTTTTACAAGACACTTATGGATATCCTAAAATGTTAGAAATGTTGGGGTGTCTTAAAATGTAGATTAAATGCATAAACTTAAAAAGAAAATAGTCTATCAACTTCTTCTAGTATTCCTGCTAGGTCTTCTCAAGAAATTGATTTCGAGACTAGAAGAAGTAAAAGGCTATTTGGACCAAATTTTATCTCTTCCTTTATTTCTGAGATAAATGATTTAGACTGTCTTTCTGATCATTTAGCTTAAATATTATACGAGGATCATAAAAAGGCTATAAGATCTATTGATACTAGTTCTAGAAAAGCGCTATTAATGATGAACTAGAATCAATAATGTCTAATCATACTTGGGAATTAGTTAACTTGCCAAGAGGATTTAAACCAATCTGTAGCAAATGAATCTTTAGGAAGAAAATGAGACCAGATGGTTTGATCCAGTGGTATAAGGCAAGGCTAGTTGTCAAAGGGTTCACTTAAAAGTTTCTTTTAGACTTCTTTGATTCTTACTCTCCCGTTATGAACATCTCAATGATCTATGCATTATTTGCAATAGCCTCTATTCATAAGTTGCAAGTATATAAAATGGATGTTAAGACTTCATTTCTGAATGGAGATCTGGATGAGGAGATATATATGGGAACAATGGTACAAGAAATTTCATAAAACTATACTTAGTTTTGGTTTTGTTGTGAATGGTTCGAATGCTTGTGTGTATTCGAGGATGTTTGGTACTGATTGTATCGTCATAAGTTTTGTATGTTGATGACATGTTGATTTTCAGTTCTAACATTGAGTCCATTAACAAAACAAACAATTTCTTGTTCACTAAATTTGAGATGATGGATTTGGGAGAATTTGATGTAATCTTATGAGTCAAAATTACTAGAAGGGATTTTCTTTAGGTCAAACACACTATCTTGAGAAAGTGTTAAAGAAATTTGACAGTTTTGATGTCGTCCCTGTTTGAACCCTTATGACAATAGCATGTATCTCTTTAAGAATAAAGGAAGTAGTGTTTCCCAAACAGAATATGCTAAATTAATCAGAAGTTTAATGTTATTAATGAACTATACTCAGCCTGATATTACTTATGTTGTGAGTAGACTGAGTAGATATACCCATAATCAAAGTGGTAAACACTAGATTGTTCTTAAACGCTTACTGAAGTATCTTAAATCTAGTTTGGATTGGAAACTTGAGTTTGTTAGGATATCCTACAGTACTGGAAGGATATTGTGATGCCAACAGGGTTTCTGATAATGATAAGATAAGCTCTATGAGCGGGTATGTTTTTACTTTAGGTGGAGCAGTAATCTCGTGGAAATCATCAAAGCAGACATGTATTGCTCATTTTACCATGGATTCAGAGTTTATAGATCTTGACCTAGCTGGGCAATAAGTCGAGTGGCACAGGAGCTTGTTAGCAGATATTTCGTTGTGGGGAAGATCGACTCCTCTGATTTCTTTATTATGTGATTCACAAGCTGCGATATGTGTGGCTAAAAATCAAACTTACAATGGTAAGAAAAGACATATTCCCATAAGACATGAATCAGTTAGACACTTAATAAAGAATGGAGTGCTCTCTTTAGAGTATGTGAAGTCAGAAAGGAACCTAGTAGATCCTTGGTCCTAGATTCATCGAGGGGGATGGGTCTAAAGCCCATTGGTCAGAGTTCATAGTGCACATTCCTACTTCCTATCCCTATGATGAATAATGTGCATGCCCAGGATGAGCTTAATTGCTCTTAATAAATTCATAGCCCAGGCTTTGGGTGGTCTTAGTGAGAAAGACTTAATGAATTTACTGATTTTGGTTGAATATCTATTCTTAATAAGTTCATAACCCAAAGTTGAGTGGGTAGTTCTAATCGCGAAGGACTAGATGAACTTACCGCTTAAAAGGATGAGTTTTATTAAACTCTTAATGAATTCAAACCCAAGAGTTCCTAGTGAGAAGGACATATTGAATGGGAGTTCCTAGTGAGAAGGACATATTGAATTCACCGAATTATGAGGTTGAATATTTATTCTTAATGACTTCTTATCCCACCATACCCTTTGTGATGTTGAGCTATTATAAAAGCTCTTAATTATTTCATAGCTCAGTTTGAGTGGTTTATGTTGAGATAAACTTGATGAAATAACATATGTAAGTGAGAAGGATTAGCCACCTTATATGAAAAATATTGGGCTATTTTTCTAGTACACTTATTAGAATCATGAGGAAATAGGGCTAAACATTTATACAGTTTTGTATATAATCTTTGTAGAAATATCGAGGACTTTGGTGGATGAAGGGGTTAGTTGTGCGTTATGAGTTTACCCCATCTTAGAAAGTTCCTGACTAGTTTCACTTATCTAAGAGAAGGATTGCTCATCATCACTATGTAATAGTTCCAGATACTTTCACTAGTGCTTAAGCAACTAATCTCGCTATTGCTCTTCTCATGTTTTAACTTCATTGCTCTCATCTTTACGAAAGAATTATTTCGCATTAGTGGGGGAATGTTGTTAATGCTTAAATATTGGAAATATGCTAGTTAGGTTATTCACTAGTGTTGATAATGCTCAATTGAAAATTCGAAATATGCTAGTTAGGTTATTCCACTAATATATGCTCAAAATTAGGTATTTCCACTACTATTGGAAATGACCATTTTACCATCACTATTTAGCCTATAAATAGTGAGCAATTTCATTCATTTAGAATCATCCCAAGCAAACATTTGCTTTGAAATACTCCTATCTTTTGAGTGTCGTTTGAGTTGAGAGAAGAGCAATACCATCGAGTTCACTCCAGTTTTCGGGTGTATGAATTCTTGGAGAGTCATGTTAAGCTCGGGGAAACAGTCCACCTACTACAGCGATTACACACATCGGGGCGAATTCGTTTATAAGGCAGTGGTTTACACAGTTATCATTCTGTTGATTATTTTATTTAATATTTTTAAGTCTGTGTTAACGTCTCGTTTTGCATCAGTCTATTTTACCAACAATTTATACTCTCCCGTTATGAAAATCTCAACGATTCGTGCATTATTTACGCTAGCCTCTATTCATAAGTTGCAAGTACATCAAATGGATGTTAAGAGTGCATTTTTGAGTGGGGATCTAGATGAGGATATTTATATGGAGCAACCACTAGGTTTTGAAGCACCTGGTATGGAAGGCAAAGTATATAGACTTAAAAAGTCACTTTATGGGCTTAAGCACGCTCCTAAACTATGGTATGAGAAATTCCATAAAACTATTCTTAGTTTTGGTTTTGTTGTGAATGGTTCGGATGCTTGTGTGTATTCGAAGATGTTTGGCACTGAATGTGTTATCATAAGCCTATATGTTGATGACATGTTGATTTTCTGTTCTAATATTGATTCCATTAACAACGTAAAAAATTTCTTGACCACAAAGTTTGAGATGACAGATTTGGGAGAAGTCGATGTAATCATAGGAGTCAAAGTTACCAAAACTGAAAAATGGATTTTCTTTAAATCAAGCACATTATATAGAGAAAGTGCTAAAGAAATTTGACAGTTTTGATGTCGTCCTTGTTCGAACTCCTTATGACCCTAACATACATCTCTTTAAGAATAAATAAAGTAGTGTTTTCCAAACAAAATATGCTAAATTAATCGGAAGCTTAATGTTCTTAATGAACTATACTCGGCCTGATATTGCTTATGTTGTAAGTTGACTAAGTAGATATACTCATAATCCGAGTGGTGAACACTAGATTGCTCTTAGAAGCTTACTGAAGTATCTTAAGGGTACTTTTGATTGGAAACTTGAGTTTGTTAGGATATCCTACGGTACTAGAAGGATATTGTGATGCCAACTAGGTTTCTGATAATGATGAGGTAAGCTCTACGAGTGGGTATGCTTTTACTTTAGGTGGAGCAACAATCTCGTGGAGATCATCAAAGTATACTTGTATTACTCGTTCTACCATTGAGTCAGAGTTTATAGCTCTTACCTAGCTGGACAAGAAGCATAGTGGCTCAGAAGCTTGTTAGCAAATATTATGTTGTGGAGAAGACCGACTCCTCCGATTTCTTTATTATTTGATTCACAAGTTGTGTATGTGTGGCTAAAAACCAAGCTTATAATGGTAAGAAAAGACACACTAGCATAAGACATGAATCAGTTAGACACTTAATAAAGAATGAAATACTCTCTTTAGAGTATGTGAAGTTAGAAAGGAACCTAGTAGATACACTTAACAAAGGGTTAAGTAGGAAGCTAGTCCTAGATTTGTCGAGGGGGATGGGTCTAAAGCCCATTGGTTGAGAAATTCATGGTGGATACCTAACTTAGATATCTAAGTTACATGTGGTCAAACGAAACCATGGAAAGACTCATAGTGCACATTCCTACTGCCTATCCCTATGATGAATAATGTGCATGCCCAGGATGAGCTTAATTGCTCTTAATAAATTCATAGCCCAGGCTTTGGGTGGTCTTAGTGAGAAAGACTTGATGAATTTACCGATTTTGGCTGAATATCTATTCTTAATAAGTTCATAATTAACCCAGAGTTGAGTGGGTAGTTCTAATCACGAATGACTAGATGAACTTACCGCTTGAGAGGATGAGTTTTATTAAACTCTTAATGTATTCAAACCCAAGAGCTTGGGAGTTCCTAGTGAGAAGGACATATTGAATGGGAGTTCCTAGTGAAAATGACATATTAAATTCACCAAATTTTGAGGTTGAATATTTATTCTTAATGACTTCTTATCCCAGAGTTTGGGTGGTTCATTTTTAATGAACTTGAATAAAGTCACCATACCCTTTGTGAGGTTGAGCTATTATAAAAGCTCTTAATTATTTCATAGCTCAGTTTGAGTGGTTTATGTTGAGATAAACTTGATGAAATAACCTATATAAGTGAGAAGGATTAGTCACATTCTATTAAAAACGTTGGGCCATTTTTCTAGTACACTTATTAGAATCCTGAGGAAAGAGGGCTAAACATATATACGATTTTGTATATATTCTTTGTAGACACATCGAGAACTTTGGTGGATGAAGATGTTAGTTGTGTGTTATGAGTTTACCCCAATCTTAGAAAGTTCAAGACTAGTTTCACTTATCTAAGAGAATGACTGCTCATCATCACTATGTACTAGTTTCAGATACGTTCACTAGTGCTTAAGCAACTAATATCGTTATTGCTCTTCTCGTGTTTTAAGTTCATTGCTCTCATCTTTACGAAAGAATTATTTTGCATTAGTGGGGTAATGTTGGTAATTCTCATTGAATATTGATATTGAAAAATTAGGTAAATGCTCATTGAATATTGGAAAATTAGGTAATGTTCATTGAATATTGGAAAATTAGGTATTTCTACTAGCATTGGAAATGACTATTTTACCCTCACTATTTAACCTATAAATAGAGAGCAATTTCATTTTTTTGAATCATCCCAAGCAAACATTTGCTTTGAAATACTCTTATCTTTAGAGCGTTGTTTGAGTTAAGAGAAGAGCAATACCACCAAGTTCACTCCAGTTTTCAGGTGTATGAATTCTTGGAGAGCCGTGTTAACCTCGGGGGAACGGTCCACCTACTGCAGTGATTACACACATCGGGGCGAATTCGTTTCTAAGGCAGTTTTTGTTAACCACGACACGGTTATCATTCTGATTTATTATTTTATTTAATATTTTTCAGTCAGTGCTAATGCCTCATTTTACAACAGTATATTTTACCAACAATTATATCCGAGGATGATTCAAAAGAGGAGAGGAAAACAATATCAAATTTTCCACCGAGTGGATCTGTCAAAATTTGAACAATCTATTATCATATTGAAGTTCCAACAAATAATGTTCAACCTTTAAAATTGAGGTGGTTGATCAGTGAAGAACAAATTTTATTAAGGCCGTGCAAATATGCTAGTTGGAACATGTTTGATAAAATCTTCATCACATGTCCAATCTTGTTCAAATTCCCAAGGATTTGAAGTCGAAGCAAGTTGTCTCTTTCAAAACAAAGGACTTCTCCATATATGACATTTTTTTCTTGGTGAAACAAAACATTTTCCCAATGGCGTTTCAATTCCAAAATAAATCTTTCTCTAGAGCGAGGGAATCAAATGGGTTACTACATCTATGGAAAAAATTTTGCTTAGATGTTTATGTTCGTTCTCTCTATGGTAATTACAATTCAAGGAAGATTGGATTGAAAGAGGAGAAAATGAGGTGAGCATGGCGATAAGCCTTGCTAGGTTCTCAACAATCTTTCCAAGATCGTTTGATCAAGGAAAATTGATAACCTTCAAGAATCCTCAAAGAGTCCATCCTAGTTTAATACAGGATGTGTGAAAGGAGATCGAATCAATGAAGGCCTATTTTAATATGAAGGAAGAACCTCCACCATCATACATATTATCATCACATGCTTGGAGGTCTAATTAGTTATTTTAATCCACATTGATACATTGCAACCTTGAGAGCTTTGATGTGCTTACACTACAACAAAACGGTTCTACAACGAAATTTTTAGAGGCATTTTGAGAGTAAACGCCACTAACATTAAACATATAGCAACGTCTTGAATGAAAACACAGTAAAATGGTAAATTTAACAGCATTTTTATAAAAATGCCACAATATGGTTCATATATAGTGGCTTTTTTCAACAAACGTTGCAACAGAGAGTACATTGGTGGTGTTTCTATATACAAACGCCGCAATAGAGTAGTACTTTAGTGACGTTTCTGTAACAAACTCTGCAATAGAGTAGTACGTTAGCGGCTTTTTTATAGAAATGCCACAATAGAGAAGCACTTTAGCGGCATTTGTATACAAATGACACAATAGGATTAATCTATAGTGGCGTTTTTCAACAAATGTCGCAACAGAGTTATATTTTAGCGGTGTTTCTGTACAAATCCCACAATTATTAAAATGTATTTTTTTTAAAACGGATGACCAAAATATGATAGTCATTTGTTGTTTAGCGTAATTTTTAGTGGTGTTTTTTTGATAAAACGCCGCAAAATAATCTTACTTTAGTGGCGTCTGAATACAAGCGCATCGAAAGACTGAGACTTTCGTGGCATTTCTAAAAAAACGCTATTATAGACTTGTACTTTAGTGACATTTTTTTCAAGTGTCACAATAGTCATGTACTTTAGTGGCATTTTTTAATAAACACCGCAATAATCATGTAATTTAGTGGTTTATTTTGTAATAAACGCCGCAATATCATGTACCTTAGTAGCTTTTGTATTATAAACATCGTTTTTGTCTAATCCTTTAACCCATCCGGTTCCAAATCCCTAATTGGTTCATTCACAAATTCCTAATTTTCCTAACCAACGCCCAACCATCACAGTGATTTAACCCACAGGCAACCATCATCAGAACCGCAACAACACACCGTTGTTGCCTGTTTTCGATCAGCAACAAGTATGTCTCTGTTCTCCTTCCATTTTGGTGACATTTTGGTGCCATTATAGTGATCGAAAACCATTCATTTGGGTGCCATTTTCGCAGCAGACATTGTTGAAATCCCATCAACATTTTGAGGTTTGGGTGTCATTTCAATATGTCTTTGTTGTTGTAGTCGTTTGGTTATGATTGGGATGAATCTGAAAATGGAAATATTTATTTTTCAAAATTTTGGAATGGTTTACATGTCAAAAACTTAATTACTTCCCTTATCACTTTTAATCCACACTGGAAATTAAAGATGAACTTTATGTTATGAGTGGAATAAAAGAATAAAATGTCTGGTCAGCTAAGCTAGAAAATCTGAGTATGTCAAAATAATTTGAGAGCTTAACTTTGGGCTGCATAATGAGGCAATCATGTTGGTGTTGATTTCTTTTTCAAATAAGGGATTTTGGCTACATTGATAATGAGGCACATCAGGACAATATGTAACATTGTAAACTACAAGAAGCTCTGATTAGGCTATCCTTCATTTCTATTCCTAGCATACTTTCCCTTCATCCAGTGAGAGGTAGAAAATGCTACATGCATCAGCTCCAATCATTTTGAGACATCTTATTGTTACAGAAAATCAAGTGTGGTTTTAATTGTAGTTTTTCTTTATTTTGGTTCAAAAAATGCTAAAAGTTTAACAGTAGAAGGAATATTATGTATAGTTAATTTCTTACAATTTTTTAATCAAATTAATAGTGAGATGCTAACAATGCACTAGTTCAACAATGAGTGGGTACTTGGTATTTCCAAGGGTTAAATTTGAACTCTATTTTCTTCCTCCAGCTGAGCGCATCTCTCATTGGCAAAGCAGGTGTATGATTGTGATGTTGACCAACAGAGTGATGATGAGTCTGAAGAAGAGGATGATCCAAATGAGGTAGACTTGTGGAAAAATAAGAGTATATTATTCGAGTTACCTTATTGGAAGGATCAAATTTTGAGACATAATCTTGATGTAGTGCACATTGAGTAGAATGTTTGTGAGAATATTATTGGGACCATTCTCAATGTCGATAGAAAATATAAAGATAATCTAAATAGTCAACTTGACTTAGTCGACATCAAAATTCGGCATGATCTTCATCCGTAATTACATCCTAATGGAAAATATTTCTTGTCGCCTTCTATTTTTGTTCTTTCGAGGAAAGAAAAAGAAGTGTTTTGCACGGTGTTGAATGATTTAAAGGTCCAAGATGGGTATGCAACAAATATATCTCGATGTGTCAGTGTTAAAGATCGAAGACTTTATTCTTTAAAGTCATATGATTATCACATATTAATGCAAGATTTACTGCCAGTTACTGTACGCGGTTGCATGTCGAGTAAGGTGACGTCTTGTATCATTGAACTTTCTAATATAATGAAATCTATCTGTGGGAAAGTTCTGATGGTTGAAGAACTTGAGAAAATACAAGATCGAGCCGCCTTGACTTTATGCAACTTGAAGAAGATATTTCCGCCTTCATTCTTCATAATTATGGTGCACCTGCTAATTCATCTTCCTCACGAAGCAAAAGTTGGTAGACCAATTTTCTATCAATGGATGTACCCTATAGAGATGTGTTAATTGAATTATATGTTTAAATGACCAGTGATTATACCTTTTCATAAAACCTATTTACATAGTATGTTGTTTTGTGTATAAGTTCTTGTACAAGTTGAAGTCTTACTTTTGTAATAAGCGTTATCCGGAAGGATCAATTACTGAAGGATATTTGGCAGAGGAATGTATGACATTTTGCTCTAGATATTTGGAAGATGATGAAACAAGATTGAATAGACCAAATAGAAATGATGTGTTCAGTACTAATGACTTATCTCATACTTATTTGTTTGGAAGTTATGGTAAACCACTCTGGAAAGTTGAAATTGCACACTTAGATGATATGTCTTGGGTACAAGCACACCGATATGTTCTTTTCCATCACGATTCAATAGATCCATTTCGCACGTAAATTTTACGGACTCAATCCTAATGAAATTTCTTAATCTTTTATATTTCTCATTCTTTAACAACATAATAAACTTTATACTGAGTTTAAAGAAGTCTTGAGATCTCGTGCACGCTCCCGAAGATTACATCAGCAAGATACATAAGTTATTCACATAAACTTTTCATGAATGGTTAGGTCAAATGGTAAGCAACTAAATCATTCCACATAATTATAAATAATATATAAGTCTTGCTTTTTTATATCGACGTCAATGTAAATTAATTCATCATTCATGTGTAATAGGTTTGGAGTGGGAGAGAAGTTAGTGAAGATGTTAAATGGCTTTCTCAAAGTCCGAATAGAATTGTTAAAAGATATAATGCCTTCCTCATTAATGGGTTCAGGTTCCACACGAAATCTCGTAAAAGATTAAGGAGGACACAAAATTATGGAGTAGTAGTTACTTCTTCAACTGCAAGTTATGCTAGTGCCAGAGACAATCATCCTTTGGGGGGAGATGTAGATTATTATGGAATTCTTACGGACATTATTGAGTTAGATTATTATGGAAAATGAAAGGTTATGTTGTTTCGATGTGATTGGGTTGATGTAAACACTACTCGAGGCATAAAAAGAGATAAATTCGGTTTTACAATGGTGAATTTCTCTCTATTAATTCACACTGGTCAACGATTGATGGATGAGCCATATGTATTTTTTTTATCAAGTGAAACAAGTTTTTTACTATCACAATCCAATGGATGAGGGTTGATATGTTGTGCTCTGTAATACCCCTAGAGACTTGATAGACATCGGGGATGGAAATAGAGATGACATTGAAACAAGATCAAAATCTTTACCTTTTGTAGCACAAAACTTAGATGAAACTATCACTAATACTACACAATTTCAATAGGTTCGGGAGGACGTTGATGAAGATATTTATGACAATTGATATGACATAAGAATGTATTAAGATTTTATATCTTAATTTATTATTTTATAATATTATAACTTATAACATGTTGTCCTTCAATATATTCATTAATTAAGTCATTTTCTTATTAAAATTGTTGTTTTTTTATTATAGATATCATGCCTATGAGAAAAATAAGTGATTGATGGATTGTTCAAGCTTTTCAAGAGTATGAACAAACAAATAATGATGAATCGAAAGCTGTTGACTATTCAGAAGTTCCTATTACTGTTGAAGAAGCAGTAGAAATTCAATGTAATGTTCGACACTTTCTTTAATTGTTTGTTCATTTTGAAAACTTACATTTATTATTTCTTATATAGTTGAAAATGCTGGAACATGCAAGACTAGAGGATGTACAACGTTAAATGAATTATACCAACTTTTTCCTGGGCATCGTGTGAAAGTTTCAAGAAACGATGTCGGTCAACCTATTGTCCCAGAAGCACGTCTTCTATCTAGTTACTTAGGCATGGTTGCACGTAATGCTAATCTTTTACCGATTAATTATGAGTCATGGCGTGAAATGCCAAATAGTAACAAAAATCAGGCTTTGTATTTTGTTAAGGTAATAATGTCATTGTAATAGATAATCCATAACAGTTGAATAATAATTTATACTTGCTTTGAACACTTATGTTATGTGTAGGAGAAATTTTCTTTAGAGGTATTTGATGATTATTTGAAGCAAGCGTTAGGGAAGAGATGGAGAGACCACAAGAGTTCATTAAAAAGAAATACTTCAAGAATGATCGCAACCTTAAAGAGAAGCTATAAACTGTCCCACCTGAAATGCTCAGGTATCAATGGGAAGATACAATCAGGTTTTGGATTTCATAGAAATGAAAAATATGATGTATTTTTCAATAATAATAATAAGGAATTATAATATTGACTTTATAAGTAGTTGTTTGAAATTGTAGGACCGATAGCATGTCGGCGTTGCTAGCATGCAACAATAATAGTTTACTCACAGAGATGGATTGAAGAGCTTTGCTTGTATAGCTAATGATGAGGTATTATAGATTATTCACATAGTGATTTACAGTTGGTAGCACATATTAACGAAAATTAATTATATTATTCTACATTGTAGGAAAATACAACTGGTTTTAAAGTTGGACGAATACAAAAAAGGACGGTACTCTATGACTGCTGAAGCTGCATAAATTATGGTACATTTATTGTACAAAGGATTTTAATTATGTTAAATTTATATCTATAGTATTACAATCTTATTTGAAATAATTGTTTACTTTATTATTAGGAAAAATTTAGGGATAAAATGGTGGAGTATGAAGCTACAGCTTCAAGTTATGGTATTGTTAATGCAGATGACATAGAAAATCAAGTTATTAATGACATTTTGGGTCCTGAAAGATATGGTCGGGTTCATAGTCAAGGATCATTCGTTACTCCCACCAAATATTTTGGATCCAGTTCATCTCAGTACATGTCATCACAGACTCAGTCTTCCCAATTAGAAGTTAGTCGTTTAAAAACAATTGGCTGAAATGGATCAACAAATGGCTAACATGAAAGTCAAAAATGAAGCGAGGGAAGCAGAGAGAGAAGCAGCATATCAGCAAAAATGTCAAGGATTTGAAAATCGACTAGAAGCTATGATGCAAATGATACAAAAAAGTCAACCTCAGAGTCCACCATCTTAGATCTTATTTCAGTTATATGCTTTGTTCATTCTACTTAACAATGTTGAACTACATTATATAATACGTGAATGTAAAGTTTGATTTACTATAATGGATTTGAAGTTGGTTGTTATGGAATTAAAGTTTGTTGTTATAGATGTCATGTTTATTGGATAATGGTATAGGTTGAAAATTTAAACTTGGGTAACAGAAGAGCGAAAATCAATGGTTGCAATATTTGTGTTAATTAGCAGCGTTTGTATAAAAAACGCCGCTAAATACATAATCAATATCGGCGTTTTACAAAAAAACACCACTAAAGTTTTAGATAATTTGCGGCGTTTATATAAAAAAAACCACTATAGAATTATCAATAGCGGTGTTTTACTAAACAAACCCCGCTATATGTCATGACCTTTACAGGCTTTTTTTTTTAACAAATACATATATATGTCACAACATTTAGCTGCGGTTTTTTACAAACATCACAAAAGGAAAATATATATAGCGATGTTCCTTAACAACGCTGCTAAAAGTCATAATCTTTAGTGGTGTTTATGGATGAAACGCTGCGAAAACTTATAACCATTAGCGGTGTTTTTGACTAAAAACGCCGCTACCTTTAGCGGCGTTGGTTTAAGCGGCGTATTTGACGGAGTTTTTTCGCCACAATTATTTTCAGCGGCGCTAAAAAACGCTGCTATATGACTAAAAAAACCCCGCTAAAAACTTGTTTTGTAGTAGTGTTACATGACATGATTAATTGTCGTGTTACCTTCATTTCTAATCACTTCATAGAATCCTTTTGAAATACAAAATATAAGTTTGAGTTTATCTCACTTATTTTATCTTTGACTTATCAAGTTTTTCTTGTGGCGTCTTCTCTACCAAACTTATCCCTCTCCCGAGTGTAGCGTTCATCAATCTTATTATATCGTCGGTTCCTATCTCATTCATAGAAAATGGGCTACGATACATTCATAAACATTTATACATTTCAAATCCATCAATTATCCATCTAACACTTCATCCTTTAATACACCATTTCTGCACCATTTAAATTGAGTTTCAATTCGATGTCTAACTAGTTTGGGGCATCTTTAATTCGATTGGGAACACAAGTGTCTCTACTTTACCTACGAAGGTGGGATCTCATCAAACACAAGGAGATGAACGATGGTCAAATTTATGTGATGTATAAGGGCGTAGCCATGGATAGCAAAAACATATGAAAATATGAAGTTTGAGATAATATGGTGTATGGCCATGAAGTTTAGAGTTAGGAGATTGAAGTTTAAGTGTAGGAGTAGGCATTTGATTGATTATATAACAAGTGGAGAAGGCCATTGACCAATATTTTCGTGGCATGGAGGAATAAGTGAGAAGAGAAAGACTGGTTTAAACCATATGACAGTGACGACGTTCTAAATAATCATTGTTTTCAGGAGTATGAGGTGGGGAAATGATATGAGTGGTGCCATGAGACTCAAGTGTAGGGTCCAAACCAATATATTCCCCACCATTGTCACTAAAAATTGTAATTATGGAATGCTTAAAAAATATTCAAATTTATGTTTGAATTTATTAAAAATAATAGTAGCATCATTTTTGTGTTTGAGATGATAAAACCATATATATTTGGAATAATGATCTACAAAAATAAGATAATATTTGTAACCATCGTAAGAGAGAATTGGAGAGGTCCAAAAATCATTGAAAGAACATCAAGTTGGCCGCGAGATTGAATTATATTTTAATAAAATGACATTTTATGGCTTTTATTGTAGTTACATGAATTGCAGTGAAATGAGATAGAATTAGGAATGTTCAAATTAAAAGCATGACTAATATGATGCGGAATAGAATAAGATGGATGACCTTAGTGATGATGCCAATTTTCAGTGGATGACAGGTTGACAGAGTGAACCGTGGAACGAGTTGAATTCCATTCATAAATTCCACTTTTAGTTGGTCCTTGAAAAGTAGTTCCCCCGTGCGAATATCCTTCACATGATAAAAATTTGGTGAGAATATGATAGAAGTATTATTATCACGACAAAATTTAGAAATATAAATAATATTTTGAGAAACAAAAGGTATATGAAGAACATGAATAAGATTAAATTTAGTAGAAGTGTGAAGAAAAACCGGTGTTGGAGATGTTAGACTCCAGCCATCCCGTATTTATCATACATTATAATTGTTTTCCCTTATTTCTAACATATACTAGCTCATAAATTATCACAAACTATGTCTAATAAATTTATACAAAGTACTAATAAAATATACATGTCAATTCGTACAGTAAAAAAATAAATTAGATGGATATCTTTACTGATACTGTAGATGTGTTTCTTGATAGGTAAGATGCCAAACACTCCTTACTCCAATTTTTCCTTTTTACCTACACATGAAAATCATCACACACTAAGTATACACTTAGGGGGTGTTTGGATTGGGGAATGTGGGATTCCCATGGGAATGGAATCCACATTCCCCCGTTTGGTTAGTCTGGGAATCCTATTCCCGATAATGTAAGATTACCAATAGTAGATTTTTTTGGGTATATTACCGGGAATGTCATTACCTCCCTTTCCTTAGGTATTGTTGGATTACCGGCGTTTTGGACTAAAATGCCCTTAAATTTTTATTTTTTTTCAAAAATATATTTATTCTGTCATCGAATAATAAAAATTTTACGAATGTTAAATTACAAATTTATCCTTAAATTATTTTAGATTTACAAAAAAAAATCTATAATTAAAATTTTATATAAAGTTCAAGGGTTTAAATAAAATTTTACCCTTTCATTAAAATTTTTTTATTTTAAATTTTGTAAAAAATATATAAATATTATGAATTTAATTTTTTTAAATAAAATATATAAATAGTTTCCAACTTGTAATATTACACAAATATATAATTAGGACAATTTGGTCAAATATACATTCCAATAATCTTTTATTCCTTTAACCAAACACGGTAATCTTACATTCCTGCTAAGCCAACCAAACACAAAATACAACATTCCCAGTAATGCTATTCCTTGGTAATCTTACATTCCCACTGGTAATCTTATATTCCGTGAATCAAACGCACCCTTAGTGAGGCATAATCAATAATACAAAATATAATAATAATACAAAATATAATAATAATACGAAACATGTCATATAAGAGTATATGAACATATAAATCAAACTTATACCAAGTTATTTCCAATTTAGAGATACTTAAAATCATCAAGTCAAATATAAATCATTTTATGCTAAATCAATTATAATCAACAGAAAGTTTAACTTTCATACTTATCTATCACAACCTGCATTTTTTGAATTCCTTTATGACATAGCCTAAAGTACATAAATGAGAATGCAAGATATGCAAGTCATTAATAATACACTTTTAGTGTCAGATACTTGTCAAGATATCATCAACATTGTATCGATGTACCAATAGTTAGGAATACCATAGTACCATCATCACTCCACTATGTATTGTATCCTGAAAGTACAATAGTACCATCAACACTCCACTATGTACTCGATCCAACTGTTAATACTCTATGGCATGACATCTATACCATGAACTTCAATGAACATACAATGGGCGTTTCCATTAATTATCACATGTTATTCAATTATCAAAGATAACAATATATTGAATATTTCACACAACAACACAATGGGCAGTTTATATCCTACATGTTTCATTTCCACATAACATGAATATATCATCAAAATGTCATTAATCACTTATGTTTTAAACATGTAAATGTCATGACACCTTTTTTCAAAGGTACATGGAGTGAATTTAGAAGTCGGAAGTAAGAATTGGAATTTTTAGGAAAAAAATGGAAATGTTTGAAATTGCAATCGACCTTTGGGGATTAGGTAGGTTGAAAACCTGAAATATTTCTTTTTTAAAAATTTTAAATAATAAAACTTTAAAAAGAGATGATTTGAACTGTGATTTTAGAGATTATGGGTTTGAGAGTTGATTATGCTTGGGGAATGATTAGCATCCCCACATCACCCAAAATTAGTACCTTCAATTACGAATTTGTCTCTATACTAAAAATCTAAGAGTTCGAATATTTGTTTAATTAGTGATCCTTTTATTCCTCAAATAAAATATAATAACCTAATTAAAGGATTTTAGGAAAAACACACGATATTGTCATTCCCTAAAAATTTAGAAAATTAATCAATTATTAAACCCTAAATAAAAGAATATTAAAGGTTAATGAGTTAGGTAATTTATTATTAAAAAGAATAAGTATTGAACCGATTTTTTTCTCGAGATTTTTAAAACCACATTTTTAAATTATTCTTTTTGATTTAATTTTTAATTAAAAGGCAGTGTGATTTAAAAAAAAACTCTCGTTTTGAAAATTTTGAGATTCCCTTTAAAATAGAAAAATGTATGGTTCGAGGAGTAACCACCAATCTTTGATTAAGGTATGATTGGTCACCCAAAAACATTTTGTCATTTTAAATAAAAATTAATTTTAATTAAAACGATAAATTTATTGTATGTGTTACCATAATTCGAGTTCGGGAGTCGGTTTCGTGTGGGGAAGGATTAACACCTCCACAGCGCCCTAAATCGGTACCTAGTCGATTAATTAATTGTCTTTGCATTGAAATTCAGAAGTTCAAATTTAATTTAGCCTATGATCCTATAAAACGACACTTTATGAATTTTAACATGAAACCTAATAATATTTAATTTTTTTCCCATCGAGAAGAAACGACCCCACATACCTTAAGACAATCAATTCTTACTCCAATCAAAATAAAAAAAATATTACAGATCCATTG
The DNA here is from genome assembly GCF_006381635.1 of Hibiscus syriacus. Taxonomy (NCBI): domain Eukaryota; kingdom Viridiplantae; phylum Streptophyta; class Magnoliopsida; order Malvales; family Malvaceae; genus Hibiscus; species Hibiscus syriacus. Next base: position 12,997,061 of record NW_024063533.1, read on the forward strand.
TAATATTCAAATGCACAAAAACAAATTAAATTAAAAATTACCAATCCTTTTTAGAAAGAAGAAGAATATTCGATTATTTGAAAACGTCGAGATCAAACTTTAGATAAGTTCTAACAATCTTTTCTCGAAGAATTTAAATGAACAAACATTTCTTATTCTCTCATTCCCAATTTTTATGTGAGAAATCACTTTTTGGGTTTCACTGTTGGGATACACTTTCAGTTTAAAATCATCGAAAGTGGATCTCTAATAAGTTAAGACAAGCACCTCACAACGATTTTAAAATAAAAGGGTATTACCCTTAATCCAATTATTTGATATGGGTCAAGTGATGCTCGTGAGGATATCATACATATTTTAAAAGGATAAATTACACCTTAATCTATGCGTATGAACAACATGCTTAAAATAAATATATGTTCATGCAGTCATATCATAATGATTCGAACATGTGATTAACATACATTCAAAGCAAACCTAACCAACCTTGCATACGTACGCATAACAAATCTTAAACTTGGACTAAAATAACAAAAGGAACATATTTAAGGTCAACATCATAAACTAAGCAAACAGAAGGATATCATGTGTAAAACAATATTAAATTTTAGGCGCTACCAACGTAATATAACCAAAGGAATACAAAGGATTAAAATAAAATAACACAAAATTACATATCAAATGTAAAAACAACGCGAAATCAAGAATAACATAACAATGGACTGAAATGAAAAACTCTAAATCTTATAGGTTAAAATTAGGAACTTTGAAAAATCCAGTTTAGGGACCAGAATTCAATTACACGAAACTAAAAGGATATCTAGCAGGGTTTATTCTAAATCTCGAAACGTCTACGTTTTGAAAGCAATATAAATAAGGTATTTTAGGTAAGAACCCTAACCCTAAAACATTTTTCCAATTCTCATACAGCAATCCTCGCCGTTTTCTCTCAACCCCTCCCACTACTCTGTCGTTTCCTCTTCATTTCCCCCTCCGACCGTGGCAGCTGCCATGGCATTCACCTCCAAGTGACCCTGACGAAGGGTCAAGTAAACCCCTCTCCACTCTTTGAACCTCTCAAAACACAACCCAAAAACCTAGGGTCTAACCTAACCCTACAACCCTCACTGCCGAACCACGCGACCACCGTGGCCTGCTCACCTATATGGATCCAACGAGGAACCTAGATCCTAAAGAAAACTAACTTAAAACCTTCAAAAAAATCTCCACCTTCTAGACTCAAACCTCGAAAAAAAAGGAAACCTGAAGCCCTTAGATCACTCAACTGGTTAAAGGTGAAGGCTTTACCTTCAACTCGACGGGGTTTTGACTCTGAGCGACGGCGAGAGGGCTTTTCAGACAGGGAAAGTAATCTTTTTTTATTATTAGCCTTTTCTTTTGGGTCGGTGTTTCACTCATAAAATAGGGGGTTATTTTCGTTGTGTATTTTTTTTGCTCGACTTGGTTGTTGATCTCCCTTGCTTGATTGCTGATAGGTATTTATATCGTCTCTATTTTCCTTTTATTTCTTCTATTTTTTCTGATATGTTTTCGGTCTTTTATTTGCATGCATGAGGGAGCCTCTGCCACTACTACGGTAGAAGAATGTGGCAGGAGGTTCGGGTTGCTATTGCAGTAGGTACTCGGGTACCACAGTTGGCTGAGGCACTGGTACGTGCTAGGAGGCTCGGGTTGTAGCTGGAGTGACAAGTGTGATCTCTAAACACGAGATCTGGCTATTCAGGGAGTTGGGGAGTCTTGGATGCCACACGCGCTACCTCGGGGACCTTCGGAGTGCTGTGAGCCGTTGGATCTTGGAGCCAGATCCAATGGCTGAAAATTGGTTGCGCATGGAGCCTTATGGTTTAGAAAACCCTAGACTCATCGTTATCAGTCTTGAGTCATCGGATGAAGACCCCCAAATATGATGGCTCCTTTGGTGCGGCGCTGGGAACTTGTGGTAGAAAATCCTAGTGGGCTACAGCACTGGGCTTTCATTCGATCCGGGTTTGGCTCCCACCAATTGGGCATGGTTTGAATTGTTTGTATCTACATTAAGCCTGTAACAGGAAAAATAATAACACTTAGTGTACTTTATTAATGTTATATATATGTATATATACACTAATGATTATATATTCCCATAGTGGTAATATATATTGTCATACCCATAAATAGCTATTAATAAGTAATCTCTATATAACTCTAAACACACCCATATATATTAATAATAATGTAATATAAACTTGAGCAAAACTTGAATAAAACCCCTTCCGGACAAAGTGAGCATCTACAACTGTCTCTCTTTGTTCGTTATCGTGTAATGAGAATAGAGCAAAGATTAAATGATGGTCAAATTTATCCGATATGAAAAGTTTAAAAGGTTAATTCGTTTCATTGTAACTTTAGGGTAGGTCAGATTTGGTCTTTCTCCTTTTTCGGGTAATTAGATCAATTTTGGAAGACGGATTTGCTCTACTCTTCTTTCAGGGAGATGACTCGAAAATTTTTTGGAAGATGGGTCTGCTTCACTATTCTTTTAGGGAGATATGACTCGAAAAATCTTCGGAAGACGGGTTTGCTCTACTCTTCTTTCAAGGAGATAAGACTCGAAAAAATCTTTGGAAGATGGGTCTTCTCCACTATTCTTTCACGGAGATAAGACTCAAAAAATCTTCGGAAGATGGGTCTGCTCCACTCTTCTTTCAGGGAGATAAGACTCGAAAAATTTTTGGAAGACAGGTCTGCTCCACTCTTCTTTCAGGGAGATAGGACTCGAAACAATCTTCGGAAGATGGGTCTGCTCCACTCTTCTTTCAGGGAGATAAGACTCGAAAAAATTTTGGAATATGGGTCTGCTCCACTCCTCTTTTAGGGAGATAGGACTCGAAACAATCTTTGGAAGATGGGTCAACTCCATTCTTCTTTCAAGGAGATAAAACTAAAAAAATCTTCAGAAGAAAGGTATGCTACACTCTTCTTACAGGGAGATAAGACCCAAAAAATCTTTGATCCTCTTCACCACTCTTTAGGAGGAACTGAATCAGAAAATACTTGTTTCGAAAATCGAACCTGAAAAATCAAACATTAGCAATCATTAGTGTATGCTTGAAAATTTAAAAATATTATGCTCAAAAGTTTAGAATTTGAAAGAATTTCTGAATATCAATCTCTCTCGTAGGAACTTGTCTCGTACCCACTAGATATGTGAATCTTCTTTGGCTCAATTTTCATTTAAACATCCCTCTTTTCAAGATTTTGAACTGGTTATTCCCAACTTAAGGTTTCAATATCTTTAATCTTTAGCTTTCCTTTGAGGAACCTGTAGATATTTAATTCATCATGCATTTATGAATGTCATGATCCTATTCATGCTTAAAATGTATGCAATTATGCAATTTTAGTGTATTTCTTTTTCGAAGGAAAATCGTCTCTCTTTGATCTCGTTGGAACTTGGTTTCATCTTGGGCATATAACACATAACCAATTCACCCTAGCTGGCAATCTTGATCTCATATTCTTCGATTAAACATGACTTTGATTTCCTTCTTTCTTGAAACCAGCCAGTACCCATGACCAACTACCTGATTAGTGACGATCATTCTGGGTCATCTTTTAATGGCTGAGACCTTCTATGTACTCCAACGTTTTAGTTTCCTGTAATCATACAAGCTCACAAGTTAAAACCATTATCAGCTTCAAAATACCTGAATTTTTCCAAAACTTTTTGCACAATAATACACAATGATCTCATGTACTTCAAGTTAAACTATATGTTTTTACTCTTCAAAATAAGATGCTTGCAAAATGGAAATTAACAAGAACATACCTCTTTTTATTTATATAAATGCAATCAATTTTTTTGAGTAACTATATGACAAACTTTTAACTGGAAAAAATAAAAGAACAAAAGAGTAGGCGTCTTCAGATATCAATAATACATATGAGCTTAACTGGCACGCCGTAGAGTGACTCGAGTGTAGCTTATGCTAAGAGGATCTCAAAAGTTGTGACGATGTGTAAGGGTGTGAAGCTCTTTCTAAACTACCAAATCTCCAAATGTTGGATGCAATAAACCAGTATTGAATCTCACGTGCATTAAATTTCTCTTCTGGTTTCTTTAATCGAGACTCGTTAATCTTTAGTCCCAACCCTGATCACCAACTGACATTGTTACTACCCATATTAACAGCTCTTTTAACTTCCAAGATCAATTTAGAACCTCCGCCATGCACAAATTCTGAATTTAAACAAAACTCAAGCCTCCCTTTGAGGGTTTTCAACTTGAGAACTCATTTTGTTTTAAGACGCCCTTTTTGAGTTTTCATCTTGAACCCATTTTTATTTTTATTTTTATTTTTATTTTTTCTTCTTCTTTTATTTCTTCTTCAAGAAAAATACCGCTTAATCACATCGAAATTCATTGGATAGGGTAATTCCGACCCTTTCATCTTAATAAGGACCAGAGCTCTTCAAGAAAAGGCTTTCTTTACAACATAAGGTCCTTCCAAGTTCGGCATCCATTTTCCTTGGAAATATTTTTGAATATGTAAGATCCTTCTAAGAACCAGATCCACTTCGTGGAATTCTCGAAGGCAAACTTTCTTATCGTGTACTCGTATCATACATCTCTGGTACATCTGACCATGACAAATGGCTTTCAATTTCTTTTCTTCAATCAAATTCAATCAATCATATCTGGCTTGTACTCATTCAACCTCATTTAGCTTCACCTCTGACAAAACTCTAAGTGAGGGAATTTCCACCTCAATAGGTAGGACAACTTCAATCCCATAAACTAAAGAAAAAGGAGTTGCCCCAGTCGATATCCGTACCAAAGTTCGAATAAGAAAACATAGCAAATGGAAACTTCTCATGCCAGTCCTTATAAGTCTCGGTCATCTTCTCTGTGAGCCTTTTAATGTTCTTATTAGTTGCCTCTACTGCCTCATTCATCTTAGGGCGATAAGTGGTGGAATTATGATGTTTTATTTTGAATTGCTCACAGATCGAGTCCATCATCTTATTGTTTAAATTCAATGCATTGTTGGAGATGATCTTCTTCGGTAAACCATATCTACAAATGATTTACTGTTTTAATAATTTACATACTATTGACTGAGTGATGTTAGCATAGGAAGCTGGTTCTACCATTTGGTAAAATAATATATTGCTACCAAAATGAAGCGATGTCCATTTGAAGCTTTGGGTGAAATTTGTCCAATAGCATCCATGCCCCACATAGAGAATGTACACAAAATTGTCATCACATGCAACGGATGAGGAGCGGTATATATCCTATCTCCAAAAATCTAACATTTTTTACATTTTCGGGCATAAGTGATACAGTCAGTTTCCATAGTTGACCAATAATACCCAAATCTCATAATTTGTTTAGTCATTACATGCCCATTGGAATGGTTACCACATACTCCTTCATGCACTTCTTCAAGAATTGTTTTAGCTTTTTTAGTGTTCACACACCTTAATAGGACCTGATCCAAACTTTTCTTATATAGAGTCTCACCATAGAGCGCATACCCTAATGTCATTCTTCAAATGGTTCTCTTATCATTCTTAGTCGCATGTTCGGGATAACTCTGATATCTTATATATTGCAAGATATCATAATATCAGGGGTTCCCATCTTCTTTTTCTTCGATGTTAAAGTAATGATCTGGATACTCATATGTCTGCATTTAAATGGGCATCATATTTGAGTGCCCATTCATTTTAAATGTTATTGTCATAGTGGCCAAGGCATCTGCCATTTGATTCTCTTCTCTGGGAGGTAATTGAAAGTTACTTCTTCAAATTCTTCAATAAGTTCCATAACCAATTTACAGTATTCTACAAGCTTGGGATCTTTTGTTTCCCATTCTCCCCGGAGTTGGTAAATTACCAGAGATGAATCCCCATATACCTTGAGTATTTTTACCTTACGTTTAACGGCACCTCTAAGACCCATAACACAAGCCTCATACTCAGCCATATTATTTGTACAATCAAAATTGAGTCGACTGGTAAAAGGATAATGCTCTCCATCTGGTGCGACCAAGATTGCCCCAATCTCATGCCCCAATGCATTTGAAGCACCATTAAAGTTCAACTTCCAATATTTACTGGTGGATGTAACTGCTTCTTCCACTGAAATAGACATTAAATCTTCATTTAGGAAATCAAAGCTCAATGGCTCATATTCTTCAAAAACCCTACTTGCAATTAATTCCGCTATAACGCTCCCTTTAACTATTTCCTGTCTTACATACTGGATATCAAATTCTGTCAACAGGATTTTCTAACAAGCTAATCTTCCAGATAATGCAGGTAAACCCATTAGATACTTCAAAGGATCAAGCCTAGATATAAGCCAAATGGTGTGATATAACATATACTGCCTAAGCCATCTGGTAGCCCATACTAAAGCACAACATAAATTTTCAATTGGTGAGTATCTGGTCTCACATTCAGTGAATGTCTTACTAAGATAATAGACAACCCTCTCCTTCTTCTCAGTTCGGTCATGTTGCCCTAGTACACACCCCATTAAATTTTCACAAACTGACAAATAAATAATCAAGGGTTTGCCTGAGATCGGTGGCGCTCAGATTGAGGTGTTTGAAAAATATCATTTAACCTCTTCAAATACTTCTTGGCAATCATCACTCCATACCCCTGAGTTATTCTTACGGATGAGGCAGAATATATGGTCATATTTCTTAGTTAACTACGAGATAAATAGAGCTATATAATTCAATCTCCCCAAAAATCCTCGAAACTCTTTTTGTATTCATGGGGGTGTCAAATCTTGAATGGCTTTTAACTTATCTGGATCTATTTCAATTCCTCTTCGGCTTACTACAAATCCCAAAAGCTTCCCAGATATCACCCCAAAAGTACACTTATTTGGGTTAAGTTTCAACTGATATTTTCTTGGCCTTTGAAAGAGCTTTTTTAAATTCTCAATGTGTTCTTTCTTTGTATTGGCTTTGTCAATCATATCATCGACATAAACTTCTATTTATTTATGTGTTATGTCATGAAACAACGTTACCATGGCCCTTTGATATATTGCCCCAGCTTTCTTCAATCCAAAAGGCATTACTTTATAGTAAAACATTCCCCACATAGTGACAAACATCATTTGTTCCATATCTTCAGGGTGTATTTTAATTCGATTGTAGCCAGAGAAACCATCCATAAATGAGAACAAAGAATTTCTAGCAGTATTATCCACTAAAGTATCTATGTGTGGAAAAGTAAAATTATCCTTCGGACTAGCTCTATTAAGATCTCTGTAGTCAGCACACATACGAACTTTCCCATCATTCTTTAGTACTGGGATGATATTTGTCACCCACTCAAGATATTTTGCCACCTTAAGAAACCCAACATCAAATTGTTTCTTCACTTCTTCTTTAATTTTAAGCAGTATCTCGGGTCTCATTCTTCTCAGAATTTATTGTACAGTCTTACATTCAGGCTTTATTGGTAATCTGTAGGTAACCAATTTTGTATCTAAACCTGGCATGTATTCTTATAACCAAACAAATACATCCTTGTATTCTTGAAGCAATTCCATCAAATTATGTCGGCCTTCAGAAGATAGAGTGGTACCAATCTTTACATCTTTTTTATCCTCATCCGACCCCAAATTTAAGATATCCGTAAGCTCCTCATGAGGCAGAATCTGTTTATCCTATTTTCTCACCATTTTCAGTAACTCAGAAGGTAGTTCACATCCCTCATCATCATCATAATATTCGATTTCCCCTTGACATATAGGCAGCTCGAAATCAATTTTTGGGTCAGTATCATCATCATTCATATTATTGATATCTGAGTTCCTGAAAGAATAACGAAAGAGAAGATATATATACATATAGAAGTATGGGAAAATCTTATCCCATATAAATTAATAGAAAGAAATAATACATACATACATATAAAGAATGAAAACAAATGCATGGGAGAATGTTTGCCATTTTAAATTAATTGGAATGTGTCTTTTGTTAAAAGTAAGAAAAAACAGACAACTTAACCCTTTACATAAAATCACCTATTGCCCCAAATATGAACAATAGGGAAAGTTCTAGTGCATTACTCTGTAAAAGACTTGTAAACTACATGTAGTTACTCTGCAATCCAATTGTTCAACCCGAAGCCTGGTGGAGCGGGATAAATGCCCGTAGCTTTTACTTCTTCAAATTCATCATCCGTTATAACATTAATGCCTAGCTCACCCAAGGCATTCTCAACAATCATCTTCTTGTTTTGCGGATTCCCTTGGAACATATGTCCTTCGGACACGAAAGTGCTAACCAACGGTAGGAAAGTCATGGGTTTCCAGATAAGGTCTTCACCAGCTAACCTTGGTTTCCTTATTTCTTGGCTCTTTCTGATGCGATCTCTTTTAGCAATGGGGAAAACTAGATTCACCGGTCCTTGCAACCGACTTCCTAACCCTTTTCTAACTTTTGCTCCTCTTCCGAGGGTTAGCTTGAGTTTCATTTTAGTGTAATTTGACAATCTAGTCTTTGGTAACTTTTTGCCTTCGGCCATAAATATGACATTAATAAACTCTAATGATCTAAAAGAACATTCAACAGCTTGCTCATCCACTTCAATATACAAAGCAGTAGTAGAAACATAAGCAATGATGTCATCTTCAGCGTGAATACATATCAGCCTTACATCAATTACAAATTTTAGCTTTTGGTGTAGTGTAAATGGAATTGCACCTGCCTGGTGTATCCAAGGCCTCCCCAACAAGCATTTATAAGTGGGCATAATGTCCATCATGAGGAACTCCACTTCATATATAACTAGACCAATGGTTCAACGAATGTCAATCTTTCCTGATACCTCTCTTTTAGTTCCATCAAAAGCTCGGACCACTCTGACAGTTTCTCATAAGTGTACTATCAACTGACAGCTTCTTTAAAGTCACCAATGGCATTACATTTAGAGCAGAGCCATTATCAACAAATACTCTAAACAAAATTTATCCTTTGCACCTAACTGTGATGTGTAGAGCCTTATGACTCCCGATCATCCCAGAGGGGATCTCATCCTTAGAAAAAAAAAAGTTATCAGCCTGTATGTTTGCAACTAATCTATCCAACTTGTATATAGGTAACTCTTTTGGTACAAAAGTTTGGTTCAAAACTCTTAACAAAGTATTTCGATGTGCCTCTGAACTCAAAAGAAGTGATAAGAAAGAGATACGGACGGGCAACTTGTGCAGTTGCTCAACAATATTGTACTCGCTGTGTTTCATAAATTTTAGTAATTTCACTGCTTCATTCTCAGTTACGGGCTCATTTATGATGGGCTCATCTTCTTTTATCTACAAATCCACCTTCTTTCCCTTATCAACGATAACCTTTTTCTCAGGCTCTTTAGGTTGGTTAAGAGAATAACATTTGCCACTTCTAGTAAAGTGTCCAACCTTGTCTATTTCCTCATTTTCTTTTGATGTCTCTCCCATCTTGCAATCATACCTCCATGGTACCTATTTATTATATTTATATGGGAACAGAGATGGAGGTGTGATGACCACCTTCGGAGCTACCTTTTCTGACACTCGAGTTTTTTGAGTAATGATTAGGGGACAACTAGTATTGTAAACCCCTTTAGATGATCCCTCAGAGGCACAAATTTATGTTTCCTCTTCTTCAGCAACTTCTTTAAAAAACTCAATTTCTTTATTATCCATAATTTCTTGTACTAGAGCTAGGAAATCAGGACAATGTTGTATAATGTGTCATTCACAGTTATGGTAATGACATACATCTTCATTGTTAGATTGTTCAGATAACAGAATGGGCATCAACAATCCAACTTTAATCATTTGACACCATACCCAATACATGGGTGATTCCATCTCACTAATCTTCTTTATAATTTTTCTTCACTTCTCCTCGGTAATTGTGTTAATCCCAACTCCTGCATGATTCAGCAGTGGATTTTGGGCTACATTTGACTTCTCGTTGTCACCAAAATTGATGACATTCTTTGTTCTCAAGCTTTGGACAACCTTTTTAAATACAGTAGAATTCTTGATATAATGTTCAGGAATTCCTACATGATACTCACATTGAGCACTAGCATCATACCATTTAGGATAAAAAGGTTTTATTGGTGACACATGATAAAGTTAAACTACGTGTCGGTCACACAATATCTGAAATAGCTCTTTATAAGTCATAGGGATCAGATCGAATTGAGGACTCTCTCTTTCTCTCCTCTGGTCCCTTGCCCCTTGTCTATTGGCATTTTGTGTAGATGACCATGTTCTCTGAGGTTGGGACACCGTGATATTATTAGAATAATATTGCCTCACATTGTTGACTTCATTTTCCTTTCTTCTCATCTGTGGCCTCTTGTTAGACTCACCTCCCTCGAGTCTTCAACTTTTGATTGACATTTCAATCATTTCCCCAGCCATAACAAGATCAGAAAAAATTTTATAAGAATTACCTATAAGGTGTGTGATAAAAAGAGCCCTCAAGGTATTGATGAAAAGCATGTTTGTCTCTTCTTCTTCTAATGGTAGATGAACTTATACGGCCATGTCCCTCCATCTTTGAGCGTATTATCTAAATCTCTCACTAGACTTCTTTTCCATGCTCTGTAACATAATTCTGTTGGGCCTAACATCCTTCACATGTTTATACTACTCAAGAAATGATTTAGCCAGATCCTTCCATGACATGATATTAGTCCTACTAAGTTGATCATACCATCGGGTTGTTGAACCTGTCAAGCTTTCCTGAAAGTAGTGTATCAACAACTGATCATCCCCTATATATCACATCATCTTTCTAAAAAATATTTTAATATGAGCAGAGGGACATCTAATACTGTCAAACTTTTCAAATTCAAGAATTTTGAATTTCGAGGGCAAAACCAAATCAGGAACTAGACTCAATTATTTAGCATCGAGTCTATACACATTGGTATCTTCTTTCATAGCTCTGATTTCCCGTTCTAGCTATTTACACTTCTCTTCCAATTTCTTGTTTTTCTCCATCTTAGCTTCTTCATCAAGGTCTAGAACTTGGTGACATGGATGTTCTTCATGAAGTGAACTAGATCCAGGATATAAGTTCATAGAGGCACCGACTGGATTGATATGTATTTTCCCAGTATGAACAAACATTTCTTGAACATTATGAGATTGCGCTGGGGTGAACCTCAGTGGGTAAAGTGGTCCCTCACTTATAGTTCCAGGCACATGGCTTTTTTCATGCTCAAGATTCATTCCTTCAAGCAGACTAGGGAGCTTAACAAACATTTCTTTCTGAGAATTCAACATATCTTCTTGCATCTTCATCATATTCTCTTGTATCTCTAGCGGAGTTCTCTCAATTTGAGCGATTTTGTCATCTATGGCTTTCTTCTTGGTGTTATATGAATGCTTGGAAGTTTATAGTATATGTCATACAGTTTTTTTGATAATGTTGATATTTTATTAATGAATATGAAATATATGACTATGAATGAATAAAAACGTGGTGCAGAAATTTAGATGCATTACGAAAAATAAAATTGCATATGCAAAATACAGGGTGTTGATCCTGAAACGAATCCTTAAAACAACTCTTTATATTAGAAACATATTTCAATTACAAGGTTGGAACATATGCACTACTTCTCCTAATTGTTCCACATGTGCCAACAATTCAATGATCCTTTGGGCTTCTTCAGTTCCAGGCTCAAGTCCTTTACTTACAGCAGCAGCTTCATGAGATATGTTGAGAAAATATTGAGCTATTCGTTGAGCATGCTCTAGGTAGTTAGCAATGAGGTTATCTCTTTGTTTAACTCTTTCCTGAGTTTTCTCCCAATGATGACGCCACTGTATAACCCCCTCGTAAGGAACTATCGAAAGCTCATTTACCCGCTTTTGAAAATCTTAAACCATAGCCTCAAGCTCATTCACTCGCTTCTTCAGACTTTCAACCTCTCCACGGCTCGAGCTACCTTCACAGCTTTGGTATCATCGTAATGTAGCCTCTAAACTCGAGAGCTTCCCTTGAAGCTTCTCATTTTGGGTTTGATTCTCTTGTAATCGTTGCTCTAAAGAACTCTTTTCTTTTGATAGAATCTTAACTTGATGCATACTTTCCTTGAGCTCTTCTTTACTTTCTCTAGATTCTCTCTTTAGGCTTGCCACTTCTTGTCTCCTTTCAGCAGGTGATTTACTTGAGCTGGAAGCCATCTGGGACTTCACCATTTTTTGGTAGGATAGTTGAAGATCATCGAAGTTGCTTCTCAACTTTTTCAATTTGATTAGCTCGACCCTTTTAAATGTCAATCTTCAACTATTTTTTATATACTTCATCCTCTAGCTTTTGCAGGGTCTCTCTCCATTGCTTTCTTTTTGCCTCGAAGTCGCACTTAGCTAGCTCTAACGAGGATGGTACCACTCTTAAATATTCTTACATAGGTTGAATATTTTCAAGATTAATCGCCGGGATGCTATTATTTACTTGATTACTTCTCCATTGTTCCTACTCCTGAGATAACTCGAGATCAAAGGTGAAGAGATTCACACGACAAGTATGTTTTCATGCATTAACAACCCCTTTGACTTTACTCTTATATTGTTCTCCTTTAAAGGTAAACTCTGACCCTGACATATCCCATGTTCCTGGACTGAATTGCCTTGACCCATACTGTTTAGAAACTAGCAGAGGTGAATACCCCACAGAACCCTAAATACTTAACAAAGGAACCCAATATCGCTCTCCACATCTGTATATTATGTCTGAAGAGACATTCCACGAAACTCACCACAATATATCACCATCCCCGATATCCTCGAAGATAACCATCCATTTCTCTTCCATAAAAACCCCAGGCCATTATTTGGAAATGAAATCTTTCAAATGCGAAAATTCGTCCAGAAACACTCATCTTGGTACTCTATCAACATGCTTGAAGTGACTAAGGATCCATACTAGCAACAGAGGCGCACATCCTATAAAGCGTCCTTATCCTTCTCGTCTATAAGAAGTCAAATAATGAAACGTCTCGGCTAAAATAACTGTAATAGGATCTACATGCTTGTCTAATCTCTCAAACAAGTCGACAACTGATACATCTACGTACCCTAGTACCTTTGGAAAAATGACAAGCCCATAAATTCCTAAAGAAAACAAATCAAACTTTTTCCTCTTATCTGGATGAAGATCAATCATTTCCTTCAGAGCAGTCCAAGAAATGCACTCACTATCTCTTTTCCTCTTGATATTTCTAACAACCCATTCTTCACTCAATACAGTCATCAGGAGCAATTTCTTCTTGAAAGAACGAGTGTTTGGAAATTTTGTGTATATTATGTCTATTTGGGACCTCGGATAACGTATCAAAGCTTGATACTCCTCTATGATAGGTGTAAGATCCACTCTTCCAAATGTAAAGCAGTTATATGCTGGATTCCAGAATTGCGCAAGGGCTCTAAACAAGTTTCGGTCAACTGGAACATCCAAGAGATAAGAGATATCACCATATAACTGATAAAACAATTGCTTATCAAATACTTCACATCTTCCCCAAATTTCTTTTAGCTCGTTCAGATCGTTCTAATGTACATTGATATGACTGTAACCAAACAAATCTGACACGTATCCTGCCATCAAACTATCTCCATTGGTCAACTAGGACTGTTCAGACCATCTCAGTACATCTGCATTGCCTTCAACCTCTTTTTGAACATTTCGTTCCTTATTACTAGTCTTCTATATGTACATCGATCACGAATCAACACCATGGAATGGAAAGTGCAATGCAAAAAAATAAAATAAAGAAAAAACAAAATAAAATTAGTTAGTAAACATAAAGAAATTAATCAGGGATAATAATTCATTAATGAATCCTACCCTCACATGTTGGCTACTCGATTATGCTTTATCAAATCCTACCCAAACATAATATCTACCCCCATGCTTTGTTTGAACATGAAAAACCTATCCTCATGCTATCTAGTTTGCATGCTTATTCGAGAGAAAAAAAATATAACCACATGATTTCTAGTTCGTATACATTTATTTAGAAAAATAAAATTAAATGACTCAAAAAACTTTTCCTTGTGTACCCTCTTCACGGGACTCTTAAGGTTCGGGTTAGGCTATACCTAGGTTCGGATTCTAAGTTCACTATATGTTGGGTTCGGCTCTAAAGTAATAGGTTCTCGAATTGTCCTTGCCAGTGCCCTCCTTGGACTGCCGGACCCTCAATCCTAGCCCATCACATGCTTTTGGGATCAAGTTCAATTCGAGGGAACATACCTCCTTATGTCCGTGCAGAGATGAATACCATCACAAGGACAATAAGACGTCAGCTCCAGCAGCGATTCACTATCCCATACGGAGGTGAAAACCACACGAGGGAGTAGTTTCTCACTTCCACTTAAATCAGACAGAGCAGGGTTTTAACTCATGTTATGATAATGCAACAGTGCAGCGTGTGAGGAAAAGTGAAAAACACACAATCACACAACACTCAAATCCTTTTTAAGACACACAATTAATATGAAAACATTAGCAAACAAGTCAGTACAACTATTTAGTGATTAATCAAATTATAAACAAAAAAATTTAAAACCAAACAAGAGATCAAAACCCAAATTATAACGAATTTATAACTTTCATTTGCAAAGACAATTAATTAATCGACTATTGGACTGACTCTCTAAAAAGACCCCATCAGAGTCGCCAAGTTGCCAAAACAATTTTTTTTCGAGATTTTAAAAGCTACATTTTTTAGTTATTCTTTTTTATTTAATTTTTAATTCAAAGGTAGTGTGATTTTAAAAAAATATCTCATTTCGAAAAATTTGTGATTCCCTTTAAAATAGTAAAACGTATGGTTTGAGGAGTCACCACCAATCTTTGATTAGGGTGTGATTGATCACCAAAAAACATTTTTTCATTTTAAATAAATATTAATTTTAATTAAAACGACATATTTATGGTATGCGTTACCAAAATTCGAGTTTGGTAGTCGATTACACGTGAGGAACGATTAGCAACCCCACAACGCCCTAAATCGATACGTAGTCGATTAATTAATTGTCTTTTCATTGAAATTCAGAAGTTCAAATTTAATTTAGCCTATGATCCCATAAAACGATACTTTATAAATTTTAAAATGAAACCTAATAATATTTAATTATTTCTCATCGAGAAGAAACGACCCATCATACCTTGAGGCAATCAATTCTTACTTTAATCGAAATAAAAAAATATTATAATTCCATTATAATACTTAAATACACAAAATAAATTAAATTAAAAATTACCAATCTATTTTTTTACTTTTGTCTCATTTTTTTAGATTTTTACTCTCCTAAACTCTAAAATACTCTCACTTCTCTCTACAAACACCTATGTCCACCAAAAATCACTGAATTTTGGTTCTTCTTATTTTCTCATTTCTTTACTCGAAATACTTGGTATGTGGTGATTGTGGTTATGATTGGTTCTTGGTGATTATTGATTAATGATTAGCACTCTTTTATATTAGTGATTTTGGCTCCGAATTTGTTCATTCCCGCTCAAAATCGATTGGAAAAAAAGTTGCAGTAACAACTTTAAATGAGATACTAGAACATTATTGTTTTGGATATCTAATTTTTCCTCTTTTTTTTTTTTGATTTTTCTCATGTTGAACAGTTACCGGCGAGGCGACGATGACAGCGGAGGTGTGGAGATGACGACGGTGGTGTGATGAGGAAGATGAAGGGTCTGGAACGTGTGGTTCACGCGCCGGCGATTACTCTGACGCTGGTGGTGACGCGTCAGTGAAGGGAGGTTAACGGCCACATTTTGATGGAGTCATCATTGGCCATTGGATTTCACCCTGATCCAATTGTTGAAAAGCATTTGTGTTCGTTGGCATGGATCATTGACGTGGCATGATGAGAGCCCTTGGATAATCCACATAATTTTGTGTTTGTTTGACAAGGATCCATAAGATAAGAACCCTTGGATCAAGGTTTATCAATGGTAGAGATTGATTTGGTCTTTTGTCACATGGATTGGTGAAGTGGCCTCCTCAAAAGTAGCACCAGTAATGCTTTTATCTTATTTCAAATTTTAAAGCAAAATTTTCCCTCCCAAGGTTCAAAATCCTGCGGCACATGTAGGGTTTTAGGATTTTCTATTTTTTGATTTTTGATTTGTATAATAATATGTACATGGGCTAAAAAATGGACCTTGAAAAAATATAAAGGATGTTATATATTAAATAAAATGGACTTGATTTTTTATTGTATCTATTATTAATAAAAGAAAACGAAATTGACTAATATTTTTATAATATGGACTAATATTTTTTTAAATGTGGGCTTATACTTATTTAACATACTATATAATATGTACATCAAATCTTCATAATATGTATATGAAACACACTAAACTATATAATATGAAAAACAATATAATTTGGGACTATTTAACATGTACGCTTTAATATGAAAACTATATACTAAACACTTTATTTTTGAAAAAAATTATATACTATACGCTTTAATATGAAACTATATACTAAAACTCTTTATTATTTTTAAAAACTATGTACTAAATCCCATTATATCATATATTAAACAATATGGTAAATAAAAAATGACACGTCACCACCCAGATAAAAGGAATGATGACAACTGCTGCTTTTTTTCTCATTGACGTGAAATAGGAATGAAGAAAAGATAAAAAAACACCAATTTTATCCGGCTAACCCTTCTAATTTTGAGCTTCAGATCCTTCTGATTATGAACCCTTCACTCTCTGATAGATGTCAACTCTGAAATCCGAGTGAGCCTTCCTATATGAACTCCTCTAATTTTCCAAATGTCTTGGACATAACAGATGAGATCTCTTATATGAACCCTCAATTCTACCACAAAGATTCAATCTAGGTTGATCGAGTTCTCCTATATAAACTCATTCTTCTTGCAAAAAATGTTGATTCACCTCATTCTGTGATGAAATCAAGCAAAAAAATAATGTTGATCCAACTCTTTCTGTGATGGAATTAGGGAAACTGACGACACTGATCCACCTCTTTCTGTGATGCTGTCGAGCAAAATTGTGATGTTGTTTCACCTCTTTCTGGAATGGAAATGAGCACCATATTGACCCTGATTCAACTCATTTTGTGAAGAATCGAGCGAAATGGTGTTGATGAACTACCTCCTTATGTGATAGAGATGAGCAAAGTAGAGGTGGTGATCCAACTCTTTATGTGAAGACTCAAGCACATGGTTGTCATTGATCCAACTCATTCTGTGAAGAATCAAGAGAAAGGCTTTCACTGATCCAACTCCTTCTGTGAAAGGAAGAGTGATATGACAATTGTTGATCCAACTTCTTTTGCGAAGAATCAAACAAATTATCGATGCTGATCTACCTCCTTTTATGAAAAATAAGATTGCGCTTCAATTTTTGTAAAGAATTAAGCGAAGTGACACTGTTGATCCAACTTCTTCCGTGAAGAATCAAACAAAATGTTGACGATGATCTACCTCATTATGTGATAGAATCAAGGAAAATAAGATTATGCTAGTCGAACTCCTTCTGTGAAGAATCAATAAAAAGGATGACGTTGTTCCATCTCATTCTGTGATGGAAATATGCAAAATATTGATGTTGATTTACCTTCTTCTGTGATAGAATCAAGCAAAGTAGCAGTGTCGATCCAACTCTTTCTGTGATTGATTCAGACTTGCAAAATAACGCCATGTGTCACTGATATTGTTTTTGAAATACCCGAAGGTAATGACCCGAAGATCTTGAATTCTTTGCGAAAATCCACTAGAAATGAAAATGTGGATTAGTTCTTTGATGAAATCTTCTTCAACGCAAAATTGTAAACTGAAATGTTTTTAGTTTTCTTGAATTTCAACCGATAAATGTTTCTCTCTTGATGAAATAATTAACTATAATATTCTTCCTTCAAGACTATGATTATTCTGTAGATTGAGATTTTCTGTGTAGGATTCCCTCCATTTTCGAGGCTTTGAAATGTCTATTTCCTCTCAAAATGACGTTATCACGAATCTTGTCATTATTACAGACCTGCAAGAAATATGAATTTATGTGAAAAAAATGAATGTAATTAAATATATCTATGTAATGCGATGCATTTTTTTATGCAAATGATGTTCTTACGTATGCAGATATGTCGATTATCATCTTTCCCATCTTCAAAGTGGAAACACTAATCTTCCTTTGTAGACCATTTTCCTTTCAAGATATGCCCCAAGTATCAGCGTGGTAGCCTGTCAAACTCAAGTTCATATTTTATCAAAAAGCACTTTGTCACCTCATTTCTTCTCAATCCTCAAATCAGGGACATTGATCTTTCAACATCGATCATTTAGGAATATGCCCCAATAATCAATATGGTTGCAAAATCATTTAACCTTGTATCTTGTCATCTTAAATGCAATCATTGAAACTCTCTGGAAGAGTATTCTCTATCACGATGAAAATATGCCTTTAATTCTCACCATATATGGGTATCTTAATTCTTATTCTATCTTTAAACTTATTTGCCCTACAATAAATATTTCTTCATGACTTTATTACCAATTCATGAACGGATGGTTTGGTCTTCAATATTAGCTGATCGTACTCTACCCTTCACAATCCAAGTGGCGAGGTTAATCTTTGCTGCAATGGATCTCATCATCTTCTATACTTACTCAATTTGAATCTTGTTGCCCCAACATGATATGGGTCTTTATCAATAACCCAATGTGGGTTTTCTTTCCATGGCTTATTTTTACCCGAATGCCAAAATTGCCAACTTCAAATGGTCTGCTCCTCGTTCCATTTATCAACAACCACACTCTCAACTAGGTTGACAGAAGTGCCATTAAATATTCTCTTTTTCTCTTCTCTAAATAAACATTTGAACATCAAGGGCTTCTTTTTATGATTTCTCACAATCAAATGGACACATGCTTTGTGCTCTATCAAAAACTTCAAGCAAAATTGTCAGCTTCAATTGCAAAAATGCATTCTCATTTCCAAGCTTGCTCTGAAAAATGATCAATATATCTTGTACATGAATGCCTTGATTTTTTTGCTATGAATATGATACTAGAACATCCTAGACTAAACCAAAACCCTCCTTATCAAGGCGGTTATTTGTTTTCTTGTTTGCTATTGATTCTGAATGATGTCATAAAGAAGTTTGTAAAATTTATTCTCGAACCTTTTGATCTCTCAAACCTTGTTGTTTAAAAAATTCAGAGAATATCTTCATTTCTCTTGCACCACTTATTCTCCTTGTTCAGTCTTCTATCTTTGTCCCACTTCTTTATTTTGGACATATGAGACCAAAAATGAGCCTCCTCAACTTCTACAACCTCTTTTGTTCCCAAGAGATTGCAATGTTTGAAAATGTTTTTCCTTCTTTCCATGATTTTCTAGAATTCAAAAGAATTAAAGAATTTATAAAACAAAAACAGTGCCCCTTACTTCAAGCTCACAGTTGAAAAAAAATCATCAATTCAATGAATATCAAATAATCTCCAAATTTCCAAAAACAATTATAGCCCTTTGATAAGTGTTAAGATTGATAGGTTGGTTTTGGGTTGTTTCTTTACACTTTAAGGTATCAATCATCAAGATGTTCTTTTTCTTAGTCCTCGTGAACATTGTGGCATGCCCCTCTATCTTGTCTTAGCATTTCAACCAGGTGTGGAAAAATGACGCAACTAGCATATTCAATTGCTAGACCTTTTAGAGTACTTCTATTTTGGTTCTCTAAAATCTTCTATTTGTTCAAGCTTCATAGACTCTTTTAGAAAAGGTAGCGCAAAAATATCGGTCAAAATAGAATTCTTGAGAGCTTGTGTGCAATTGACTATAATAGGTATTTCTCAACTCCCTTAGTCCAGCTTCCACCTAAACTCATTTTAAACTTAAAGCCTTATTGTATTTATTTTATTCACTCTATTGTTCTTTTTTTTCTTTTGTTTTTAGATTTTTGTATTTTTTTCTCTCACCTTGAGGAATTCATCACGTCACAATTTGAATATAACCACTTCATGAAGCTCAGACTTACCTCAATAAATGCTTGAAATTATTTCCAAATTATCAACTTATTGCTTTCAGCAGAGTGACCCCATTTTATTACACTCACTTATTAACTTTTTGGGTTTTCAACTTCAAGATTTCTTAAGCTTATTGAGAAGAACATGTTATAGCTTGGGTGTCAATAAAACCTAGAGAATTTCATCTTTAGAATTCAATTTCCAAGCAACTGGCTTAAACTTAATTCATCCACTCCACCATTCCATCTGGGGAGATTATGATCATCATTGAACATTCTTAATAGAAATGTGATCTAATTATTTTTGCAATGTCATACACAAAAGATGGTCCATTTTGTCCGCTCCTATACATACCTAAATGTCAAACCCTTTGATTACTTGATCGTGG
This sequence comes from Hibiscus syriacus, assembly GCF_006381635.1. Classification (NCBI taxonomy): domain Eukaryota; kingdom Viridiplantae; phylum Streptophyta; class Magnoliopsida; order Malvales; family Malvaceae; genus Hibiscus; species Hibiscus syriacus. The sequence goes on from NW_024063533.1 coordinate 13,017,523, forward strand.
GAGGAGAAGATTATGTTCGACCTTGAAAGGGATGATGTTCAAGTGTAACTTCTAGAGTATGATCAAGGGTCGTGGTTTTACGATGATTTAGTCTTTTCACTTGTCAAAAACTATAAGAGAATTTCATTATATTCATTGAAATTCAAAAAGAAACTTATTTCATTGCTCGTAATATAAAAGTATCGTTTATTCGAAAAAAGAATTTTAAAATGTATGAAAAATAAATAATAAATGAAAAATAAATAATAAATGAAAACAAATTCAAACAAAACATGTTTCTTTCATGCAAGTGCAACTATGCTCAATGATTAGTGGACGAAGGTCTCTTCTACTTTCTCTAGAATGCCCTCACAATGCTTGCTCAACTAGATTCGAGATCATACCATTTAATGCCCCACTTGCCTCTAAAAAATATAAAATCAGTGTCCGAGACATACCAAGGGTTGCATCTATCGAATTTATCTTTTGGAATGAATGTGCATCTAGAGTCATCTTTGCTTCAACCTTTTTACTTTGATCTCTACTTGTCTTATCTCTCATTTCATCTTTCATCATCTTTCATCATTCTAAAGGTCACTTCTGTCAATTCTGCTTCATCTTTGCTATTTTAACACTATATTTCTTTTTATTCATCTTTTTAACCATGAGGCCTTGTTTTGATTTGGCTATGTTACACTCCATTATGCAAGGAATCATTCGAGTCTTAATCTCATATTCCTCTATTTTACACTTCTCCAATTCATGCTTAAGGGGATCTCAAATTTTTCCCTTAACGTTATTATATCCATCCATTGAACACCTCAAAGTTTTAGCTTGGATTCTATAATGACCTTTCTTATCAGACCACGAAGACAATTATTATTGAATATTATGCGGTGCGATCAACTTGTCTTTGAGCAATTCAGAGTATTTATTTTCACATGGGAAGAAGAATTGAGAGAATTGGGAATCTTGAGATAATGTCACTTCATATACCTTCCCTTGATAACCTGATAAAAAGTCAGAATGCGATGAAAAAGATCAATTATGAAGGCTCAGATCTTGATTTTTAATTTGTGGTAGGTTTTAATTTTGAATAGCAAATGCTTGCACTTTATATTCTTTCTTAGGTTAGCTAGCAAATGTTGAGCCTACAAGAAATCTAGGGTTTCTATCTTGGAAGCATGGTAACCCCTTTGTGATGAGGGTTTGAACCTTTAATCTCAAGGCCTTACAATCCTCTATAGAATGATTAAAGACACCAAGGTGATATCCACATGAAATCTTGGTACCATGAAAACTTGGTCGTTGATAGACATTAAACCTTTGCGGAATTGGTGCGAGAAGATGATTTTATAAGAGATAAGGTAACAAGTCTGAATATGATCGAACAATTGGGATAAATAATTCCGTATTGTTTTCATTCTCATTTATTTGGTCTTCTTCTGAGCCCCTCTTCTTCGAGTAAAGCGAACGTTTCACGAAGGAACATTCATTTACTTTTTCCCCTTTACCCAACATTGGTTCAATGGTGTTGTCTAAAACCATATCTGATTTCTGCAGTTGACTTGAATTATCTTGATCTTCAATGGGCTCTTGATCATTCGGTAATGTCATTTTAACCCCACAATTAAAATTCATACTCTCATTCAAAGTCTTTGCCTCTATTTGAACGGTGGGATTCTCTAATGGCTTTTCTCCATGAATGAAAATAGTCACCATGTTCATCAATTTGGACATTTGCTCTCTTAACTCGTCTTGAAATTCTTTTACTTGGTCACTCATCTCTTTTTGAGCTCTGACAAGTCTCTATTGTAGTCTCTCAATTCTATGAACCCACTCTAGTATCTCATTCATGACTCTTGATCTTTCTCTAGGTACAACCAGGGTTACTTATATTTGTTTTTGAGACCTCTGTCATAGAATCCTCCATGAGTCATTCTCATGTTTTCATGATTAATGCAATGAAGAAATTGTAAATAAATGTGATATAAATGATAAAATGTAAAGATGCAAATGTAAATGCAAATGTAAAAGGTATTGATTCCAGAGATGAATATCATAGAAAAAATTTCATTTAGCGACAAAAGTCTACATCAGTACAAGATAGCCCATTTTTACAGATGTGACTTCACTTGGATGCTCGATCTTGTCTTATTTCCCTTAATCAAAAAAATGGGTTTGTGTTCTGCCTCGTGACTTTTGCTTTGAAAACCATGCCCCGTTAGTGCTCTGTAGCTTCATGGGCTTATGTAACAGCTTCATTCGAAATATTATCTCTACCTCGGATCATGCCTATATGATATAAAGTTGAACGTCATTCTTTGATAATTAAAGGTGGAATAGTTATAGGCAAGATCCTATAGTTGCACCGTTGCTCTTATTGAAGGCTTCTTTCAAGACTTGGATATTGTCTGGTTTGATGTTGAATTGCATGTAATCCATCAACTTTAATATATGAACTCTAAGCTAGTTGTTTCATAGTTATCTCTAAGCTTCTATCGGCGCACATCTGTATATGCAACTACTTGATGAAAAAACTTTTTCTCTATTTATGAAAATTTTCCAATTAGATAGTCAACTGTTGACCAATACATTAATGTTATGATGATGAAAATGCAAATGCAAAAGGTGTTAATTCAAAAAGTGACCCCTTATAATATTTTTTATAAAACAACAAGGTTCCATATAACCAAAATAGTTCAAAAGCAAGCTTCAATCTTCAAGTTATCCCCTCCCCATGATTTGATGTTGCACTCTAAGTCGATGTTGAGCTATCTTTCGCCTTTGATAGCATTCTTTAATTTCTTGCTATGCTTTTTGGATTAGAGCCTTTTTCGTGGTCTTCATGTCTTTGTCAGGAGTTTTTTTTTTCTCATTTTAGCATCTGATTCTAAGATATCATATCAATCTTGATGTCTTTGAAGGAAGTTACATTAGCTTTGAATCACCTCACTCATTGGTTGACGTTCTTCGTAGATCTTCACATCATATTAAAAGTCTCTAATTTACTACCAGTTGAGAAACTCTTGTTTCAATATGAAAACCTTCCAATTTGGCCAATCACTTATGAATTAACACCTTTGATTATGAGATGAAAATGCAAATGCGAGGAACAAAGAAAAGAAAAATCAAGAAAACAAATACGAATATTAGTTAGTATAGGCAAGATAGATAAAAAAATTCAAGAACATGATAAGTCCTAAGCCACATGATTTTCTAGTTCACGTGCATTGGTTAAGAACATAAATGTAAATAAATGCTAGAATTGATTTCTCCTTTGTGTATAGTTATTAGGATACTGATAACTCCGTAAAAGGCCACATTTTGGGACCTTTTAACTTAAGTTATTGAATGTCTAAAGGCTCATTTAGGACCATATAGATGCATTTAGAAGCATTTAGTTGTATGTGGTGGATATCGGTTTTCCATGGCATTTTATTTTTACAGCGGTGCTGCTTTATGGGAAATGTACTTGTCCGATGATGTGCAGGTATTGAAAGCAAGGAGAAGAGGAACGAAATTGCCGTGAGATAAGAAGATTGCTGAGTTAAATAAAAATACCAAGTTTGAGAGGCATTTCGTGAGCGCACAAGGTGAAAGAAGATATTTTCCAGCCAGCTGTCCCCGACTCTCTGTGCCCTCTGCCCGAGAAATCCAGCTCGAAGATATGCCTGGAGGAATTGGTTCTGCAACCGCCGGTTCTGCTGATGACACCGTCTGACCCTGCAGATCTTGTCTGTCCTTGGGCGCCTGCGACGAGATTATGCCGGTCACTCAGCCAGCTACCCAGGCTGCATCATAGACTGTAATTCTTGACTCCTAAGCACTTGACCATGGTTTTTGGGGTTTCCTAGGATAGTTAACAACAAATCCTAGGATTTGTTTTCCCTATAAATAGAGGATGAAGCCATCTTGAAGAAGACTTTGGTTCAACCCAGACTTGAGCTTAAAAAGTTATAGAGAGAAGATCTCATTTTTCTCCGTTAATCCTACTTGCTGTGGCACTTCTCCTCGAAAAGCCGGAGGGAGTGGCGTCCTAAGCATCTGAGAGGAGCCAGTTCGCTAGGAGTAGTGCGTGGTGGCCGAGGGAAGCATTGGGCAGTGCACGTCGAAGGCTTTCTCTCATCCCTGAGTTCTTTACTTTCATATTTTGTTATTGGGTTATAAGGAACGAATGATACTTGCTTTGTTCTTGTTTATTTCGAACCCCACCATGAACTAATCCTATTTGGTGGGAGTTCAATTGGATGTTTAAGTTTTATTTCAATGAATGGTTTCTTTTCTTTGCTTTAATCTGTTTTGTTTATGAAACTTAATGCCTTAAGGTTGTAGTACCTACGAGAGTATCTTTTCCTTAGGAGGTCTTGAGGATTCGAGAGAATGCCTTGGCAAATTATCCTTAGTGTTTAAGAGAAACTAGGGAGGAACTACATAAACAAGGGGTTCTAGATAGTAACTAGGCCTAATCCACCTTAGAGATAAGGATAGGATTTCATTCGACTAAAAGGAGTTGTTTTTGAACGATAGGTTAGATGTTAATGCTGCCGCAAAAAGGTATTGCTGAGATATATCCTGTTATGTGGACCAATAGGATCACTGCAAGGGTTTACTCCAATCGGTTTTGCCAGAACATCTTTAACATGTCGAGTCCCTTACTAGAGATAGCATAGGGCACCTCAGTAAACTTTGTCGGGCAGGGTATGCATAGAAGAAATACCATTCAGAGAAATAGACTTAAGTTTTCCTTGTGACTCCTATCACTCATTTCCATTGTTGTTTGTCTTGTGAGGAAGCCAAAGTCCTATATATCTTAAATACAGGATTTACATTTTATTTTACCTTGGCATTTATATTTGTTCCCACGCATTACAATTTTATTTGCCACGACATATCCGATTACTACCACACCAGCATCATCCCATTTCCACATCAGTCATTCCATTTTGCCACAACATTATCATTTGTATATACCATCACTAACTTTACTTAGGTGACAAAGTAAAGTGCCTTGACAAACCTATTTGATTTTCCCAATTCCCTGTAGAGACGATACTCACTTATCACTGCATTACTTGTTTGATTGTGTATACTTGCACATATATCAGCACTCATTTTATAGTACCCACAAGAGCAAACAAGTTTTTGGCGCCGTTGCCGGGGACTTGACAATTGGACGTTAAATTGATTTGTCATAGCATTTTTATTTTACTTATTCATATTTTCTTTTCACTAAGCTTTCATTTTACTTTCCTTAATTTTTGTTCATCTGTTTATCTAGGTACATGACCAGAAGCAACCTTGAAGAGCCATTAGAACCGATTGATCCTGAAATCGAGAGGCTTTTTAGACAAAGAAGATGCACTCAACGTATAAACATGTATCAACTCAGAAATCAAGGCATTGGCCATGAGGAGGATCAGAATATCGGGGCAAATTTAAATACTGGGAATACAACCAGACCTCGTGCCATTCGTGATCACTTAAACCCGATCTTAGATGATTTAAATCCTAGAATAGTGGCCCCAGAAATTTAGGCAGCCCACTTTGAGCTCAAACCTGTCATGTTCAATATGTTAAATTCAATAGGATAGTTTGGGGGCATGCCAAATGAAGATGCCAGGCAGCATATTCGTAACTTCTTAGAGGTGTGAGATTCTTTTCGCCAACAAGGGGTGAAACGGAGATGTTCTGAAATTAAAGTTATTTCCGTACTCCCTACGTGACCGAGCAAGGGCGTGGTTGAGTGGCGTTCCCGCGGGTTCAATGGAGTCTTGGAGTGATCTGTGCAAAAAAATTTTGCTATGGTATAATCCTTCGAATATGAACAACCAATTGAGGAACGACATTGCTTCCTTCCGTTAAGCTGATGACGAGTCGATGTATGAATGCTGGGATCGATACAAGGCTTTGCTTCGTAAGTGTTCAAACCATGGTTTTCAAGATTCGACACAAGTGGTGATGTTCTATAATGGAGTAAACACACCCACGAGGATGATGCTAGATGCCTCTGCAAATGGGACGTTACTTAACAAATCACCAGCAGAGGCATTTGACATTCTGCATAAGATTGCCATTAATGATTATCAGTTTTCATCCATAAGGCTTGGAGCTGGGCGCAATTCACACGGAGCTTTCGAGCTAGATTTTAAAGATAACGTGTCTGCCCAACTTGCTACTATCACCAACATGTTGAATAATTTGCAAAGGCTAAGTGAGGTGAGAGAAGTGAAGGTAACTCATTCAGCATATTTATTATGCCACGACAATCACAATGAGAGTGACTGCCCAACCAATCAAGAATCCATCAACTTTGTAGGTAACTTCAATCGAAGCAAAAACAACCCTTATTCCAGCACAAATAATCCTGGATGGCGTCAACATCCAAACTTTTTCATGGGGAAATCAAGGAAACAACAATGCTCATCAACCAGCTCGACAACAAAATTTCAATGACTCCCAGGGATTTCAATCGAATATGCCATGGCATAATTCTAATAAGGGAGGGCCATCTTCACCAAACACAAGTTCTTTGGAAGCCACAATGCAAGAGTTTATTGCAACAACAAAAACAATGCAATACCGTCTGACCCTATAGATCTTGTCTGTCTTTGGGTGCCTACGACAGGATTATGTCGGTCACTCAGCAAGGTACCCAGGCTACATCATAGACTGTACTACTCAACTCTCAAGCACTTGACCATGATTTTTGAGGTTTTCTAGGATAGTTAATAACAAATCCTAGGATTTGTTTACCCCTATAAATAGAGGATGAAGCCAGCTTGAAGAAGACTTTGGTTTCATCCAGACTTGATCTTAAAAAGTTAGAGAGAGAATATCTCATCTTTCTCCGTCTATCCTACTTGCCGTGGCATTTCTCCTCGACAAGTCGGAGGGAGTGGCGTCCTGAGCATCCGAGAGGAGCCAGTTCGCTAGTAGCAGTGCGTGGTGGCCGAGAGAAGCATTGGGTAGTGCACGTCGAAGGCTTTCTCTCATCCCTTAGTTCTTTGCTTTCATATTTTGTTATTGGGTTGTAAGGAACGAATGATACTTACTTTGTGCTTGTTTATTTCGAACCCCACCATGAACTAATCCTATTTGGTGGGAGTTCACTTGGATGTTTAAGTTTTATTTCAATGAATGGTTGATTTGCAATGCTTTAATCTGTTTTATTTATGAAACTTAATGCCTTAAGGTTGTAGGTGCTACGAGAGTAGCCTTTCCTTAGGAGGTCTTGAGGATTCGAGAGAATGTCTTGGCAAATTATCCTTAATTTTCGAGAGAAACTAGGGAGGAACTGCATAAACAAGGGGTTCTAGATAGTAACTAGGTCTAATCCACCTTAGAGATAAGGATAGGATTTAATTCGACTAAAAGAAGTTGTTCTTGAATGATAGGTTAGATGTTAATGCTGTCGTAAAAAGGTATTATCGAGACATATCCTGTTATCTGGACCAATAGGATCACTGCAGGGGTTTACGCCAATCGATTTTGCCAGTGCATCTTTAACCTGTCGAGTTCCTTACTAGAGATAGCATAGAGCACCTCAGTAGACTCTGTCGGGCAGGGTAAGCATAGAAGAAATACCATTCAGAGAAATAGACTTAGGTTTTCCTTGTGACTCCTATCACTCATTTCTATTGTTGTTTGTCTTGTGAGGAAGCCAAAGACCTATATATATTAAATACATGAGTTACATTTTATTTTGCCTTGGCATTTATATTTGTTCCCACACATTACAATTTCATTTGCCGCGACATATTCGATTACTACCACACCACTATCATTCCATTTCCACATCAGTCATTCCATTTTGCCACAACATTATCATTTGTATATACCATCACTAACTTTACTTAGGTGAAAAAGTAAAGTTCCTTGACAAACCTATTTGATTTCCCCAATTCCCTGTGCAGACGATACTCACTTATCATTGTATTACTTGTTTGATTGTGTATACTTGAACATATATCCGCACTCATTTTATAGTACCCACAAGAGCGGACAGATACCTACTATAAAATTATGTTAGAGTTTTGGGTTGGGTGGATCTATGTTTCATTATATGCATGGTTTCTTTTCTAAAGGATAAGGTACTCAAAATTATCCTTGCTGCTACCCCCTTGGGCTAGTCAGATCCTCGATCCTCACCCATTACATGTTTATGGACCTAATTCAATTTCGAGGGGGAATATTTTCCTATGTCTTACAAGAGAAATAAATTCCCACAAAAACATAGGTACTTTGGACTCCGAAAGTTACCTGCTAAGTCTGTACAGAGAATATATCCTCACGAAGATGTCACTTTCACTCTCATTTAAAAAGGACATCTTGGGTATAGAGCTCATGTTATGAATAATGCACGTGTCGTGTGTGAGGAGAAATACTCAAACCTTTTACCACATAAGAAAATAAGAGAACCAGATATTTTAACAGTCTCAGGAAAATTCTAATATCTAAAAGTCACTAAGGTCAAACATTAGTACCATTGGTTAAAATAATTATAGGAAATAAGAATTTAAAGGAAATTAAAAGGAATAAAGGTTAAAAATATATTAAGAGGAAACTAAAAGGATAAAAAATGAAACAAAATTAAGTCTACTAATTTTTTTAGAAAAGATTTAGAAAAGTTTAGAGTCAACATCGACCTTTTGGGATTAGGTAGGTCAAAAACTTAAAATATGCCTTTTTAAGGATTTTAAATAATAAAACTTTAAAAACACACGATTTAGTCTACGATTTTAGAGATTATGGGTTCATGAGTCCATTAAGTTTGGGGAAGAATTAACACCTTACAACGTTTAAAATTGGTACCTTCAATTACAAATTTGTGTCTATACTAAAAATCTAAGAGTTTGAATATTTATTTAATTAGTGATCTTTTTATTCCCTAAATAAAATATTTTAACCTAATTAAAAGCTATAATTAAAAGGAATTAAACACATTTAGTGACTAAATTGCATTCAATTACAATGTAAAGAACTAGAATTACAATAAGACCATGGCTAAAATGCAAAGAATTAAAACATGAGTTCAAAAGCCAATCCATATGTAAAATAAATGGGTACACGCGAGTCACCTCCACAGGCAGGTCAGCCCGGCTGGCCATCATATATAATCATTTATTTGTCAACTAATTTTCTCTTTCCCCATTTTTTATCCTTGTCTCATGGAAATGATCACATGCGACAGCTTTAATATACTGTTAAAAAAAGATGCTTTAGATTTTGTTATTATTTAAATAATAAAATCGATAAAAAATTATTAAAAATATTATTATTTCTACCGATTTTGTTATTATTTGATATTTTACTAAAAATGTTAAAAAATATTGATTTTTAGATAAAAATAATATTATTTTAGATAATTTTTTACCTTTTTATTATTTAAATAATAATAAAACTGATAACAATTTTTTAGTTATATATTAAATTTGCCGCACTTAAGAATTTTCCCTTTGTCTCATTTTTTTAGATTTTTACTCACTCTTTAAACTCTAAAACCTCTCACTTCTCTCTACAGACACCCATGTCCACTGAAAATCACTAAATTTTGGATCAAACTCTCCTTGTTCTTCCATATTCTTCATAATGTTCATACAAAAAACCATCATTGATCTCCCACAAACACTAAAAATGCCTCGAAACATGTTATTTTTGGCAAAATACCCAAAATCCAAGAACATTTCGAAGAACAAACCTAATGTTCGTTCATCTGCCCCAAACATAATTCTAAACCCCAAAATTCAATAGAACCTTTCCCAAACTTCTCATCCTAAATCACACTTATCCAAACCTGAAATCTACCACTCGGTCGGAACACCAACCACAAATCCATACCTTCTCCGACCGATGACCATTGCATCAACGTCGGCCACAAAAAAAATCACTCGAACCAATAATGAAATAAAAATAAAGAGGGATCTCATCTTCAAGCAATACTTTATCTGATCTTTGAACCCCAATGATGGCTAGCTCCTCCTCCGACGGTGAGCTTTTCTTACTCTCTCATTTCTTTACTCGAAATACTTTGTATGTGATGATTGTGTTGATGATTGATTCTTGGTGATTATTGATGAGCACTCATTTATATTGGTGATTTTGGCTCTGAATTTGTTAATTCCCACTCAAAATCAGTTGGAGAAACGGTTGCATTAACAACTTTGCTTTAGATAAGATGCTAGAACATTCTTGTTTTTCATATCTAATTTTTCCTATTTTTTGTGATTTTTCTCATGTTCGATTGGTGACCGGAACGGCAGTGGTATAGCGACAATGACGGTGGTACGACGAGGAAGATGAAGGGTCCAACGCGTATGGCTCAAGCGCCAACGAGCACTTCGACGCCAGTGGTGACGCGCCAGTGAAGGGAGGTCAACGGTGACCTTTTGATGGAGTTATCATTTGCCATAGGATATCACCCTGATCCAATGGTTGAGAAGCAATTTTTTAGCATGGATTAATAATGTGGCATTATGGGAGCTCTTAGATCTAACTTTTAATCAATGATCCATATTATTTTGTGTTTGTTTGACAAGGATCCATAAGATATGGACCCTTGGATCAAGGCTTATCGTGGTAGAGATTGATTTGATCTTTTGTCACATGGATCGGTGATGTGGCCTCCTCAAAAGTAGCACCAATTAATTCTTGTCTTATTTCAAATTTCAAAGAAAAATTTTCCCCTTCCAAGGTTCAAAAACGACAACACGTGAAGGGTTTTTGGATTTTTCTCTTTTTTAATTTTATTTATTTATTTAATAATATGTACATTGGCTAAAAATGAGCCTTCAAAATTGTAAAGGATGTTATATATTTAATAAAATGGACTTATTTTTGTATTGGACCTATTATTTATAAAAGAAAAACAAAATGGGATAATAATTTTATAATATGGATTAGTATTTATTTAATGTACTATTATTTTTTAAAATGTGAGCTTATACTTATTTAACATACTATATAATATGTACATTAAAACTTCATAATATGTATATGAAAAATATGACACACTAAACTATATAATATGAAAACAATATAATATGAGACTATATAACATGTACTATTATATACTATACATTTTAATTTGAAAACTATGTACTAAACTCTTTATTTTAAAAAAAACTATATACCATACACCTTAATATGAAAACTATATCCTAAACACTTTATTATTTTTTGAAAAAAATATATACTAAAGCCCATTGTATCATATACTAAACTATATGATATATAAAAAATGACACGACACTGCCCGAATAAAATGGGTGATGACAGTAAACAATATCCATCATATGATAAATATTATAATAGTCATGTCAATATAATAGATTTGGCTCTTCTCAATTCTTTACAATGACATATAACATAAAGGTAATATAAAATGCATGATTTACCACTCATTTCTCTATTCTGGAAGCTTACACTATCCTTAAAGAATTATTTTTTTGTATTAAACTACAAATTGAAATTTGATTTCGTTTGTTTCATAAGAAACTAGTTTCAAATATGAATTCAAAAGTATAAATTAATCTTTATAATTCAACAATTTATGGTGAATTTTCTAATCAAATTTCCATAATCTATTTTGAGCAAAATCTACTGTCATGGTTTCAAACCTATTATCAGTAAAAAAAAATACATATATTTTAGTACACACATTGAAATCAATATATGTTTGTTTTAAACAAAACTAAATTGACATACAAATACGTCATAAAATTCACCTTCTAATCATTTTTATAGAATTTGAGGTGATTTTTTAATCTATTGTGATGATAAAAAATCTAGGCAGATTTCAATATTTTGCATCATTAGCTTATTCGCTAATTCTATTAATCTTATAAATAAAATTTATTATAAATACTTATATCAAAAAGTCACATAATATTCAAGAGTCACTTCTTATCATAGTAAATCATTCACTGGCTCATTGCAAGCCAATGTTTCCACTTTAACATAAATACGTCGTAAAATGCACTCACCTCGATAATTTAAACCTCAACCATAATGTAATCTTCCCAAAAGCTTTATAAGTACTCTTTTCATTTCCCTTTTATTCCAGTCACCTCAATTGAACGTGGATGGTTCACACGCATCAATTGCACAATAATTAAAATCAAATATATATGTTATAATCCATTCTAACCATACGTACAAATATAAAGAATTTTCTAAAAACTCTTTTGATCATTGATTATAATTAACTATACTTCATACTCTTCAAATTAACCTTAACTTTTATAATTTCATCAAAACCTTAATTTCTCTTTTCTAGGGTTTTTAAGGGTCAAGTTAAGGGTTTTAACATTTCAACTCCAAATTCAATAATTTTACCATCAAAATAAAGCTTATATGTGGAGGAACAACATGAACACTTCAATTTCATCAAAACTCTATATTCCTAATTGAAAAGACAAATAGCTAAATATACAATAGTGTGTTAAGACTTGAATTTTTTCTTGAAACAACATTCTAAAGCTTATACAACCTTTAATCCTTCATGAAAAACATCAAAAACAAGTTTGATTAGTTTTTTCCTATTTTTTTCTCTTCATGGCCAAATGTTATATAGCAATATATACTTTAAATTCATTTCAATCAAGCATGAGAAAGCTATATAATCAATTAGTCCTTCAAAATAAAGGCTTGATCGAATTTAATCCACAAACCCTAATATTTCATTCTTTAAATCACATAGAATATACCAATCAAAACCATGAATTAATGCTACCAAATTAAAGAGAATTCAAAGAAGAACAAAATTATATTTCATGTCCAAATCCTAATGCTTGAAAATCAATGTAAAACATACCTTTTCATTTTTTAAACTTCACGTTAATGAAAAAGAAAAGTCTAAAACCCCCAGACCGTTGCGGGTGAACCGATCTGATCCGATGTGTCATATTAGGGCCACTGGAGTGTCCCACCGTAAAAATAGTGAAAATTTTAAAACTTTTATTAAACATGTAACTCATAAAATGATTTATCAGTATTCAGAAATAAAACATGTTTTCAGACTCATATATAAAAACAAAATACAACCTACATGCCCCCTAATCACATGTACCATACTCTGCAAGCAACGCCGGAAGAACTCCCTTACTGATGTTGATAGATGTATTGGTTCAATCCTTTTAACCTGAAAATGGTGAGTAACAGAGTGAGCTTTAGGAAGCTCAGTAATACAATACTACTAGTTGATGCTACAGGACATGCAGATACATGGAAATCCATATAATTTCCTTATTGAAACAGACATATATCGGTTTTCGGAATAATCTAGGGTTCCACTGGTAGATCATCGAGTAGAAGCCATGAATATATCAGTTCATAAGAAGCATTCATAGTATCACATTTTCAGGAGGTCGAATAGGATGTCTAGTGTGTTCCAATCAAAATCAGTAAAAAGATATAAATCTTTTAAAACCATAGTAGAACCCTCTAACCAAACTCCATTATGCAGTTTACCAGAACTGCGTCTGTAGGGCTTACCCTAAGCACACAGCAAAAAGGGGGCCAACCTAAGGATATGCCTTGGGGCCTACGTCCGTAGGGCTTACCCTAAGAACACAACAAAAGGAGCCAACCTAAGGATATGCCTTGGGGCCTATGAGCCTACCTAAGGGTATCCTTAGGTCCGTAAGGGATTACCAGCTGAATCAGGGTTGTACCTCCATATCCCATAATCCTACCCATATAAAATCTAATAGAAATTAGTTTTAGCCGTAAATCATAATATATGGATCGTGATCTAGTAATATGTCATAATTGTGATAATGAAGTAAATCATATAATTGATTTCCACCTTTACAACATAAGTAGTTCCATGATTAACCTAAGAGTGTGCCTTGGGGTCTGAGAGCCTACCCAAGGATCACCTTAGGTCCGTAAGTATTTACCAGCTTGATCAGAGTTGTACCTCCATTATACCCATATAATATCCCAATAAAACATTTCGAGTATAACCAGTGAAAACATAAAACCATTAATTTCAATTATTCCATAAATCATGAACAATTCATATTTTTTTGATGAAAACCGTAATCAGAGATCACATACCATGTTGCCATGGTTCATAAACCAGTAAATCAATATTTTCTTTAAAAGTCATTTCAAAACATATAAAACTGTCATGTAGTACATGTGGAACACACTAGATTATCCAAGTATTTCTCAGAAAGAATTGGTAGTTATCAAAATGGATAACATTAAACTGATGTAATTTGATCGGATTCCAGGAACGAGGTCCTATTAAAAGGAATTGATTACTAACTGATCTAATCAGACATTTAAGGTTGATACTTTAGAATCCCACTATGATTCATGTGCTTCAGGAAAATATTTAGGAATCTTTATACAGAATAGTTCTATATTCAGATTTACTGAAAGTGATTCCATTACCCAAAAAATTCATGGGTATTCAAGAGTATACATTGAATTAATAGGATTTCAATCTAATTGAAACAAATTGGATATTCAAAATCCTTTGCATCTGAGATACTTGCGTGTTCAGATATGACCGGAGTGATTTGAGCTGATAAGGGAGAAACGAAGATTCAGGACATTTGCCATTTATATTGACCGATCTGATTGTCAAACAACTCCCAGAACTGTCTATTAACTGGTCAATTCATTGCCCTTCCATGCTATTCACTCTTTAATACCAAATATTTTTGTCCATAAATCATCTTCAGAATCATCTTTGAATAGATCTTAAGGAAACGAACAGATATTCCAATGATCTTTAGGTCATTTATATATTGTAACAATATCATGAATTGTAGACACACTTAATTCTTGGTTCATAACCCATAAGGACAGTGCATCATGCAAGTTCATTGGTGTTCCTAGACTCATCCATATCACTTACTAAATCCTCAGTCATTAAGGTTACTTCAGAGTTTTCCCGAGTAATTTAGACATCTCTAAATTTCAGATACACAGTGTACTTTCGTTCAGTTCAATTTGGTCATATAATAAAGTCATTTTGGTATTCATGGTTGATTTGTCTCACTAATATGCACTTCTTAATATCGAATGTGCTATAGAGTTGAGCTAAGTTGAGTACTCTAGAATTATCATCAATCAAAACTTGATGAGACGAACAAGCTTTCAAGTGGTATCTATGTCATTCAGGTCCTGACATAGCATTAGGGTTGGTCAACCTATTTAAGATGTGTTCCATAACTTTTAAGGACAATACAACATCCATGTTTATTTGGATTCCTTAATTAATCTAAGACATTTACTTATTCTAGGCCATAAAGGTATTTTGGTCATTTTGGTGCTCAACATTATTCAGTCATTTCAGAGCTTGAGGATATCCAATCATTCATGGGCTTGGTGATATTTTTGGGTCATTTTCATTCCAGGGGTACTTTGGTAACTTTACAGATCCAAAATATTTCAATCATTTCTTTCAGTCCGATCGTATTATTTAATTAAAACTTCTAGTATATTGCACAAGCTATCTTGGGGTTAGAACTCGATTATCCAGATTTTCTAAGTAAAACTAGCATTTTCTATGCACATTAGTAGTTCCATCGTATCAATATGTCTTTTCAAAGTTATTATCCAACTTCCAGAGACAATTCTTGTATTTTTACAACAAAAAGATATTTTCATAATTTTACCTAACCAAAGTATTCTCATAATTTCTCATCCAAGTACCTTTTAATGACATAAATTATAATTTACAAATCCAGGGATTGATTGCTTTATCACTTAATCACATAACTTGCAATTCAATAGAGTATTAACCAATTTATCGCTTAAAACCATATTTGGTTCGAGTCCATCCATAATCAAACAGTCATATTAGACCAATCATATACATCCATGCATTTATCCATTATCAACATATTCCATAAAGCATGCAAAGAGGAAGTAAAGTATTACCTCAATTTCCGTGCCCCACCTATCGAGCATTTAAACTCCAGTCGATTGCCCTCGATCTTTAATTCAACTTCCAATAATTCCTTAGATACATAACAACATAAATTTCATCAGAAATAGAGCTTAATTATGAAAAACGGATCGAATCGGGTGATTAATAAGTGAAAACCATCTTACTGGGTTCGAATTTGGCGAAATGGACCTAAAAAATGGACTCAGGACGTCGAAAAACGTCAGGATAGGTGTTCCTAAAAAAAGTCAACGGTCAGTCAACGGTCAACGGCTTGGGTTGGCTCGGTTCGACGACACGGCTCGGTCAAGATCAGTCCAGCCGGTTTAGAACGTTCTAACCGATCAGATCAGTTTAGCCTACTTTCTAGGCTTCCAGACGAAATCCACTCGCAGGGCGTGGCAAAGAGGTAGTAAAGCATTACCTCAATTTCCATTATCAACATGTTCTACAAAGCATGCAAAGAGGTAGTAAAGTATTATCTTAATTTCTGTGCCCCACCTATCGAGCATTTAAACTCCAGTCGATCGCCCTCGATCTTTAATTCAAGTTCCAATAATTCCTCGGATACATAACAACATAAATTTCATCAAAAACGGAGCTTAATTGTGAAAAATGGATCGAATGGGGTTACTAATCAGTGAAAACCATCTTACTGGGTTCGAATTTGGTGAAATGGACTTCAAAAATGGACTCAGGATGTTGAAAAATGTTAGGGTAGGTGTTCCCAAAAAAAGTCAATGGTCGGTCAAAGGTCAACTGCTTGGCTCAGCTCGGCTCGACGACTCGGCTTCGCTCGGTGTCTCGGCTCGGCTCGATCAAGATCAGTCTAGTCGGTTTAGATCATTCCAGCCAATTAGACTGGTTCAGCCAACTCCCCAAGCTGCCAGACAAAACCCACTCGCAAGACGTGGCGCGTGTGGCGGCTCTGGCCGTCGGTTCGACGTGAAATTTTCCAGATTTGTAGATCGACAACTCGGGAGTCTTGTGCAAGTGTTATTTTTAACCAAAACAAAATAGATTGTAGAATTTTAAAATGTACCAACTTATCTGACAATGATCGGAGAGTGAGGACGACAGAGCAGCAACGGTGTGACGATTTTGGTCGGGTTTTGAGTGCACGGTGACGGTGAGTCCGATGGTTAGGAGGTATGATGAATGGGTGGCCGGATCGACCAAAATCGATGGAAAATCAACAACGATCTATTTAAAACCGACGAAGCTTCAGGTTGAGTTTTACGACGAACGACGTCGATTCACTACGGAATAAATATTGAGTTTTGTTCACCATTCGATAGTGAGTCTATTGGTGGTTTTGGATTGATGAAAGATGGTCGGATGGTGGAGAATCGAAGCTTTAAATTTAGGTCTATAGGGAAGAAAATTGGTTTAAAGCATATGGGGAAAACCATATTACACGGGGGATGGGAATTTATCTTTCAACATATAAGAAAAATGGGTAAATTCAGGACTAAGTCCCTAAATTTTTTGAAACTTCAAAATTAATTATAAGTTTCAAAAATTTATAATTTGACCCCTAAAATGGGGTGTTACAATTCTCCACTCCTTAAAAGAATTTCGTCCTTGAAATTCATTCATGTCACAGAATTACAGAAATGAAACTTCCATCAGTTCTTTCATATCTTCAAGTAACTTTTACAGAAGTACGGGTCCTCTACTAATCTTTAACCAACTGAGTATACATTTTAGTCAGATCTTTCCCTCATTCCAATAAAAGAATCAGAATAGATTTATCCTTGTGGAATAAAATCAACCTTTGCTATGAGGTTATGTTCATAGAGCAGTAGTATATCCCAATTTCATTTGCGGAGTCAGGTCAGAATTTCTCGAATGAGTAACTCTCACTTTACTCGTGAGGTACTTTACAGAGTTTAGACAGACGTTATTGGTATTCCTTTATGCAACGGTAGAGCCCTAACGGATAGAAAATTTAGGTTAGCTCGTTACAGAGAAGGACTCGATCTTGGAGTTCCAGCTCAGAGAGGTACGAATGTAGTCTAGGGGCATGTACTGATTATACATCTTTTGACATTCGATCGGCCGATCTATCTTGAAAATTTTAACTCAACCTAAACTCTAATACCACTAAATGTAACACCCCCAGATGGTTACGGGTGACCCGATCTGATCTGAGGTGTCACATTAGGGCCACTGGAGCAACCCACCGTAAAAATAGCGGAAAATTTAAAACTTTTATTAAACATGTAACTCATAAAATGATTTATCATTATTCAAAAATAAAACAGGTTTTCAGACTCATGTATAAAAATAAAATACAACCTACATGCCCCCTAATCACATGTAACATACTCTGTAAGCAACGCCGGAAGAACTCCCTTACTAATGCCGATATCTGTACTGGTTCAATCCTTTTAACCTGAAAGGGTGAGTAACAGAGTGAGCTTGGGGAAGCTCAGTAATACAATACTACCAGTTGATGCTACAGGATATGCAGATACATGGAAAGCCATATAATTTCCTTATTGAATCAGACGTATATCGATTTTCAGAATATTCTATGGTTCCATTGGTAGTTCATCGAGTATAAGCCATGAATATCTTAGTTCATAGGAAGCAATCATAGTATCACATTTTTAGGAGGTCGAATAGGATGTCTAGTGTGTTCCAATCAAAAAAAGTGAAAAGATATAAATCTTTTAAAACCATAGTAGAACCCTTCAACCAAACTCCATTATGCAATTCTCCAGAACTACGTTCATAGGGCTTACCCTAAGCACACAGCAGAAAGGGTGCCGACAAGGGCTACAAAAATGAATTTTTCTTAATGAAACCAGCTGTTGTAGGTGGGATTAGGAATGACAGTGTCATTTTTCATAATGATTTTAAGAGGAGCAGGATTATAACTTTCAAAAAGGTTTTTTTCGAAAAGGGGGAAAGGGTTCTTGCTTCGAAATAATTTTTTATGATTGGTTAACGATAAATGTGGTTTGAGGAGTCGCTACCAATCTTTGATTAGGGTGTGATTGTGCACCCAAAAACATATTTTCCATTTTAATAAAATATTAATTTTAATTAAAACAACAAACTTGTGGTATGCATTACCAAAATTTGAGTTCGATAATCGATTATGTGTGGGGAAGGATTAACACCCCACTGCACCCTAAATCGATACCTAGTCAATTAATTAATTGTCTTTACAATTAAATTTATGAGTTCCAGTCTAATTTGATTTAAGATCCGCTAAAAATAATATTCTTTGAATTTTATGACGAAATATGATAATATTTAATTATTTCTTATTGAGAAGAATTGATCTCTCATACCTTAAAGCAATCAATTATTACTCCAATTGAAATAAATAAATATTAAAATTTCATTCTAAAGTTCATTATTGATTAAAAATAACAACACCCAAAATAATTTTAAGAGAGAAGACGATAATATTTAATTATTTCTAATCAAGAATAAATGACCTCTCATACCTTAAAGTAATCATTTATTACTCCAAACGAAATGAAGAGATATCACTATTCCGTCTTAAAATTCAATATTGATTCGAGTGAAAACGATAATATCTAATGATTTTCAATCGAGAATAAATGACCTCTCATACCTTAAAGTAGTCATTTATTGCTCCAATCAAAATGAATAGATATCACTATTCCATCTAAAAATCAATATTAATTCGAGAGAAAACGGTAATATCAAATTATTTTCGATTGATAATAAATGACCTCTCATGCCTTAAAGCAATAATTTATTACTCCAACCGAAATGAAAAGATATTACTATTCCTAATATCGATTCAAATGTTATTATTTCGAAAACCCATCAGAAAAACACATGCAAAAATAAAACAAAATAAAAGCATTTATCAAGAAAGTATAATTAATTATTTATTTTACCAATATTTAATGAGAATAAGGATGTTCAATTATTTAAATATCTTGAGACGAGACCTTATATTCGATCTAATAGTCTTCTCTCGATGAATTTAATTAAAAGAACATGATATTTTTCCCAATATCCAAATTTTAAAATGAATTCAATTTAATTCGTGTCACTAAATGGGATATACTTTCGTTTTAAAATTATCGAAAGTAACTTTCTTATACGTTAGGATAGTCACTTTACGACAATCTTAAAATGAACGAATATTACCCTTAGTCAATTTATTTCGATTCAAGTCAAGTGATGCTTATGAAGGTATCAAGCAAAATTAATTAGGACTAAAATGAACCAACATGCAAGAAACATGCAAAAATTAAAATAAAATAAAAATAAGACTAAAACATAAACAATCAAACCATCATGCCAAAATTAAAATAAAATAAAGTATAAAAGTGACTAAAATGAGCATTTTTAAATATTGAGTGCTAAAATTACAAAGTATAAAAATAAATAAAACGTAGGGCTAAATTAAAATAAATTAAAATTGTATGGACAAATTAAAATAAATATAAAATAGATTCAGGTTTAAAATATAAACATGTAGAAACTACAGGGACTATTTCCTAAATATTCCATTTTTTCTAGCCTAAAATATACATTCGAAATAAAAAGGGGAAATTACCAAGTCAGTGCACAAGCATTTCCAAAAAAAATTAAATAGCCACTACATATGACCAAAATACAAAACACATATAAATATAGAGGGACCAAACAACAAATAACCCTAAAAATACATATCATGCATAAAAGTGGGTAAATTACAAAAATAGTCCCTACAGGTGACTAACATACAAAAACAAGGCTAAACTAGGGGACTAAACAACAAGTAATACAAAAATTACAAAGCACAAACAGAAATGGGTAGATTATGAAAACAACCCCTACACATGACCATTATGTAAAAACATGCGTAAATTAGGAGGACCTAAGAACAATTTTCACTAACTTGTTCTATATAGTATATTTATTTTTTTCTCATTTCAACCGGTTTCTTAAAAAATTGCTTTTCTTTTTTCTCTCAAATCCCTTCGGCCGGCCAATATGTAGGTCGCCTCAAGCCACCTTCGACCGTCGTACATGGTGGCCAAAATTTTGAAATTTACCCAAAATGGCCTAAAACTCTATATCCACAACTATAGACCACTAATCGAGGCTAAAACCACCAAAAAGCCCTGAAAACAAACCCTGAATGCTCGGCTTCCACGAGCTATGGTTGCCGCGAAGATCTCCCCACAACTCAGGTAAACCACTCGACTCCTTTGTTTCGGTTTTACATGCAAAGTGTTTTTTCTTTGTTATCCTTTTTCTTATTTCGAACACAAAAAAATGAAATGAAAAAATGAATACCTTCAATGTTTCTTTCTATTGCCTTTGAAATTGGAAAAAAATAACCTTTTGTACATTTTTTGTTTTGGGTTTTATAAGCCTATTTTTACAGAAAAATGTTTGTGTATGGTGCTTGTTTGATTTGGCCTTGCTTGTGTGTTGATTTGGTTAATCTGACAGTGCAGGGGCTTCAGTTGGTGGCAACATCGGTGGCGGAGATTGGGTAAAACAGGCAATGACAGAGGCTCAATATGGACTGTTGGATGGGTCTAGATCGTGCGACTGAGATGAGTGTCGGTGCCAAATGATGGTTTCTCGAAACTCTAATGATTGAGGCGTGTGGACCGTTGGATCTGATTTGATCTAACGATAGAGAAGCTTGAGGTGCTGTGACCAAAGGGGGAAACCCTAACCAAGTTTGGGCTCCAGAATAGGTCCTGCTCCTATTGGGCCTCGGATCTTGGGTGTAATTGGGGTTCTAGGCTAGTTACTTATATTTTGGGCTTAGGGTTTATATAAACCTATAGAAATAAAAATTTATTAATAATAATAATATTATTAATAATAATATTAATAATAATATTAAATAATAATATAATAATAAAGGGATGAAATCGAGTACCGACAGCTGCCCCTCTTTGCCCATTCTTGTGTTAACAAGAATAACGCAAAGATGAAGAGATAATGAGTTTTTGTCCAGTCGACTCCATACTTTGAAATCTGACGATGGATCTGCTCTACTGTTTCTTCATGGTAGATCAGATCGAGAAACATTGATTCATTCCACTGTTTGTTAGGGAAGTTTGAATTGAGGTAGACTTATTCCACTGTTACTCAGGGAATATCAAATCTTCAAAGAGAGGATTTGTTCTGCTTCTTCTTGAGGGAAAATCAGATCTGGGATGTTAATTTGTTCCACTGTTACTCAGGGAAGATTGACTCGAGTTTGACTTGTTGTTATTCTTTTTCTTGAGGGAAATCATATTTAGGGACGTTGATTCATTCCACTGTTACTCAGGGAAAATTGAATCGAGGCATATTTGTTCCACTGTTACTTAAGGAATATCAAATCTTGAAAGAGATGGATATGTTCCGCTTCTAAAGGGAAAATCAGATCTGGGGTCGTTGATTTATTCCACTGTTATTCAGGGAAGATTGAATCGAGGTAGACTTGTTCCACTATTACTCAGGGAATATCAAATCTTGAAAGAGAGGGATATGTTTTGCTTCTTCTTAAGGGAAAATCATATATGGGGACGTTGATTCTTTCCGATGTTACTCAGGGAAGATTGAATCGAGGAAGACTTGTTCCAATGTTACTCAGGGAATATCAAATCTTGAAAGAGAGGGATATGTTTCGCTTTTTCTTGAGGGAAAATCATATATGGAGACGTTGATTCATTACGCTGTTACTCAGGGAAGATTGAATCGAGGAAGACTTGTTCTGCTGTTACTTAGGGAATATTAAATCTTGGAATAGAGGGATCTGTTTCGCTTCTTTCTTAGGGAAATTCAGATCTGGGGACGTTGATTCATTCCACTGTTACTTAGGGAAGATTGAATCAAGGAAAATTTATTTTTCTTGTCTTCAAGAATATCAAATGTGAAAATTAAACATTCACCCTTGTTAGTATGTCTTTCAGGATTTGAAAACATCATACCTAAAAGTCTTGGGAGGATAATCTTTCGAAATCAATTTCTCCTATGAGAGCTTCTCTTGCCACCACTAAACATGGAAATCTGAATGGGTTACTTTTATGTTGGGTCCTTACATCTCTATCCTTTACTTTTGAAGAACATGTAAGTACTTAATTGCATTTATCATTATCATGCATTTTTATGCCATGATCCTATTTATGCCATGATCCTATTTATGCCTAAAATGTGTGCAATGGTGCAGTTCTTTTTAGGATATTTTCTTTTCAAACGAGAACTCTCTTTTGTCAATGGCCTTGTAATTCAGTCGAATTTGGGGCAGAAAAATCAACAACAATTCACCCTGACTGACAACTCTGGTCAGACACTCTTTGGTTGAAAGTGACTCTGATTCTCTTTACTCTTTAACTCAGGAGCTTCTCATGACCACCTACTTGATCGATTACCAAACCTCTTAGATTATCCCACCTTGCTGAGCTTTTACGTGTAGCCCAAGGCTTTAACTTCCTGTAGAACAATATAATATAAGCCACATGCTAAAGCCATTTTTATCTTCGGAATACTTGCACTTTTTCAAAACTTTTTGTGCAATAATACATGATGATCTCATGTTTCCCGAGTTAATCTACATGTTTTTTATTTTCAATTAGGATTCTTGCAATATGGTTTTAACAAGAAAAAACCTCTTTCTTATTTATATAAATAAAGAGTTTTTAGGTAAATACATGACAAACTTTTAACTGGAATGATTAAAAGAAAACACAATAGGCATCCTTATATATATCAATAGGATGAATACTTTTGAACTGGCACGCTACAAAATGACTCGAGTCTAGCTTCTATTAAAGGGATCTTGAGGACTGTGACACTGCGCAAGGGTGTAAAGTTCCCCATATGCTACCGAATTCCCAAAATGTTGGATGCCATATACCAGTATTTGAATCTCATTTACTTTCTAGTTATCCAAGCCTTTTTTTTATTTCATGTCCCAGTATTTGAATCTCATTTACTTTCTAGTTATCCAAGCCTTTTTTATTTCATGTCCTAACCCTGACCACTATACATGAATTCAGAATTTAAACAATTCTCAACCAGCCCTTTTTTGTTTTAAACTTGACTCCTCCTTTGGTTTCATCATATCTTTTTTGGGTTTTCATCTTGAACCTCTTTTTGTTTATTCTCTTTTTATTTTTTCTTCTTTTCTTTATTTTCTCTTTTTTTATTTTTTCTTTTCATTTTTCATTCATTCTTTATTTTCCTTTTTTTTTCTTTTTTCATTCTTCAGGCGAAGTATTTCTTGACAGCGTTAGAATTCATAGGGTTTGGTAACTCTGGTCAATCCATCTTGATGAGGATCAAAGCTCATCTAGAAAATACCTTCTTTACAATATAGGGTCCTTCATCCATTTACCTCGAAAGTCTTTCTGAATTGGTAAAATCTTTCTCAGTACCACATATCCTTCCTGAAACTCTTGTGGATGAACCTTCTTGTTATGTGCCCTCATTATATGTTCCTGGTACATTTTCCCATGACAGATAACTTTTAATCTTTTCTCGTTGATCACATTTAACTGGTCATACCTAGTTTGTACCAATTCTACTTCATATAGCTTAACCTTTGATAGCACTCAAAGTGACGAAACTTCAACCTTGATAGGTAATACGACCTCCATTCTATAGACTAAAGAAAACAGAGTTTCCCCAGATTACGTCCTTACTGAAGTTTGATAGGCAAACAGAGAAAATGGTAACATCTCATTCCAGTCTTTATATGTCTTAGTCAGTTTCTCTATGAGCCTCTTAATGTTTTTATTGGCTGCCTCTACTTCCTCGTTCATCTTTGGGCGATAAATGGTGGAATTATGATGTTTTATATGGAACTGTTTACATAGTGATCCCATCAACTTATTGTTTAAATTCAAGGCATTGTCGGTGATGATCCTTTTTGGTAACCCATATCGACAGATAATCCTTTTCTTTAAGAACCCGAGTGATATTTGCATAGGAAGCCACTTTTACCCACTTAGTGAAGTAGTCTATTGCCACCAATATGAAACGATGACCATTGGAACCTTTGGGCGAAAATTGACCAATAATATTTATGCCCCACATAGAGAATGGCCACGGAGCAATCATTACGTGCAATGGTTGAGGAGGGGTATGGAGCTTGATTCCATAAATCTGGTATTTGACATTTTCTGGTGTAATTTATACAATCAGTTTCCAGGGTCGACCAATAATACCCAAATCTCATTATTTGTCTAGCCATTGTATGTCCATTAGCAATGGGTACCACATACTCCCTAATGCACTTCTTCAATGATCATTATAGCTTCTTTGGCATCCACACAATGCAATAAAACATGATCATAACTTTTCTTGTACAATATCTCACCATCAAGCATGTATCATGCATCCAATTTTTGAATACTTCTTTTATCATTCTTAGTTGCCTGCTTCAGGTAGCTTTGATATCTGATGTATTGCAGGATGTCATAATACCAGGGATTCCCATCCTCTTCCTCTTTATGCTATAGCAGTAGGCTGGATACTCATAAGCTTGCATCTCAATAGGCATCATACTTGAACGTTCATTGACTTTGAAGGTTACTGCCAAAGTGGCTAGAACATCCGCCATTTGATTCTCTTCTCTGAGAGGTAATGGAATTTCACTTCCTCAAACTATTTGATAAGCTCCAATACCAACTTATGGTATTCCACCAACTTGGTATTTTTCGTTTCCCATTCACCTCTAAGTTGATAAATCACCAGGGTTGAATCCCCATATACATTAAGTGTTTTTACTTTACATTCAATGGCATCTCTAAGACCCAAAATACATGCTTCATACTCAACCATATTGTTTTTGCAATCGAAATTCAATCGGCTGGTGAAATGATAGTGTCTCCACTAGGCGAGACAAAAATTGCCCCAATCCCATTCCCCAAGGTATTTGAGGCTCCATCGAAATTCATCTTCCAATGTTCAGCAGTAGAAATAACTGCCTCTTTGGTTGAAATAGCTATAAAGTCTTCATCTGGGAAATCAAAGTTCAGTGGTTTATATTCGTCTAAAGCCCTGCTTGCAATGAAATCGGCTACAACACTTAATTTAACTGCTTTCTGGCTTACATATTTGATTTCAAACTCAGACAATAAAATCTACCATTGAGCCAGTCTCCCAGATAAAGCAGGTACACCCATTAGATATTTCAAAGAATCAAGTTTAGAGATCAGCCAAGTAGTGTGATACAACATATACTGTCTGAGCCTTTGAGTAGTCCAAACTAAAGCACAACACAACTTTTCTATTGGTGAGTACATTTCCTCGCAATCAGTGAACTTTTTGTCGAGGTAGTAGATTGCTCTATCCTTTCTCTATGTTTGGTCATGCTCCCTTAATACACACCCCCATTGAATTCTTGAAGATTGACAAGTAAATAATTAATGGTTTGCCTGAGATTCGTGGCATTAAGACTAAAGTGTTCGATAAAATATCCCTTTATTGCTTCAAAAGCTCATTGGCAATCATTGTTCCATACCCTTGGGTTATTTTTACGAAGAAGGAAAAAAATAGGATCTCACTTCTCGGTTAATTGTGAAATAAATCGGGTAATGTAGTTTAATCTTCCCAGAAATCATCGGACTTCTTTTTGTGTTAACGGGGGCGATAATTCCTGAATAGCTTTGATTTTGTCTAGATTCACTTTAATCCCTTTTTTGCTTACTATAAACCCCAAGAGTTTCCCATATGTTTCCCTAAAGGTACACTTGCTTGGATTGAGTTTCAACTGTCACTTCCTTAATCTTTCGAAAAGTTTCCTCAGATTCTCGACATGTTCTTCCTCCGTTTTGGCCTTAATAATCATATGATCAACATAGACCTCTATTTCTTTATGCATCATGATGTGATCCCGGCTATGCACCTTACATTATTTTCTGCAATCTCCTTGAGACCGTTTGATTGAGGCAAGTTGTTTACATTTGAGAAGCTTCAAGAAGATTATTTGAGCTTAATTTGGGAATTTCAAACCAAGTTTAGATTTTTGAAAGCCTTTTTTAATCCAAAAGAAGAACCTCAACCATCATATTCAAGGATGGGACGTGAAGAAGGAACAACCAAGTTTAAGGGAAGATTTTATCTTTTACTTGCATGAATTTGCATGAGTGTTAATAAATTTTCATGAAATTAAGTTGCATAAATAAATAATCATGCTACTTCATTTAAGCATGCATTGCATTTAAAGCATCTATTTCATTTAATAAAGTTAGTTCATTAATTAAACTAGTTCATAAATCAAACTAGTTCATTTATTAAACTAACTCTTAATTGTTTCATGCATGTTTTCAATTAAATATTGAATAAATTTCACCTTTGTGTTTAGGAGCAAGAGGGAAGCTGAACAGTCTTAACAGATGCAAGAATATCAGTCAGAATGTATTCTAATTCTGGATGTTATACAGACATATTTGATTAAAGAAACCAAATGGAAAGTATTCCTCTATCTCTTATCTTTCCAACGCCTTTTGAATCACCTCAATCCGATATCGGGAGCTTGAGATATGATCGATTTATTGAAGACAGTGCCGGCTAGAATTTTGATACGAGAATTTCATGCATGGATGATTTGGATGAGTTTGAGCCAAGGAAGAGTCCTTTCATCTTCTAACAAGAGACAAACAATTGATGGTCATCTTAATTCACCAATTCAAGGCATTCAAGGTTGATGTTATCACCCATTGAAGGCCATTTATGTTCAAGCAAGGGGACATGAAAATAACCATCATTCAAAATTTAGTATTCAAGGCCTTTATCGTCTTTTGAAGACTGATCATATTCTTCATGGGAACAAGCAATGAAGGCTGATATTATTTCATTTAACCACCAAATTAAGTGATAAAACAATCAAGGAATTTGAAGAGACAAGCTGATTTGGACATGTAGGATGTCCACATTCATCCTATGACTTCATTTAACCTCTTTTCTTCCATTTGCAAGCAAAGCAAGGCAGCCCAAGAGTCTTCCACCCCTTGGACGAAATTAAGGCCAAATTCAGCTTCAAATTGCCTAGATTCATCCCCATAATGATCTAGAATATTCATCCAACTTTGAAGATAAGAAGACAAAGCATTCAAGTGCATTTTATTTCTAAATTGATGAGAATGTTGTCATCTTTTGAGTCTTTTCATATGCTGCTTGGAAATACTATAAATAGGAACCTTTGGGATCATTTGTAGACACACAATTTGATTTATGAAAATACTTTGAAAGATTTCTTTCATTTTAGTTCTTGGATTAGAACTCTATCGGTTTCTTGTCGGTCTTGAAGCCTTCATCCATTTCATCTTGTTATAGCGTTGGTTCCAGCTCTACTATAGCTAGTGGGTCACGTTCCACCCTCTATCACATCGATTCCATCTTTATTATATTGTTGGTTCCTAACTCATATAAAGTTAGAGGGTCACAATCCATCCTTTGAATTACTATCATTCTCTACGCCAACCACAAGCATCCTTCACCATTTTCGTTACATACATTCAACCACTATCACCACCACACTTCTTTCATTTAAAATCTACTTCAATTTCATTTTATCATTTCCATTACTTTCATACACATATTTATATATACATATTTCCCTTCTTATAACTTTGTTTGTACATTTTCAGTCTTCAATCAAAGCACTGTGAAGTTCTTACAAGAATCACAATCGGGCAACATCGTATATGACTCAGAACACATAATCGGGATCATATCATTTGGTATCAGAGCTATCTGATTCAGTACGATTATAGTTTTTTCTCTCCCAGGTTAGTAAAAAAATCAGAAAAGAAAAATTTAAAGAGGGCGAGAGCAATATTTGAAAAAAAATTAAAAAGGTTTCATATTTGTTTCATAATTTATTTCATTATCTTTACGATTTCTTTACCTATTCTCATCTTCGTTATTTCTTGTAGGCAATTCTTTCTTTACTCACATCATTTTTCCAACCAAGCCCAAATTGTTTCAGTCGAAGTCTACAAGACACATTGTAAACCTCGAGGGAGTTCCATAAGAACTTTAAAGGAAAACAAGAGCGGTAAAAGGCAAGAGTGAACATCAAGGGTAAAAGCCATCTCGAGTGAAACACGAGTGGAGTGACATTAATTTTTTTCTTTGGAGAGTATTGGTGAGGACTATTTTTCATTTTTTATTACTAATAATGTCTCGTACTTCTAGAGACAATTCTCATATTTCAGGAGGTGACGACCAAAATGATAGTGGTGCACCAAACTTGCAAATCCAAGCCATGACATGAGAGATAAGGAGTTTGTTTCAAAAGCATCTCGACCCAATCTCAAAGAAATTAAATCGAATGTTCGAACGACCTTCTTGTTCACAAATGCGTCAATTGAAGATCAAAACACAACAGAAAAGGAGAGATGATACTCAATCCTTTTCTAGTTCTACACCAAATTGCAGTAGAAGATCTAACATGGAGGACCCCAATTTTCTTACAAGAAGTAATGTCAAAAGTTCAACGCGAAGTGAGCCAAGGAATTTTGCATCTTTCAATCCAGAAAGTCTAGCTCGTCTTCAAGTGTGTTTTGATAAATTTTGTCAAAGAAACACAATTGCAAGAACAACTACAAAAAGAAAGTGTTTGTAAAAAATAAGAAGAAACGAGAGTTGAAAAAGAAATTGGAGTTAAAAAGATTGAAAGTTTGGTTGAAAAACTTGGAAGTAAAAAGAAAGAATGTCGAAAAGAAGAGGAGAAAGAAATTTCGTCTTACACTAACCTTTCTTTTCCTCATAGTCTTGGTTTATCTTTGCAGAATTATGATATCACTTCAAAGGTCATTCCAAACTCACCGCCAGTCATGGAGATAATAAAACATCAACCATGCCTAGATTATATTTCAAGAGAAGATCCAATGAAGTTTTTCATCATCAAATACATCAAGCAACAACCACCAATCAGGATCATCAAGCATCCTCCATGTTGGATGATTAGAACACAAAGAGTTGTGTTGAAAACATTTTTGATATTTCGATATAACAAATTAAGTTAAATGAATTTTAAGATTTTACAAATGATTTTACAAATTTATATTCGATTCAATTAACCGAATATCAAATTATTACTCCAAGTTTTTCAAGATCAATTTTAATCCTTACTAAATGTGTAAAATTGTGATTTGTACTTAAACTATTTTTGAAACAATTTTCACAAAGTATTTTGAACCAAAAACAAGCCTTAAATCAATTATTCAAAGGCATGCACCGATGCATCAGTCCATCGATGCATCGATGAATTAATTGAACATCGAATGCATTCCATGCACCGATGCACTCTCCATGCATCGATGCACTCTGAATATTTTCAAAACATCGAATGCATTTGATGCATCGATGCACAAGCCATGCATCGATGCACCAGGCTATTTTTCAAACATCGAATGCATTTTATGCATCGATGCATCCTTAGTGCACCGATGCACTAAGTGTCCCAACGGTCAAAATATTTGAATTTTACACAAATGCACCGATGCATCCTTGATCATGCATCGATGCATGAGACGCTCCACCTAGAAAAATTAATTTCTTTCACACTTAAACGGCTATATGATCTTCACTAATCATCCCCAATGTTCAGAAGTGATTCAAGGTGTATTTAAACAAGTTCTGAAGCCCTTGATCAACAAGAAATCATAGAGAAACAAGAGAGAAAGCATCAAACACCAAGTTTGTGCAAATCAAGCCAATTTTCCTTTCAATATTCATTTTGCTTTCAAGAACACCATTTGTGCTCATTTGTAATTATCTTTGAGTGTTCTTTTCTTGTTCTAGAATTGTGCAAACATCTTACCTTGTGAGGTTTTTCTTGTAAGTTTGCAAATTTGTAATCTTCTCTTTGGGAAAAAGAGTGTTCTCAAGAGTTGGGGTATACTCTTGAGGGATTTTGTAAGGTTATCTCTTTGGCCTCAAAAGAAAGAACAAATTAGTGAATTTGTTGGAAAATCCTTAGTGTGGATAGCTAAGGTAGTGGACGTAGACTTTGTTTGAGAAAGTTGAACCACTGTAAATCACTGTGCAATTACTTTCAATTTTCTGCAAAAGCTTCCACGAAATTTTTAATTGCCAATTCACCCCCCTCTTGGCCGATTCCGTCGATCGATTAACTCAACAATTGGTATCAGAGCCTCACTCATTTGAAGATTTAATCACCTCTTGAGTAGATCCGGGAAGAGTTAAATCGATAAATATGGCGTCCACTTCCGGTTCATTCTCCATGGAAGAATCCAGACCAATTGGCGTGCCTCCACACTTCAATGGAACAAATTATCGTCATTGGAAGAGGTTCATGATGATGTTTATTCAAGCACATGATATGGAAGCTTGGATGATAATCGAGAACGGATATTCTTTTCCTACGAAGAAGGTAAAGAAGTGGAGTAATCAAGAACGGAAGGAAGCTCAACAAAACATAAAGGCTATGCATATGTTGTGTTGTGCAATTGATCCTAATGTATATAAAGGAGTTTCTTCTTGTTCAAGTGCCAAGGAAATGTGGGATAAGCTTGAGGAGATCTATGGAGACAAGGAAAAAGAAGAACCAATAAAAGTGATGTATCTATTAGCTCTCATAGAGCCAAAGGTATCTTCTAACTCAAATAGATTAAATTCAAAATCTTTTAGTGAGTTACAAGATGCTTATGATGAATTATTTTTGGAGTTTGAGACCATGAACTCCAAATACAATAAATTGATTTCTAAATTTATTACTAAAAATGATCTTATTTTGAAAGCTAAAAAGGACTTGGAAAATAAAAATGAAATGTTGAAAAAGGAGTATGAGCTTTCAAAAATAAAATCGGAAAACTTTGAAAAAGAAATTTTCAAATTAAACAAACTTCTTCTAGAAACTAAAATGTATTTTGAAAAACAAAAATGAAATTTCGAAGAAGAATTTAGAGCTTTCAAAGATAAAATTTGAAAGTATGGAAAAGGAAATTTTTGATTTAGAAGTTAAGCTTGAATGTTTAACAAAAGAAAAAGAGATCATTTTAAATAATTCATCTAGTTCAATAATGACAATATGCTCACATTGTCATTATCATGGTTATAAGGAACATACTTGTCCTTTAAAGAAAGGAAAACGATTTAAAATTAGACAAGCATGGGTTCCAAAAGGAACAAGAGGCATTGAAACTAATGTTCAAGGATCCAAAGCAATTTGGATACCAAAATACACTTAAATGTCTCTTGTAGATGTGTGGGAGCAATGGTTATGAAGATGATGATATTCAAGATGCTCTAGCCACACATGAAAAAGGAATGGGTAACCTCTAAACTTAATGTTATTATTTTTATTTGGTTGCTCATTTAGTTTGTGCATACATGAGGTTTTAAATGTTGAATAATTTTTGATTTTGCATAATTGTTTTATTCTCATGTATGTTGAAAATATGGTTATGATGAACATTTTAAAGTTATATTTATTTTTTTTAGAATTTTAGTTCATCATAATAAAACTTGGTCAAAATTTTAACGTAATTGATATTCATTTTAAACCATTGATATCAATTTTCAAACAATTTGATTTTTGACCTTAAATTTTGTTCTAATGTTTATGCAAGTAATTTCAAAGTTTTAATGATATCTCTCTAAATCGATATCAATCTTTAATGCATAACATCTTTGTAAAACTTTATGCATATGCTCTTAATTTTGATAATCAACATTGCATAATGTTTTATATGTGAATGGATTAAAGCATAATCTATTGAGTATTAGTCAATTATGCGATAAGGGATTCAATGTCTTGTTTGAAATTAATGGTTGTAAAGTCATTGACATTGCATCTAATCGGATTATGCTTGTTGGTCATAAAATAGGAAACATTTACATGGTGCATTTAGACTCTATTTATATGACTAATTTATGCCTAGTTGCTAAGAATGAGCATGATAGTTGGTTATGGCATAGAAGACTAGGACATGCTAGTATGAGTGTTTTGCAACGGTTAATTCAAGGAGACCTAGTAAGAGGGTTGCCTAAGCTTAAATTTGATAATGATAAAATCTGTGATGCTTGTGCTAAAGGAAAACAAAAGCGAGTTTCTTTTAAATCTATTAATGATGTATCAACTAGTAGAGTATTACAATTGATCCATTTAGATCTTTTTGGGCCAACTAGAACTACTAGCTTGGGTGGAAAACAATATGCATTTGTCTTGGTAGATGACTATTCTAGATATACTTGGGTTCTATTCTTAAGTACTAAAGATGAAGCATTAGAACATTTAATCACATTTTCAAAAATAATCCAAAATGAAAAAGGTTACTCTATAACTAGTGTTAGGAGTGATCATGGAACTGAATTTGAAAATCTTGGATTTATTGAGTTTTGTAATTCTAATGGTATTAGCCATAATTTTTCAGCACCTAGAACCCCTCAACAAAATGGAGTTGTTGAGAGGAAAAATTGAACTTTAGAAGAAATGGCTAGAACCATGCTTTGTGAAAATAATTTGCCAAAATATTTTTGGGCGGAAGCGACAAATACTGCTTGTTATGTTGTAAATCGAGTAATGATTAGGCCAATTATAAAGAAAAATCCGTATGAAATTTTCAAAAATAAAAAGCCTAACATTAGCTATTTTCATCCTTTTGGATGTAAATGTTTTGTTTTAAACAACGGTAAAGAAAACCTTGGCAAATTTGATGCTAAAAGTGATGAAGGAATTTTTATGGGTTATTCCTTAAATTCTAAAGCCTATCGTGTATTTAATAAAAGAACTTTAGTTGTAGAAGAGTCTATACATGTTGTTTTCGATGATAATCCCCTTCCGAGGAAGGATTCTTGTGTGAATGATGATGTAGGTGTTATAAATACAAATGACGTTAGACATGACGTTGGAGAACCATCATCAAAGGAAGAAACGAAAAAAATGAGGAAACTCATGATCCTCTTGAGAATCCAACCATTGAAGAAAGGGAAGTATCTTATCCAAGAGAGTACAACTATGTCAAGGATGGTGAAATTATAGGTGATCCATCAAAAGGGGTAACAACTCGATCTTCTCTTAGAAATATTTGTAATTATGTTGCATTTATCTCATGCATAGAGCCTAAGAATATTAAAGAAGCATTAAATGATGAACATTGGATTATGGTTATGCAAGAAGAGTTAAATCAATTTGAGAGAAGTAAAGTATGGACATTAGTTGAAAGGCCTAGTAATAAATCTACTGTAGGTACTAGATGGGTATTTAGCAATAAGCTTGATGAGAGTGGTAATATAGTGAGAAACAAGGCTAGACTTGTTGCTCAAGGGTATACTCAAGAAGAGGGCATAGACTATGATGAAACATACGCTCCCGTAGCTAGGATGGAAGGAATTAGAATGTTATTAGCATTTTCATGTTTTCATGAATTTAAATTATATCAAATGGATATTAAAAGTGCATTTTTAAATGGTATTATAAACGAAGAAGTGTATGTGGAACAACCTCTAGGTTTTGAAGATTCAAAATTTCCAGATCATGTTCTTAAATTGAAAAAAGCTCTTTATGGTTTAAAACAAGCTCCTAGAGCTTGGTATGAAAGATTGTCAAATTTTTTAATTGAAAAAGGTTTTACAAAAGGAAAGGTTGACACTACATTGTTTTTAAAGCATAAAGGTAAAAATTTATTAGTAGTTCAAATTTATGTTGATATTTGGTTCTACTAATAATGTTCTTTGCCAAGAATTTTCTAAGCTAATGCAAAGTGAGTTTGAGATGAGCATGATGGGGGAGCTCTCATTTTTCTTGGGACTCCAAATCAAGCAAAGAAAAGATGGCATCTTCATTAATCAAGCTAAGTACGTCAAAGATATGCTCAAGAAGTTTGGACTGGAAAATGGGAAACCTCATGACACTCCAATGAGCTCTTCTACAAAGCTTGACTTAGACGAAGGAGGTAAATGTGTGGATGTTAAATTATATAGATCCATGATTGGCTCATTGCTTTATCTAACCGCAAGTAGACCGGATATTATGTTTAGTGTTTGCTTGTGTGCTAGGTTTCAATCATGTCCTAAGGAATCACATTTACTAGCTGTTAAGAGAATCTTTAGATACCTTAAGGACACTCCTAGTTTAGGACTTTGGTATCCTAGAGACTCTAGCTTTAGCTTGCATGCCTTTTCTGATGTGGATTATGGAGGATACAAATTAGATAGGAAAAGCACCTCCGGTACTTGCCAATTCCTTGGAAATATGCTGATTTCTTGGTTTTCAAAGAAACAAAATTGTGTTGCATTATCTACCACTGAAGCGGAATACATTTCAGCCGGTAGTTGTTGTGCACAAGTTTTATGGATGAAACAACAACTTTTTGATTATGGAATTGAAGTAGGTACCATTCCTATCAAGTGTGACAATACTAGTGCTATCACTAAAAATCCCATCCAACACTCTAGAACTAAGCACATTGAAATAATACATCATTTCATTAGAGACCATGTCACTAAGGAAGATGTAGTTCTAGAATATGTTGATACTTTGCATCAATTAGCGGATATCTTTACAAAACCCTTAGACAAGGAAAGATTTTGGACACTTAGGAGAGAATTAGGTTTAACTGACCTATCTTCACTTAGTGTTTAAAATAATTTTAGCACTTTTAAGAATAAATGAAAAATGCTTATAAATAATAATTTTTGATTGCATTCTTGTTATTAGTTAGGGGGAATTTGTGATTCTTAGTGAAAAATAATTTTATGTTCAAATAAAGTTTGAAGATTAATTTGTTTGATTGAACATAATTAATTTTTGATATATGAGTTGCCATTACCATTAGAGCCAAATTATTTAGCATTTTAAGTGTTTAAAATGGATTTTTGACATTTTTGTGCTTCATGCACCGATGCATTTAACAATGCATCGATGCATCCTTGAATATGCATCGATGCAGAAGACCATGCACCGATGCATCCGTCGGGTTTTAGGTTAAAATGCTTCATCTTCTTCATTTTTCTCAAAACCTAAAACACTAAACACACGGCCGCTCGTCCCCCTCTCCCTCAAATCTCTATTTTTGCTCAAAATCTTCGAGAAATCATCGGATTCTTCAAGATTTTTATCCTACAAACCTACTACAATCATTAAATCGCTCAAAACATCTTCACATTCCCCTCAATCTGAATTTTTCAAGGTAATTTTTCAAAAACTCTATTTTATTAATTTTTGAACTTAGGACTCGTTTAGATTAGTTCTAGTTTGAAATAATTATCGGGCATTGGTTATATGATGATTCTAAACTAGTTTCTACAACGAATTTCATCAAAAACACATAATTTTTCAAAATTAAAATTTCGAATTTAAAAAAAAATTAAATTAAGTGATAGTTTTGATTTAATTGTGTTGTTTTCATGAAAACTATACATATTATGATATTATTTTAAAATAGTTTTCAAAACTTTGCCCATTAGGATTATGTTAGAGAACCTTGAATTATTGAGGACTCATTTGAGTTTTGGTATTGATTTTTGTGCATACATGTGTTTTTAAATTGCAGGTGATATTTCTTTTTCGATTTCCCTAACCATGTCTAATCCTAAACGCCCTAGGTCATCCTCGAGTCGGTCTCACCAAAATTGTCCTCCCGCTCCTAGACCTCAAAATCCATCCAATATTCCTTCATCCCTCATTAGTACTTGTTTTAACATGCCTGAAAACCGTAGGGATGAATTGTACTCTAGGTACATGAACTCCTTCCAATCCTATCGTATTAGGGAAGAGCGTATTCCTTCTCTACAAGCTATGATAAAACTTGAATTTGAATACCTCTCAATTCTTCGCCGATGGAAGTTTGATAAACTCTTTTCTCTTCAACCCATCGTCTTTCACCAACTTGTCTGCATCTTTTATTCCAATGCGGTTTGTATTCAGAACACAACTTAGTGCGGTACTATAGCGATTAGATCCTATCTTTTAGGACAATATATCACTATTACTTCTGAATCCATCGCATCTCATTTTGGTTTAGATGACGAGGGTTTATTTAATGAGAAGGAAGATGTGGAATATCCATATCTCCCTAATGCTAGTGTCAGTACCTTTAGGTCTCACCACGATCAATTTCTTCACTTAATGATCTCTTGGTGGTTTAGACCATCCGCAGGTCGGTACTCCACACTACGTACTACAGACTTATGGTGGATGCACTGTATAAAGAACAAAAAGAAAATCAATTTTCCATATATTGTCTTTAGCGCGCTTGTCGATATCATAAACATCATTCCCTTAAAGCATGTAGAAACCCTACCTTATGGTTGTCTACTAAGCAATTTGTTTATCAAACTCAGCCTAGATGTCTCCCTTGACAATCCTATCCCGCTCCAAAACCCAATCAATATCACATCCTTAAAGAAATCCGATTGGAAATTGGATGAGAACACCGGACTATTGTCTTTTCGACCCGGTAAGCAAACCCCGGGAGCTAGTTTTTCACGAGCTGCTCCTAGTTCTTCTCGTGCTCCTCCTCCTCCTCCAGCTCCTGACGCTGATGATGATCCAGAGCTTTAAAGGCTTATGAGAGATATTGACGAGGAAGTACCAGCTCGACAAGATGATCAAACGCCACCTTATTTCCGATCTTTTCTAGAGTCGTTTGATCTACGTTTTGCCTCCATTGAGTCTACGATTTCTGAGTTTCAGAGGGAGATGCGTGATCGTATGGATGCTCTGACTCTTGAAGTTCGAGCTCATTATCCTCCTCCTCCTGATCCTCCGATGGAGTAGACTTGCTTGTCATATTTTCTTGTTTTTAAAACATGGATTGTTAAACTTTTTGATTTGGATGTTTATATTTGTTTGGATATTTGGATGCTTGGATGCTTGGATGTTTGAACTTAAGTTTATATATATTTGGTTTGAATTTTATTCATTTTGCATCATTAGATATATGACCAATTATGCCATTTCACATTTTATTATGAATATTGTTTATGAAAACTAATGGCTAATCTCTCTTTTGATTGTAATCTTAGCAGCTTATAATTATTAAATCAATTGGCTAATGTCTTTCAAAAACCTTGTTTAAATCGTTTTATAGAGTCTTTTTGATTTAACAAAAAGGGGGAGAAAATTTAAGATGTGTTATAGTAAGGGGGAGTAAGTTTTTCAAAATCGATTTCAAAAATAATTTATTAAACAAATCTTAAAATTACTCAAATGTTTTGTTATATCAAAAAGGGGGAGATTGTTGAAAACATTTTTGATATTTCGATATAACAAATTAAGTTAAATGAATTTTAAGATTTTACAAATGATTTTACAAATTTATATTCGATTCAATTAACCGAATATCAAATTATTACTCCAAGTTTTTCAAGATCAATTTTAATCCTTACTAAATGTGTAAAATTGTGATTTGTACTTAAACTATTTTTGAAACAATTTTCACAAAGTATTTTGAACCAAAAACAAGCCTTAAATCAATTATTCAAAGGCATGCACCGATGCATCAGTCCATCGATGCATCGATGAATTAATTGAACATCGAATGCATTCCATGCACCGATGCACTCTCCATGCATCGATGCACTCTGAATATTTTCAAAACATCGAATGCATTTGATGCATCGATGCACAAGCCATGCATCGATGCACCAGGCTATTTTTCAAACATCGAATGCATTTTATGCATCGATGCATCCTTAGTGCACCGATGCACTAAGTGTCCCAACGGTCAAAATATTTGAATTTTACACAAATGCACCGATGCATCCTTGATCATGCATCGATGCATGAGACGCTCCACCTAGAAAAATTAATTGCTTTCATACTTAAAAGGCTATATGATCTTCACTAATCATCCCCAACGTTCAGAAGTGATTCAAGGTGTATTTAAACAAGTTCTGAAGCCCTTGATCAACAAGAAATCATAGAGAAACAAGAGAGAAAGCATCAAACACCAAGTTTGTGCAAATCAAGCCAATTTTCCTTTCAATATTCATTTTGCTTTCAAGAACACCATTTGTGCTCATTTGTAATTATCTTTGAGTGTTCTTTTCTTGTTCTAGAATTGTGCAAATATCTTACCTTGTGAGGTTTTTCTTGTAAGTTTGCAAATTTGTAATCTTCTCTTTGGGAAAAAAGAGTGTTCTCAAGAGTTTGGGTATACTCTTGAGAGATTTTGTAAGGTTATCTCTTTGGCCTCAAAAGAAAGAACAAATTAGTGAATTTGTTGGAAAATCCTTAGTGTGGATAGCTAAGGTAGTGGACGTAGACTTTGTTTGAGAAAGTCAAACCACTGTAAATCGCTGTGCAATTACTTTCAATTTTCTGCAAAAGCTTCCACGAAATTTTTAATTGCCAATTCACCCCCCTCTTGGCCGATTCTGTCGATCGATTAACTCAACAAGTTGACACCAAGAATGATTCGATAAAGGAGGTCATAGAAGACAAAGAGATAGACAATATACCATTTTCCACCGAAGGAGATTTTTCAAATTCCAATCAATCCAAAATTGTATGCATCACACATGAGAATTTAGAGGTTGGCAAGCCACTACGAGATTCGAGGACGAATCACCTTAAAGAGGGAGGGAATGATGTGATCCCAGTTATGCACCTTACATTATTTTC
Organism: Hibiscus syriacus; assembly: GCF_006381635.1. Lineage (NCBI taxonomy): Eukaryota > Viridiplantae > Streptophyta > Magnoliopsida > Malvales > Malvaceae > Hibiscus > Hibiscus syriacus. Next base: position 13,056,942 of record NW_024063533.1, read on the forward strand.
TGCAATCTCCCTGAGACTGTTGATCGAGGCAAGTTGTTTACATTCGAGAAGCTTCAAGAAGATTATTTGAGCTAAATCTGGGAATTTCAAGCCAAGTTTAGATTTTTGAAAGCCTTTTTTAATCCAAAAGAAGAACCTCCACCATCATATTCAAGGTTGGGACGTGAAGAAGGAACAACCAAGTTTAAGGGAAGATTTTATCTTTTATTTGCATGAATTTGCATGAGTGTTAATAAATTTTCATGACATTAAGTTGCATAAATAAATAATCATGCTACTTCATTTAAGCATGCATTGCATTTAAAGCATCTATTTCATTTAATAAAGTTAGTTCATTAATTAAACTAGTTCATTTATTAAACTAACTCTTAATTGTTTCATGCATGTTTTCAATTAAATATTGAATAAATTTCACCTTTGTGTTTAGGAGCAAGAGGGAAGCTGAACAGTCTTAACAGATGCAAGAATATCAGTCAGAATGTATTCTAATTCTGGATGCGATACAGACATATTTGATTACAGAAAAAAAAATGGAAAGTATTCCTCTATCTCTTATCTTTCCAATGCCTTTTGAATCACCTCAATCCGATATCGGGAGCTTGAGATATGATCGATTTATTGAAGACAGTGCCGGCTGGAATTTTGATACGGGAATTTCATGCATGGATGATTTGGATGAGTTTGAGCCAAGGAAGAGTCCTTTAATCTTCTAACAAGAGACAAACAATTGATGGTCATCTTAATTCACCAATTCAAGGCATTCAAGGTTGATGTTATCACCCATTGAAGGCCATTTATGTTCAAGCAAGGGGACATGCAAATAACCATCATTCAAAATTTAGTATCCTTTATCATCTTTTGAAGGCTGATCATATTCTTCAATGGAACAAGCAATGAAGGCTGATATTATTTCATATAACCACCAAATTAAGTGATAAAACAATCAAGGAATTTGAAGAGACAAGCTGATTTGGACATGTAGGATGTCTACATTCATCCTATGACTTCATTTAACCTCTTTTCTTTCATTTACAAGCAAAGCAAGGCAGCCCAAGAGTCTTCCACCCCTTGGACGAAATTAAGGCCAAATTCAGCTTCAAATTTCCTAGATTCATCCCCATAATGATCTAGAATATTCATCCAACTTTGAAGATAAGAAGACAAAGCATTCAAGTGCATTTTATTGCTAAATTGATGAGAATGTTGTCATCTTTTGAGTCTTTTCATATGCTGCTTGGAAATACAATAAATAGGAACCTTTGGGATCATTTGTAGACACACAATTTGATTTATGAAAATACTTTGAAAGATTTCTTTCATTTTAGTTCTTGGATTAGAACTCTATCGGTTTCTTGTCGGTCTTGAAGCCTTCATCCATTTCATCTTGTTATAGCGTTGGTTCCTAGCTCTACTATAGTTAGTGGGTCACGTTCCACCCTCTATCACTTCGATTCCATCTTTATTATATTTTTGATTCCTAACTCATATAAAGTTAGAGGGTTACAATCCATCCTTTGAATTACTATCATTCTCCACGCCAACCATAAGCATCCTTCACCATTTTCGTTACATCCATTCAACCACTATCACCACCACACTTCTTTCATTTACAATCCACTTCAATTTCATTCTATCATTTCCATTACTTTCATACACATATTTATATATACATATTTCCCTTCTTATAACTTTGTTTGTACATTTTCAGTCTTCAATCAAAGCACTATGAAGTTCTTACAAGAATCACGATCGGGCAACATCGTATATGACTCGGAACACATAATCGGGATCATATCACATCATGTCATGGAAGAGTATTACCATGGCTCTTTGGTAAGTTTCCCCTGCATTCTTTAGCCCAAACGACATCACCTTGTAGCAATAAGTACCCACTTGGTGACAAACGTAGTCTTTTCCATATCTTCAGGATATATATTTATTCGATTGTATCCCGAAAACCCATCCATGAATGAAAATATGGAGTTTTGAGTAGTATTATCCACCAGGGTGTATATGGGTGGCAAATGGAAATTATCTTTCAAGCTCGCCCTATTAAGATCTCTGTAGTCGAAGCACATATAAACTTTCTCGTCTTTCTTGGATACTAGAACAATGTTTTCTACCCATTCTGGATACTTGGCTACTTTCAGGATCCCAACATTGAATTGCTTCTTTACTTCTTCTTTAACTTTTAGCAACATTTCGGGTCGCATCCTTCTGGGTTTTTGTTGTATCGGTTTACATTCTGGCTTATCGGCAGTTTGTGTAACACTAACTCAGTATCTAAACCTGGCATGTCCTCATATAACCAAGAAAACACGTGTTTGTACTCTTGAAGTAGCTCAATCAGACTTTATCAACCCTTAGCAGATAGGGTGGTGCCAATTTTTATCTCTTTCTTATTTTTCTCTGATACCAAATTTAAAACTTCAACGGGCTCTTCATGAGGCAAAATATGTTTATCTTCCCTCTCCATCATTTTTAGCAGTTTAGAAGGTAAGTCACATTCCTTATCATTATCATAACCCTTGACTTCCCCTGACATATGGGCAGTTCAAAATCTATCTCCGGGTTAGAGCCATCAACTTTCATACTATTGATACTAAAGGTCTTAAAAGAATAATGAATGTGAGGATATATATACATATATGCATATAGGAGAATCTATCCCATATAATAATATAGTGAAATAATAATATATAATAAATAAAGAATGAAAAAAATATGCACGGGAGAATTTTGCCAATTTGAAAATTGACATGAATGCATATTTCATTGAATATTAAAAAAACAAGTAGATTAACCCTTTAAAAAGATCACCTATTTCCCCTAGTTTTTGAAAATAGGGAAAGTTTTTGTGCATTACCCTGAAACAGGTTTGTAAACTACAGATAATTCTTCTATAGTCCAATTATTTAACACAAAGCCTGGAGGTGCTGGAAAGATGCCCATATCTCTTCCTTCTTCAGTCTCCTCCTCTAATATCACATTTATGCCCAAATCCCTCAAGGTATTCTCAACAACGGGCTCTTTAGATGAATGGCCTCCCCAAAACTTATGGCCCCCGGATATGAAGGTGTCACATAGTGGCAGAAAAGTCAAAGGCTCTCACTTAATATCCTCCCCAACTAGTATGGCTTTCCTCTTCTCTTGGCTCTTTTGAATACCTCTCAACTTTTCTTTTAAGGTCGGGCGATATCCAAGGCCAAAACGGTCTCTCTTGATGATGGGAAAAACCGGATTGACGGATCCCTGTATGTGGCTCCCTAACCCTCTTTCAACCTTCGCTACCCTTCCTAAAGTCATTTTCAGTTCAATTTTGGTATAATTGGACAACCTGGGCTTTTATATTTTCTTCCATTAAGCAACGAAGGTGGCGTTAACAAACTCTAAGGACATGAAGGAGCATTCAATAACTTCTTCCTCCACTTCCATATATGGAGTTGTAGTAGATACGAAAACAATGATGTCTTCTTCGGCATTAAGGCATACCAGTTCTCCATCAATTACAAACTTGAGCTTTTGATGTGGAGTGGATGGCATGACTCCTGCATGGTGGATCCAAGGTCTTCCCAATAAGCAATTATAGGTTGGCATGATATCCATGACAAGGAATTCGACCTCGTAAGTTTATGGGTCTATAGTTAAAGGGATATCAATCTTCCCCAACACCTCTCTTTCTGTTCCATCGAAAGCTCAAACGATACTTTAACAATTTCTAATGTGCGTAATTTTGACCAGTAACTTCTTCAGGGTCACTAATGGCATCACATTTAGGGCTGAGTCATTGTCAAGTAGCACTCGGGATAACACATGTCCCTTACACCTGATGGTAATATGTAGGGCCTTGGGATTGCCAATAATTCTGGACGAGATCTCATCATCGGAGAAAGAGATAAAATTATCGTCTTGGATATTCGTAAACAATCGATCTATCTTTTCCACATGCATGTCGTTTGGTATGAAAGTCTGATTTAAGACTTTCAACAAGGTATTTCGATGTGCTTTAGAGCTTAACAAAAGAGCCAGGATCGAGATGCAAGCTGGCAGCTTCTGCAGTTGCTCCACGATGCTATACTCGTTATGCTTCAAAAAATTTAAAAACTACATAACCTCGTTCTCTATTACAGGCTCATTAATGACCAGCTCATCATCCTTAAGTAGTATCTTGACCCTCTTCCCTTTATCAGCAGCAGCTCTTTTCTCAGGTTCATTGGTCTTATTAGGATAATAACACTCTGACTTCTAGTGAAATGGCTTACCTCATCCACTTATCCTTTGGTGACCTTTGAAACACCAACGTTATCTAAATGGCACTCGTATCTCCAGGGGACATTTTTATGGTCCTTATAAGGGAAAGAAGACATGGGTGTGATCACTACTCTAGGGGTTACTCTCTCTACCACACGGGTTTTTGGCGTGATGACCAGAGGATAGTTGGCAGTGTAGACTCCCTTGGATGAATGCTATGACAAGTAAATCTCTACTTCCTCCTCATCAACAACTTATTAATAAAATTACATTTACTTGTTATCCATCAACCTTTGTGCCAAGGCTCGAAACTCAGCACAAATCTGAATGGTATGAACCTCACAGCTGTGGTGTGGGCATGTACGCTTACTCCTGTCAATCATATTTGAGATCAGCAAGCCTACCTTGATCTACACCCAATGCATTAGGACTTCACCTCATTTACTTCGGTTATAATCATTTTTCCTCTTTCCTCAATAATTGTATTGACCGCTGCCCTTGCATGATTTGGCAATGGGTTCTGTCGTTCCTCTGCCTGAATTGTTGTACAATCTTTTTAAAGGCTATTCAATTTTCTATTGAATGCCCAGAAGCTCCCCTCATGATATTCGCATTGGGCATTGGAGTCAAACCAATTTGGGTAGAGAGGCTGCATCGGTGAAGTGTGGTAAGGCAATACCACATGCTTATCATATAAGATCTACAATAATTCTTTATAAGTCATGGGGATCGGGTCAAATTGAATCCTCTCTCTTTCTTGCCTCAGTTCTCTTGCTCCTTGCTTGACAGGGTTCTGTGTAGACGACCTGGTGGATTGAGGTTGGGACACATTAAATTTGTTGGAGTCTTACTTTCTCACACTATTAACTTCATTATCCATTCTTTTTGTTGGCGGCTTCATGTTAGATTCTTCTCCGTCGAGTTTCCCACTCTTGATCGCCATTTCGATCATTTCTCCTATTGTGACCGCATCAGTAAAACTCTTGGATGAAATTCCTATGAGGTGGCCAAAAAATGTGGATTTCAGAATGTTCATGAAAAGCATGTTAGTTTCTTCTTCCTCAAGCGGTGGATAAACATGTACATCAACATCCCTCAACTTTTGGGCATATTACTTGAAGCTTTTATTGGACCTCTTCTCCATGCTCTGCAACAAGATTCGATTAGGCCTCACATCTTTTACGGGCTTATACTATTATGGAAAAACTTTAGCTAAGTCCTTCTAGGATTTAAGTTGAGCCTTACTCAACTGATTGTACCACCGGATGTCCGATTTTGCCAGGCTCTCTTGAAGCAGTGGATTAACAGTTGATCATTCCCCACAAAGCCGATCATTTTTCTGTAGAATATAGTAATGTGTGTAGAAGGAATTTTATACCATAAAACTTTTCGAAATCTAGAATTTTGAACTTGGGTGGAAGTACTAAATTAGAAACCATACTTAGCTCCTTGGGATCGATCCCATACATGCTAACATCTTTTTTCATAGCTCGAAGCTCATATTTCATTAGTTTTCATTCCTATTTAAATTGCTTACTCTACTTTATTTTGTCCTCCTCATCCAAATTTGGGACATCTTCAACAGGGTACGGATTTCCAAAAGAGCCAGGTAAGTTTATGTGTATTCTTTCTGGCTCAGCTATCGTTGCTTGTTGTGCTCGGGCATATGGTGGTGTAAAGTCGAGGATATAAGGGTTTTTTAGAGGAACCAATGACTGGGGCTTTCCACGATTAGTCCGTGGTTCGAATCTCCGGGATAAATAGGTTCTTCGACAGTAGGACCGACAACTAGAGTCTCTTCTCGACTTATACTCTTTCCTTGTATCTAACATGCCAGTTTTTTCATCATGTCATTATAAGTTTTCATCATTTGCTTACACATATCCTATTGAGCTTTTTTGAAACTCTCATGCATTTGGAGTTGAGTATTCTTGACTTGGGCAATTCTCTCATCCATTTCCATTTTTTGAGTATGATACGGTTACTTAGAAGTGTCCAGTATTCTTCTATACAACCTTTTTATTAATATTGGTGTTTTATTAATGAATGTGAAAAAATATGACTAGTAATGAAAAAAATACAATGCAAAAAGTGAATGCAATGTAGATACAATGTAAATGGAATGCAAGGTGTTGACTCTGGCACGATTCCTTAAAGAAAGTTTTTATATTAGAAACGAAGTTTGGTTACAAGGCTTAAACATATCACAAATAAATTCGAAATTGTTGAAAACATTTTCATGTTTCGATATAACAAATTAAGTTAAATGAATTTTAAGATTTTACAAATGATTTTCTAAAAGTATATTCGATTTAATTACTCGAATATCAAATTATTACTCCAAGTCATTTTAAGATCAATTTCAAACCTTACTAAATGTGTAAAATTATGTTTTATACTTAACATATTTTTGAAACAATTTTCACAAAGTATTTTGAACCAAAATCAAGCCTGAAATCAATTTTTCAGAGTGATGCACCGATGCACCAATCCATGCATCGATGCACCATGAATTAAATTGAACATCGAATGCATTTCATGCATCGATGCACATATCATGCACCGATGCACTGAGGATTTTATGAAAACATCGAATGCATTTGATGCATCGATGCACCAGCCATGCATCGATGCACTCTGGCTATTTTAAAACATCGAATGCACTTGATGCATCGATGCACTCTTAGTGCACCGATGCACTAAGGGTCCAACAGTCAAAATATTTGAATTTTACACTGATGCACCATGAGTATGCATCGATGCACTGACGCTCCCAACTGTTTTAAATAATTGTTTTCACACTTAAATGGCTCTATTGACTCCACTAATCATCCCCAACATTCAGAAGTGATTCAAGGTGTATTTAAGCAAGATTAGAAGCCATTGATTAATAACAAGAAACATCAAGCAACTAGAATCAAGAGAGAATCAAAGAGAAAGCATCAAACTTCAAGTTTGAGCATTTCAAGCCTATTTTTCATTCAATATTCATTTTTGTTTCAAGAACACTTATTGTGCTCAATTGTATTTATTCTTGAGTGCTCTTCCTTTGTTCTAGAATTGTGCAAACATATTTTCCTTGTGAGGTTTTTCTTGTGAGTTTGCAAATTTGTAATCTTCTCTTTGAGAAAAAAGTTTTCTCAAGAATTGGGGTATATTCTTGAGGGAGTTGTAAGGTTATCTCTTTGGCCTCAAAAGAAAGAACAAATTAGTGAATTTGTTGGAAAATCCTTAGTGTGGATAGCTAAGGTAGTGGACGTAGACTTTGGTTGATAAAGTCGAACCACTCTAAATTGCTATGCAATTACTTTCAATTTTATGTAAAAGCTTCCACAAAATTTTAATTGCCAATTCACCCCCCTCTTGGCCGATTTCGTCAATGGATTAACTCAACAGAAATATCTCTCCTAATCATTGCATGTGCCCCCAATAAATCTAAAATCCTTTGAGCTACTTTAATCTTGGGCTCCAATCTCTCACTTACAATATCAGCTTCATGTGACAATTCAACCAAGTACTGAACCACTCCTTGAGCATGTTCCAAGTAGCTTTCTATGAGGTCATCCCTTTACTTAACTCTCTACTGAGCATGTTCCCAACGATGTCGCCACTGTATAACTCCTTCATATGGGACTATCGGTAATTGGCTAACCATTCTCTGAAAATCTTGAACCAAAGTTTTAAGTTCATTCACACGCTTCTTCAAGTTTTCAACTTCTGTATAGTTTGAACTGCTTTCTCAACTTCGGTACCATCTAAAGGTTGTTTCTAAACTCAAGATTCTACCTTTCAGTTTCTCGTTCTGGGACTGACTCTCTTGCAGCTGTTGCTGTAGTGCACTCTTTTCTCTTGAAAGTAGCTTCACCTGATGTCTACTCTGCTTAAGCTCCTCACTACTTTCCCCGACTTCTCTTTTTAAACTTTCCACTTTCTATCTCCATTCAGTATGAGACTTACTTGAACTAGTGGCCATCTGAGCCTTGACCATTAACTGGTAAGATAATTAGAGATCATCAAAGTCCAATATGAGTTTATTCTCTACCTTTTCGATCTAGTCAACTCGACCCTTTTGGATATCGATTTATAAGCTTCTATGGTATGACTCATCCTCCCTCTGTAACGTTTCCTTCCATTGTTTCCTTTCAGCCTTAAAATCAAGCTTGGCTTGTTCCAGTGGAGATGGTACTACTCTGAGATGTTCTTCCATAGGCTGACTATTTTCAGGATTAACCATCGGGATATTATCATTGACTCTGTTGCTTCTCCACTCCTCATACTCTTGGGACAATCTCAAGTCAAAGGTGAAGAGATTTACTCTATGCGTTTGCTTTCATACGTCAACAACCCCTTTGACTTTACTTTTATACTGCTCTCCTTTGAATACGAACTCAGACCTAGATAAATCCCAAATTTTTGGAATAAACTGTCTCGACCTAAACTATCTGGAAACTAATAACGGAGCATACCCTATAGAACCCTATATTCCTAGCAACATAACCCAATCTCTTTCTCCACATCTATAGAATATGTTTAAGGAAACGTTCCATAAAGGGCACCATAAAATACACCGTCTCGGATATCTTTGAAAATGACCATCATCTTCTCTTCAGTGAAACTCCCAGGCCATTTTTGAGAAAGGAAATCATTCAAAGGTGAAAATCCTTCCAGAAACACTCGACCATGTGCCCTCTCGACGTGTTTGAAGTGACTGATGATCTAGACTAACAACAGCGGAGCGCACCTTATGAAGTGTCATTCTCCTTTTCATCTGCAAGAGTCCAAGGAATGAAACGTTTCTGCTAAGATAGTTAGAATGAGATCCATATGTTTGTCTAGTATCATGAACAAGTCAACCATTGAAATATCAACGTGCGTAGAACCTTAGGGAATATGACTAGCACATAAATATCCAGAGCAAACAAGTCAATCTTCTTTCTCCTATCGGGATGATGGTTCATGACTTCTTTCAGAGCAGTCCAAGTAATACACTCGCTATCTCCCTTCTTTTTTTATGCCTCTTACAACCCACTCTTCACTCATGTCGGTCATTAGAAGTAGTTTCTTCTTGAAGGAATGAGTATTTGGCGGCTTGGAGTACACTTTGTCTGCTTGGAATACCTGGCATGAATCAAGGCGTGGTACTCCTCTATGGTAGGCGTTATATCCACTCGGCCAAAAGTGAAACAACTATAGGCAGGGTTCCAAAATTCTACCAGAGCTCTAAACAGATTTTGGTCAATCAGAACATCTAAGAGATATGAGATGTCACCATATAGTTGATAAAACAACTACTTATCGAATACTTCCCACTTCCCCAAATCTCTTTCAGCTCATTCAGGTCATTCTGACAGACATTGATGTGATTGTACCCAATCAGATCTGACAAGTACCTAGGCTGTAAATTGTCTCCATTCGTTAGTTGGGACTGCTCGGACCATCTTAGAACTTCTGTATTGTCTTCTACCTCTTTTTGAATCCTTCATTTAATATTACTACCTTCTATATGGACATCGTTCACGGATCAACATCAATGAGATGAATAGTGTAATACAAAATTAGAACAAAACAAAAAAAAGGACAAGAGAAAATTAGCCAGTAATCATAAATGAATTAATTGGACATAATATAATTTATCAATAAAAAACCTACTCCACATGCTGGCTACCCAATCATGCTTTAGTAGATCCTACCCGAACATGATTTCTACCAATATGCTTTGTTTATATAAAATCCTAACCTCATGTCATCTAGTTCTCATGCTTATTCAGAAAAAAAAAATAAACCTAACTGCATGATAACTAGTTCGCATACATTTATTCATGAATCAAAATTACACTTCAAAAATCAAAAGGCTAAAAAGGTTTTTCCTTGTGTACTCTCCTCACGGGATTCTTATGATATGGGTAAGGCTCTATTTGGGTTTTAAGTTTACTACATGCAGGGTTCGGTTCTAAACTAAAAGGTCCTCGAATTGTCCTTGTCGGTGACCCCTAGGGCTACCAAACCCTCAATCCTGGCCCATCACAGGCTTTCAGATCGAGTTCAATTCGATGGGACACACCTCCTTATGTTCATACGGAGGTGAAAACCATCACGAGAACCATAAGACATGAGCCCCAGGAGCTATTCACTATCCCATACAGAGGTGAAAACCACACGAGGGAGTAGCTTCTCACTCCTACTTAATCATGACGGAGCGGAGTTTTAGCTCATGTTATGAAAATGTTGATGTGCATTGTGTGAGAAAAATGAAAAACAAAACAAACAACACCTAAATATAAAAACACAAAACCTTGAACAATTATTTACTTTGAAAACATTAGCAAACAGATCAGTACAACTATTTAGTGCTTAATTAAATTACAAGTGAAAAATTTATTCAAACCACACAAGGGATAAAAAATCAAATTAGAGAGAACTTGTAATTTTCATTTGCAAAGACAATTAATTAGTCGACTAATGGCTTGACACTCTAAAAAATTTCCTCAGCATAGTCGGCAAGCTGTCGAAACAACTTTTTTTAAAAAGGAAAAGGGATTCCCGTTTCAAAATAATTTTTGATGAACGGTTAACGATAAAATATGGTTCAAGGAGTAGCTATCAATCTTTGATTAGGGTGTGATTGGGCATTCAAAAATGTATTTTCCATTTTAATAAAATATTAATTTTTAATTTAAACAGCAAACTTACAGTCTACTTACCAAAATTCGAGTTTGAGAGTCGGTTACGTGTGGGGAAGAATTAGCACTCCCATAGTGCCCTAAATCGGTACCTTGTCGATTAATTAATTGTCTTTGCAATGAAATTTACGAGTTCGAGTCTAATTTAATTTAAGATCCCCTAAAAATAATATTCTTTGAATTTTTGGACGAAACATGATAATATTTAATTATTTCCTATCGAGAAGAATCGATCTCTCATACCTTAAAGCAATCGATTCTTACTCCAATTGAAATACATAAATATTAAATTTTCATTCTAAAGTTAATTATTGATTCAAAATAACAACACCCAAAATAATTTTTTTTGGTTACTTATTTGATAGTGTACAAAACTACTACGATATATTTGCTACAATTTTGTTCTATCTAGCATTATCTATGTTTACTTGATGGAATTTTTTCAAACATGCCATGATATGATAAAATATATGCTTCTGCATACTCTTTTTTTTTAAAAAAAAATCTAAAGTGCTAAATTTGCTTCTATACTGAATTCTGAAAGTATGCTTTATATATTCTGATATGCATTATATTATTCATGTTATACATGTTCATCTTATTTTGGGGTTGGTTGTATCAAATATACGAGAGACTTCGTGGTTGACCCATACATCGAATGATAACCCTACAACCTATTATCTGATGGTTTTTTCGTACATCGGTTGATAATCCCATATTATGCTTTTTGGTGATGGGTTGATTTTGTTTTTCTAGGGAATACGTTCTGATCTAATGATTAGATGTGTTTTGCTATACACGAACTTATTAGCCCGTAATAACATCCATGAGCGTAATGTTTGTATCTTGATATTATGAATGACCGATATGTATTATACAATTCAAGGAAATGTGAGTTGATATTTCATCATTGCGTGATGAAGTCTCTAGCTTGCGTAACGAATTTCATCAACGACATCATATGAGTTAGGAAATTCATTATTTATGTTCTAAATATTTACATGTTGTAAATTGTATTTGCTTTTCTTATAACAGTGGTGGACAACCAATTGCTAAATGAAAATGATGACATTACAGATGATGATGACGACGATGACGATCCAAACAAATATATCATATCTGCAACAACACGTACAAGAAAACTAGTTATTTTTATGTCAATGGAGTCCTTGCCTACTTTTCAAAAAAACCTAAAAGGTTTTAAATTTGTTCATTTCTATACATTATTTTAACACGTACACTTTTAATGTCATTTTATAGATGTTATACTGAGACCAGGTGTATATGAATTTCTTCATTTTTGTTTAGAAAATTTTGTTGTTTCCATTTGGTCTTTCAAGTTGAGGTAAGCATTGTTAAGCAATTGAATTACTATAGAAAAATGGATAATTTACAATTGGATGTTAATCGTAGAAATTGTTAACAATCTCAGGCATAACATTGATCGTGTACTTCACAAACTACCTTTATTGTGTGACCACTTTATATTCATTTGGGTAAGATGAATGTCATTTTCCGTTGCTTACTTTTATTTGTTTATGATTCCTAGAAATTTATGTTCGATTGTCTGTATAACAGGATCAAGGAAAGTGCAAAAAAGAAAGAAATTGTTACCTATGTAAAGATCTCAAAGATGTTTGGAATGCATTTCCTCAATTTAACCCAGGAAATACACTATTGGTCGATGATTCAACTGAAAAAATGATTTATAATCCGGTAAGTTACATGTTTTCCATATGTTTTTCTGTTAAGCTATATGTTCATATATTGGTTGATTTACAATTTATGTATTTATATAGCAATACAGTTACATATGTCCACATCTCTTTGACGCTTCATATTGGGACGACAATGCTTTAGGTATGACACAAATTTATGCCTACTTATACAAAATTGGTTTCTTATTAGTAAAATTGAACATGATTCGTTTGATGATTGCAATTATTTATATATCCTCAGTAAAAAGCAGAAATATACGCGAGTATTTGGGGAAAAAAATTGAAGGGCCTAATGTTTCGGACTTTGTTAGAAATAACCCTTTTTCTTTGGATTAATTTCATTGTGGGTAACTATTATAACATTGTTATGTATAACATTGTTTTGTATGTATGTTTGGTTTACTTATATTGTGTGTATATTTTCATTCCATACACATAATGCATTATTTTCAATTTAAATGTACTCAAAAATATAAAACAAAAACTGTGTATTTTAATATTCCACAATACATGTTACTTACACAATAAATATTCCATTCTGATGGGGCAGTGTAAAGAATACAATCTCACTATCTCATCTTGTCTTTCATGTGACTGCTTTATTTCCGTGAATCAACTCAGCTTTGAATTGAACCATTATTGTCTTTCCCTGCTTTTTGGCGGATAACACATGTTACTTGAACAGTAGGAATCATTTATGCAATTTTCAATTTCAATTTGAGATTGAATTTCAATTTCAATTTCAATTTTAATTTGAGTTTCAATTTCAGTTTCAATTTCAATTTTAATTTGAGTTTAAATTTTAATTTCAATTTCGGCTCCACTATAAATATGAGCCCTATCAGCCTTTGTTCCCTTCAAATAACAACATGCTCATTGCATCAGGAGGTAACATCAAATGACATTTGTAAGGTAACAACAACCTTTTTCTTTCCTTATTAACTTAGACAATTTTCATGTTATCATTGATTAATCCTAATTTTCATTGTTTATTTCCAGCATGAAACACGAGGAAAATCTCGACCATCATAATTTGGAGGAACAAGCTGGGAGATTGGATATGTGAAGAATGCCTTTCGGATAGTATCCATTTCATCCACCTCATTAAGATAGGATAATCGTAAACCGTCAAAGAGAAACATACCTGATGTAGAAGAAGATGTAGATTTAAAATATCGACGGTGATGCATCTGGTTTTCAAATAGTTAAAGCGTCAGAAATGTTTCAGACTTATGATTTGGATGGTATACGGGAAATAAAGTAAAGGGCAACTAAAAATACCGAGAATTGAGGGCTACATCTTGTAATAATAATAAAAAGAATTGAAAGATACACATGTATAAAATATCGATACTTAGCTAAATTAAAAAAGTAAACGGTAAAAGTTTATCGTTGCAATGATAATAGGCATAAATGACAAGTATTGCCACTTGTCATTTACAACTATTTTCATTATACCGGAACACATTTATCCTTTTACATTTTTAATTTACCTATTACTTTAAAGTAATAGATTTCGAAATTCAAAGTACTGATACTTCTTATTTATGTGTGTATCTTCCATTCTTTAACATTATTATTAAAAGGTGTATCGTTCAATTCTCGAGAATTTTTGTTGCATTTGGTTGCATTTCTTGTGTAGCAGCCAAATCATAAGTCCGATATGCTTTTGATGTTTTAAATGTTTTATAATCAAATGCATTGTCTTTAAATGTTTCAGAACCAAATGCATCGCCTTCGAAATTTTAAATATGCAGCTGCTTCTACATTAGCTATGTTTCTCTTAGATGGTTTTGGTTTACAGTTATCCTATCTTCATGAGCTGGATGAAATGGATACTATCCGGAAGGCATACTTCACATATCCAATCTTCCAGCTTGTTCCTCAAAATTATGATGGTCGGGATTTCCCTCACGTTTCATGTTGGTTGATTACTCCGAATATATCACAACATTTGATCTTCGAAGCATTGTTGGTTGATTGGTCAGGATTTTATATCCATACTTACTTTTCTGTATCGATACTCATACTACACGTATCTATATTTTATATTTGAGGATTTTTGAAATATCAATACTAGTTATTAAAGTATTATACACCTACTCCAAATTTCAGTATGTTTATACAACAATCTCTGTGAAAATGTATCGATACACATTATTAAAGTATCAATTTTTATAATATCGACAACAAAGTTTTGATATATAGAATTTCAAAACCTATTTCTTTACAGTAATAGGTAAATTTACAATGTAAACGGGTTAAATCTACTGGTTTAATGATAATAGGCGTAAATATAAAGTATTGATACTTATTATTCTAGTATCGATACTTTAATTCCAATATGTATCTCAAACAATTTGCACGAAAAAAGTATCGATACACATGTATAAATGATCAATACGAGGAATTTCAAAATTGATTACTTAAAAGTTTTAGGTAAATTTACAATGTAAACTGTAAAAGTCTACCATTTTAATGATTATAGGCGTAAATAGCAAGCACCGATTCATTTTGTATAGGTATCGATAATTTTAGTCTACTATGCTTATCAACAATTTTTAAACCTATTACTTTTAAGTTATAGGTAAATTTACAATGTACACGGTTAATATCTACCGGTATATTAATAATAGGCATAAATACAAGTATCAATAATGTCTATATAAGTATCGATACTTTTATACATGTAACGAATTTGACAAAACGGTTAAAATTTGAAAAAATCAATTAAATATAAATAACATATCCGATTAAAATATCTCAAGCATAGTATCGAATATGTTGAAGCTATCGATACTTTTATAAGTATATGTATCATAGTATCAGTACTTTAAGAACTGAAAAGAAATGAAAAACCCGATTTTAGTTTGACAAAACTGGAAAAGAGAAACCAGAATGGTTGAAATTTGTATTGATATTTTTATAAGTATATGAACCAAAGTATCGGTACTTTAGGAATTTAAAAGAATTGCAATAATAGCACCTATAAAGTATGGATACCTTAGACAAATGTATCGATACATGACAATATAACAGGTTGAAATTTGAAAAAACCAATTTCAATATGACAAAACCGGTAAAGTGCTACCGGATATGTTGACGGTATCGATATTGTTATAAGTATATGTATCATAGTACCGATACTTTAGGAATTGAAAAGAATTGACAAAATGAAATGTCTCAAAAGTATCGATACCTTACACAAAAATATTGAGACTTCGGTAAGGGTAATGATATCGATTAAATATAAATAACATAACCGGTTAACATATCAAAGGAAACCCTAAACCATAAAAATAGATAAAAATGGTCGTAGTTTTAGAGATTAGTTGTTGTGAAATAGTAGCAAGGCATTTTTTAAAGTGTAGTTATTTGTTTGTTGATGCAATCGAATCGAAATGTATGTTGATGAAACCCTAGTTTTTCAGTATTACATTATTCATAAATAGGGGTTAGGATTTTAGTTTGGGGTTTTCAAAGTAAAGAAACATTTAGGACACATTATAGGTAGAAAGTGCAATCGTTGTTCACGAAGATGGTGACATTAAAATGGAGCCCGAGAGTATCAACATTAAAGAAAATCGAAAGAAAACACTAGGTTGATATATGTACTTCTAGTAAGTATCAATGTATTTGTGTAATTTTTGTTGAAATGATAATTGAATTAAAGTATTTAAGAACTTTTAATTGATTAAAAATTTCAAATCTTGACAATATGATTGAATGCCAAATGATGCAGGAAGTTGTAATCATGTTGACTGCATAGCAAATAAAACTCGGAGGGAAGGATCCAAATGGTAAGCTAGAAATTAGTAAGATAAACTTTTTTTTAAGGTTTAGGGACTTAACCTCTCCCAGGTAAGGACTGCATGATTGAACATTACATAGAATAATTGTATTCAGTTCTTGAAGAATTGTTCTTCAACATATATAAGAATAGTTGTAATAATCTCCATTAACTTTTCCAAACCAATAAGTATCATGCATGCAGTATCCTATATCCTCAAGGCGGCAAAAAAACTGCCACTTAAAGATTTACCAAGAGCGGTAGCTTCTGCTCT
This sequence comes from Hibiscus syriacus, assembly GCF_006381635.1. Classification (NCBI taxonomy): domain Eukaryota; kingdom Viridiplantae; phylum Streptophyta; class Magnoliopsida; order Malvales; family Malvaceae; genus Hibiscus; species Hibiscus syriacus. Next base: position 13,073,655 of record NW_024063533.1, read on the forward strand.
GCATAAAGACCGAACCTAGAATCAACTTCACCATTATGCCTATACTACTAAAAAAACCTGCTAAATGATAGGATTTGCACACAACCATGAGTATTTTACGGGAAACCCCAAGTACTCTGCTAAAATCCTACAACAGAGATGTATGGGTTTCCCATAAAATGCTTGCGGTTGTGTGCAAATCCCTTCATTCAGTTGGTTATCTTCAATAGTATGGGCATAATGGTGAAGTTGATTCTAGGTTCGGTCTTCATGCAGAGCAGAAGCTACCGCTCTTGTTAAATCTTTAAATGGCAGATTTCTTGTTGTCTGCCTCGAGGATATAGGGTATTGCATGCATGATTCTTATTGGTTTGCAAAAGTGAATAGATATCATTACAACTATTCTTATAAGCAATGAAGAACAATTCTTCAAGAACTGAATACAACTATTCTATGTGATGTTCAATAATGCAATCCTTACCTGGGAGGGTTTGAATCCCTAAACCCTTAAAGAAAGCTTTTCTTACCAATTCCTAGCTTACCATTTAAACCCTGCAATGGGGTTTTATTGGATATGCAGTCAACATGATTAACCTAGATAATCCCAACAACAAAACTAATTTCGGCCACGACTTGCGGGAGATTCTATTCTATAAACTGTTTGGCAAGCTTCAAGTACGTGATACAAGCGAACATATGGAAAGGGCTCGTAGTTGTATAAAACATGGAGCAATTCTGAGAAAGAATGAACTTATCTGTTTACATTATTAATTTACCTATTACTTTAAAGTAATAGATTTCGAAATTCTAAGTATCGACACTCCAAGTACCAGTTTGAAGTAAGCAATTAGTGCATTGACATCCCCAATGACGATTTCCTTTGCTTTACATCTTTGAAGTGCATTGAAGATGTCTTTATGTGTAAATCCAACATTTTGATAACCCATATATAAAGAGCATTGTAGAAGTAATAGGTAAATTTACAATGTATACGGTAAAAGTATACTGGTATAATAATAATAGCGTAAACACATCGTATCAATACTTTGTTATATCGATCTCGATACTTTAATTCCGCATAAAGACTCAAACAATTTGCACGTAAAATGTATCATACATACATACATATATATGTATGTATATATTTTCCACACTTATAATTTCAAAACCTATTACTTTAAAGTAATAGATTAATTTCCAATGAAAACGATAAAAGTCAATCGGTATCATGATAATATGCGTAAACAATGTACACGACAATATGTTGATAAAGGTTGATAAAAAAATCAAGTAATTAACTGGTTATGTTATCGTCCGATTTCTAAAGCTCCATCAGATTAAACATTAGTAACATTTTAGGCGTTACCTAATATGTTGATAATATTGATAACAAATTAAGTAATTAACCTATTTTATTATCGTCAGATTTCTAAGGCCCCATCAGCTTTTAAAAGGCGCTACCTATTACGTTACATAAGCACTACCTAATATGTTGATAAAGGTTGATTACAAATCAAGTAATTAACCGGTTATGTTTTCGTCGAATTTCTAAGGCTCCATCAACTTAAACTTTGGTAACATTTCAGGCGTTACCTAATATGTTGATAATACTGACAACAAATTAAGTAATTAACCTATTTTGTCATTGTCAAATTTCTAAGGCCCTATTAGCTTTAAAAAGGCGCTACCTATTACATTACATAAGCGCTACCTAATATATTGATAAAGGGATAACAAATCAAGTAATTAATCGGTTACGCTATCGTCGGATTTCTAAGGCTCCATCAGTTTAAACTTTGGTAACATTTTATACATTACCTCAAATGTTGATAATACTGATAACAAATTAAGTAATTATCCTATTATGTTACATAAGCGCTACCTAATATGTTATTATGGTTAATAACAAATCAAGTAATTAACCGATTATGTTATCGTCAGATTTCTAAGGCTCCATCAGCTTAAACTTTGATAACATTTTAGGCGTTACCTAATATGTTGATAGTACTGATAGCAAATTAAGTAATTTACTTATTTTGTTATCTTCGGATTTCCAAGTCCCCATCAGCTTTAAAAGGCGCTACCTATTAAGTTACTTAAGCACTACCTAATATGTTATTATTTTTTATAATGTTTCTAGTAATTAACCGCTTATGTTAAAGTCAATATTTTTTGCGCATTTTACATACAACGTTAACATTCCCGATTATTACCATTATTATTACCAACACAAATAATATTTCTGGTATCGATTTTAACTGGTCATTTATTTAACCAGTCACGTCGTTTTTTAACCGTATTTTAACCGACTCACAGTAGAACTTTCGTAAAAAATGACCATAAAATTAGGTTGCCCAAAATAGAGAAAGATAAGACAAAATGTCTCATGTGTAATTATTTACCCTTCCATTTGGTTTCAAACTAGGTTAGGCTATTTGCCAATTATATTGTTTTACTTTATTTTCACACCCTATGTTTTAGTTCCCTTCTTTGGTTCCACAATTGCAATTTTGGTTTCAATCAACTCTACACCATTTGCCAATTATATTATTTTACTTTATTTTCACACCCTATGTTTTAGTTCCCTTCTTTGGTTCCACAATTGTTGTTACAGGTATGTAAACGGCCTAGGGGGAAAGAAGATTCCGTGCTGAAAAAGTGTTGAGGTATTTGATCGAGGTAAGGGGAAAGAAGAAAGGTTCACGAGTTCCAAGAAAAGATCATGCAAATCGAATATGTACCATGGAAGATCGTGCAAATTGAATATGTACCATAGAAGAAAGTTGAAGAAAGGTATCGAAATTCGGGCTGCTGTTTTGTTCCCTTTTAGGATTAAAAATGAAGAGCTGGTTACAGTAAAAAAAGGATGCACGGGACCAAGTATGGTAAAATACCTCAAGGAAAAAAAGTAAAAAAAGGTGGTTAGATATGGAGAGATATTTCTTGGACCGCTAAATGGCAGGAAAAAGAGGAAAATAGGAGTATGGATCGAGGTATTGCGATAAAAAGGAAAAATTTCATACTATATACTAGAGGCAATCCTTCAAGAAATCAAAGAACACACCGTGAAAGAGGGAGTGTTGATCGAGGACTAATGAGAGAAGATAAAAGCACGGGCTCCAAAGATGGATCAAAAAATCCTATAAGTTCCACGGTAAAGATTATTGGGTAAGATATGGCACAGCTATCAAAAGTCAAACTTGGTACGGAAAGTGTAAACTTAATACGGCTCTTGAGGAAGGAAGTTTGGTAAGGTCCAACATTCGGATATATTAATGAGGAATGACAGATTTACACAAGAATGTAAAGTGGTGTTGCATCGGGGGTGTCATTGTTACTTCACTGGCAGAATCAGTTCGTAACGGTTATTCGTACACAAGAGATGAAGGGAGATATTTTCGGGGACAGTTGATATATCGAGGTGGAAGCAGGTATTTGGCGCATTTACTTAACTGATATCTTTTATCTGTAATATTTTTTTTAACACTTGTTAACTAATATTTTTTGAAGTAATAACTTTTCGGCTGACGTGGCGTAAAGGCGTATTTTCGGGGATGTGATTTCACGGGATTCTGATAACTCAGATGCCACGTGTGGAAGGCGCATCTCCGGGGACACGCCCTCCATTTGGGTTTTGCTGAGTCAGATGTCACGCTGGTATTTCTTTTAATAATAAAGATTTTATTTTTATTATTATTATAAATAATTAATATGTTATGTAAAGTGTTTCGATTATAATTTAAGAATTATCGAATGTATTTTTTAAATGTATGAAATTATAATATTACACGTATTGTTATATATCTATTATTTTTTTTATTATCGATCTATTAATTTTATTAATTAATTATTTAAATGTTATCAATCTAGTCATTTGTTATCAATATTTAAAGAAAATATTGATGCATAAGTTAATAAAATTAGTATAATTACATATTTAATATTCAATAGTTACATATTTTATCAATTTAGACTTACTTTTAATTTGTTTAATTTAATATTTTTTCTCTACTTAGAATGTAGAATTATTATAATATTTTAAAATTAATAATTAATTTTTTATAATAAATATTATAAATGTATGGAGATATGGTCAGCATCCAATCGCAGCAACATTTCACTTTCCATTATAACTGTAGACAAAAAAAATATAATTAGTACAAAATATAATTAATTAATAAATTTAACTAAATAATAATTATATAAATCTTATTTTAATAAAAAATAATATTTATATAATTATATTACTATAAAATATAAAACTATTTAAAAAAATACTAACTTAAAAATAAATTTCTTACCACTAATAAGAAATTTAAAACTCAAATAGTTGGAGAATTTGAGTTATATAAGAGAGGAGAAGATGATTTTGGTGTGAAGAATGAGGTAGGGTTGAGGGAGTTTATATAGGGGATGAGGAGGGGTAGTTGGGGAAAAACGGATGGGGGCATTTATGACATTTAATGGAAAGCGCGTCCCCGGGGATGCGCCTTCCACACGTGGCATCCGAGTCATCAGAATCCCGTGAAAGCGTGTCCCCAGGAATGCGCCTTTGTGCCACGTCAGCCAAAGGGTGCTACTTCGGGAAATATTAGTCAATGGGTGTTAAAAAGGGAATATTACAGACAAAAGGTGTCAGTTAAGTAAATGCGCGCCAGGCATTTCTCCCACTGCACTGGCAGTGTATGATACAACATATGGGGCAGTGAAAGATTTCAAAAATAAGGAAATAAGAGTACGATGTTGGACATTACCCGATGGGTAAGAGAAGATGGCAGTTTTGGTCAGCGCTGTGGGAAACCGAGATTGTCTAGTGCTGATAGAACATTTCAAGTGGTTGGGGAAGTGGGCCAAAAGAGGCTTTGGAAAATAGGGAAAATTAGGGAAATTGACACTACAAAGGGGAAACAAAAGACTATCTCCCCAAGTGCTTCAGCCATTTGCGACACATTGTTACAATTTGCTCTTTTGCTCGGTCACATAACCAACCCCATTTACTTTCTCACATTCTTTACTGTCGGAGTCAAGATGTCGGAAGAAGTAGCCTATCTCATGCAATAACTTAATTTCACGGAGGAGAAATCAGAGGAAATTGAAACTCCAAGATTCATTAGTGAAGAAGATCTAGTGGTTATGGATCGTTGGGTTGTGGCTAAGTTAATTGGATACAAGAAAGTTTATTGTAAAGTTGTTTTGAAAGTGTTTTGGTCTATTTGGGGAAGCAGAAGGTTGGAGGACTCTAGGATGTTTCGGACAAACATGTTCCTTTTTAAGTTCAACACCTTGGATGATAAGATGGCTATCATGAGGAGGACACCATGGAGTTTTGATGGTAATGTGTTGGCCTTGGCGCACTACGACCCAACGCTTAGCTTAGAGGAGTATGATTTCGTGCCTCTAGCCATTTGGGTAAGCATCCATAAGCTCCCTTTATGGCTCATGCGCAAGGTTTTGGCCATCAAAGTCGGCAACAAACTCGGACAAAACTATAGCGGTCGACATGCGGTCGGGTGAAGGGAGAATGGGAGACTATCTTCAGGTTAGAGTGGAAATAGATAACACCAAACCACTAAGAAGATGTTTCAAGATGGGGAAAATGGCGAATGGCCAGCCAAGGAGGTGTCTTCTCAAGTATGAGTGCCTCCCTTCATTTTGCCATTGGTGCGACATCATTGGCCATGTTCTTACCGAGTGCCCGAGTTACTCAGTACAGCTCCAACAACCACTTCAATACGGGGAATGGATCCGTATGGCGTTAACAAGATCTACGGAGGAGAGCAGCCGCACAAGGCGGAAAGGGGTGGTGTGTATCAATAGTGACTTATCCAACAACTCTCTCTCTCGTATAGAAAATAGTCCAGCTTCGAGAAGTCTTCAAAGGAATGCTTGTGGCCGACCTTGGATCCCAGGAAGAGACCTTCTCTAGTCGTCTAACCCTAACCCCGATGATAAGATTAACTCTACTAATTCTGACAGTGTGCCACCATATGTATGTATCGTTCGAGACTTGACAAGAGAAGAGGAAAATCGTCATAATCCTAATCCGAGCGTTCGACCAGAAGTTGGCTCTTCAAGTTCAGGCAAATGCAAGGGTGGAGACAATGACAAAGGAAAAAAGAAGTACAAGAAAACTCTAAGGCAGAATTAGAATATCACCATGTCCACGATGAACTCACGTGCTGGAACTAGCGAGGAAGAGGACCCTAGCGAGCCGGTGAGTGAGCAACCGGGGGATGTGTTTCTTATGGTGAAGGCTGAGGTACAACCCCGCCAATCTCTATGATCGTGTTATGTTGTAACTGTCGAGGGCTTGAGAACCCATCAATAGTTCAGGAGCTGCGGAGACTCATCTCCAATAAGAACCCTCTATTGGTCTTTGTGTCAGAAACTAAGATTAAGAAAAATAAGGTGGAGTCGATCACACTCACTACTCAGATGCATGGATATTTTTTGGTAGACCGATCGGATGATTGTGTTGGGCTGCTACTGCTATGGAAGAAAGGATTAACCGTCTCGTTGAGAAGCTTTTCGAATCTTCACATTGATGTGGAGGTTATATGTAAAGAGTAACTTTTTAGGTTCATGAGGTTTTACAGACGGAGTGCTTGGGCGGATAAAAGAAGGAACTGGGAAACTATTGCAAATCTTACTTCATCTTCTTCACTCCCATGATGTATGGGAGGGGATTTCAATGAGATCTTGTATGCTTCAGAGAAGGAGGGGGAAGAAGACCAGCTAATGTTCACATGAATGATTTTCAATATTGTCTTCGGGATGCGGATTTATGGGACATCCGGGCTAGAGAATGATGGTTTACTTGGTCGGGTGGAACCAAGGATCGAACTTCTGTTAAAGAACGCATCGACATATTTGTGGCCACTAATGCTTAGTGGCTTATGTTTCCCGATTGCTTAGTCATTGCAGTCCCGACCTCTTACTCGGACCATTGTGCTCCTTTTTTGTGCTTGGAAAGATTTTCTCCCTCGTGACCACGTAGAGCAGATTACTTCAAGTTCGATGTTAGTTGGGCGAAAGAGGAGCAATGTGCAGACATTGTCAGATCGATTTGGGAGACCTGAGACGATTCTTTCTTGTGCAAGATTAAGAAATCAGGAGATAAACTCAGAAGGTGGCAAAGGATGAGACAGTCGCAGGCGAAGAGAGATGAAAGGCAACTTAGAGATCAAATTCTTCAATTGGATTCGGCTCCGGTTTTGGACCTTGTTTGCGAGCAGTGTTTTGAAACCATGGATGAACTTAAAGAGATTATCGACAAGGATGAGGCTTATTGGCTGCAGAGATCAAGGGTTGCTTGGTTGCGGGACGGAGACAAGAACACTACCTTCTTCCATGCGAGAGCCAATGGAAGGAGAAAGAAAAATTGGATAGAAGGTATCGAGAGCAAGGAAGGAGTTTGGTGTGTCTAGTTAGAGGGCATCTTCGATGTGGCCACAAGATACTTCACCTCTCTCTTCCAGTCTTCAGGTATTGAGCCCGATGAGGAGATTCTGCAGGTCATTGATTGCTGGGACAACGAATTGCTCTACCGCAACTTCACCTCCGAGGAAGGCATCCATGCCTTTTCGCAAGTAAACCCTTCTAAAGCCCCTGGTATTGATGGTCTGTCCGGTACCTTCTACCGTTGTTTTTGGAATATTATTGGACATGATTTTGTTAATGTTTATCTTGATTTGTTAAATGGTAGTATGAACTTTGCTGATGTTAATCGAACTATAATAGTGCTCGTTCCCAAAATCAACAGTCCAAAATCAATGAAAATTTTTCGACTGATTAGCCTTTGCTCGGTTGTCTATAAAGTGGTCTCGAAATTCATTGCAAATTATTTAAAACCTTTGATGTCAAAATACATTGCTAAAAACCTGTATGCTTTTGCTCCAGGTATGCGTATCTCGGATAACTTTCTAGTTGCTCATGAGCTAATTTATTATCTTAAAGGTTCTAAAAATAGTCCCAACAAGGGGGCGACTATTAAGTTAGATATGGAAAAAGCATATGATAGGGTTTAATGGGATTTTGTGCTGAATGTTATGATTAGAATGGGGTTTAATGACTTATTTGTTAACCTCATCCGTAATTGCATTAGCTCTGTTTCCTTCCAAATTAAGATTAATAGTTCTTTGCCCGATCATTTCAAGCCGGAAAGGGGACTCCGGTAGGGTGACCCCCTTGTTCCCATATCTGTTCCTTTTTTTATACACATGGACTCTCAGCGTTGCTACTTGAGGTACAAAGGAGAAATGATATCAAAGGCATTCGGACTAGCTTTAGAGGACCTAGAATCTCTTATCTCCTCTATGCTGATAATAGTATCCTATTTGTGAATAACTCTATGGAGGAACTGAGGAAAATTAAAAGCATCCTACTGAAATACGAAAGGGCGTCAGGACAGAAGGTTAATTTCAAGAAATCTAACATCTATTTTAGCCCCAACACCTAGTATATGATCGTACGGTGTTCCTTAATTCACTGGGAGTAGCGGAGGCTCGGATCCAAGAAATTACTTTGGTTTGTAACTTGTAGTGGGAAAAGGTAAGAGATGAGCCTCCAATTTCATCAAAGATACGATTGTTAAAAGAATTCAAGGGTGGACCAAGACACTTCTTTCCTTCGGAGGCCGTGAAATTTTTATCAAGTCGGTCGTTCAAGCGCTCCCAGCGTATGCCATGTCCTGCTACCTGTTGTCGGAAGGTGTTATTGAGGATATTAAGATCCAAGCAAGATTGTATTGATGGTCGGGAAAGTAAGAATCCAGAGGTTGGGCTATGCTTGATTGGGATAAGGTTTGCTAGTCTAAAAGATTTGGGGGGATGGGTTTTAGGGACCTAAAGTTGTTCAACATTGCCCTTCTGGGCAATCAAGTGTGGAGACTCATTCATGACGAGGACTCACTGGCATTCAAAGTCCTCAAGGCCAAGTACTTCCCTCTGTCAAATTTTCTTGAAGCCAAACTTGGGGACATATACTCTTATGTATGGGTGAGCATTCTCAAGGCTAAGGATGCACTATTAGAAGGTCTTTTCCGGAGATTGGGGATTAACAGCTCGAATCGGATGTTCCTGGACAAATAGAGGGACTCAAAGTCTATTCGGTGGAATGGAAGATACATGGAAAGTAACGTTGATCCAGTTAAGGTGGCAGATTTTATGCTTCTTGGTTGTCCCAGATGGGATGTGAATAAAGTCTAAATGGTGCTGTCAACGGAAGATGCAACTCAGGTACTGAAGACGTTGATTGTACCCACACATGGTGACAAAATCCTTTAGTTCCATCATAGCTCAGGTTCCTACTCGGCCAAGTTAGGCTATAATTGGTTAAAGATTCAAAATAGCCGACTATGGTCTCGGAGAAAATTTGGAATGATATTGCTAAGAAAAATGTTCTCCCAAAGAAAAGAATCTTTGGCTGAAGACTTTATCACGAAGCTCTTCCTACGGGGGAAAAACTTAAGCAGGCCAGACTTGGGGATGGTATTTGTAGCCTTTGTAATGTATTGGTGGAATTGGCTCTTCACGCGGTTAAGGATTACCCTAAGTCAAAATCTATCCTCAGTCTTTCGGGACTCCCCCAAGATATTGTTGATTGGGAAGGGACTTCCTGCTTTGATTGGTTTACATCCATGTTCCCCAAGCTTAACCGAGAAGGATTTGATTTATTCCTTACGTTGCTTTGGAATGTTTGGAACCGTAGGAATAAATGGATCCATGACGTTGAGCTACAAACGGATAGAGATGTCATATTAAAAGCTTGGAATCTTCTTGGTGAGTTTAAACAGGTTTCCAATCCATTTGATTGACATAGCGGAGAGACCCTTACTCGTCGAATTCGTAAGTGGTGTAAGCCGATGCAGGGATTGATCAAAATCATTGTGGACGGAGCATTTTGTCACGAATCCCAGAAAGTTACTGTAGGCATCGTGGCACATGATTCGAACGGAATGGTCCTTGGAGGAATGACCAAGCAGATTGATCATCCTAATTCGGCTGAATCCACGGAAGCTTTTGCGTTTACCCAGGGAATTAGACTAACTGTCGAGAATGGGTGGAGCAATGTGCTAATAGAAGGAGATGCTATTTTGGTGGGGAACAGATTGTCAAATTGATTTAGGAACAAGACCCAAGACCTATCTACAATCGGATTGTTGCTCAATGAGGTTCGTTCACTTCTTGATGACTATCAATCCTTCAAAGTTAACTATGTTTGTAGGGAAGCGAACAGAGTGGCTCACACGCTGGCTCAATGGGCTTTATCAAACCACAATCTGGTTAGAGTTTTCCTGGATGATCCTAAAAGTATTAAGCAACTTGTAATTGATGATGCTATTGAAATATAAGATATTTCCATTCTAAAAAAAACTCTACACTTTACTCGTAATGCTTGCTATGGATTGCCACTTCCGCAACCCAAACAAAATCGTCATACTACTATAATGAACATAGCACCAAATGCATTCACATTTAAATATAATAATATTGGAAGTAGGGATGAATCAACAAGGTTGGATGGGAGTAATCGTCCCTTAAATATTTAAAATTATTATATATTTTTAGATTTTTTTATCTATTTTCTTTTGAAAATTTGTTTTTACCCCTAAAATTTATAAGTTCGTAAATTTCAAAAAATTTAAAGACAAAATGAAAAAATAGCCCTAAATGTTTATCAAAATGGTTATTATGGCCCCTATTCTTTTTTTCTTAAAATATTTTAGTCCCCAACGTTTCACTTTAGGACAAAAAGCTCACTCTATAGATGAAAATTATTACTTAACATATGATTAAAGCTCCAAAATGAGAGTTTTTTTCAACTTAAATAATACGTTGAAAGCTAAAATGTTTTAGAAAAAAGAATAAGCAACAAAGTAATTATTCTGTCAAATTTTAAGAGTCTTTTTATCCTAAAATGAAACGTTAGGGACCAAAATGATCTAAAAGTAAAATAGATAACAAAATAACTATTTTAAGTAACATTGAAAGATAATTTTAATATTATACTAAATTTAAAAATCCATCTCTTAACAGAAAATTTTACGTCTTCTACTTATTAGAAATATAAATTCTTAATTACTAATTGTTTTGATAATTTGAATTTGTCTTTCATATTTTGAGACCACTATTATTATTTTATGATACAATAGTAGTAGAGGCCCCACCTATTCACGGTTTCACACTTTATTTTCTTAAAGTCGATAGCTAGATCTGCCTCTTTTTTATTTTAGGCATAATGCAAACAAATATCTCAAAAGTTTGATAGTATTATTAATTTTATCTATATTTTTTTGAAATATTAGACCCTCAAACGTTTCATTATGGGTCGTAAAGAATCTTTGTTAGATGAAAATCGTTAGTCAATTAACGATCAATGCATGATGCTAACCAAGCAAGAACACGTGGACCCATATGCTAATGTGATGTGTCCAGATCATGATAGATGATAATGTGGCACTGCCACGTCAGATTTTTAAATAAAAAATTAAAATATTATTCTTAATATTTATATATTTTTATTTAATATTTCTGTCCAATAAGATAATGACAAGTGTTAACACCATATTGGTTTAAATTTAAACCAAACAAAATATGCTTTTGTGGGGAATTGAACCTGGGCCAAATGCTTGCTAATATGTTTACCTAATCACAAAGTCAAATCTTGCATTTGGTTATCTTTTACATTACAAAATATTTAATATATATGTTATGTCTCTCACACATTTTATCAAATACCTTCTTCATCCCTCTTCACATGCTTATTAACCGTTGGTGAATTCCTGCAGAAAAATTGCACCAAAAAAATTCAACATCTTTTCTAGGATGGAACTTCAAAGGCCAAAAAAACCCAGATCCAATCCCTCCTCTTCTCCTGTCAAGGTTGCTTCTTAATGAAACGTCCTAGCGTGTCCGAGCAAGAACAACCTAAGGAATCAAAACGTTCCAAAAAGAAATCCGACGATGAAGGGTTCAATTCTACCGATGTTGTTGAGGAAGAGGTGAAGAAGGCCGAAGAAGACGAAAAGAAACAGTTTTTCCAGCGACTTTTTAGTGATGACGGTGAAATTGTTGTTTTAAAAGGTTTGTTAGATATCTTGGCCAAAAAAAAGGTTGACCCATTTGCTGATACGCATGCCTTTCATGATTTTGTTAAGGATTCGATTCATGCTGATGTTTCGAGAGCTCATTTGATATAAAGTTAGGAGGTTGAGGAAAAAGTTTGAGAACAATGCTAGGAGGAGCAAAGATGGTGAGGATCAGAAGTTTTCTAAACCCCATGAACAATAAGTATTTGAATTGTCCAAAACGATTTGGGGTAAAAAATGAATTGTAAAAAATATCGATTCTTCTGCTGCAAAAGCAAAGGAAACGAGAAGGCATCGAATAAAGCAGAGTCGGTTGCTTCAGCTGATGAGAAAGTGGATAATGGGAACTGATGGAGGTTGATATCAAGTCGTCCAAGAGTTCGGCTAGCTTGTTCGATAAGAAATCTGGCGTCGGCAGTTTGGAAGATGAAATTTTGAAGCATGGATTGCATATGGATGGGGAAGAAAAGAGAGCTGCTTTATGGGAGAAATAGAGGAAATTGCGGGTTGCTAAGTTTGAGCTATTTTTGGAGAGGAATGAGTTGGTAAGGGAACAAGCCAAATTGATGTTGGAATTTCACAAGTCTCAATATTCTTAGAGGTTGGTTATTTGGTGTAGAGAATGGTTCATGTTCATTTCTAGGCAAGTTTCTAGGCACATTTTGTTTATGCTATAACATTGCAGTAATCTGTATTGTTTGTTGTTTCTGCCTGAGTAGCATATTTTCAGATGTTAATTGTTAGTTTTATATCTAATGCTTGTATTTACTTTATATGGATCTTTAGTTTCAGTTTCCCATTATATACATGTGGCCATATGCATTCGAATATACCACATAATCTTTCGAATGTATGAAAAGACTCTGCAACATAAATGAAACATAGCCAAATTTAAAAGGAATAAAACATATAGGATGGAACCTTGTACAAGTTGCTTCAAGAAATGTCCCCTTAAGTAACACGTGTCCCGATACCACCAGAACATAATAAAGATCATCATCCTTGGTGGTTTTACATAACTTTGCAGGAGCAATACTACCTACTGAGCATGAAATATGGCAGCCAGACATGCTGTAACAACAGAAACACATGATCAACAAAAACTGAAACAATGAGCAACCATTTCAAAACAATTATATGAGATGCCGTAAGAAACAAGAAATTCGGAAGTATTTCAGAGGCTCAAAGTTTTATTTCTGGCTCTTTTTTCCATAGGTCTCCGAACAATTTAATCTTGAAGCCTTTGCGCTTTCCACTTTCGAAACCATCATCCATTTCCACTGGGATGATGAACGGAGCCAGCAGAAGCATGTTAGATTTATAATTAATCAGTTATCTGATACTTTTGTTTGTTGTTGATAGATGTTAAATTTATTTTGGTGTAATTTTTCTGCAGGCATTCACCAACGGTTAATAAGCATGTGAAGAGGGGATGAAGAAGGTATTTGTTAAAATATGTGAGAGACATAACGTATATGTCAAATATTTTGTAATGCAAAATATAACCAAATGAAAGATTTAGCTTGGTGGTTAGGTGAATATATTATCAAGCATTTGACCTTGGTTCAATTCCCTACAAAGCATGTTTTGTTCAGTTTAAATTTAAACCAATATGGTGTTGACACGTGTCATCATCTTTTAGATAGAAAATATTAAATAAAAATATATAAATATTAAGAATAATATTTTAATTTTTATTTAAAAATGTGACGTGATAGTGCCACGTCATAATCTATCATGATATGGACACGCCACCTTAGCATCTGTGTCCACGTGTTCTTGCTTGGTCAGCATCATGTGTTGACTGTTAGTTAACTAAAAGTTTCCATTCAACGAAGGTTCTTTTTGACCTATAATGAAATGTTTGGGGACAAATGTTAAAAAAAATAATACGGACAAATTTGACAATATTATCAAATATTAAGAGTATTTATTTACATTATGCCTTTTATTTTAATGCAATGAGAAGGGAGGGTGAGTGTCTGATTTTTATTGACAAATATACTTCTATCACAATTTTTTAAGGTTTAATATAAAAAAGTTGTTTAAATTATACTTAATTTTTTTTTCATTCGATAGATACATATATTTAATGCTAAAATATTTGTTAAATAACAAACATTGCATTTATTTCTTTTGAAAATTTATATTTTATTTTAAAAAATCAAATGTTCTTCGTAAAAAAAAAACTAATTCTCGTGCCCCTTCTCTCGTCCCTCGCATTAATCCAATGATCGGTTACACCTCAGATTAACATCTGTTACTTGAAGAAGAAATAGGAAATCAAATGCCTGGCCGACTGTCACTATCCAAACAATTGGACACATAGATTTGAATATATGAGATTTTAAATATCTAAGAACTTAAATTTAAGAGTTGAGGAGATTGAGGAAAGATGAATCATCCACAGTAAGGGCTCATCGACCAGCGGGTAGGCGATCGAAGATGACGATGACGATCTGATCGACGGATGAGGTTGATACTTTAAGATTAAAGATTTTGAGATTTTAAAGAAATTTTTTTTTTAAATTTTAGAGAAATTAGGTTTTTTATGTAATTATATTTTTAAGTTTTTAAAATAAAATTTTCAAAATTATTAGAATACAACATGTATTACTTAACAGAATTTTTTAATATTTTAAATAATAACGTTTGTAATGTTTAACATTTAAATTAACTAAAAATTATTTAAACTCCTAAATAAAAATATATAATTTAAACATTTATTTTATATCAAATAGAGTTCCCCTAACCCAGCAGAGCCATTGGCTATTGGCAGTAGAAAATCCAATCACTCTATAAATATAAACCTCCGTCGCTCTCAAAGAAAAATGGCAACATCCTCCTTTATTTTGATCTTCCTTTCCCTTGAAAGCATCGCTTGCTCGGCTAGATCTCCAATCGCCGCCAGCTTCCGTGCCTCAAACTTCATCAAGGCTTAATGCGGTGCCACCAAATACTCAGCCCTTTGTGTCCAGTCTCTTGCGGCGTTTGCCCCTTCCATCCAGCAGAGCCCACGCCAGCTGGCCATGTCGGAGAGTCTGGAGAGGGCCAGGTCAACCCAGGCATTCGTCTCCAAAATGAAGAAATTCAGGGGGCTTAAGAAGAGGGAATACGAAGCAATCAAAGATTGCATGGAGGAGATGAGTGATGGTGTGGACAGGCTGAGCAAATCGGTGCAAGAGCTGAAGCACATGGGGCAAGCCGAGGGTCAAGATTTCTTGTGGCATGTTAGCAATGTGGAGACGTGGGTTAGTGCTGCACTGACCGATAAGAACACTTTCTTTGATGGGTTTGCAGGGAGGGCTTTGGATGGTAAGGTCAAGGACTCCATTAGAGCTCGTGTCCTCAATGTTGCTAAGGTCACCAGCAATGCTTTGTCTTTGGTTAACCAGTTTGCATCCAAGCAGTGATCAGCCTGACCGCTGGTTACACTTGCAGTAAAGTTGGAAAATTGAAGAAGAAAGAGTTTGTCCAGTACTAGTCGTGATCATGGTTTGCTTTAGAGGACTAGTTTTTGTCAGTTTTGTCATGTGGTTTGGTCTTGAATCCCGTTTTCAAATGTAAAGATACGAATATAAATATGAAATATGAAGTTCTTTTTTTTTCTTATCAAAAAACAGTGTTCGCATTGCTTCAATAGACAATGCTTAGACTTTCAGCTTTGTTTTATTATGGGATTAAATTATAGGGTGAACTATATGTTTAATATCATAAGTTTTAATGTAAAAATAAGTGTTAAAATTATATTTAAAGTTGAGATTAAATTATAGAGTAAACTATATGTTTAATACCATAAGGGTTCATGTAAAAATAAATATTCAAATTATACTTAAAATTATCTTTAGGTGTCTAAAGAATTTTTCGTTAAAAATAGGTGTCTAATATTTCCAACTTTACACTTTTAGGTGCTTGAACCGTCAATACTGTTAAATTCGGCCGTTAAGTGACATGTGTCGCTTAATGGTCGAGCTTAACGGCAGACACCTAAAAGTGTAACGTCGGAAATATTAGTCACCTACTTTTGATGAAAAATTATTTAGACATATAAAATTAACTTTGAGTATAGTTTAAACACTTATTTTTGTATTAAGTCATATCATAAATATAACTTTTGTTTCGTTTTGGTCACTCAACTATTTTATGTTTCAAAATCGTGCCTAATGTTTAATTTTGTTTCATTTTAATCAGTCACCATTAAAAAAATTAATAGAACTAATAACAAGACATTTTATTTTTTTTCAACGATGATGTGGTATTATCTTATGGTGACACATCAACATAATCGTTAAGTTTTTAACGATGGGTGGCCAAAATAAAACCAAAATGAAACATTAGGTATGATTTTAAAACAAAAAATAGTTGGGTAATCAAAACAGAACAAAAATGATAGTTGAGATACTAAACGTTTAGTTTACCCTAAAATATATTAAGAGATTTTTTTATGCAAATAGAAGCAACTAGTTTTATTAAAAAAGAGGAAAAAAAATCAAAATTACAATAAATGTTTACAACCATAAGCGCAAACTAAACACATAATTAGGATATAATTTATTTAAAAATAAAATTATGACTAAATTGATAGAATGCGTAAATATTGAGGAACAAATTTGTAATTATATAAAAAAATTAACAGCCACGTTATCTTCTTCTTTAAATGTTCACGACTTGGTGACTTAATTGGAACACTTAAATAGTTAAGTGGTCTAATTTTAAAATTTTTTAAAATGATGATTAAAATGAAAAGGAGAATAATTAAGTGGTCATGGGTATAGTTTAACCCCAAAAGGTATTAGAATTTAATCTCAATTTGATTTGATTCACATTAACCAATATATAAATTAAAAAAAATTGAGGAAATAAGGAACCTAGCTAAGTTGAAAGTAAGAAATATATCTAATTATGTTCATTAAAAGTAGAAAAATGTTGTTTTAATATATTATTATTAAATAAGTTTAATTTATAACCGATTAACTATCCTTATAAATAGATACTAGGTATTAGGGTTAGATATCAAGTTATTTCTTCAAATTCTCTTGTATTCTTCTACTCTTGACAATAGTAAAATTTCTCTTCTGCTCGTGGTTTTTTTTCCGAAAAAGGTTTTTGTTATAACATTTCAAAAAATCAAAAAATAGTTTTAGGGTTTGTTTTTGACTAAAATATAGTTTTCTTTTAAAAATAAAAAAAAATGATTTGATGAGTTACCACCAATATTTTTTAGGGTTTAATTGGATCACCCAAAAGTATTTTCATTTTAATAAAATTTAATTTTAAAAATTATTAAAATAAATTTTAGGTATACTTTCCAGAGAAACAAGTTCGAGAGTCGATTACGTGTGAGGAAGGATTATCATCCCCACAACGTCCTAAAATCGGTACCTAGTCGATTAATTATTATCTTCGCAATGGAAAAATAAGAATTCAAGTTTAATTTAATTAATGATCCCTTTTTAGTTGAATAAATACAGAGTTATTTAACCGATTAAAATTCTAAAGAGAAAAGTTAACAATCCATTGCATTTAACTAGAGAGAGTTAGCCACCTAATATGAAGTAAGACAACGTCCCTTCCTTTTCCAATAAAAGTGGTGAATTGTCAATATTTCTTCTCAGGAACTTAAAGTAAATTGACAACACTTCAACATTTCAAACCAAGGAGAAACACATCTAATATGAAGTAGAATGGTTATTTTCGCAGGAAAGAAATAAGAAATTGTAACACCCATCTCTTGTATACCTTTCCGTACACAAGATACAAATGTCACATCACTTTTTAAAACATTTTGTCATTTGAAAACCCGTAAAATTTTATTTCAATTTTTAACAACCACAAAAGTATAACATTCATAGTAGCATAATACTAAAACTATCACTTTAAATATATTACATCCCCACAACGTGTGGGGAAGGATTATCATCCCCACAACATCCTAAAATCGGTACCTAGTCGATTAATTATTATCTTCGCAATGAAAAAAATTAGAATTCAAGTTTAATTTAATTAATGATCCCATTTTAGTTGAATAAATACAAAGTTATTTAACCGATTAAACTTCTAAAGAGAAAAGTTAACAATTTGTTGCATTTAACTAGAGAGAGTTAGTCATCTAATATGAAGTAAGACGACGTCCCTCCCTTTTCCGATTAAAGCGGTGAATTGTCAATATTTCTTCATAGGAACTTAGAGTAAATTGACAACACTTCAACATTTTGAACCAATGAGAAATACATCTAATATGAAGTAGAATGGTGATTTTCCCATTCTCGAAAAGAAATAAGAAATTGTAACACCCATCTCTCGTATACATTTTCGTACAAGAGATACAAATGTCACATCACTTTTTAAAACATTTTGTCATTTGAAAACCCGTAAAATTTTGTTTCAATTTTTAATAACCACAAAAGTATAACATTCATAGTAGCATAATACTAAAACTATCACTTTAAAAACATTACAAAATATTTCCTTAAGTTCAATTATATGCCAGCTAAGTTTTCAAAATGAATAAGATTGTCCTAATGTTACTGACGAGTCATCCTTTAATTGATGAAAGTTGTTACTGCTGCACTCCTTACTCGATAAATCTTTGGTTGTTCCCTATGCGTGAAATCAACACACGTTAAGTATTTACTTAGTGAGACATAATATTGTAAAGAAACTACAATTTATACATAAGTATCTTCTAACTATTTAATGATGAATTAAATCACATACTCTATAATGACTAGATAAATCCTTGTCAGTTAAATCATATTTCTTTTATACAATCATCGGAATTATTCTCATTAGGTCCAACATACATATCCTTCTGATATTTTTCCCAATTATTCTTTATTTTTCCTATGTACGTCAAATGAAAAAGTAATATACATGTACTGCACCAAAGTGCCAATTGATCATTTATCTTTTATAATTATCATGAGCGACACCTTATATACTGTTAATACACCGTTTTTGTATTTTCATTTGTGGCATCCTTTCATACCACTTATGCAAAGTTTATATTTTCATTTATGACATCCTTTCATAACAATTATACATTGTTGAACATTTTATATATATGGCATCCTTTCAAGCCTTTAATGCATCGTTATGCATTTCATATATGGCATCCTTTCATACCATTAACGCGTCGTTTATATCAAAATGCACTATAAATCCTTTAGTCTTTTACCAAAGAGTCCCCTATGTTTGTATGAATTGTGTTGTGACCTCATTTATATTAATGAAGTTTTTTATTTTCGGCCTTGAATCTATGCCTTATTTTATTTTGGTCATCACTTTAGTTGTTCTTTATTTATTTTGTTTGTTTTTATCTTTAGCATTTAATTTTTGATACTTTTAATTTAGTCCTTGTTTTCTTGCAATCTTAACCTTTGATTGTTGTTTCTTTCTAATTTTTTCTTTTAGTTTATTTTTATATGTATTTTTGTCCTGCTTAATGTTCCTTGCTTTATTTTAATTTTAGTATTTTATGTTACTTAGATTTTAATGCCTTTATTTTTTTTTTATTTTTTCGTTTATGCTCTTTAATTTTCATTGCCTTAATACTGGCCTTCAATTTACTCTATTGTCCATTTAGTCGTCCATTTATGAAGTCTATTTAAATTTTATAACTTACAATTTGGTCTTTCCATTTTGTTTCTGTTACACTCTAATCCTTGTATTTAGATTTAGATTTATAAATTAAGGTTATATGCTTGCTGTGTATTCATCTTGGTCACCATATTATATGCCTATTCTATTTTCATGTGTACATATTATTTTGTGTTATATTATTTATAGATGTATATACACACACACACACACACACACATATATATATATATATATGGTATGTTTTTTAATATATTATACTATTTTTTATGCAATAAAGTCTTTATATATATATATATAATGTTCCATTGTTTTTTTACTTGATTTAAGTATTATGTGTATCTTGTAAGTTATTTTTTATTATATTTATTAGTTATATTAAAATGTACGTGTACATATATATTACATATATTTCCATTTTGTACTAGATATGTTACAAATATATGGCTTTAATAATCCTTCTCATTTTTACGTACATATTTATGAACATATTTGGCGTGTCATATAATTGCTACTTTTTTGTTGCATAAAATATTAATTTATAAATAACATACATGTGTAAATGTATAAATATACTTGTTTGTTCACATATAAGGATTTAGCTTCATGCATCAGTTAGCTTAACATGCACGATATCCTCGTAAATATAACTCATTTTATTTTATAACTTGACTAACGGCAATGCCCTTTTATTTTATATCATTGTAGAAGATTAACTCAAGATTCAATGGTCCGTTCCAATGTTATAGAATAAAAGAGTATCTTATTCAGTGTCATCTAAAATTGATAATATGAAAAATTGGTATTATTGAGGGGAAAAAGATATATTCATAAATTTAAACTGATGAAGAAAAATCCGTTTATGTTCTAAAGGCTTTTTCACATCTTTTTAAATATTTGAATATATTTTATCTCCTTTTAAGTCTTGGTAATTTATTAATTTAATCGAGTTTGTATTTGCATGCTTCTGTATTTATGTCTTTAAATATATTTGAAAATAATTGTTTAAAATTTCTTAGAGAAACTTTGATGTTCTGATATTTCGATTTGAGTGATGAAGTGTTGTTTTCATGTTCAAAACATAAAAACTTGTTCCTATAAAAAAAATAGAAATATAGAAACATTACCTATTTTTTGGGTATTATAGAATTAATAATTGATATTTGTTTGGTCACTAAAGAAGTGATCTTTAATTAATCTAAATTTTAATTTGTGAATTTTATTGCAAAGACAACAACATAATTGACTAGGTTTTGATTTTAGGGTATTGTGGGGGTGTTAATCATTCCCCACACGTAATCGACTCCCGAACTCATTTTTTGGTAAAGCATACTAAAAATTATTGTTTTAGTAAATTTGCTAAAATTAAATTTTATTAAAATGATAAAATATTTTTAGTGATCCAATCATACCCTAAATAAAGATTGGTGACGATTCCTGGAATCGTTTTTTTAAACAAAGGAAAACCCAAATTAGTCTTGGCGATCTATAAAATCAATTTTTTTTAAATTGTTTCGACATTAATTGAAGATTAAATTTATTTAAAATTAAAATTAAATTGATAGAATGTGTAAATATTGAGAAAAAATATGTAATTATATAAAATTTTAATAGTCACATCATCTTCTTCGTTAAATGTTAACAACTTGATGACTTAATTGGACCACTTATATAGTTCAGTGCAATGATAAAAATGCTGATTAAAATGATAGGGAGAATAGTTAAGTGTTCATAGGTATAGTTTAACCCCTTATTAGAGTTTAATCTCCAATTGATTTGATTCACATTAACAAATATATAAATTAAAGAAAATTGAGGAAATAAGGAAACCCTAGTTTTAATAGATCACTATTAATTACATAAGTTTCATTTGTAACCGATTAACTATCCCTATATATAGATACATGTATTAGGGTTAGATATCAAGTTGTTTCTCCAAATTCTTTTGTATTCTTCTACTCTTGACAATAGTGAAAATTCTCTTGCACCTGTATTTTTTCTTCGAAAAAAGTTCCACATAAATCTTAGTATTTTCTATTTTACGATCGTTTTATATTCGTTATTACTGTACTTTTATTATAACAAACTGATATAAGAGATTTTTGGGTTTGATACTATCACGATAATGACGTTAATAAAATATAAAATTTTATTATTGGATCGTAACACCAAGTTCACAATAATAGTTGCGACATATGAAATTATTACTATTGTTTTAGTTTGTTGTGAAAATAAAATTATTTTTCTCTTTAAATTTTATTTGCTGTTACAATTATTTTGTCACTATTAAACATTCTAAACTAATGTCAAATTTAGGATTTTAGAGATTTGTGGTTATGATTTTAGAATTTAAGATTTAGCTAGAATATATAGTTTAGAGTTTTACGATTTAGTAATTAGAATTTTAGATTTTAGAATTTAAGATTTTAAATGTTAGGATTTAACTATGATAAATGATATTTAACTAATTTAACTTTTAAAATAAAAAATATATAAACCATAACAATTGTTGAATTTGAAATAGATAAATATTTATATTATCAAATTGATATAGTTTATATATCATAAAATGAATTAATTTTTGTATTAATAATATATACTATTTTAAATGGGTTATAGGGAAAATTGTCACATCCTACATTTTAATTAAATTTTTTAAATTTAATTTAATTAATTCAGGGACTAAATTGCAAATTTTAGAAGTTTACAACTCGATTTTGAACTGGAGGAAGTTTAGGGACTTAACCTTGAATTGTCTCATTTTTCTGGTCAGTAGAAAAAATAAAGAGAAAATAACTTCAGTGAACGAAAATGCCTTATAATATACGATTTTAACCAACTTTTTTTGGATTTGCGAAAATGACTAACAAATTCGCAATGCGAACTTCAATTTCGTAACGCGAATATGTAAATCGCAACGCGAATATGTAAATCGCAACGCGAATCTATAAATCGCAACACTTTATTTCAAATTCGCAAATCGATTTTCGAATTCGCAACACGAATTTTAATTTCGCAACAGGTTTTATTTTCACAACACAAATGTTTTGGGTATATAACTACGCAACAACAACAACTCATAACCTAAATCCCTAAATCGCAACTCATTCCATCTCCATCTATCACTCTCTCCGGCGACATCCGTTCCTATATTTAACGACATCCTTCCTCATCTCTAATTTTTTTTACATAATTTTATTTCTATATAATTTTTCAATGATTTCTCTCCCAAATTATCAACTATCAACTTAATAAAGGTATGTTCTTCTCTAAGTTAGTGATGATATGTAGTTTATAGCTCATTTGTTTAGTAAATTAATTTACAATTTGTAGAATGAAATCATCTAATGTTGATCATGTTTGGATAGATTTGTGTTTTGGAGGGTCATGGGAGAATGTTCATGGTGTTTTACGATATATGCCTTTATCCATGAATCTTCAACTAAAAATGTCATTAAAAAAGTTAACTTATGAAACTCTAATGTTATATGGTACAAAGAAATTAAATTTAGAGCCTCTAAGTGGATTTAGGCTATCTTATCAGAGAAAAGGTAAAGTTTATTTGTTAACCAACAATGAAGATGTTGAACGATTCATTGCTTACATTAGTGTTTCGCAAGAAGATGATGTTACATTGTATGTTGTTGAACCTAGAAGTAGTGAAGTTGGGTCAGTAGCTGGTAATAATCAAGTAAGTTCTTCAACCCCAGTTTATGGTGCTCACAATGTACAACGTTATTATCAACCTCAAAATTTAATGGTTTCACCACAATTTCACGACCAAGAAAATTTTGTTTCACCACATTTCCAATACCAAACACAATATCAAACACAATCTCAAAACCCATAACCTTTTCCTACTCCAAATCCCAATCAACTTTCAGCACCAAATTTCGATTTTCGTATTGACCAGTTAGACGATGATGAGCCAACAGAAAAAATTGTGAGTACTAGTCAGTATTCAAAATTTGATCTTGGTCAATGTCCGGACTTTGATCTTGGTCAATACTTGGATTTTGATGATGTTTTAGAAGAAGAAATAGACCCTGCGTGTAATGATTTTGATATTGATCAATACCCGAATTTTGATGATGAAACAGTCGCTGCCGAGGAAGATGTTGTTGATGATAATGAGGAGGAAGTTACAACTGTGAATGAACATGTTAAACATCCATTCTGTAATTCATATAACCCTGAAGAAGAAGAAGAATAAGTCCCCGAAGAAAAGAAAAAGAAGAAAATGCCACAGGAGTATAACTGAAATATGCCATAATTACTTCAGATACCGGAAGAAGAGTTGGTAAAGATAGCAATTGATTGTTACACAAAAGTTATTCGTATCAAGAAAGATGATTGTTTTGATACAAATGAAGACTTGAAGATAGCTTTGTATACGAAATGTGTGGAAGATGGCTATTAACTAAAAGTTAATAAATCAAGTAAAGATCGTTTCGAAATAAGGTGTATGATTGACAAAAACTGTACGTGGCGTATGATTGCAAAGAGGATAAAAGATTGCGAAATGTTTCAAGTTAGGACTTTTATTGATAAACATACATGTTCAAGAACCCAAGTTTTTCCTCACCATAGACAGGAAAACAAAAAGGTGTTGGGTGGTTTTCTGGCTGAGTTAATGTTTTTGAATGGCAGGGTATATCGGGGACATGAAATTATGACTGACGTGAATGATCAGTTCAAGATTAGTATCTCATATTCTCAAGCTTGGAGAGCCAAATGTTATGCCTTGGAATTGTTGAGGGGGTCACCAGAAGCATCATTTTCCCAACTGCCGGCTTATTGTCATAATTTAAAGCTAAAAATCCTGGCTCGGTAACTTATATCAAAACAGATATAGATGGACGCTTTGATTTGCTATTTATCGACATTGGTGCTACGGTTAGTAAATCAATATAATTTTGTTGACACATTTTTGTTAGTTACATGCATTTCACATTTAAATGATTATATTTCTTGTGTATATTATTTTGTAGATTCGTTCGTTTATTACTTGCATGCACCCAGTTATTATAGTTGACGGAGCACATTTGAAAGGTCGATACCCTGGTTGACATGTGGATCACTAGTGCCATCACAATCATCTTTTCCTCTACCAAAATATGGATCCTCATAAAAATCCAAAGCTCATATGGTGCCAAGCAAAAGGAAATCAAAATCACAATCAAAATCAAAATCTGAATCACAACCGGCTTCACCTTTTGGGACTTATTAACTTAGGTGATTTTTAAATGCAAACGTTGTATTATGTGTATTTTATGTGTGAATGCATACATTTTCAGTTAGTCATGCATTAGTAACTTGAGTTTGAACATTGCTATGATTTGTTCAGTTGTTATCACTTATCAGATTGTTGTCTTTTATCTTTTTCAGTTATATTTTATGTAGTCAAATATGCAATGTAAAATCAAATTCGCAACGCAAAAATCGCAATGCGAATTTGACTTTCGCAACAATCGCAACGCGAATTTTACTTTTGCGTTGCGAATTTGACTATCGCAACAATCGAAACGAGAAAATTGCAACGCGAATTTGACTTTTGCGTTGCGAATTTGACTTTCGCGTTACGAATTTGTCCCTTCAACAGGTCTTTTTTACCTTCAACATAATTCAGATTTAAAATTAAACAACAAATCAATTAAACATTGTTGTGGGTACATTATTTGAACATTGTTATGGGTACATTATTTAGAAAATAATGTTTCGAACTTCGTTAGAAATAACCCTTTTTCATTGGATTAATTTCTTTATTGTGGGTACATTATTTGAACATTGTTATATATAAATTTGTTGTGTATGTATGTTTTGGTTTGATTATATTGTATGTATATTTTCATTCAGATGGGATGGGCTGTGCATAACAAAACAATCTATCTCTTCCATGTGAGTATTTTATTCCCACCATGTGACAAGTATGACAACCTCATCAACTCACAACTTAGCTTTAAACTCAATCAATATTGTATTTTAGCTTGATGGTTCATAAAGCATGTTACTTGAACAGTATGAATCAATTATGCAATTTTCATGTTCAATTTAACACTGCATTTCAAATTCATTTCATATGTAATTGGAGTTTGAATTTAAATTTCAATTTGAGTTTGAATTTCAATATAAATTTCGGTTCCACTATAAATATTAGCCCAAGCCTTTGTTCCATCCAAACAACAACTTACTCAATGGAATAACTTAGCCAATATGCATGTTATCATTGATTATTCCGAATTTCCATTATTTTTTTTTCAACTTTAAGCGCGAGGGAAATCCCGACCATCGTAATTTTTGGTAAACAAGAAGGAAGATTGGATATCCGAAGAATACCTTTCAGATATTATCCATTTTAGTCAGCTCACTGAGGTAGTTTAACCCTAAATTGAAACTGTCTTAGCTAAACATAGTTGATGTAGAAGCAACTACAGATTTAAAATCTCAATGGTGATGCATTTGGTTCTCAAACAGTTAAAGCATCAGAAACGTTTCGGACGTATGATATGGGTGGTATACGGGAAATGCAACAAATGGCAACTAAAAATCCCGATAATTGAGGGCTACAACTTGTAATAATAACAAAAATAATAAGTCTGAAATGCTTCTGAGTACCACCCAAATCATAAGTCTGAAATGCTTCTGATGCTTTAAATGTTTGAGAACCAAATGGATCGCCTCTGAAAGTTTAAATATGCAGTTGCTTCTACATCAACTATGTTTCTCTCAGACTGTTTCGGTTAATGGTTATCCTATCTTAATGAGCTAGATGAAATGGATAATATTCGGAAGGTATTTTTTTACATAATTTTATTTATATATAATTTTTCAATGATTTCTCTCCCAAATTATCAACTATCAACTTAATAAAGGTATGTTCTTCTCTAAGTTAGTGATTATATATAGTTTATAACTCGTTTGTTTAGTAAATTAATTTACAATTTATAGAATGAAATCATCTAATGTTGATCATGTTTGGATATCGACATGTGGATCACCAGTGCCATCACAATCATCTTTTCCTCTACCAAAATATGGATCCTCATCAAAATCCAAAGCTCATATGGTGCCAAGCAAAAGGAAATCAAAATCGCAATCAAAATCAAAATCTGAATCACAACCGACTTCACCTTTTGGGACTTATTAACTTAGGTGAGTTTTAAATGCAAACGTTGTATTATGTGTATTTTATGTGTGAATGCATACATTTTCAGTTAGACATTCATTAGTAACTTGAGTTTGAACATTGCTATGATCTGTTCAGTTGTTATCACTTATCAGATTGTTGTCTGTTATCTTTCTGAAGGTGTTTTCCTTGAATTCGCAATGCGAAAGTCAAATTCATGTTGCGATTGTTGTGAAAGTCAAATTCGCAACGCGAAAGTCAAATTTGCAACGCGAATTTCGTGATGCGATTGTTGCGAAAGTCAAATTCGAAATATGAAATCGCAAACCGAAAATCGCAACGTGAATTTGACTTTCGCCTTGCGAATTTTACTTTCACGTTGCGAATTTGACTATCGTAACGCGAAAATCGCAATGTGAATTTGACTTTCGCGTTGCAAATTTGACTTTCACGTTGCAAAAGTGTACCTTCAATAGGTCTTTTTTGCCTTCAACATAATACAGATTGAATTTAAAACAACAAATCAACTTTTACAAATCAATTAAACAAGGAAAAAATAATTCTTATTTACACATCAATTAAACAAATCAACTATTACAAATAAACTTTTACAAATCAATTAAACAAGGAAAAAATAATTCTTATTTACTCATCAATTAAACAAATCAACTTTTACAAATCAATGTAAAATTCAATTAAACAAGCAAAAAAAGTGTACCCCAGATAGTTGTTTATGCACAAATACATCAATTTCACGCAACTCACTTCAGGATTAACCTGCAAAAACCAAACATTTGCTTAAACAACACTTTCTACACATCTAAAACCAACAAACAACAAATTATTGAATTCTAAGTACTTAACCAAACATTTTCAAACCAACAAAGAGTATATATGTTAACAACACTTGCTCAAACTTACCAATTGTTTATGCACACTTTCAGCACGCGGATGCAGGTAGTAAACGTCTCGCATAAATCGCTCAAGCCATAAAATGCCGAAACCACAACCATACTGCACCTCTATCTCTATCTGTGGGAGGTAGAAACTGTTTACTTCCTGTCGTCAAACGTTCCAAGCACATGCATACAAGAGGACCACAATCCCCTCTGGCTCTCTCCGTTTATTGTGGCGCAGTATCATCTCTGATCATTGTAACTTTGAACTTTTTTGGCTTTTGTTTCCAGAATTAGTCCAATAATCAATCGCGACCAAGTATTTCTCCAAATGAGTGCTCCATCCCTTACAAATAATATCTCTCAAATCAGACAATGGTATGTAATTCAACATGTTATCATATACTATTGTCTTCAGGGATGTGAGCTGAATTTCGATGAGAAGCCAATGATGACGTTCCAAAGCAGGGATAAACACCTACAATCATAAATAATTGCGCATATCAAATAAAATTTATGAACACCTTTAAAATATTCAAAAAATAAATACTAACCTTATTGACCTCCCACCACGCAAGATAAAGTTTAGCTTTTCCATTACCCAAAATATATGAAGAATCTCTCGGATCCTTCAAGTGAGCTACGTGAAAAGACGTCAGCATAATAGTCCATCGAGTATTTTTTATTTTCTTCAATTTCCTTACTATTAGAAGACGTGACACCCATGCATCAATATGCTGCTTTATAAAAAAAATACATATATTAGTGAATTTATTAATAAATTTTAAAAACAATTAATCAAAATGCAATATAAGAAGAATATAAGACTTACCCTTCTTCGAAATAGCCATTATCTTCAACCCCTAATAAAATACCCCACCAAGATCGATCAAAAAACAAATGCATAACATCGTCGAGTTTGCATATGTCAGAATAACACCCCTGGCTCTACTCATGTAGATAAAAATCAATTGCGGTCTTAGCCAAAAGGGTATTATCCGTAATTATGTCCGGTAGTGTTCCCTCTCTTGCTGAGGAATGGTACTGGCCGGTAACTCATACGAAAGCCAACTCGCATCCATCATATCGGGCATGGGAGGGAGTTTATCAATATGTCGACATATGGCGCCATGTGAATATGGCTCTTGAACGGTGAGAGGGACCTCTTGAACGATGACAGAGGCCTCTTGAACGGTGGGAGGGCCTCTTGAACGATAAGAGGGGCCTTTTGAACGATAGGAGGCGCCTCTTGAACGATGACAGGTGAATCAGGCTTCTTCTTATGGAGTCTTTGCACTAGTGGGATGAAAGGAGACGTAATGGCACATGCACGACGTCTGATGCGTGAACCCCGTCGTACAAGAAAAACCTGACGTAAAGCATCTACCTTATCGGGCCGCTGAAAATAAATTAATAGATAAATCAGTAAATAAATAAATAAATAATGCCGAAAAAAGGTTATTTGCATTTTTAGTATAGTATTAAACAAATTTACCTTATTGCATAGAGTATTAACCTCATTCTACAACGATGAAATAATCTCACGTAGAGCGGCTACCTCATCATGTAAAGTAGATACCTCACCACGTAGCACACCATTGTCATCGCGTAAAACATCCACCTCACCACTTAAAGACCGTACCTCATCACGCCATGCACCATTGTCTTCACGTAAAGTACCAACCTCATGACGCAAAGAACCGACCTCATCATGTAACTCCCCTAACTCATCACGTGGAGGTGGATAACAGGGAGATAAATGTCGTTGCCTCTTTTCCGGTCGCCTATCATGAGGTGATGATGGAGAAGAGGCTCGATGATGTGATGGAATATGTGATGGTGGAGGTGGAGAAGAGGCTCGATCAGGTGATGGCTCTGGGTGTCGAGCTGTAGAATTGGCCCGATCAGGTGATGGCTCTCAAAGTGGGGGGTGCTCATCATCTGTCCCATCAAAAAACCGCTTACTAGCTTGCCACCAATGGCAAGCTCAGCCTCTGTGAGTGTCAGCCTCTGTAATGGATAGTTGTCCTCCTAACAATATAAAAGCTCAAACAAAGTTAAACGTGTACTAGTAATAACTTGTTTACATATGGCAGTATTTGTGTGTTAACTTACATCATTCATCGTCGTATATGGTAGTAACTCTTCCCAATCCAACAGGCGGATCCTCCTCCAGGTAATAGCCCTAGGAATATCATTTGAATTTTTTATTGCATATGTCCGCGTGCTGGGAAAAGCCTCAAATATCCAAATCTACAAACAATATAATACACAAACATAAGTAATTGTTAAATAATTAATTATAAATTTGGAAAAATTATATAGAAATTCTTACCTTAAAGGCCCAAATAAAGTCTGCCAAAGTGTATTTAGAACCATCGCCCCGCAAACTTTTTCGGTCCTCATAGGCAGACGACAACTTATTCCAGGTAGCTTTCCATAGATATGAACCCCACAGAAATAGGTTCCATGCATTTAGGCCTTCTACCAATAATATTAGGTCCTCAGAAATAGGTTGTCTGCCCTTTTTTCCTCAAAGGCAGATGACAACTTATTCCAGGTAGTTTTCCATAGATATGAACCCCACAGAAATAGGTTCCATGCATTTAGGTCCTCAGAAATAGGTTGTTTGCCCTTTTTTCCTAAAAAACCGGCATGCAAAAGTAATAAATGGCATACTCAGACAACATCAAGGTCATCCATCCGAGTAAAACCATCTTTAACAAATAATCTCTTCAAGTCGTCGACGTGTAAACTCGGCTTCGACTTTGCCAGCTCAGGAAAAACCTGAGATAACCATGATGGGCAGGAGATATGACTAGTGTACCGGGTTACTTCATCGTGTCTGAAGCGTAGACCAGTGATTAAGCAAAACTCCTCCAACGCAAAACAAGTATACGCCGGAGGAAAATGAAACCATATCTCTTCATCACCACGTTGTATCCTCTCGGGTAGATCGTTAGTCATGGTCTGAAGAAACAAATGTGTCAACATAGCATCTCCACCCGGATGTTGTACTTTCAGCCATGGCCCGAAACAAGTATCCTCAAACAATTTTCTTTGTAGAGGTGTAAGCATCGACGCAATTTTAGTGGCTAGGATTTATTTATTCCTTAAGATCAATTGAGCCGAAAAAAAATTCTACAAAAACAATAAACATACCAAGTTAGATATACCAAAAACTACAAATTATACACTATAAACAAACATGATATTAAACAGTGAAAACAAAGCCAAATATGTTTCAAACTAGCACGGTATTCACCCAAGTCATTATTCCATTATATTTCACAAAATGCATCAGATAACATTTAAAAGAACAACATATAGGTTTAGTGTAGGTTCAAGGACAACTTAAAGAGTAGTAGTCTATTCTTGAAACTTAAATTCGCAACACTGTGAAGTTAGTATTTGTCTTTGTTTTTTGGTTGAAGTAATGCAATTCATTCAAGTTTCAATTTGCAGAATAAGAGTAGTTTTTGAAAATAAAAATCGCAACGCGAAAATAAAAATCGCAACGCGAAAATGAAAATCGCAATGCGAAACTAAAATCGCATTGAAATTTTCATTTTCGCGTTGTGATTTTCGCGTTGAGATTTTGGTGTTGCGATTTTCATTTTCGTGTTGCGAATTTAAGTTTCAAAAACTATTCTTCTGCAAATTGAAACTTGAATAAATAGCATGTCTTCAACAAAAAGACAAAACAAAGACAAATACTAACTTCACAGGGTTAAAGACTAAACAGTTTAGTAGTATTGGCAGCAACCGAATGAATTTACTAAGCAATCTCAATGAAATGGTTAATATATATATATTGAAATTACCAGTAAATTTATCATCAATATAAGAAAAATCTAATAATAAAAAAAATTCAAAATAAAAATAAGAGATTAAAAAAACTAACCCTCGGTAGTTGATTTTCCATTTCTGACCGTAAATGGTTGTGAGGGTTGCTCTGAGAGATGGAGATAGACGGATTTCGTCGGAGATAGTGAGAGATGAAGATGTGATTGAGTTGTGATTTAGGGTTTTAGGTTATGATTTGCGATAATACTGTTTACATTTGTGTTGCGAAATTAATATTGTGTTTCAAATTTAAAAATAAAATTCGCGTTGCGAAAATAAACGCGCTTTGCGAATTTGACTTCTGTGTTGCGAATTTGACTTCTGTGTTGCGATTTACATATTCGCGTTACGAATTTGAGATCGCGTTGCGAATTTGTTGGTCATTTTCGCAAATCCAAAAAAAGTTGGTTAAAATCGTATATTATAAGGCATTTTCGGTCACTGAGGTTATTTTCTCAAAAATAAAATAAGAAAGAGTGTGGTTGAGAGGTTTCAAACCCTATCTACTATTAGGCTAGGGCATTGTTTGTAACTTTTATTATTAAATATATATTTTATAGGGTAAAACTCAAGATATAACCCCAAAACCCATCCCTATTTCAAAAATAAAACCCAAATCCCCAAATTTCCCAACCCCAGACCCTAATCGCCGCAACCCCCTCCATCGATTCAGCATATTTCGGTCACCGTTGGGAGCGTTACCACCATCATTTGACTCGTCGTTGACCTACGACCAAAACCCCCTAATCGATCATCGAAAGGTGCCGTCGATCGCTGTGGAGAAGCTATTGAAGTTTCTCTGAAATCCCCCGTCTCCTCAGTTTATTGTGAATTCCAGGAAGTTTAGACACCGATTTACCGCATCGCCACATCAGGTAGGCTCCCTATCGCCGTTCACTCAAAACCTAACCAGTGGGTTATATTAATGTCGTTGTTCTCATTGTTCACTGTGGGTAAGCCTCGAAACACTTAAATTCCATTATTTGTTGTGGTTTTGGCTGATTTCAAGCTGTTTTGTGTTGTAAATGATGATTGGGTGATTTTGGAGTAATCGATCGCCATCCCCGATACCATCGCCATCGCCATACGCTACCGCGTGTACGTGGGGCTCTTCTTCCAACTTTGGCCCTTACTAGAAAAAGTCTAGAGGATCGAACCGACCCAAACTGATATGAATCGGGTCTATTTGGCCTGACTGAGTCAACCCAACATAGTCAACACAGATTGACCCAAGTCAACCCGAACCGGTCTAACCCGTTGACTTTGATCGAAAGTCAAATTTTTTGAAAAATCATATTTTATGTTTTTTGACATCCTGACTCTGAATTTGAACATTGATTTTGCCAAATTCTAACCCAAAAGTCTTTAAATTGACCCGTAAACTCGAACATACATATGTAATTTAAGCAATTTAATTAAGTTCATTTAATTTAAGGTTAATAACTGATTAATTTATGATTTAGTTAATTAAGGTAGTAATGGATCTCTTACCGTTCGTCTGCTTGACCCGGTTCTTATAGATTCGCTCGTCTGTACGATCCCATGATTACTAGTATAGTTTTATAACCCTGTTAGATACTTAGTTTAGAATACTACTTCGATAATAATTTTGTTCTGATATGACTTAGGATCTCATACTTTCGAAGAGCATAGTGAATCTGGTGCTCGATAGATCTATAAGACTGATTCTTTTTTCGAGGTGTGTGTGTATATATATATATATATTTGTTTTAAATACATGTTTGAAAATATCATGTGCACATGACACTTTTACTTGATTTGTAATATGGATAACTGATCTGATTTAATTTTGTATGGTTTATCTGTTTCAAGCCTGATTTCTGATTTATTAAAGTTTTAAGCCTTATTGTCTGATTCATGTTCTATGGTTACTATTTTTACTGAATTGATATCTGTTTGAACTCTGATTTCCTTGTTACTATTAGTTATTGTTTGGAAACTATTCTCTTTGGGGGTACTTTGGGATCTAGTATGAAGTCTTACAGGTTCAGTTTCGGTCAATTTCGTAATTCCTTACATTGGTTCAGTACCGATCGAGCTGGTAAATCCTTATAGACCTAAGTCGACCCTTTGGTGGCTCCTAGGACTAATGGGCCTTGTGGTAAGACCTTATGGACCCTAAGGTACTCCCATATGGTGGCTCTTTTACTATGTTCATTGGGTAAGTCCTTATGGGCCTGAGGGCACACCCCTCATGTGGGCACCTACGCTTCGACTAGGGTAAGACCTTATGGACCCAAGGTGTTCCCTTATGTTGGCTCCTACACCCTTTGGACCTAGGGTAATTCCTTATAGATGCAGTTTTGGGGAATTGCATATGGTGTTCGGTTAGAGGGTGATAATTTATTTTAAGCTAAAACACTACTGATGTTTTCATAACTTGGAACTAATTTTTTTTGGAAATTTAACTGTATGTTTTTATTTTGTACTATTGGAACATACTGAGCTCCCTAGCTCACTCCCCTAATCTTTTTTCTTTCAGATACTTTTTGATAGACGACCCGGACTTGTCGCTTGGAGGATCGATATATTCATACCATACATTTTGTTGTAATGTTTTTATATTCCGATTTGCCATTAGTTTTGGGTGACACGTGCCTAATTATTTTGAAATACATGTTTAGTGACGCATATTACTTTTGCTACTAACTTTGGTTTATTTCGATACTAACTAGGGAATGTTTATTTTACTCAATCTTTTATGGCTTATAATATTCTATTTGGACTTTATTTTATCATTACATTTTATTTAAGATGTGAAGTTAAAATATGGTTTTAAATTATCGAAAAGTATTTTGAAATCGTTAATGAAATCTGCTACATCTGGTCATAACGTATAGGTCAATATAGGGGTTATATTTAGTTGGTATCAGAGCTTTTTCTTTTTAAATCTCATAATGTTGATGGGTTCTAAATAAAAATACGATTTTAAAATATTTTACAAAATAAGTCACGAAGGCCATATCATCAAATTTTTACAAGTTTAGTTGTGTGTAGGACTCCAAGTGCCAATCTGATTTTAGACTTTATCTTTCTGTAGTGAACCTCCAGATCCACCATGATGAGTGCTAGACGTGGTCGTCAACCTGGCCGTGGGCGAGGTCGAGCAACTAGATTTACGGATCCAATAGACGAGACGCGTGTAGATACCCCACTTCCAATAGATAATTATGCTCATACGACCCCGATGGATTTGCCCCTTGCCCCTGGTATAGGTTTGACTACTCCAATTAGAGGAGCGATCGTTTGTGAGTCTGAGCCTATGAGGTTAGTATTAGATGAGAATCTCGGTAGACAGTTTCTCTAGTTGATTTATGGAGAGGTTCGAGCTGCTGGTGTTACACCCGAAGCTCCTATTTGTCAGACTTTGATTGCTAATGGAGTTAGGACATTTGGAGGCATTATTGGTGGAGTTATGACTGAGGCTGATGATTGATTTTGTGATACTGAGAAACGTATTGATCAACTAGTTTTATATCTGCATCGGCCTTTTTTAGGGGTTGTTTCTATGTTGGACGGGAATGACCACACTTGGTGGGAGTCTATTATGAGTAGTGTTTCGGTCCATCGCTTGACTCTAGATTTTTTTAGGGAGCATTTTAGGAGTAACTTTCTGGAAGAACGTTATTTGGCTCAGACGCGATAACAATTTCAAGACCTGGTTTAGGGTGATATGACAATCTCTGAGTATGAGATCGAGTTTTTGAAGTTACTGAAGTATGGCTCCAGTTCGATACCTAGCGAGTGAGATAGGTGTTAAAAGTTTTCTTAGGGACTTAGATACGAGCTACGTCATCAGGTGGTTACTCATTAGGATGAGGTGTTCAATGTTGTAGTAGGGAGAGAAAAAGATGTTGAGGAAGTCGAGGCATATTCTCCTGATAAAGACAAGGTAGAACTAGAGCAATCTAAGAGATCTTCTGGTCAATCTGAGACTTCTGTATGCCCTGATAAAAGGGCTCGTACAGCTTCCCATCAGAGGAGTCATACTGGTTCAAGGATTATGTCACCTCCACCTCCAATAGTTAGTCGAGGTGATTCTTCAGGTTTCACTCCGATACCAAGTTGCGAGCATTGTGGAAATCAACACAGAAGAGAGTTTTGTAAGAAGATAGGTGCATGTTATTGTTGTGGATATAATGAGCATTTTCTTAGGAATTGTCCACATCTAGCCTCTATCGATCGGATCCCCGCTCAGATTCCTGTATATTCACAAGCTTCTATTCAAACTCCCGCTAGGATTCCCATTCAGGGTAAGACTTCCAGATTTGTTTCTAAGGTCGACAGTAGAGTTCGATCGCAGACCAAAGGACCAACTGCTTTTGAGGTTAGACATACTGCCTTGTCTATGCTACCCGAGGTTCTGGTGATCGAGTTGAGCCTAGGACTTCTACAGGTATAATTATTGTTATTTCTATCATTTCCATGCATTTCTAATAACGTCCTTTTCTAGATTCGAGTTTCGTATCTTGAGATCCTCAGATTTTAAATTTAAGGCACCTAGATCACCGTTTTCGTTCTGAATCTAGTGAGTTTTTTTCGTTATCATTTATAGAGTAATTAGCTTTTGTCCTATTAAAGAACATTTAGAGACCTAGTTTTTGTTTTCTATTTGACTCGAATGAATTTTGAGGCTGAAATTCTTTTAAAGGGAGGAGAATTTTCACACCTCACTCTTTTTAATTAAAAATTTTAAATTAATTTAATTAATTTGGAGACTAAATTATAAATTTCAAAAGTTTACAGCTCGATTTTGAACCTATAAAAATTTCAGGGACTTAACCCTGAGTTGTCATATTTTTTGGTTAGTGGAAAAAATAAAATAGGTAAGGGCGTGGCTGAGGGGTTTAAAACCCCTGTCTCAAGTATGGCTAGCCATCACCCGACCATTAAACTTGGGCACTGTTTGTGATTATTATTATTAAATATATATTTTATAGGTTAAAACTCTAGATATAACCCAAAAATGCTTTTTTATTTCAGAAATCAAAATATAAATCCCTAAATTTCATAACCCTAAACTCTAGCCGCCACAACCCCCTCTATCGATTCAGCGCCGTCTGGTCACCATTGGGAGTGTCGCCACCATCATTTGCCTAGCTATTGTTCAGTGACCAAAACCCCTCTAACCGATCGTCGAAAGGTGTCATCCATCTTCGTGGAGAAGCCATTGAAGTTCCGCCAAAACACCCCCGTCTCCTCGGTTTATTATGAATTCTGCCCAGGTTATGCATCAGTTCATCGCACCACTACCTCAGCTAAGCTGCCGTCATCGTCCAATCAAAATCCTATCGGTGTGTCACGTTGAGGTCGTTGTTCTCACCGTCTGTCATGGGTAAGCCCCTAAACACTTAAATTCGATTATTTATTGTGTTTTTACTGATTGTTTTTAGTTTTTTGGTGTTGTAAATGATGATTTGGTGATTTTGGAGTAACCAACAACCATCCCCAATCTCGTTGATATCACCACGTGTTTCCGCATTCGCGTGGAGCTTCTCCTCCAGCCTTGGCCCCTTCTAAAAACGATATAAGTGGAACGAACTGGCCCAATCTAGTCTGAATTGGGTCTGTGTGGCCTGACCAAGTCAACCTAACTGAGCCAACTGAGATTGATCTGAGTCAACTCGAACCGGTATGACCCGATGACTTTGACCTGCCCGTTAACTTTGATTTTGACCATTAACCTTTGACTTTGACCAAAAAGTCAAATATTTTGAAAAGTTATATTTTATGTTTTTCGACGTCTTGAGTCTAAATCCAAAGTCTATTTTACCAAATTCTAACTAGAAAGTCTCCGAATTGACCCGTAAAATAAAACATACATATGTAAATTAAGTAATTTAATAAAGTTCATTTAATTTAAGGTCAATAATTGATTAATTTATGATATCGTTAATTAGGTACTCGTGGATCTCCTAACCATTCTTTTGCTCGACCCAGTTCCTCTAGATCCGTTCGTCTGCGTGATCCCGTGATTAATGGTATAGTTCTATAACTCTGTTAGATACTCAGTTTAGAATACTACTCCGATAATAATTTTGTTCTGATATGACTTAGGTTCTCGTATTATCGAATAGCGTAGTGAAGCTGGTGCTCGATAGATCTACCGAACTAATTCTTTTTGCGAGGTGTGTTCCTTGTGTGCTATATATATTTGTTTTAAATACTTGTTTGAAATATCATGTGCACATGACTGTTTTACCGATTTGTAATATGGCTAGTTGAGCTGATTTAATTTTGTATGATTTATCTGTTCCAAGTGTGATTTCTTATTTACTAAAGTTTTAAGCTTAATTGTATTATTCATATTATATGGTTACTATTTTTACCGAATTCATATCTGTTTGAACTGTGATTTCCTTGTTATTGTTAGTTACTGAATTCATATCTAGTATGAAGTCTCTGCTTGTTCATCTTTGGTCAAACTGGTAATTTCTTATATAGATTCAACACTGATCGAGCTGGTAATTCCTCATGGACCTAAGGCGACCCTTGGGTGGGCTCCTAGGCCCAACGGGCCTAGTGGTAAGACCTTATAGACCCTAAGTTACTCCCTTAGGGTAACTCCTTTGCTCTGTGCATTGGGTAAGTCCTTATGGGCCTGAGGGCACACCCCTCAGGTGGGCACATAAGCTTTAGCTAGGGTAAGACCTTATGGACCCAAGGTGCTCTCTTAGGTTAGCTCCTATGCCCTTTGGGTCTAGGGTAAGTCCTTGTAGATGCAATTTTGGGGAACTGCATATGGTGTTCGGTTGGAGGGCGATTTTGTATTTTAAGCTAAAAACACTACTGATGTTTTCATAACTTGGAACTAAAATGTTTTGGAAACTTAACTGTATGTTTTTATTTTGCACTACTGGAACAGACTGAGCTCCCTAGCTCACTCCCCCAAACATTTCTCTTTTAGATACTTTTTGATAGGCAACCCAGACCTTGTACTTGGAGGATCGACACATTCGTACCGTATATTTTGTTTTAATGTTTTTATCTTCCGATTTGTCATTAGTTTTGAGTGACATGTGCCTAATTATTTTGAAATACATATTTTGTGACGCATATTGATTTTGCTATTGACATTGGTTTATTTTGATACTAACTAGGGAATGTTTATTTTACTCAATCTTTTATGGCTTATAATATTCAATTTGGACTTTTTTATCATTACATTTTAAGTTGTGGTTATAATATGGTTTTAAATTATAAAAAAATATTTTCAAATCAAATCATTAATGTAATCCACTAGATATGGTCTTAACGTATAGATTGGGTCTAGAGGATTATATAAACAGTTTATTAATAATAAAAAATAGGGTAAATAGTTTATAAATTTAACTAAAAATTATTCAACATGTCTAATAATAAAAATTAAAAATAACGATTATCATATAAAATAAAAGAAAAAAAATCTTAGTCGATGATTTCTAATTAAAATACAAAAATTTATGTTGATATTAGAGCAAAGATAGACCTAAATTATAATTTTCAGTATTTTATATATTCATTTAATTGTTTAGATTTGAATTTATAGTTTTTCTTAAAGGAATAGTTGGATTTATTTAAGATCGTTCAAAAGGGCCTCACATAAATGGTCCAGCTGTTACACACTAAGGAAAATGAAACACCACAAATAAATCTTATATGAAACCTAACCAAACGAAAATAAACAAAGAAACTGGATCTGAACCTAAAACAAACACAGAAAAATCTGGCTCTCCCCTTCCTTGCTCCGAAGCTGATAGACGATGAAGCATGTCGAGCAAGGAACCAAACAAAACACATTGATCTAAAAAGCACTGACCCCTTTTAAAGTTCTTCTATGGTGGGTCGATTCACCGCCTATCCTCCAAAGCTTGGTCCTCCACATATCGAGGCACCTCCTCCACCCAGAAGCGATCATAAGGGCCGAAAGACGAATCGGCCGTGAGCATGTGAGCTGCCTTATTTCCTTCCCTTGGAACAAACTGGTACCTACATACATGAAACTGATCAACTCTTCTCTTTGCCTCTCATGTTATTGCGCTGATTTCCGAGAGATCTGGGTATGAGGACTTTAATTTTTCAATTACCTATCTCTAGTCACCCTCTTGTATCACCGATCGAAACCCTAGCTCCTTCGCTAGTTGTATTCAATGCATAGGTTCCTAATAAAATATATTATTATTATTTACATATTTACATTTTTTTGTAGGCCACTTGAAGCCCAAACACAAGTTCCAGACCCAATTACAAGTGACCCAACAGGAGACCTACTGCAGTAAACCCAGGATCTAACCCGAAGCCCAACAGACAAACCCAGACCTAGTTATAACCAAGGTCCGACCCTACTGCAGTATGATTTGACCCGAAACAAATTAGGGTTTTTAAACCCTAATCAAGCAACTATCGCAACTCTTTAACTACCATATCAGCGCGTGGACCTCACCGCTCCTCCAGCTCGCGCGTTGCCATTGATCTATATCACCGCCGTTTTCATAAGCAATTTTGTCAAACACTGCAAAATAGAAACCCAATCAATCAGTCAATATACCAAGTCAGAAAACCCCATGCCATAAATCCCAAAAATCTGGGATTTTCTACCTATAAAAATAAGCGACCATACCTAATTTTATCTACACAAAAGCAACCATAGATAAAAGAAAAAAACCAGATCAAAAGAGGACAGAGAGCATTCAGGAACATTCGGTGGAAAAAAAACAAAGAAAATCCCAGAGAAAAATCCGAGAAACCAAAAGAAAAATCAGAGTGGAGATAATACAAAAAGAGACTCATACCTCGGTTAGAAGTTGGGGGAGCCCAAGAGTCGTCGATGTTCATTTTTTTCGAAAGATAAATCATCAGATCTAAGGGTCTGTGCTATATTTTAGGTTAGGAGGGTTTAAGATTCGAACTAAGGGAGACTTAGGGAGTGTTTCGGGAGCTTTTTACTCCCTCTATCTGCAGTGGGTGGTTATTCTTTGTCGCCGGTGAGCGGCGTTCTTCTCTTGCCTGATAGAGGAGTTGAGAGAGTTTGTAAACTCTCTCTTTCCTCTCTTATATTAAAACGAAACAAATGGGAGAGGGACTAGGTTTTTTCCTTGAAACTGGACATTTATACCTCACGTGATACGACGACATTTTGCCAAGGGTAGGTCTATAATTTTGCATATGGATTAATGGCATATTAGGTCCATGCTCTTTGTAATCTTTCTGTTTTTACCATTGAATGAAACTCTTGTTTTCTTTCATTTCGAGCACATTAACTAATTTTAGTTCATTCTCGTCCTTGTTTGGATAGTATACATCTTTGCTAGTTTTTTCTGATTTCGGTCTACATCTTTGTTATCTTTTATTTTAGTCCATATTCGTACTTAATCATAGCTTTTATAATGTTTTTAAAATTTGGCTAATTATTTTGCTTCATTTTCATTTCGGTTCTTTATGTTTGCTTATAGTTCTATTAGTTTAACGTATGAGTTAGGCTTCATATTTTTCGCTATGTTTATTTTAGTCACTATATTTAGTATAGTATTTAGGATCTAGTGGTTTTATTATGTATTCAGGCCATGTCATTTTTCGTTATTTTAATTTAGTCTTTTTGTAATTTAATTTCATATTAGTTTTATTACTTTAATTTAAACCATATATTTTTGTTTATTTATGTTATTAATGTTTTTTTATTATATTATATATGCAAACATAGTATGTTTGTAAAATGTTCACATTTATTTATTTTATATTATATTACTTGTTTTATTTGGATTCACGGGATGCTTTCTTTATCAATGATATGTGAACCTTATAAATGATATCGATATTTTTCGTAATCTACTTGAATATTTTCAAGAACATCAATTTGTAGAATGGGCGTGGAAAACATTGCTTGATCGAGGTAGTGCGATCTGATACGACATTCAAACAAAATGAGAGCTTGAAATAAATCAAAGTTTTAGTACTATTTAATTCATTTTTATTTTTAGTTAAACAATAAAATGTATGTTTCTCTAAATAATAATTTATTTTATTTTATGTAAAATGTTGATATGCAATTTATGTTAGATGTGCGTTTTTATTCGAAGATAGAATATTATTTTACTAATGAGAAATAGTTGAGATAACTTTCTTGACAGATGATTGCAAATTTCAAGATTTCTTATCGAGTAAAAGAATTTCCTTTAAATAATTAATTCGAAGTAAATTAATCAAACTTTAATAAATGGATTATAATTTAACTTTATATTCAATTTATAATTTCCACCATTACGACAACGTGTAAGCGACTAAGTACCAATTTTGGGCGCTGTGGGGGCGCTAATCCTTCCCCACATGTAATCGACTTCCGAACCCATTAATTCAGATTTTTGGTAAATGCGGACCAATTTTTGTCTTAAAAATGATTTTTCTTAAAATTGTTTTAAAAGACGTTTTTAGGTATTCGACCTACCTAACCCAAAGGTCGATGGCAACTCCCATTCAATTTATTCAAAATATCCCAAAATCGTCAATTTTTTAAATCAAAGTCATAATGTTAATTTAAACATTAATTGTTTTTTTAAAAATGGTTGTGACAGCTTGGCGACTCCGCTGGGGACGTTTTTAGGGAGTCATGCTGTAAGTCGCTTACACATTGTCGTTGTGGTGGAAATTATGAGTTCAAGTCTTTAGTTAACTTATGACCCATTTATTGAGGTTTTTAATTTCTTCATTTTTAATTGTCATACTAACATTTTATTTTTTTGCTTTCAGTTTTGTCCAAGTTTTTATTGAGTGTTTTTACTTTTCCGTTTTTTGAGTCAAAGGTTTGTACATTCCTCTTCACTCACATCACTTGCATTTGCATAACATAATCTGTAGACCCGAGCTTCGATCCAAATAAAGTTGGGGTGAATGCTTTACTCTCGTAAGAATTTATTCTTCGTATGAGTTTTAGCAAATAACCCATGGGATACATACTTTGTACATTCGTAGGGATTTACTCATCGTATGGGTATAATGCAGTGAATCCCCTTGAATTGAACTCGTTACGTTCGAAACCTGTAATGGGTGAGGATCGAGGGTTTGGTAGCCCAAGGGGCACCGACATCAAGGACAATTCGAGTACCCTTTTCCTCATAGTGTCGAAACCATGCATATAGTGAACCGTAGAATGGTCACCCTAGGTATAGTCATACTGAACCTCTGTCCGTCAGTAGGTACCCAAAATAAGTATACATGAAGGATAAACAACTCTAAACCTTTACCTTTTACTTTAAGTTCGTAGAATATATTTATTCTTTTCGAATAAAAGCATGCAAACTAGATACCATGTGGTTATGATCATTTTCTTGAAAATTAATCGTTGTGGGTAGAAAGCATGTCCGGGTAGGATTACTATCTATTAAAAGCATGCTCGGTATATATCATGATTGGGTAGGTGCTATATTTATCTTTAGATATCATCTTTTAACTCTATTGATTATCTTGCTTGTAGTAACTTATTTCTTTTCTTTTGTTTGAATCATTTTTCATCATTCTTTGCATTACATTTCATTGACATAACATAATGCGAAAGTGTTGATACGCAAGGGGATATTCAAGAGAAAATTTTCACAAAAAGAGGTAAAAGTTTTCAATAGAAGAGGTAAAAGTTTTCAATCAAGTAGTCGCGTACATAGACATGCACCGAGGGCTTAAGGTAGTTGAGAGTACAAGAATGAGACTTGCTCGAATATAGTGAAACATTCGAGACTGAAATGACGATCTATTGATCCGAGGAGTGATCTAACATTAAAGCTTTGTCTACAATCGTTTCATCACTAGTCAACAAGGAACGACACACTAACTTCAACACCGCCGGGGCATTAACGGAGTTAGGTTACAGAGCGCTTGAGGGGTATCATTTTCAAGGAAGAAGATCCAAGACGAAGCAGTGATTCACTTCAGACTCAACATCTAAGAGAAAGCATGTCTGTAAAATGGATTATCTTGTAATGTGAAGGCTTTTATCTCTGGAGAAAATTATTCTATGATATTCATCGTTGGGATCAATTTTTTTGTATATACATTCGCATCTTCGCATTTTGGCATCTGCATTTCATTTTTAAG
The DNA here is from genome assembly GCF_006381635.1 of Hibiscus syriacus. Classification (NCBI taxonomy): domain Eukaryota; kingdom Viridiplantae; phylum Streptophyta; class Magnoliopsida; order Malvales; family Malvaceae; genus Hibiscus; species Hibiscus syriacus. The sequence goes on from NW_024063533.1 coordinate 13,117,270, forward strand.
CAATTTCACATTCATCATTCATGAAAACATGGAATTAATTCGGGGTGGATTCAATGAAGCGGTCCTAGTCACATGACACCACATCGAGAATAGAAGCAGGATTTGAATGATTAAAGGAAGAAGTTGAAATCAGTACGGTGGGAGCCTATTCAGCTGGTTGTAAGTCTAAGCCTACCAAGATGATCGAAGATAAAAGAGTCCCCATATCATGAGGTCTATGATATTGATACCGTGTGAAGTTACCATATAGGAAGCTCCAGACACACCATTGAGAATTGTGGGGCATTGAAGCTAAAGGTCTAGAACTTGTTTGAATCAGGGGCATGGGACATTCGAAGTCATCGCATCTACCACTTGCATTAATAGCCTTGTTTTGTTTTAACTTGTTTTTATTCTTTCTTTAATATCTGCTTAAATATTTTTTAATCTTTTGATGACTGAATTTATGCTACCTTCTAAGGTTAAATAATTGAACGAATTTTAATCTTGTAGTTCTTTGAATATCGAATGAATTACATATTCTTTTAGTTCTTCAAGAATTATAGATTTTTGACATATGACAAGATTAGACCTTTCTTATACCATCCAAAACCCGAAATAAATTTCCCGATTCTTTCCCTAAAATAATTCATGGTCACTATCAAATGACCAAAATTTGACATTACATCTCTTTGAGACCTTGAACTATACCCTTTACCTTTTTCTAGACACAAAAGTCATACCCTTACCTTTTGTTAAGCCAATAAAGTCACACCATTGTCTTATTAGACGCAAAACCGACATTTTTCTACCAATAAAACCTAAAGGCATTGAGTACAAGATGTTCACTTGAACGTGAACCTTCCTATAAGAAAACACAACGTGGGGTATCTCGTATTAATTTTCTGAAGATGAGCCTGAATAATTGAGACATGCTGGGAGAAAGAAGAAAAATGAAATTAATTCAAAATAATTCTATCATGCATTAATTACATTGTTTTCATGTGAAAAAAATAATCCTGAATATCTATCCCCCTGGGGATACCTCTTCTGCAAGGACTTCTATGTATGAAATGAATAGCTATAATTTACTTTGAAGGATTAAAAGTGTAACTAATTCTTTGATATCCAATGAACTCTTGTTTTATGATTTGTTTCAATTGTGAAACCTAGAAAGGGGCAATATTTTTCAAACTGTTGATTAAACATTCTTTTAATTGATATTTTCAGACTTTTGAAAATAAAAGAAGAAGAAATTTTTTTTAACAAGATAATCTCTCTGGAAGCATATCATGGAATTCAACAAATATTTATCCGAAGCTCATGATCGAAGCTGGGGCAAGGGGAGTCGAATTTTTGGGCAAAATTAGATGGGTAAAGGAAAACCAATGGTCTCAGGTTGAAGTTTGCAAGAGTACACCCTGGTGGAAAATGAAGACAACTGAAGCAGGGATAGAATGAAGACTGCTCATGCTATCATTCTCCTCACAGATCGAGAAAAACATACATCAACATACATGAAATTTGCATCTTTGCATCAAACATTCATCATCATGTGCAATAAAGACATTTTCCCCTCTCATGAGGATAAATTCGAAAAATCCATCAAATCAAACACATAAAATAAACTTCATCATGGCATCCATCATAAAATCCAAGTTAGTTAGTCTTAAATGCATCATTTTGATCCTTCAAGAAATCAATGTTCGAAAATGACCAGATGTCTCTAAACCTGAAGAAACAGATTCATCATCCTGAAGTGAATGATCAGATCTTCTGAAGGCATTTCCTCAGCATGCAGGAACAAGCAGACTATATGTCTCATTTGATGTTGTTTCTCTCGAAACAAAGGGTCGTCTCGCTAGAGATAATTTTTCTTAAAAACAAATGTTGTCTCGCTTGAGGCAGTTTTCTCTTAAAACAAAATTTGTCTAACTTGAAATATTTTCCCTTGGAACACAAATTCCAAAGTTGTTTTACTTGAAACAATATTAATCTCACATGAGATAATTTCTCTCAAAACAAATTTCGTCTCACTGGAGACAACTTTTCTTTAAAACACAAATTTCTGAATTTGTTTCACTTGAAACAAAATTAAATATCTTTGAGTATGTTTCCCTTGAAACAAGTTTTGTCTCACTTGAGACAGTTTCTCTTGAAACATCACCTTTGAGTCTTTCCCTTGAAACAAATTTTGTCTTTCATGAGATAATTTCTCTTGAAACATTATCTTTGAGTCGTTTCCCTTGAAATGAATTTTGTCTCTCTTGAGACGGTTTCTCTTGAAACCATTATCCCTAAAGATGGCCAGGCATCCTCATCACGTAGAAAAGTGTCATCCACTGACCAGATCTCCTCATCACGTAGGAGTCGTGTCACCCTTAGATAACCAGCCATCCTCATCACGTAGGAACCGTGCTATCATCCCTAAAGATGGACTGCCATCCTCATCACGTAGGAACTGTGTCATCCACCAACTAGATCTCTCCATCTCATAGGAGTCGTGTCACCCTTAGATAACCAGTCGTCCTCATCGCGTAAGCACCGTGTTATCATTATCCCTAAAGATGGTCAAGACGTCCTCATCATGTAGGAACAGTGTCATCCCCGAACAGATCTCCTCATCACGTAGGAGCCGTGTCACCCTTAGACGACCAGAACTCTTCATCACGTATGAGCAGTGTCGTCCTCAACAACAAACATGTCAAATTTCTAGGAAAAAAAGAGAACCGGACAAAAACTTCTTGTTTTTTTTTGTCTTTGCCCTATTCTTGTTAACACAAGAATATGCAAAGAGAGGCAACTGTAGACACCTATTTTTGTCCGGGTCTTAAAATTATTATTATTATTATTATTATTATTATTATTATCATTATTATTGTTATTTACATGTTTACATTTTTTGTAGGCCGCTTGAAGCCCAAACACAAGCACCAGACCCAATTACAAGTGACGCAACAGGAGGCCCAAGATCTAACCCGAAGCCCAACAGCCAAACCCGAGGCCCAAGACCCCATTACATATTTACATTTTGCTTCTTTATGTTTTCTTATAGTTCTTTTGGTTTAATGTATGAGTTAGGCTTCAGATTTTCCCCTATGTTTATTTTAGTCACTATCTTTAGTATAATATTTAGGATCTGGTGGTTTTATTATGTATTCAGTCGCTGTCATTTTTCATTATTTTAATTTAGTCTTTTTTGTCATTTAATTTCATATTAGTTTTATTACTTTGATTTAAACCATATATTTTTCTTTATTTATGTTATTAATGTTTTGTTATTATATTATATATGCAAATATAGTATGTTTGTAAGATGTTCACCTTTATTTGTTTTATATTATATTACTTGTTTTATTTGGATTCTTGGGATGCTTTTTATCAATGATATGTGAATCTTATAAATGATATCGATATTTTTCGTAATCTACTTTAATATTTTTAAGAATATCAATTTGTAGATTCGGCGTGAAAAGCATTTCTTGATCGAAGTAGGGCGATCCGATACGACAATCAAATGAGAGCTTGAAATAAATCGAAGTTTTAGTACTATTTAATTCATTTTTATTTTTAGTTAAACAATACAATGTATGATTCTCTAAATAGTAATTTATTTTTATTTTATGTAAAATGTCGATATGCAATTTATATTCGATGTGCAATTTTATTCGAAGATAGAATATTATTTTACTAATTAGAAATAGTTGAGATAGCTTTCCCGACGGAGGATTACAAATTTCAAGATTTCTTATCGAGTAAAAAAGATTTTCTTTAAATAATTAATTCGAAGTAAATTAATCAAACTTTAATAAATGGGTCATAATTTAACTTTATATTTGATTTATAATTTCCACCATTACGACAATGTGTAAGTGACTAAGTACCAATTTTGGGCATTGTGGGGTGCTAATCCTTCCTCACACGTAATCGACTCCCGGACCCGTTAAATCAGATTTTTGATAAACGCAAACCAAAGGTCGATGACGACTCTCATTCAATTTATTAAAAATATCCCAAAATCGTCAATTTTTCAAATCAAAATCATAATTGTTTTTGCTAAACATTAATTGTTTTTTTCTTCAATAAAGTGGTTATGACAACACGCATTGGTTGTGATGTAGTCTAAGCATTAGGCACAGACAAGGGTAATTATTTCTTCACCTCTCAATGAGTTTATTTCACACAAACTATATCGCCCACAAAGTTGTAATAATTTCTGTGTGTTTTGATGTTTGGTATCGGCCGAACAAGAAACCTACCTATTTGATCAGAGATGCATCCCTAACATCATGATGCCAGTGGTAATTTAACGCTGACCACACTAATCGGGGCAAAAAACAATCCCATAACATATGAATGCCCATTTCAACAATTCCATTACACTGCACAAAAGAGGGGTTGTTCAAAATGCGCTTAAAACGCAGATTTTGTTCAGATGGAATGTAATTGCGAATGAGTCTCGATACTTGAATTTTGATCTTTCGTTGACTCGAACAAGCCCATATGTTTTTGAACACGGCTCTTTCCAATTGATAGACCTCCAGATTTTCAACCAGCAACTTGTAACCACTTCGAATGTTGTATATACCAAAACGTTTCCCTCCTCACACTCGGAAGTCCTCTTGATGAACCTTACAAATCGGAATGTTCAGGATTAAATTTGCCTCTTCCTCGACAAAAATACTATTTACCAACTCTAAATTCCAGGACTTCGTGCTTGCTTCAATTAAATCCGTTACTTTTGTGGCCGAATTATTTCGAGCAGATTCCACCCATTGTTAGGGGGTATTGTGGCAAGCAAAAATGTTTCTAGATAGAGATGGCAGTACCCTCTCAAACTTTCCATATCAACTGCTTCAAGAGCAATCCTTTTGCGCTTCAAACATTGCACCATATGTAAGAAGGTGCAAATCCTAACTTCGAACTCAAAAATTCCCCCGCTGGGAAATACTTCGCTCTCATTAGCCTTCCCACCAATGATGATGGATTAGAAAACAACCTCCGTCCTTTCTTCCGAGTAGGCTACGTTAAATTTTGACATGTTTCTAAAGCCAAGACCACCATGTTCTTTTGATTGGCCCAACATCGCCCATGAACACCAATGAATTCTTTTCTTACTCTCAGACTTCTGCCACCAAAATCGGGACATTATGCTTTCGATTTCCACACAAAGGCTTTTAGGCAAAAGGAAGCAATTCATATCAAACAATGGAATCGCTTGTAATACATATTTTATGAACACCTCTTTTCCCACTTGGGATAGGGCTCGAGCACTCCAACTTCGAACTCTGCTTCGAACTCTTACCACCAATTGAGCGAAAGCCCTTTTTTTGTTACGACCAACAATTGATGGAAGGCCTAGATATTTCTCTGGGCTTGTTTCATTCGCCACATCAAGGACTTGGCGCACATTCCTTCGATTTTCCTCAATTACATTGGAGCCGAAGAAAATGCCTGATTTGTCAAAGTTTATTACTTGGCCTGAGCTTCTTTCATAAGTATGCAATAATTTCGTTATCGGACCTGCCACTCGAGTTGTAGCCTCTCCGAAAATAAGGCAGTCATTAGCAAATAACATGTGTAAAATATTCGTTTCATACCTATTAATTTTAATCCCTTGGAATACATTCAAACAAATTGATCTTAGTATTAAAGATGATAAAACTCTCATTACATATAAGAAACAAGTATGGTTAAGTGGGTCTCCCTGTCTAAGACCCCGTTGTGGTTCAAAAGTTTCACCTACCACCCCATTTAGAATAACTGAGTAGGAAACCGGGCTCACACACATTCTGATTAATGAGATCCAAGTGGACGATAGCCCCATCTTCTCCATTGACTCGATTAAAGAGTATGAAGCTTCATTCGACTCGATTATATGCCTTACTCATGTCAAGTTTTTGGGCGAAATAACCCTGCTAACCTTCTTACATCTTCTTAAAAGAATGTAACAATTCGTAGGCAATCATAATATTGTCCGTGGTCAACTTTCCTTGAACAAAAGCACTTTATCCTTCGTTTATGCTAAATTGCAGTGAACTCTTCATTCTCTGCACTAAAATATTCAATATGATTTTGAACAACATGTTGCATAAACTGATAGGCTGAAATTGAGTTTTTTTTGGGTTTTCAACCTTTAGATTAAGAACAATATGAGTATGGTTTATCTGTCTCATGTAAAATTGCCCATGAAGTATCCCTATACAGAAATCTAAGACCTCAGTCAATAAAATACCAAAATCGTTGATAAAATAATGCGCCTAGTCCATCTTCCCTAGAGGCTTTCAACGGGCACATATTTTTCACTGATAGGTGACCTTTTCGACAGAGAAATCCTGCGTTAAGGGCATTAATCATATCCTCAATTACACAAGGGGTGACTCCCTCGATGATTCTTAGGTCAATCAACAGAGAGGTAGTAGTGAATGAATTCTTGAAATATTTTCGAGCAACATCCTCTAGTGCTTGTTCATTCTCCATATGAGTGCCATCCTGCTCTTCTAAGAACAAAATTTTATTGTGTCATTTTCTTTGCAAATTAAATCGGTGAAAAAAGTTGTACTGTTGTCTCCTATTTTAGCCAATTTGCCTGATCTCTTTTGATATGATCGCTAATAGCAAAGACCCGGAGAAGTATCCAAGTGGACCCATCACATGAGCAAGGGCTAAGGAGTTTCAAGAAGCCATGGAGAGTATGTTTATATCTAGCATAGGACTTGAGGAATGAGGAATAATAAGGGAGGAACACTTTACGTTGCTTATGCATGCATGAGAATTTGAAGTTTGCATAACATTCATTGCATTTAACAAGTGTGTTGTTCATTTAAGCATGCATTACATTTAAATCATCTAGTTCATTTAGGGAAGTAGTTCATTTATGCCTTTAGATCATTTAGTAAGCTACTTCATTCATGCATCTAGTTTATTTAATAAAGTTAGTTCATTAATTAAACTAGTTCATTAATCAAACTAGTTCATTTATTAAACTAACTCTTAAATTTTTTTATGAATGTTTCTAATTAAAGATTGTATAAAGTTAGTTTATTTAATAAATAAGCACCTTTGGGATCATTCGTAGACACACATTTCAATATATAAAACATCTTTGAGAGATTTCTTTCATTCTTGTTCTCTTGTAGAACTTTATCGGCTTCAAGATAGTCTTGTAGTCTTTATCCATTCCCTTTTGTTATAGCGTTGGTTCTAGCTCATCTATAGCTAGTGGGTCAAGTTCCATATCCTACCACTTCTACCTTTCCACCTTATTGTATATATAGTTAGAGGGTCACAATCCATCCTTTGAATTACTATCATTCTCCACGCCAACCACAAAAATCCTTCACCATTTTCATTACATCCATTCAACCATTATCACCACCACACTTTTTTCATTAACAATCCACTTCAACTTCATTATAATCACTTTCATTACTTTCATATACATATTTATATATACATATTTCCCTTCATGTAACGTTGTTTGTGCATTTTCAGTCTTCAATCAAAGCAGTGCGAAGTTCTTACTAGAATCACGATCGAGTACACTCATATATGACTCAGAACGCATAATCGAGATCATATCATTTGGTATCAGAGTGAGCCGATTCAGTAAGCGTATTATTTTCTCTCTCCCAGGTTAGTAAAAAATAAAAAAAAAGTTTAAAGAGGGAGGGAGTAATTCTTTTTATCTTTAAAGAAAACAAAAAATATAATATATACTTCATCTTTATATTCCATTATTCAATTTCGTTACCTTTACTTACCATCTCTTTTCCTTGTAGCCAATTTCTTTTCAGTATTCTTGCTACCCAACCACAATTGTTTTAGCTAAAGTCCACTATACACTTGTATGCCTTTAGGAAGTTCCCAAAAGGAATTGAAATCAAAGCACGAGTGGTAAAAGGCAAGAGTGATCATCAAGGGAAAAAACCATCTCGAGTTAAACACGAGTGAAGTGACTTTTCTTGGAGTGTTTGGTGAGGTTTTTCCTTTTATTTGTGAGGTTATTTTTTTTATTACCAATTATGTCTCATCATTCGAGAGACAATTCTCAAGTTACAGGTAACGTTGAACCAAACCTACAAATACAAGCCATGGTGCATGAATTGACCAGATTTTGAGGGAAGAGTTGGAACCCCTCCATGAACGTATGGACCACGTCGAAGAGGAACATAATCAAGGATTTCGAGAGCAAGAAAATGCCAATCAAGGAGGAAATGAAGAAGTGGAAAGACCAGAAGAAGATGGTGCATCACAACAAAGAATAGGAAATTGAGGTATAAGGCCCTAAAGGTTTCGTTCATTAATGGATGATAATCTTGTTAATATCAAGATTTCCATTCCACCATTACAGGGCAAGAAGGATCCCGAGGCTTACCTATAATGGAAAAAAAGGTAGAGCACATCTTCGGGTGCCATGATTATTCGAACTCAATAAGGTAAAACTCGCTGCCCTTGAGTTTACAGATGTTGCACTAATAAGGTGGGATCAATTGACATCAAGTAGGAGAATGGAGAACATCCTATCACTACATGGGATGAAATGAAAGCAGTGATGTGAAGGCGATTCATTCCAATCCACTTTTCAACCGTATTCAAAACCTTTCACAAGGTAAATGAAGTTTTAAAGACTATCACAAAGAGATGGAGGTGGCCATGATTCGAGCCAACGTTGATGAGGATCAAGAAGCCACAATGGTAAGATTTATAGCAGGACTTAATTTAGACATTGCGAACATGGTCGTGTAGCAACATCATGTGGAGATTGCGGGACTTAATTTAGACATAGATCATATGAACCCCGAAAGCTACTTGCTAAGTTTGACACGGAGAATAAATTCTCACGAAGACGTCGCTTTCACTCCCTCTTAAAAGGGAAAAGCTTAATTATAAAACTTATGTTATGCAATGGAAGTGTTGTGTGTGAGGAGAAATTTTCACACAAAAATTAATATCTAAAAAGCAATTAAATACAAATATACAAGGGTATAAAATAAATTGAAAGAAATTAAAAGTATCATAAATTAAATAAAATTGAATTCTTAATTAAATTATAGAGACAATATATAATTGAATTAGGCTTGACCAGCAAAATGATCTCCAGCGGAGTCGCCAAGCTGTCGTAACTGGTTCGCCCTGGCACGAAATGTTTTTTGGCGGAAAAGTAAGTGAATAAATAAATGGTTTTTTTAAGAAAATGTTTTGGAGTCGCCATCGACCTTTTATGTTAGGTAGGTCGAATTGTCTTTTAAAAGAGTTTTTAAGAGAACATCATTTAAAAGATAAACCAGTCCGCGTTTAACCAAAAATTTATTCGTTTTAATAATAAAAAGAGATTCGTGGTCGGTTACGTTTGGGGAAGGATTAACACCCCTACAATGCCCAAAATTGGTACTCATTGACTATAAATTGTCTCTAATAATAGAAATTTAAGAATTCGAATATGAATTTAATTTATGATCCTGTTATTTCAGATCCAATCGGATAATTCTAAGGAATAAAAAATATTAAAATATTTTTTTTATAAAATTAAAATATATATATATATATATATATTGAGGGTTTTGTAAATAGGGTATTTATTTCTTTAAAAATATTAGAAAATGACATCTAGTTACTTTAAAATAGCCCCTTTCTTTAATATTAAATAAATAAATATTAATAAGAATATGATAATTTTTCCTAAAAAATTATAATTTAAATAAAACTAAATTAAATATAGTATTTTATTTATTTAAAAATATCAGAAAAGGACTTCTAGTTATTTTAAGACAACCCCTTTCTTAATATTAAAATAAATACTATTATTTAATTAAATATATTCATATAAAATAATAATAAATACTATTATTTAATTATTGAAACATAAAGGGTAATAAAATAAAATAAACAAGTACAAAAATCAAGAAAATTAAAATTATAGGATTAAATTGAAAAAAGTAATAAAACTTATGGTCAAAATGGAAATTATATAAAAATCAGTGATTAAATTATAAAATATAATAATTAATGGGCATAATTAGTAATATCATAAAATATAAGTATTAACAATGTAAATTAGCCATAAGTATTAATAAAAGATTAAAATATAAATTATTAAAACTTTAGGGGCTAAATATGCTATTTATCCTAAATCTATATAATTACTAGCAGGGACTATAATATAAATAAAGTACAATACAAAGACAAAATTATAATAAAGAGAAACTTGATTTTGATGACTAAAATGCAAAGATACAAACCTAGAGGGATTGCGGGTACAATTTACCCATATGCAAAAATTACGCATACACCCCTCCCAAAACGACGTCGTTCGGGAAGGGGTATATAAACCCCAAAATCACCCCTCTTGGGCCATTTTCTTCTTATTTTTCATTTTCATTCTCTCTCTAAGTGAGAGAGAATAAAAACTCTCTACCCTCTCTCTAGGTTTCCCTCGTCGGAGGGAAACCAGTTGGTGGCTGACCGTCGTCGGTGGCCGGAAAATACAAACTTTCCCCAAATGATAGATCCGAATGATCTAAGACCGATTCTAACCCTCGTTTCCCCTAAAAAGCCTCAGATTTTCGTAGATCTATAGAAATACCTTTGGTATTTTGAATTCGTTGGTGGCATGTGGAAGCGCGTGGAGGCTCTGGTCACAGCACGACTTCCTCGATAATCTTCTCTCCTTTATTGTTTATTATTTGGTTGTTGGTTTGTGTTTTTGTTTTCCATGTTATTCTCTGTTGGCCGTGCCTTTTTTCTCTGCATGATCGGTGGCTTTTACAACCACCACGATAATGCTCTTGGACCAGTCACTAAGGAGGCTTTCGGTGAGTCACCAAACTATGGTGGTGACTCACCCTAGAGTGTTGGCGTGTGGAGGGGCAGCTGGCTTCAGGAGCTTTCTGGCGAGACGTTGGCGTGGCAGCAAAGCGACAGTGAGGTGGTGGTAGTAGAGGCAGCGGCCGCATGTCCCTAGGGTTATGATACCTTAGGGTTTTCTACTAGGACCATCTGAACCGTTGGATCAAGGCCATATCCAACGGTTGATAGAGCTGGCAGTTGGAAGAGAAAAATATGAAACCCTAATCGGGTTTGCACCTTCTCGGGTTATCCGGGCTAGATCGGGTTGGGCTTCTCGGATCTGGGCTTGGACCAAGTTGGCTTTGTATTTGGGCATCAGGGTCTGGGCCTGTAATAGTTTATTTGTAATTTTTTTTTATTTAATAATAATAATAAAATATTAATAATAATAATAATAATAAAATAATAATAATAATAAAAATAAATTAAAAAACAAATGGACGAAAAAACTAGTGTCTTCATATCTCTTTTCTATTGACTTGCATGTTACATGTTGGACTCAGGGATGACTTACAGGGGGTAAGTGGGGGCGATCGTCTCCCTAAAAAAATTAAATTTTTATATATTTTGTATATTATCTTTGTAGTTTATGATAAAAATATGTTTTCGCCCCCCAAAATTTTTATAAATTCATCTCTCTTTTAAAGTTGTATAAGTTCGCCCCCTCTAACATAATATCTTGCGCCCGTCCCTGTAGCCCAGACTCAGTAATGAAATATCATATGGTGTCATGTATTTTCTTCACTTTGTAGAATTTAATGCTCACTGCCCTAAGACCATAAGTGGTGCAAGTTCTATCATATATAGGGTGAGCAAAACTTGACTTGACTCGAAAAATTGTTTTGTTTTCAATTTCAAGTTATTCAAGTTAACTCAGTATTTTATTCGAGTTTCGAGTTCAAGTTGAGTACAAATATTTCCAACTCGAAAAACTAAAAAACCAAATTTCAAAACAATATCATTTTTATATTTAAGTTTAAATGTTTAAACTATGTCGTTTCGTCCTTATTTTTTAAGTCTGTTATTTTCACCTAGGGCTAGAAGCACAAATGATAAAGGATGCAGCAGCGGATGATGATGATGATACTGATGATTGATAGATAGTTATCCTAAGAACCCTCATAGTAGTAATTGACTAGGCAAACTCGATAATCGACTCTAACCATCCCTCCTAATCGTAATGAGAAGGCAAACCAGAGTGTGAAGATCTCTCTTACAAAGAACTTGAAAGAACTTAATGAAAAGAATGCTTCGAAGGCACAAGACAATCAACACTTGTAAAAACGAACTCTCATTGCATCATTAATTAAAGAAATATACTTTTTTGAAAGTTGAATGAAGCCTCCTTTATATAGGTGAGGAGTCGTTGTTGTAACATGACTAATGAATAAAGATAATGTCTCGATTTTATCCTAATACCTAATAAAATAATAATAAACTACGGATAATATTTTAATTCAGTCTTAATTCTTAATATAATAATAAATATAATTCTAAAATATAATGCATCATCCTATATTAAATTATATTACAAATAATAAATAAAAATATTGAAAATTCGTAATATTTATGAAATCCCGTATAGAAATTTCTGCATGCGTTGTCTTCAATAAAATGGATGTATTTAGAGTTCCCAATATCGTATTGATGCGATTCAAAAAATGTTAGAAAGATAAGAGACATTCGAACATATCTCTAGAATAAATGTTGACCTAATAAGATCATGATCCCATTCAAAAACTAGTCGTAAGTATGATGTTCTGTTATTGTTCTTTTCCAAGGCATGTTCATGTAGATCAATTGGAAGTGCTAGTCTATCCTCCTTTATTGTGAGCCTTGTGATGCATGTTTCATCCTCACTCTCTTCAAAATAATTGAACCTCAAATCTAGTATATGTACTTTGAATATTCGGGACTTTTTTCTTCTAATAGGTTCGAGTAGAATCATTAGTCCAAATATGAAGGCTTTGTCATTATGGGTTTTTGTGCATGTATCATTCCCCCTCTCCTCAAAAGGATTCATCCACAAATCTTGTAACTCTTTTACATCATGACTCTTCACTACTATGGCACTATGATTAGGGCTTTCAAGTGATAATCCGGTAGGAGGGTCACCTAACATTTCTCAAAAACCCTGTAAACGAGATGAAAACACACTAGGCAAATCATTGTTAATGTTAGAAATCGGAATAATTGATTCCCTAAAGAGAACAAGGATGCAAGGTTGTTGAAGAAGGTTCTCTCTCAATTCTTTTGTGCTCACACATAGATTTTGAGTCACTCTTTTCTTTTCATAATTAGGTTAACTCACCACCTATGGGTTATGATTTTTTTTGGCTTTTATGACTAGTGACCTCTTTTGTTTTTGCCTCTTTCTCAGCATTTTTTTGCTTTCCGTACATCGTCACAAATTCACATTTGATCTTTTAGGATTTATTTTGGTGGCATTAGACTTGTGGAGCTTTTTTTTGGTTGAATGTCAGCATTGTTATTTTCTTGTTGTTGCATTCCGAGCAGATCATCAATTTGAGTTGTTTGTGCAACCATTTGTTGGTTAATGGACTTAAGCATATTTGTATCTCATTTAATAGTAGCTAGGAGGTCTTGAAATGCCTTGAAAATGTCATCATCTGTTACCATTCTAAAAATGATGAATCTTTGCAAACTAGTTCCGTTGGGGTACCTTGGCGGTTTTGTGTGCAAGAACAATCAAGATTGCTTGATTCTTTCCAAGAATCAGCCTAAATATGATACCAATTGATAAAGGATGCGGCATCAAATGATGATGATGATTTATAGATAATTGTCTTACGACCCTCCTAGCCGCAATTGACTAGGAAAACTTGATAATCGACTCTAACCAGCCCTCCTAATCGCAATAAGAAAGCAAACCGGAGTGTGAAGATCTCTCTCACAAAGAACTTGAAAGAATTTAATGAAAAAAGTTCTTTGAAGGCACAAGGCAACCAATACTTGTAAAAACAAACTCTTTTTGTATTATTAATCAAAGAAATCTGCATTTTTTACAGTTGAATGAAGCCTCCTTTATATAGGTGAGGAGTCCTTGTTGTAACATGACTAATGAATAAAGATAATGTTTCGATTCTATCCTAATTCCTAACAAAATAATAATAAACTAAGAATAATGTTTTAATTCAATGTTAATCCCTAATAAAATAATAAATCTAATCCTTCATTTTGGTATCGATACCCCAATAGTATCGATACTAACTGCATCAATATCGATTCTGTTCATCGAAATTCTTCAAATTTAAACCTATAGTATCGGTAATGTTATTCCAGTACCGATACCCCTACCTAGATTTGCCAATTTGCAGCCTGAGCTTTACTAAATTTTCCCTCTAATATCTTACTTTTACCTCCAGTCATACTATTAAACTTTTCTTTACTTAAACCAACTAAGTTTCCTTCATTTAACCTCGTATAGCATCTAAAATCTATAAGGAACTTCTCAACCCAAGAATCATATCACTTTTTCTAACATGTTTTTAATCATATCCAATGCTTCTAATATCTTATTCACTCATTTGACAAGTCAAATATACTAATAAACCTTAATAAAAACTAATATATCAACATATAATTCAAAAACTGATTTCCTTAAATCTCATATAAAACATCCACCTCTTAGTTTTAATATTCTTTAACCCATCCTTAAGATTACACATCACTTAATGTTACAAGAGTAAACCAGAATCGGAAGGAAAAACTAGTTAAATGAAGTTTGCTTTTTCTATGGAGACGAACACAAAGCCGTGGAAAGAAGAAGAAGATAAGTAAATAACTTAACCTATTTCTTTAACTTTCCCGTTCTTATATCCTTTATAAAAAATGAGTTTTTTTTAATTCATTTCATTCCAAAAGACCAAAATTCCCATCCAATCATCCATTTCTTACTAATTAGTCTTACTCAAATCATTTCTTATACTTTAACATTTATACAATTAATTCCTCAAATTTTTTAAATTCTTTTAAAATAGTTATTGGCTACCATTTGGGGTATTACAATTCTCCCCCTTAATAAAAATTCATCCTCGAATTTAAAGAAGTACCTAAAACAAATAGGTATTGAAATTGCTCCCTCATGTCATCCTCTCTTTCCCAAGTAGCTTATTCAATCTTATGATTCTACTAGATTACTTTAACTAAGGGAATCTTCTTATTTCATAATTCCTTTTTTATCTAGCCAGGATCCTTATTGGTTCTTCCTCATAAGTTAAATCTGGTCGGATTTCTATTTTTTCTGGTGTGATTATATTGGATGAATCTGATCGATATCTTTTGAGAATTGAAACGTGGAAGACATTGTGAATCTTATCCATATTCGGAGGCAAAGCTAATTGATAAGCGATGGGTTATACCCTTTTCAAAATCTCATAAGGTCCAACAAACCTCGAACTTAGCTTTCCTTTACATCCAAACCGTAATACTTTCTTCCAAGGTGGCACTTTCATAAACACCTTATCTCCCACTCAAAATTCAATATACTTTCATTTCAAATTGGCATAAGGTTTTTATCAGTCAGATGCTATCTTTAAATTATCCTGGATAACTTTCACTTTCTCCTCTATTTCTATCATCAAATCCGAGCCCACTAGGTCTCGATCTTTTAGTTCAAACCAATTTAATGGTTTTCTGCATTGTCTCTCATACAAAGCTTCATATGGGGTCATTTTAATGCTCGATTGATAACTGTTATTATAAGCAAATTCCACTAAAGGCAAATACCTTTCCCATGACCCTTTAAACTCAATTACACATGCCCTTCGCATATCCTCTAATATCTGAATAGTTCATTCGGACTGGCCATCTGTATTCGGAAGAAAAGCTGTGCTGAAGTTCAATCGAGTACCCAATGCCTCATGTAACGACTTCCAAAATCTTGAAGTAAACCTTGAGTCTCGATCGAATACTATTGATAGAAGAACTCCTTACATTATGTCTATATCTTTTATATTTAACTCTGCATATTTATCCATCGAGTAATCTACTCAAACTGGAAGAAAATGAGCTGTCTTAGTAGGTCTATCCACAATTTCCCATATTGAGTCCTTTTTATCTGGTGACAAGGGTAATCTCAAATAAAATCCATTGTAACACATTCCCACTTCTACTCAGGAATGGATATCGGTTGTAGCAATCTGAAAGGCACATGATGTTCAACTTTCACTTGCTGACATGTCAAACATTTTGCAACAAACTCCGATACAGCTCTTTTATACTAGGCCACAAATAACGACTCTTTAAATTGTGATACATCTTATTCCTGCCTGGATGAATCGTCAAAGGACTATAATGTGCCTCGTAAAGAATATCTTTCTTCAATTCCTCATTATTGGGAATACGAAGTCTTCCCTGATAATATATACATCTATCAACCCTTATTTCGTGTCTTTGGTTTCTTCTTTTTCTACTTGCGCCATCCTTGACAAATAGTTCTCAGCTTGACCTTGCATCTCTTTTACCCGATCCAAAAGCACCAACTTTAATTTAAGTTCAGTAATCAAGGCATCATCTTCCTTTAAAGACATATGCACATCTAAAGCCCGTAAAGCTACAAAAGTCTTCCAACTGAGTGCATCAGCTAGCACATTAGCTTTTCCTTGAAGGTAATCAATGATCAAATCATAATCTTTTAAAAGCTCAATCCAACTTATCTTTATCAAATTCATCTCTTATTGAGTCAACGAGTACTTTAAACTCTTATGATCCATATAAATATGGTACTGCTTACCATAAATATAATGACGACAGATTTTCAAGGCAAACACAACGGTTGCCAATTCTGAATCGTGTGTCTGGTAATTTTTCTTATAATTCTTCAACTCTCTTAAGGTATAAGCCATAAATTTTCCATCTTGCATTAGTACACACCCCAGTCCATTATGGGATGTATCACTTAAAACAATATAATCATTACCCAACTCAGGTTGCACAAGCACATGGGCCTCTGTTACTATTTTTTTTAGCATTTAAAAACTTTATTGGTATTTCTTCATCCAAACAAAAGGCATATTTTTCTGCAACAACCTAGTTAGCAGTAAAGCTAACATTGAAAAGTTCTTCATAAACCGTCTATAATAACTAGCAAGCCCCAAGAAACTTCTAACCTCAGAGACATTATTTGGGGGTTACCAATCCACTATGGCTCGAATCTTTTTAGGATATACTCTTATACCTTATGTGGAAACTATATGACCAAGGAAAGCAATCTCGGCTAACCAAAATTCGCACTTGGACAATTTGGCATACAACTTCTTCTCGCGAAATGTCCGAAGAACCACTCGAAGATAAGCATTATGTTCCTCTTTTGACTTGGAATACACCAAAATATCATTTATAAATACCACCACAAATTGATCCATGTAAGGTTGGAATACTCGGTTCATCAAGTTCATAAATCTTGCAGGAGCATTTTTCAATCCTAATGGCATCATTACAAATTCCTACTGCCCATACCAAGTCCGAAAAGTTGTCTTTGAAATATAATCCTCTTTGATCATTAATTAGTGGTACCCCGACCTTAGATCTATCTTAGAAAACATTGTCGCTCCTTTCAGTTGATCAAACAGATCATCAAACATCAGAAGATAATACTTGTTATTTATCGTTACTTCATTTAGCTGGTGGTAATCGATGCATAGTCGCATACACCCCTCATTCTTTTTCACAAACATCATAGGTGCTCCCCAAGGAGAAACAATGGGCCTTACAAGTCCCTTATCGAGTAACTATTAAAGTTGGACTTTTAATTCTCATAATTCGGTCAGAGCCATCCGATATAGAGCCTTAGAAACAGGTTCGATACCCGGATAAACCTCAATTCTAAATTTCACCTCTCGATCTGGAGGTAATCTCGATAACTCCTCAGGATAAATATAAGGAAATTCCCTAACTGTGGGAATATAATCTATTCTAACATCCGATATTCGATTGTCTATCACATTGGCTAGTAAAACTATACATTTGTTTGAAATTATTTTCCTTGCAGTCATGGCTGATATCACATTTGATGGTGATTTCGCTTTTTTGCCAATGACTAAAATTTTTGAGCCTTCTACATATTTTAGAAACAATAATTTCTTGCGACAATTGAGTCATCCATAATGTGGAGACAACCATTCCAT
Source organism: Hibiscus syriacus (assembly GCF_006381635.1). Lineage (NCBI taxonomy): Eukaryota > Viridiplantae > Streptophyta > Magnoliopsida > Malvales > Malvaceae > Hibiscus > Hibiscus syriacus. The sequence goes on from NW_024063533.1 coordinate 13,135,245, forward strand.
GCCCAAAATGATTTCAAATTCATCAAAGGGCAACTCCATCATATTTGTCAGAAACATAATCTCTTTGATCTTAATAGAGCATTTTCTAAATAGCCGAGTTAATATCTCACTGTGACCCATAGGGTTTACCTTTATCATCTCACTAACAATACTAATGTATGAGTATGTAGAATTAGGGTCAAATAAAACAAATATAGGTTCATTAAAAAGATGGAAAGTACCTGTTAAGATTTCAGGGTCATCTCTTAATGTCGTAAATTCTAGCGACTTCTCGAGTCTCTTGTCTATACATTGAATCATATTATCCCCTGCATCTACTGTTTCCTCTGCTTCTATTTGAGGCTACCACCGATCTTTCAAATTATGTCGAATTGTCCCCAGATTTTTTAGGACATTTTCGGGCAAACTGACCAGTCTCGCCACATTAGAAACAAGCTCCACTGAGAAGTCTACATACTCTCCGATGTAATTTACCACATTTTTGATATCGAGTCCTTTCGCTAGATACTCTACCCGAGCTGGCAGCAAAAGACTGAGATTGTCTATTTTTCTGTGAAGCTATCACAGAACTATCTCTATCAGTATATCTGGAACTCGAGCCCTTGCCATTTTTAATATGGTGGGGAGTTGAAGGCATTACCACTCTTTTCCCCATTTTCAAACTCTACTCCATAACTAAGGTCTCTTCTTGGGCTCTTTCAATAAGCTTGGCTCGATTTATGACTTCTTGCAAACATGGAAAGTTCAAAGCCAACATCATCTCTTTCAACTTTGGCCTCAAACCCTCTATAAATCAATCACATCATGCTTTATCATTGGGAACTACTTCTGCATCAAAATGACTTAGCTTGTTGTACTCAGCCTAGAACTCATGTACAACTTGATCACCTTGTTTCAAATTAAGGAACTTTAACATCATTGTCTTTCTGAACTGCTCACCCACATTCTTGTTCTTGAATTATTCCAAGAAGAATTGCCAGGTCACTTGCTCCAGGGGTGCATACATCGTAGTATTTGACCACCACACTCGAGTTGATCCTCTAAGTAAAGACACAACTCCACCCAATTTTTTTGGATCCGAACAATGAAGACTTTTGAGCATTATAATAACATCATTTAGCCATAAGTCGGCCTCTATAGGACCCTCACCCTCTTCTCCTCGAAACTCTAGAGCTCCCAAGCTCTTCAGCTCTTTTAGAATCAACATCCTCGGTGTAGGAGGAGCATGGGGGGATTAAAATCGAGTCAGTATGGCATCACGAGTTTGCATAGAAGTTATAAACTCAGGCACCAGAATCCCCTGATGTGCAGACGCACTAGCATTTTCAGATGGGATCGGCTGTTCACTATTAACCTCGTAGCTTTCGTTACCTATTCCCTCTCTCATCTCTTATTCCCCCGCTCTTTGTGAGTTCAACGATTTCGACACTATTATGATATACATAATAATAACACTACAATTAGTAAGGAGTGTCATCAATCACAGTCTAATGACACTATATCAGTAACATTAACAATCTTAATGGAATATAATCCCTTTTCCTAATTTGAAATAAAAACTAGTTTCGGCTGAGAATTGGCTAAACTTGTAGCTCTGATACCAATAAATATAACACCCATATCACATATACCTTTCTATATACGAGATACATATGTCATATCACTTTTAAAACCTTTACTCATTTGAAAACCCATAAATTTTTTTGTCTCAAATTTTATGTAAGAAAACATTTTAATAGAAATCAAAATATTCATTGTAATCCACTACGAGGTTCTACTTAAATACATTCTAGAGCATTTCTATCTTACTTTAATTACATGCCACTAACATTCAAAATAAACTAGATTATCCTATTGTTACTGAATAGTCAACCTTAATTGATGATAGCTGCTGCTACTACTGCACTCTTTATTCAGCTAAACTCTATTTTTACCTACGAGTTAAATCAACAAACATTAAGCATTTACTTAGTTAGACATAAATATATCATAAGTATATCATAGTTAGACATTAAGCATTTAATGAAAATATCTTTATTGTAAAGGAACATTAATGTATACATAAGTATATCATAGTTATTTAGTTTCGCAATAAATCTTATACTCCCTAAGGATCATATAAATCCTCCTCAATTAAACATATTTTCATTCACACAATCATCAGAATTATTCTTTGTATGCTTAGCATACCTACCATTCATTATATTTTTCTTTTCCCAATTATCTCTTTAGTAATTATACTTTATTTTCATTTATAACATCATTTTATGTTGATAATGCACCGTTATGCATTTCATTTATAGCAACCTTTCATGCTGTTAATGCACCAATATGCATATCATTTATGACATCCTTTCATGCCATTAATGTACCGTTATGCATTTCATTCATGGCATCCTTTCATGTTGTTAATGCAACGTTATGCATTTCATTTATAGCATCATTTCATACCTTTAATGTACCATTATACATTTCATTTATGGTATCCTTTCAAGCCATTAATGCAACGTTATGCATTTCATTTATGGCATCCTATCATGCCTATTAATGCACCGTTATGCATTTCATTTATGGCATCCTTTCATGCTGTTAATGCAACATTATGCATTTCATTTATGGCATGTTTTTATGCCGTTATGCACCGTTATGCATTTCATTTATTCATTCATTTTAGAGCAGTCATACTCTATGATTCATTCATAATATATTTTTCATACACATAATGACAACATATTAAATACTATAAAACATACATTAAATTAAAACATTCTAATTTCAATAATTATGAATCTTCTTCATCTTAAATAAATACAATAGATGTACTCACTTGAAAATCATCGCTAATAAGAAGTAGTGTTGTCTGGCTATTGAACAACTTTATATTTTCCCTTTTTCTTGCTAGGCTCAGGAGCTTGGTTATGATATGCACAAGCATCCATTAAAGACACATACCTTACCAAATGTTAGAATAATCTCTAACATTTATACGTTAATAATACTCAATAGTACTATTATTTCAATTTCTGTTACAATTTTAACCTATCTTATATTTCCAGGCTCAATAGTATCGGTACCCTACCATGGTATCGATACTTCTATACTATGCTATCGATATTCCCTTTCAGTATCAATACTATTTCAAAATTCTAAAATTGTCTGGTATCGATACCTTTATTTTGGTATTGATCCCCAACAGTATCGATATTAACTGCATCAGTATCGATATTGTTCATCGAAATTCTTCAAATTTAAACCTATAGTATCGGTAATATTCTTCCAGTACTGATACCCTTACCTTGATTTACCATTTTTAGCTAGATTTTTACTCAATTTTCCCTCTAATATCTTACTTTTACCTCCAACAATACTATTAAACTTTTCTTTACTTAAACCAACTAACTTTCCTTCATTTAGCTTCTTATAACATCTAAAATCTCTAAGTAAAATTTCAACCCAAGAATCGTATAACTTTTTCTAACATGTTTTTAATCATATCCAATGCTTCTAATCTCTTATGCACTTATTTGACAAGTCAATAATACTAATAATCCTGAATAAAAACTAATATATCAACATATAATTCAAAAAGCGATTTCCTTAAATCTCATATAAAACATCCACCTCTTAGTTTTAATCTTTTTTAACCCTTCCTTAAGCTTATACATCACTTAATGTTACAAGAGCAAACCAGAATCGAAAGGAAAAACTAGTTAAATGAAGTTTACCTTTTCTATGGAGAAAAACACAAAGCCACGGGAAGAAGAAGAAGATAAGTAAATAACTTAACCTATTTCTTTAACTTTCCCCTTCTTATATCCTTAATAAAAAAATGAGTTTTTTAATTAGTTTTATTCCAAAAGACCAAAATGCCCATCCAATCATCAATTTCTTACTAATTAGTCTTACTCAAATCATTTCTTATACTTTAATATTTATACAACTAATTCCTCAAAATTTTAAATTATTTTAAAATAGTCATTGGTCTACCATTTGCTATTACAAAAAACGTCTGTATTGCAAGACAAAATAACTGATATTCTTTCAGTTGATGTCACCGTTCATTTTCTTTCATGCACCTAGACATAATAGTAGTAGATGTTCATTCTTGATCAAAATTAAGAAATAAACATGTCATGCAAACATTAAAAGAGCTAGTTTAATTAATGAACTATTTTAATCAATGAACTAACTTTATTTCATGAACTTGCTTACTTAAATGAAGCAACTAAATGCATGAATGAATTTACAATAAGCTTAAATGCAATGCATGCTTTAATGAACAACATATTTATTGAATGCAGTGAATATTTATGCAAACTTTAATTTCTCATGTAAATTCATGCATAAGTATAATAAAGTGTTCCTCCCTTGTTGTTGGTGTTTCTCCTTCAAGATCCAAGCTTGACATAAACTTTCCATGGCTGCTTGGAACTTATTGTCCCTTGCACGTGTAATGGACCCATTTGGGTATTCTTCTGGGTCTTTCCTGATAGGAATCACATCAAGCTTTTCCTTAATAATCTAAAAAGCTTCAAGGCACTCAAGAGTGAAAACAAATGGCTTATCATGCTTCAACAAGGAATATGACAATTTTTCTATGGCAAACAAATCTATGATAAATTTTCTATAAAATACAACATGTCACAAGAAGCTTATCAAGCCCTTCACAACTGATTACAGTGGTAATTTTTCAATTGCATCCACCTTCGCCATATCCACTTCTACACCACGACAAGAAACTTTATATCATAGTATGCTTCCTTCTTGGACAATGAAATGACATTTTCCCAATTAAGTATTAAATTTGTATCCTCGCAACATTGCAACACTTTATCCAAATTTCCCAAACAAACCGCTAAAGAATCACTGATAAAAGAAAAAACATCCATAAACACGTTTATAAATACCTCCACTATGGCATGAAAATTCAACACATGCAACATTAAAATGTTATCATAGCATTGTAAAACCCAAATGGCGTCCACCTAAATGGAAATGTACCATAAGGACACATAAATGTTGTCTTGTCATGTGCTTTAGGTGCTACGAAAATTTGATTATAACTGAAATCCACTGTAGAAATCGCCAGTACACCCCATTGTGTAGTGAAAAAAATTAATCCTTCGATCTCCTCCAGAGATCTATGTACAATGATCTAATCGGTAAAAAGGTTTCGAGATATTACCATGTTTCATCTTAAAACTTTTAATCCAAAATTTCAGAGTTATGTTGTGAAATCGATTTCCTATACGTGATGTTGATTCCAAGTCACCACGATAGCATCAAGACCTTTACTTAGTCTACCCAGTTGGAATGAAAATGTTGATTCTCTAACTGTTATAGAATTTTAACACTCAAAGACATAATTTGGTTGCTGGACCTTATGGCTTTATTTATCCTTCAAAAACCAAATTTAACTCAAATTAGATTTTATCAGATATTATCTTCAACATAATATTATATTTTAAAAGAGTTTGTTAATTACAATAATTATCTTTCTTTTAAATAAAAACACCTATCTCAACTCAGATTAGGTTATATAAAATAAATATATATTTTAATAGATTTTGATAATTAAAATAATTATCTCTCTTTTAAATATATAAACTTGCTTCGACGTTAGAGGATGCCCAAATACCAATCATGAGATGATTGTAATGTAATATTTATTTGACCTTGTTTATTAATACAAGACATTACGCTTATTATTTATGTTTGTTAATGTGTAGTCATTGATCCTTGATAAGGGATATTGATTCTTGATCTTTAACTTGTTCAACTGAAAATAATCAATACATGAATATCTTAATGATAATCAGTGGTCTAGATATCTTGCACCCTCAACTCCTTACTACCCGGATTAACCACATAAGTCGAATATGCCTCACAACCTCGATTCAACATCTTATTTGTCTCCAACATGGAAATGATATTAGAAAGGTATTCAGATCTCTTACCAGTAACCATGAGATCCAAATCTTCAGAAGTCCTCAAAATCGCATGTGATAACTCAAAACCTTGATGTACATTATGCTCACACAACCAATACATACCTAGAATAACGTCAAAACCTTTTACCGATAGCTCCATTAAGTCAGCTAGAAAAACCACACCATGGATCATCAATAAACATATCATATAAAATTTTTCTAGTAAATCATTATCACCCAAAGCAATAGTAACAAGCACATCGATATAATTGACTTCCAACTATAATTCTCAAATGGTCAACCTAATTATTTACTAAGGATATATGAATGCATTGTACCAGAATAATAATGGAAATTGATTAACACAAATATGCTACACATATAAATAAAATGAGAGAGAAAACCATTAGATGATGATAAGCAAGCACCTAAAAAATAAAAATATTAAGAGGTAATGAGGTTCCCAAAATGACCCCCAACAATCATACAAAACCATGCTCTAATACCACCAAATGTAACACCATATACCAAAACTCGAAATGACTCCAATATTCTAAATGCCACATTAAACTCTAAAGTGACTCGGAACATATATTGATTCCTAACTATGCAATTTAAGCAACAAGAAAGAAGATAAACAAGAAAACATGCTTATACACATAGTAAAATATATCTTACATATTGCATAATTAATTGCAAGCTAAACATGTTTTCAAAGTAACATAATTATCAAATTAAACATATAAGAGAAAAATTGTCATTTCACAAAAAATACGAATAATTAACATAAACTTTAAGAATTAATGGATGTAATTAATCTTACGATATATGAATTAGTCTTGTTTCAAATTAAAAAAAATAGAATTTAATTAGGCACTCAATTGCATAACCCCACTTAAGGACTAAATCCTAAACTTTTCAAAATATTGGATACAATTGAAAATAAAAAATTAAAGATTTCAATATGTAATTAATGTTGTTGATGAGTTAAAAAAAACAAGTTCCATGCAAATTCAACTTAAAGCCAGTGTTTAATTAAGAAAGGGTAAATTGTAAATTTGTTAACTAAACTTTACTTTCTCTCCTATTTCACTCACTATACTTTAATCTTTTCCATTTCCTCACCAAAATTAATACATTAAGTTTTTTTTGGTCACTCGGTCGTTAAATAGTTAACGACGTTAAAACAGGTTGTTATATAGATGCAAAACAATGTCGTTTTGGTGAAAATTTAGTTTTTTCAAATGAAATCGTTTTTAACGTCATTAACTATTTAGCGGCACAGTGAATAAAATAAGAGAGAGTAAAGTTCAATGAAAAACCCAGTGGACTAAGTATAGTGAGGAAATTGAAAACATTTAAAGTTCAATGACTAAAATAGGATAGAGAGTAAAGTTCAGTGATAAAATTTGTAATTTACCCATTAATAAATCATAATATGGACAATTTTGAACTCAATTCAAAGTTTAGCGACCAACCTAGGTTTTAAGGTAGATTAAAGGTCTTTAATGAATGCAATTTTACCATTTTTCAACAACAAAAAACTCGACGGATTGATCCCTTTTCATATGATTGATTCTTTGTATTTCAATAGCTTAAATTTCTCACAAGGGGTTATCTATTAGGGAAGAGATCAATCCTTTGCCCAAAGGGATCGCTCCCTCGGGGGATCGATCCATTTCTTAAAAAACCCATAAAATGCATATGAACATGCAATCGATCCTATGGTCTATTAACATTCTTGAATATACTTAATATACTTAAAATATGTTAAAACACATATGTTACATGCCTCATAACATCAATTACTCAACTCAACCATGTTTCTAGAATCCATTTGTGAAATAATTGTTTTGGGAAAATTACTACTTAGGTCCGTAAACATTTCCCAGTTTTCTACTTTGGCCTCCAAAATTTCAAAATTTATATTATGGTCACTAACCATAATTTTAGGGAAGTACAATGCATGATCAGGAAACCGTATGTGTGCAATTCACTTTGGAATCTAATGTGGAATTCAAATTACTTGGATCATTTGGCTTGGTCGGGTATAGGGTGTTACAATGAGTAAGTCTCTTATGTTTCATTCGAAAAAAGAGCCAATGAATCTTGAATATAAAATATGATATGTTTTATATTATGAGCATTGAAAATTAAAAGGTAATTGGTAAGTGCATATGTGATATGTGCCAACAATGATGGTAATACATTAAGTATGAATAAGCATCAGTAATGATTTTGATTTTTGTACGCTCTATGTTCATCATGTATGCACATTTGTATGACATTTAAGTGATGATCATGTGAGGTAAAAACATGTAGGTTACATGTAATATAGAATGTTTTCTTTTGGCCTTAGTGTTACAACTTTTACGTTGAATGTTAGTCATTCAATGGGCCTTTATAAGTTGCTCGTTGTTAATATTTTTCAGATAATATAAGGCCTACATGGCTCTTGGAAGGTTAGCATCTAGTGGTGATTAAAGCAAGAACAATTTATAAGTGTATGTTGAAACTTGAATTTGAATTGAGGCAATGTGGGAACTTTAAATGTGTTGTATGGTTGATTTCACATTTTAGCACTTTTCTAGTACCTTTGGCACTTTCTATGAGTTGTTTTAATTGATAAGTTTTTGGTTTGAATCTTAATTGAAGCTTGATGACATGTTATGGAAGTTGTTCATGATATTCAAGTACACAAATTTAAACAAATGTGAATTATGCCTTAATTAAATGTAATGATCATCTAGACAATTTGCAAAGTCGATACCAAATGTGTTAGACCTATAAGAAGCATGAAATGACCTATAATGCATAATATGACTATTTAAGTTGTGCAAAGTTATCTTTTTATGTAATTCATGACATTTGACTCCATAGTTTACACTTTAGAGTAGGGTTTTATTGAAATCATATTCTTGAACTGGAAATTGTGTTAAAAACTAGAAAGTGTTAAAGTCTGGTAAAAATTCTGTAAATCGGATCAAATAGAAATTTCAAGAAAATTTGAAGGATGATAAATTAAGCTTAGAAGTATTATTTCCACATATTAAAATGATGGGAAATAATATGAACCATTGGATTTGAGAAATTTATTTCCATGTTCAATTTGGACTTTTGGACTAAAAATGGCAAGATTGAAATTTTGGAAAGATTGTATGGGAAAAGTTGTAAAGGATGAAATATTTTGTTCATCTTTGACTTTGTAAAGATAATAAGGTTATGTCACTTGGTATTATTATAAATATCAATTTTTATTAATGGTAAAATGGACATATCATATTAAATTGATTTTTAATTCATTTAAGCTTAATGTAAGATAAATTAACAAGAAATTCATTAGAAATTTCATGAAAGCTTAGCCATTTTTAGCCACCATTTCGTGTTCCCCATGAACAAGGTAAGAGAATTTTTATTTTTCATTTTTGAGAAACTTCCTTTGGATTTTGGATCATGCCATGAAATAGAAAATTGTTCTATTCGAAAAATGTTATCGTTTGGTACCATTATTCCATGCTAATTTTTGTTTGTGTTCAAAGATCCAAAATTCTAGGGTATATGTTTATATTAGGGTTTATGAAATTGATGTTTGATTTTAATGTTATTGAGGTTGTAAAATCATTTCCAAGCATGATTGATTGTTTATGGGCTGAAAATGATGTTGAAAGTATTCTACAGTCCTTATAAAAATTTTAGGGACCATTCTATAATTTTTGAAAATTTATGGGACCAAATCAACAATTTTTGAAAAGTTGCAGATTGTCATCTAAGTGTTTAATAGTTGATGTAGTATGCTGGAAATTATTGTTTTAGTGTTCAAATTGAAGTTAGGATGTGAAATTGGATTATTTTGGAAAACTTATAAAAGTTAAGGTTTAAATAAAAAATATGGAAGGAGCTTAAGTGAAAATTTTATGTGAAGTTGGGATAAAAAGGGACTTGAGTGGTCAATTAGAAGTATTAAGGTCAACATTTATGTTGTGACATGGAAATTATCTAATAAGCATCGAAAAATTTGCTAAGAATTTATTTTCCAAAGTATGCATATGTTAGTAAGATTCTAACATATAGTTTGAATTTATATATGTTTGATAATGATATTCATATAGATTGAGTGCTTGAAATCAAGATAAAACATTATTAAACATAAGGATCATCTTAAGGATGAAATGGGAAATTCAAAGGAAGGTTGCAAGTAAGGACACCAGGTGAGTGCAATTTAAATTTGTACTTATGTTATCGAACAAACATTGGCTTTTGATAAGTCAGGGACAAAGTTGCTATTGTAAGGAGTGACTCCTAAAATGTTATACAATTTGTTATACATGCATATATGTGCATTTGATGAGCTAATATAATTAGTGAACAAGTTGAAAATGCAAATTGGTGATATCTGCTTAGAATTTTTGTTATGGACAGTAAGTTTAGAAAATTATCATAAATTATACAAAAATGATTAGAGGATAACATTTTTATTATTGTATTTTATATCAGTTTAGTTTTGTTTATAAAAAAGTGAAAACTGATTTCAAGGTGTATACAAAAATATATGAATTTTTAGAAAACGGGGTAGTAGATTATGCTCAAAACAGATTCTGTCGGTCAACTTTGAAAGTTGACCATAAATTGTACAAATTAAAATAGAAAGATTGCCTTATATGGATAGATTTTTACTTGAGTATAATTTACAGTGGTATAAATAGAATAATTTTTAAAGATGTATATTAATATAAAATAATATTTCTTTAAAGGTAGTGCAAACTGCCAGAATATGAAATTATAATTTTTTTAAGATTTAACCAAATTAGAAGCAAAATATCAAGTTAATGCATAGAGAGGCTTATATTTTGACTTGCATATAACGTCTCAAAGTGAGTGCAATACATGCATAATATTATACATGGATTTTTATACATGATTGGGTAGGACTTGCGATAAGTCTACCTTAATTATACTAGCATGATATTTTTGGCATTTATCATGTAATTGCCATATCCTAAATATGTCAAAGGTTAATATAAAATGCATTGATCAATTTCTATTACATATGATGTTATCATAAATGTTATTCGAGAATGAATTGCCCAAAGGTTAAATGGTATTGATATACTTTGCCATGGATGGATAGAATAAAAATAGACTATATGCCCAAGTATGTTATTAAGGGTCAGTGATATTAATGGCATGCCATAGAGTCTACCAGTTGTATATTAGGTAGAACTAGAGTGTCCAAAGAAGGCACATAGTGCAAGAGTCAAAGTTTCTAACGAAGACACACGATACAAAAACACTACGGTGCATTATTAGGTGAACAAGGCTCGACCTCAGCACAACGATGCAATATTTGACTCCTATATCGGGGTCCTCATAAGATTGTACTTTCGGCTATGGCTTATTGGTTAATAAATAATAAACATGTGAATAAGTTATTGAGCTTATGGAATAAATGGCAAGTATATTGGTAAGAAACTTTATATCCGGTTATATCATGTTAATTTATGGTAACATGGATGGTATACAGGTAAAGTGATCATATTGCATTGAATATTGTTATTTCTTTAAATTGTGTTGCATTGCTTTAAATATTGATATAATTGCCTCACTAAGTGTATACTTAGCGTGTGATGATTTTCACGCGTAGGAAAAAAGATGAAAATGAGTAAGGACCTGAGTTGGCATCAATTACCAAGGAAATATTTACAGGAAATAATGATGACATCCTACTGTGTTCTAAAATTTCTAGTTCACATGTATATGAGAATGAAATGTATGTAATTTCTTAATATACTTAGTATTATATATAATTAATAGTATGAATAAATATTATGATATTAAATTGTGCTTACAAACTTATTTGGGTTTTAAATCAAATGTGTTAGACAATCTTATTCATTTTATGAAACAATAAAAAATTGTCTATCACTGCTTGAAACTGGTTTTGAATTGGTAACAAAAAATATTATATTATGATTTTTCTCTGAATAATTATTTTATAATAAATGTTCAAGTTATGAAACAAAATTTTACTCAATTCAATCAAAGAAATGTTTAGAATTTCTGATGTGACATTTGTAACTCATATTGGTTCGTATATTCGGGTTATGTGTATTACATTTATTGATATCAGAGCTACATGTTTAGTCGATTCTAGGACTAAACCAAGCTTATTTTGAGTTAAAAAATATATACATTCCACTAGGTTGTCATTGTTACTAATTTGGTGATTATAAGGTTTGATTGATGACACTCCTTACTTATAAAGGTGAATAAATAGTGTATGAAAAAGATATGTATTTGAGGGTTTAAAAAACTTGATGGAGCAGCAGGTTCAAAAATAAGCTAATAGTGATTGTAATGTTGTTAACCATCATTCTTCTGTTTAGTCTAACTAAGTTAATGCTTTGGCATGATAGAAATTGTCAATGTAAGTTTAAAAAACCCCTCGTTCATGCATAAGTATAGGATGGATTAAAGAATGAAACATTCTGATTGAATTGATCTTAAGTAACGTGTGCGCCTAACACTTTAGGCTTGAAGGCGATGGTGAGTAGTATTTGTAGACAGTAACTATCTAGTAAGAATTCAAAGTGTTGAGTTTTAATGGACATGATAGAATTACCTTTCGAATGTAAATTTTTAGAAAAAAAGTGGATTGATTTCCCCTACCATGTCATGATGAATTTTCGCTTAAAGCGATTGATTTTAAAGAATTTGAAAAGTTTTGAGATATTAGTGGTAGGGAAAGAGTGTAAACCTGTTCCCTACTAGGATTTTAACAGTAACTATTATGGAGTTATTTCTATAAGGTTGTTAAGCCTTCTTAGTGGATGAGGTGGATACTCAAACTTTCATAGTTAAATTGGAAGATATTCCAACTATTTGGGAGTATTCAATTGTGTATCTAGAAGAGTTACCTAAATTACCTCTAGATTGAGATGTAGAAAGTAAAATAGATATGTTTCCAAGTATTTCATTTATTTCTATTGCCCGTATCGAATGGCTTCAACTGAGCTCATAGAATTAAAGGCACGGTTAGTATAATTATGAAGAACTGGAATTTACAAGACTAAGTGTGTCATCTGGGATGCACTATGTTATTGTGAAAAAGAAAGACGAGTCTAAGAAATTATGTATGGATTATCTTCCATTAAATAAAGTAACAATGAAGAACAAATACCTTCTTCCAAGGATTGATAATATTTTGATCAGTTAAAAGGGTGCATTGGTGTCTCCCAAGTCAGATATTTCAACAGTTTTCAGAACACGATATGAACACTACGAGTTTGTGATAACGTCATTTTGTTTAACGAATGTTTCTATGACACTTATGGATTGGATAAACTAAGTATTTTAATTATACTTGGATTAATTGGTGGTAGTGTTCATTGATGTTATTGTGATATGTTGTGAGACCATGGAAGAACACAATATCAGTTTTTGTATAGCTCTTCCAACTATTCGGGAGAAAAATTACATGCTAAGTTAACCAAGTGTAAATGTTGGTTGTCTAAGGTTGTATTCCTTAGGAATGTGATTTCAGCTAAGGGGATAAGACTATATATTAATAAAGCATGAAATATAGTCAAATGATAAATTCCAAATAATATTTTCGAATTTCAAAGTTTCTTGGGACTTGTTGGTTACTATCAAAGGTTCATAAAGAACTTTTTGATGATTATATTCCCTTTGACCAAGCTATTGAGGAAAGATGTGTTATTCATTTGGATTGTTAAGTGCCAAGAAAACTTTGAGATGTTACAAAGAATATTGACATAAGCTCGAAGGTCAGTATAATTAGAATCTGGAAAAGTATATGTGAATTATTGTAATGTGTCTCATAATGGTTTGGGATGTGTGTTCGTACAAGAGGAAAAGTTTTGGTTTATGCTTCAAATCAACTAGAGAATCATGAAAGAAATTATCTAACTCACGGTCTTGAGTTGGCAGTAGTTGTGTTTACTTTGTTGATATAACACCACTATTTACATGGTGAGTGGTGTTATATCTATATAGATCTCAAAATTCAAAAGTATGTGTTGACTTAGAGGAATGAAAATAAAGGAAATATATTGAATTCCTTAAAGAATGATTGCGTTCTTATCAACTGCAAACAGGAAAGGCTAATGTGGTGGCTGATACGATAAAGCTGAAAAATATTTCTATTCTAAGAGTTTTGAATACGTGATTGTCTTTAAAGAAATATTGTGTTTTGATTGTAAAATTAAAGGATCAAGTGCCTATGTTGCTAGATGGAATAAAGGATCTTCAGATAAAAGATGAAAATTATCGTGCTTGTCAAATATAGAATGAGCATAAAAAGGAGAAACTAAAGACTTTAAGGTTAAGTCTGATGAATGTTTATATTATCGAGGAAAGAGTTTATAAACATGTATGAAAAGAGTTATCATCGATCTTGTTTCAAAATGGTTGACATGTTAGTGAGTTAAAGTAAAGCATCAAGTGTCTTCTGAATTATTGTAACCGATTTCTATCCCTTAGTGGGAGTAGGAACAAGTTACAATAGACCTTGTAATGGGAAAAGATCATTTAAGTGTCGAAAAAAGTCTTACGCAGACTTGGAAAGAAAAGAGATTGAAAAAAATGAATGTGATAAAGAAGTATTTATTAAATTATCACCTTGAAAAAAAAACGTATTGCATTTCAGACGTAAAGGAAAGTTGAGTCCGAGATTTATTGGACCTTATAAGATTATAAAAAGAAAAGAAAAAAGTTGGATCGATAACTTATTAGCTAGAATTTTCTCCGATAATGGACAAAATCCATAATGTTTTTCACGTGCCAATGTTTAGGAAGTATCAACCTGATCCTTCACATATTATCATCCCATAGGAAATAGAGATTCAACTAAGATTTGACATATAAAAAAACCCAGTACTTATTATAGTTCAACAGAGAAATCAAAGGTTGAAAAAGTTAATTGAAAGAAAAAAAAATAACATGATATGAAAAAGAAATAACCTTATCTATTTACATCAGGTACGTATTGAAAATTCGAGGAAGAAGTTTCTTAAGGAGAAGAATTATAATACCCCAAAATTTTGATTAGTGACCAAAATGTTATTTTAAAAGTTTAGAGGCTAAAATAGAAAATTAGGAAATGTTGAGGGACCTAAGTGGTAATTTTATCAAAAATAATTTTAATTCCACAATTGGATAATTTACTCTTGAGAGTTGGGTTTTATTGAAATCAAATTCTTGATCTGAAAATTGTGTTAAAAACTATAAAATGTTAAAGTTTGGTAAAAATTCAATAAATCGATTCCAATAGAAATTTTGGGAAAATTTGAAGGATGATAAATTATTCTTAGAAATATTATTTCCACATGTTAAACTGATGGGAAATAATATGGACCATTGGATTTGAGAAATTTATTTCCATGCTCAATTTGGACTGTTGGATGAAAAATGGAAAGATTGAAATTTTGGAAAGATTGCATGGGCAAAGTTGTAAAGTCTGAAATATTTTGTTCATATTTGAATTTGGAAAGATGATAAGGTTATGTGACTTGGTATTATTGTAAATATCAAGTTTCATTAATGGTAAAATTGATATTTTACATTAAATGGATTTTTAATTCATTTAAGCTTAATATAAGGTAAATTAACATGAAATTCATTAGAAATTTCATGAAAACTTAGTCATTTTCAGCCAACATTTTGTGCTCCCCATGAACAATGTTAGAGAATTTTTATTTTTCATTTTTTGAGCAATTTCTTTTGGATTTTGGATCTTATCGTGCAATAGAAAATTGTTCTATTCAAAAACGCTATCATTTGGTACCATTATTGCTTGCTAATTTGGTTTGTGTTCAAAGATACCAAATTATAGGGTTTATGTTTATATTAGGGTTTATGGAATTGATGTTGGATTTAGATGTTATTGAGTTTGTAGAATCATTTCCAAACATGATTGATGATTAAAATCACTTGTACATGGTTATATGAACCTATAAACTTTCGACCAAACCCTCGCTTTAGGGGAGAGATGTGTTTTTAGGAAATTAAGTTAGTGATTCAATTGTAGATATTTTATAAGGTTGAATCAAATTTAATTTCATGCATGAATTTTAATACCCCAAAAACTTGGATAATGACCAAAATGAAAATTTTGAAAGTTTAATGGTCAAAGTAGAACATTGGGAAAAGTTTGAGGAATTAAGTGATCATTTCCTAAAAAGAAATTTTATTCCATTAAAAGATAGTTTACTCTTGAGAGTGGGGTATTATAGAAATCATATTTTTGGATTTGGAATTTTAGTAAAGAAAAATTAGAAAGGGTTAAAGTCCGATAAGGAATCGGTAATTCGGATCAAATTGGAATTTTACAAAAATTTGAAGGATGTTATAAAATTATTGGAAATATTATTTTAATATTTTGGACCAGAGAAATTTGGTTTGGAAATGTGAAAGTTTTCAGATTTAATCGAAACAGTGGAATTTAGTGACTAAAACGCAATATTTGAAAAATTCAAGGGAAATTTTGGTAATGAAAGTCAAAATAATTCAGCTTTGACTTTAAAATATGATAAGGATGAGTTGTCAGGGTTTTATGGTGAATAAGAGGATTCATTAAGGGTGACTTGGTCTTACCCCAATTAAATTAATATTATATTCATTTATAGTGGAATATAATTTAAAGATGAAATGCACCCATAATTTCATCCAAATTTGCTCTCTTCTTCTCCAAAGTTGCGTGGGTTTTCTCCTAAGGTAAGAGAAAGCTTCAATTCAATTTTTAAGCAATTTCCTTAGGATTTTGAGTTGCTGAAAATAGAAAATTTTTATATGCGAAAAACACTATCATTTGGTACTAATATTGCATGATAATATTGTTAGTGTTCAAGTTCATCTTGAGTTGATGAAGGGGATGTTGATTTCTTGTGTTTTATGGGTTATAAAGAGTTAAGTGATTTTAAAGAATTGGTTGTAAGAATTGATGAAGAACCTAAGGATGAGGTTAAAGAAAACAGTTTATATTTTGAAATTAGCAGTGGGTTTAACAATTCACCAGAAATTATATAAAAATAATTTGGAGGTTATTTTTATATATTTGTGTTCGTATATATATATAGTTTTGTTTAAAACAAACTATGATCAATTTTAAGGTGTATAAAAACGATATGAATTTTTAATCGAGGAAAGGTCAGAAAAACGGGCAGCAGAATTCTGCACAATATAAATTCTGTTGATCAACTTTGAAAATTCACCATTTATTGTATAGAATGAATTAGAAGGAGTTCTTTATATGGATAGATTTTTATTTCGAGTCTAGGTTTCAACGGAAGAAACATAATTGAATTCCAGTGTTTATATCAATACATAATACTGATTCTTTAAAGGTAGTCCGAATTATCTGAATATGGAAATTTTAGAATTTAAGTGGAACTGGATTACAAGATGAAGAGTAATGTTTAAATGTTGAATATATTTTTGGATGCTTGGAATTGAAGTTAAATGATAAGAGACCATTTTGTGTAAATTGGAAAAGTTGGTTACAATATTAAAAAGAATTACTAAGCGTTAAAGTATTTGGTGGTGAATAGTTCAAGTATGATTATGAAGTTATTTTGGGATATGTTTATGTTAGTACAATACTAACATATGTATCGTTATGAAATTGTGATTTATACAGATCATGATTGATTTGGAATTGAAGCAAGTCAAGTATAAAAAGGGTTTATTATGGACAATAGTGAGACACATATTTTGAAAGATATAAAGTGTCAAGGTGAGTGCAATACATGCATGACATTATACATGTATGTTTTATACATCATCATGAAGACTTGCGATAAGTCGACCTTGTGTATATCAGCATCATATTATGTCATATTTTTTTTATAAATTGACATGACATTGATATGTCACAGTATGAAATTATAATGCATTGATTATGGAAAATGTGATATTTTATCCTGAATGTTATTTTGGGTATGAATTGCCCCATTGTTAAATTACGATAATATACTTTGCCATTGATGGATCAAATAAAATTGACTATATACCCAAGTATGTTATTGAGGATCAGTGGTATTAATGGCATGCCATAGAGTCTAGCAGCTTCATATTAGGTAGCACTAGAGTGTTTAGATAAGGCACATAGTGCAGGCCTCAAAGTGTCTAGCGAAGGCACGGTATAATATACACTACGATGTAATAGGTGAGCAATGCTCGACCTCAGTACTTCAGTGTAATATTTGACTCCTATATCAGGTTCCTCATACAGTTATACTTTGGGTTATGGTTTATTACTTAATAAATGGTAAGCATTCAAATAAGTTTACGAGCTTATGGAATAATGGCAAGTATATGGGTGAAATAAGCTTACGAGCTTATGTGATTAAATGGTAAGTATATGGGTAAAATAAGCTTATGCACTTATGGAATAAATGGTAAGTATAATGGTAAAATAAGCTTAAGAGCTTATGGAATAATGGTAAGTATATTGGTAAAATAAGCTTTTGAGCTTATGTGATAAATGGTAAATATATTGGATGTGCATGTAACATGATCTTATGGCATTTGTTTTTTACTTTGAAAATCACGCATGAATTGTATTGCACTGTTTATTGTTTTAATTGCCTCACTAAGTATATACTTAGCGTGTGATGATTTTCACGCGTAGGTAAAAAGCCAATAGTGGAATAAGGAGTTCAAAGTGACATCAAGCATCGAGGAGTATATTTCAATATCATTAAGACATCCTATGATGGAATTTGATTTAGATAGTGGCATGTAATTAATAATGTTCAATTTGTTTTATTGAATAAATTTGGAAACAAATAGTAAATTTACAGTGATGAAAGACTAAGTTTTTTTTATGAGTTTTATATATATTTTCGAAAGTTACTATAGCAGTTACTGTAGAAGTGAACATTATACACGCTTAAAAATTGCCAGAATGCTACAGGGGTACCGATACCCTCACTGTTCACTGTAGCAGTGAACAGTACCCACGCTTAAAAAAATTTGAATTAAATTTGTTATAACGAAACATGATTTTTATGATATAATATTTTTATAAAATCAGTTACTATTTTAAGAGAATAAATTTTAAATCACTTTTGGATTGAAAATGGTTTTAGAAATTCGGATAACATCTATAATCTGTATAGGTATAATTATACGGGTTATGGGTGTTACATGAATCGAATCAAAATCTAGTAAAATCATGAAAACCCTAATCTTAAACAGACAGAGCATTCGACTTTGGCTATAGAAGATGATACAATTATGGGAAAATTATTGAGGGGATGGAAATGATGTAGGAAGTATTCTACAAGCCTTAAAAAAATTTTGGGGATCATTCTGTAATTTTTGAAAAGTTAACGGACCAAATCAACAATTATTGAAAAGTTGTGAATTGTTGTGTAAGTGTTCAATAGTAGATGCACTATGCTGGAAAATAATTTTTGAGTGTTGAAATTGAAGTTAGAATGTGAAATTGGATTATTTTGGAAAGCTTGTAAAAATTGAGGTTTAAATAAAATATATAGAAAGGTTGGAAGCTTAAGTGAAAATATTATGTGAAGTTGGGATAAAAAGGAACTTGAGTGGTTAATTAAAAGTAGTAAGGTTAACATTTATGTTGTGACATGGAAATTGTATTGAATAAGCATCGAGAAATTTGTTAGGAATTTATTTTTCAAAGTTGACCTATTTTTAGTAAGATTATAACATTTAGTTTGAATTTATATATGTTTGGTATTGATGTTCATAGAGATTGAGTGCTTGGAATCAAGATCAAACATTATTAAACCTAAGGAGAAGCTTAAGTAAGAGATGGGAAATTCGAAGGAAGGTTTCAAGCTAAGACACCAGGTGAGTGCAAATGTAATTTGTAGTTATGTTATCAAACAAACATTGGCTTGCGATGAGCTAGTGACAGGGTTACAATGGTAAGGAGTGACTCCTAAAATGTTATGTGTTTTTTATGCATGCATATATCTGCATTTGGTTAACTAATAGAATTAGTGAACAAGTTGAAAATGCAAGTTGGTGAAATCTGCTTAAAATTTATATTCTAGATAGTAAGTTTAGAAAATCACCATAAATTCTACAAAACTGATTAGAGAATACCGATGGATTTTTATATCGGTTTAGTTTTGTTTAGAAGTAACAAAAACTAATTTCAAGGTGTATACAAAAAGATATGAGTTTTTAACCAATGATAGGTCAGAAAACGGGGCAACAGATTCTGCTCAAAGCAGATTCTTTCGGTCAACTTTGCAAATTCACCATAAATTATACAAATTGAAAAAGGAGTTCCTTATATGGATAGATTTTTATTTCAGTCTACTTTACACTGGTATAAATGGAATAATTTTTAAAGGTTTATATTAATACATAATAATATTTCTTTAAAGGTAGTGAAAACTGCCAGGATATGAAATTATGACAAATTTGGGAGTTAACCAAATTAGAAGAAAAGTATCAAGTTAAAGCTTAGTGAGGCTTATATTTTGACTTGCATATAAAGTCTCAAAGTGAGTGCAATACCTGCATAATATTATACATGGATTTTTATACATGATTCGGTTCGGTGATCCCGTGGTTAAGGAGAACGTTTTGGGTAAGTATGGTTTTTTTTTCGGGCCGCCAGAGCGGCGGTCGACACGACGGCTGGCGACGGAGGGATTCATAGGAGTGTGGCCGGCCCATGGCCGATTGGGGAGAGAGTTGGGAGATTTTGGGGTGAAAAATGATATTTTTGGGTGTTTAAGGGGTATTTATAGGGGACCTTGGTTTAATTATAAAATAGTTTAATTATTTCCACAATCCCTCTAACTTTAATGTGTAATTCATTTTGGTAATCTATTTCAATTATGCCTCTGAATTTTCAATTAATTCAATTTAATCCTTCATTATAGTTTGTGATTTAGTCCCCTAACCTTTTGTTTTTTGGTAGCTCATTTTCTAGCATTAATCAGATCTATAAATTTCAATTTTGTTCAATCTGGTCCTTTAATTTTTATCTATTTATTTTATTTATTTATCGTTTACAGTTCAACATGTTTTAGCATTTTTATTAAAATTTGTTTTCTTTTCTCTTTTAACATATTTTTTTTATTTTTTCTATTTTTATTTCTTTCAAAATTTATCATTTTTTATTCTATTCTATTCTAATCGTTTCTTTTTTTTTTAAAGTTCATATTTTCTTAATTTTATTTATTTGACTTTTATTTTATTTATTTTTTTTTATTTTTTAATTTAACCCTTTTTTTCTTTGATTTACTTAATATTTATTTGTATATTTTATTTTATAATCTAATGTGTTTGAACCTTTTTTAGGAGAAATTATTATCGATCAAAGGTAAGTAATTCGAATAGGATTTTTAAATTTCAATTTAACTTTTAATTTTCTTAACTAAGATAACCGAGAAATTAAATTGGTACCGAAAGAGTAGTATATGGGTGTTAATCATTCCCTGACTGTAATCGACTCCTGAATTTGATTCAATTTTGGTAAAAATGTGGATCATGTAAAATGGTAAATTAAGGTGTCTGATCAACCTAATTTTAAATGATCGGTGGCGACTCCATCACCTCAAATTTAAGTCGGAATCTGATTCCGGACCCACTCGAAAGACAGTTATGATATCTTGGTGACTCCGCTGAGGGCAGGTAAGTGAGTCAGGCTAAAATTAATTTTCGGTTGTGTTCTTAAACGAAAGTTATAAGTTTAAATTTTAATTAATTTTTTATCCTTATTATCTATCTTTGATTATTTTTCAAAAAATAGTTGTACTGACATTTTTTTATGGTTTTTGGTTTTTAAAAATTAATCTCCGGCTCTATACCCGAGCTCTAAACCCTTTTATAAGTAGAGGTGAAACCGACGCCTTCATGGGAATTTATTCTCCATATAAGTCTGACAAGTAACTTCAGGATTCATATACCTTATGTCTTCGTGTGAATTTATTCTCTGAACAGACATAAGGGAATGTATCCTATCGAGTTTAACTTAGTCCACATAAGCTTATAACGGGCTTAGGACTGACAAGCCCAAGGGGGTACAACAAGGAGAACTCGGGTACCTTTTTTAGAACCTAAACGGGTGACAATGAATTAGAGAACACCCCAAAACTTCATTTCAAATCCTAGGATGTTTGAGTTATTTCCTTCTTTATATTCTGTTCAGAGCTTGCAAACTAAAAGTATTTGTGGTTAGGACTTGCTCAAAATTAACATGTGGGATAGTGATCATGTCTGGGTAGGAATAATAAGCATGTGGGATAGATATTATGTAGGGTAGGACTTTTTATTTTCATTATTGTTTTGATTATTATTTTTATCTTACTAACTTGTTTCCCTTTCATTTTTATTTTCTTTTATTTTCATCATTTGCATCATTTAAAAAGGAATTGATCCGTAAAGATTGTTTGTTAAACAAAAATAATTCGTATTAATGGACAAAGGGGTTGTAATGCAAAAGGTGAAAAACATATAGGTCGGGTTATGGTCAGAAAAGACTCAGAAAGAAAAATGAGACAGTCTGCAAGGCAACTATGTGTCAGATCTGATTGGATATGCTTCTGTCAGCCTTAAGCATAATGATGTTCAAGAACTGCGAAGTATTTGGGATAATTGGAAAAATGACTAGAAACAGAGATTCTACCAGCGATATGGTGATATCGCGGTCCTACTCCATGTAAAGATATATGAGCCCCAAATTTGAGCCTTAATACAATTTTAGAATCCTGGGTACAGTTGTTTCACATTCAATCAAGAAGACATGGTGCCCACAATTGAAGAATATACCACTTTACTATATTCTGAAGGAATTAGAATGGAACGAGTCTACACCAAGTAGATCAAAAGTCAACCTTTCAAGAATGGATTGGAAAAGGTTACAGATTGGAAAATGTTGCAGAGGTAGATGAAAAGTGGGTAACCGATCGGATTCAACACAAAGGCAAAGGAGAAGGAATTGCTTGGATCCACATTAGGCAATTAATGAAGAATCATCCTAATGAATAGAAGGTGATTTATCTCTTCGCATTGGGTTTCTACGGCTTATTTATTTTTCCAAAAAAATTGGGATATATTGAGGCAACCGTGGTGGAATTGTTCGAACAACTACCGAAGTGAGTGAACCCTACACCAGCAATATTAGATGAAACTTTTCGTTCACTCAATCATTGTAGAAAGACTGGGGGCGGAAGATTTATAAGGTGCACACAGCTTCTTCAGGTCTAGATCCATAGTCACTTCTGGAAGACTGATGGTATTTCTCCCCACCGATTCAACACACTTACTCTCCTTTGGGGTAATTCCTTGAACTAAAGTGGTAAGAAGGCATCCCAAAAGAGAAATGGGTAAAAGTATTCACTCACCTCCAAGATAAAGACATTACCTGGAGAGCCACTTGGTTAACCCATAGTGACATATTTTATCGATGTGGAGACTCAAAAATCATGGTGTAACTTGGATTATGGGGAGGAGTAGGATATTCTCCGCTTTTGGCACTTCGGTAGTATGGGGAACGTCAGTTGAATATTTGGATCAGAATTCACATACCATGAGGAAAACTACAAGAAGAAGGTCAAAGATGTAGTTGAGTCTTGGAAAAAGATATTTAGTATGGATGTCGTGGCTGCTAAAGACATGCTTACTCCAGATTATTTGGAATGGCGGAAGTTCAGAAAGAATGACACAATTCCTGTAATAGATCATAAAGATACTCAGACCATGGAAGAGCATCTTAAACCAGTTCCCTCCGAATAGGAGATAGCAAAGAAATAATTCAAAGCTGAAAAAGAAAGAGCTAAAGCAAAGGCTAAAGGGAGCTCGAGGCTGAAAAATTCCAGTAGAAGTTAGATGTTAATACTCAAAATGATCGGGCAGACCGATTAGAAAAAGAACATAAGAAAGTCTGCTTTGAGTTGGAAGATTTGAGAAAGGGGTATCAAGAAGAAGTTATGAAAAATTCTAGCCTAAAAAGATCTTCCGAATACTGGAATGGTGAAGCCAGCAGCCTGAAAAGGAAGTTCAAAGGACGAGATAAAAAAGAGACTCTGAAAGAGAAGTTAAAGACTTCCCAAAGGCGTTTGTTAGTAGCCAACACCAGAAGAAAAGACTGAAGACTAAGGTAGTTATTCTAAAGAGATCTCCAGCAAGAACAAGATTGCAAAACCATAGTTGAGTTAGAGGTCATTGTGGATAAGTTTAAGAAACAAGCAAGTGAGTTTCAGATAATTCCTTTCGATGGAGGATTTCAATGGCGTTTTCATTGGGAGCAAGCTCAACAAAGAGTGAAAATCAGAGATATGGTCATTCGAGACTTCTTAGAGAAAGTATAGAAAGTATAGATGAAGGAATAAGACTTGTCAACCTGTTAGGAGTTGTTCGAGGTCTAGAGGACTTAGTCACAATGTACCTTTAAGATGTTTTTGTCCCTTAAGAAATAACACTTTTCCCAATAAAGATTATTTATAATAACAGGCACATTTTTGGATCAATGCCTCAAAAAGTTCATGCATCATACATTTTTACATACTTTGCATTTGTTATTTTTTCCTTCATTTCTTTACCTTCACATTAACTAACAGAAAATGTATCATAATACCCATTCAAAGAAGAAAAAGATAGAAGCTAAGATTGCTCAACTCGAAGAGAAAATGTTGAGGTTACAAAGAGAGCTGGAAGAGAAAATAAGTCAGAATAATCAAAGCACTCTAGAATTAATCACTAAAAGCCAAGAGTCTTTGGTTGATCAAATTGTCACAAAGTTATCTGGCCTGAATCAAGAAAGTACACATGGGGAAGGGAAATCTCAAGGGGTAACTGTGCCACCTACCTCGCAGGTGCTTATCTCAACTGTAATCTTATCGGGACTTCAAGGGGACTCATCTTCTGGAAAAGTAAAAGTCGCGTCTGCTGTAAAAGTACAGACTTTTGTATCCAACCCTGAGAATAATCCGAATGATTATGATATACTGGATTTTGATTAAGAAGGGAAGGAAAAGAAAATAGAAGAAAAAATCAAGCAATTAGAGGACCAAATAAAGATGGATAAGGGAGACACTATGGAGTCGGTACCTTGGAATTAAGTCTAGTCCCAGATTTGATTATTCCTCCAAAATTTAAGGTCCCGAACTTCAAAAAGTTTGATGGGAACAATTTCCCTTCAACTCACATTACTATGTTATGTGGAAAGATGACAGGATACGTAGGAAATAACTAACTCCTGATTCACTGCATGCAAGAGAGTCTGTCTAGTTCAGTCTTCCGGTGGTACAACTAGCTGAACTGATCTTATATCAAGACTTGGAAGGATATGGCCAAGTCATTCTTGAAACAATAAAAACATGTAAATGATATAAAACCAGATCGAGTTATGTTGCAAAGTTTGGAGAAAAAACATAACGAAAATTTCAAAAAATATGCACAAAGATTGAAACAATAAAAACATGTAAATGATATAAGACCAGATCTTTGTACAAACATTGAAAGCCCCTTACTTCGGGCACCTGGTTGCAATGACATATAGAAAGGCCACAAAACAAGGTAAGATCAAAGGAGGGGAGTCCAACAAGAAACCTCATATGAAGAAGGGGATAAATAGATCAACAACATTAACACCTACAACGCCAACAAAGGTGTTACAGTCTCTAACCCAAAATCAACTGCAATTATACCATCATGTACTTCTAGACAAAATCTAAGGGAACCCGTGAAAGAAAGAGAAAATGAACATTTTGATCCTATTCCCATGACTTACAAAGAACTTTATCAGCAACTCTTTGGCACTCATGTATTGTCACCATATCCGGTGAAACCTATGAAGCCCCCATAACCCAGGTGGTATGATGAGAACACACATTACGAATATCATGGTGGTGTTCTAGGGAAAACTATTGAGAATTGCCTTGTATTCAAGAGGATTGTGCAGAAAATACGCAACAAGAATTGGATCCACTTCAACAACTCAGGAGGACCAAATGTTGCACAAAATCCTTTTCCTAATCATCAAGAGGTTGGGATTTACTGAAGAGAAAGGCATGAACGTTAAAACTAGTGTTTCTAAAATAAAGTTCCTTTAGCTTGGGTGTAGAGACAAATGGTGAAGGCATGATTTGTTGCACCACATCCCCGTACAATAAAGAATACAGGTAGCAGTTATTGATGCTACCATAACGAAGAGGGACATAATATGCAGAAATAGCTAGAGTTTAGAGCCTTGATCCAGCTGATGACGGATAAAAAAGAGATGGAATATTATGAAGAGAACAAGCACACTCCAGAAGCAGACATCTGTAAAACTAGAGAAGTATTTGATCATGGATATGACATGAGGTGCCCTTTGTTAATTATTCCTAAGGTGCAGCCCATAGAAAACGCACCAACAATGGTGGTGATCATAGCACCCAGACCTTCTCCCTATAAAGACAATCGACATGTGCCTTGAAAATACGATTGCCAAGTAAGCACTGTGAAAGAAGGTGCTAATGAAGTGGGGATCGTTGTTGGAAGAGGGAAGTGTTATTCCCAGGAAATTCATTTATCACAAAAACCACTGGAGCCATTTAAGGAAGATAAACCAGTGGTAAATAAACCTATTAAAGAAGGGGAAGCGGTGGAATTTCTGAAATTTTGAAGCACAGTGAGTACGGTGTCATGGAACAATTACATAGCTTGCCAGCACATATTTCAATGTTGGCATTACTTATAAGTTCAAAGGAACACAAGGAGGCATTTCTGAGGGTCTTAAATCAGACATTTGTTCCATAAGATATACCAGTTAGCAAGATGGATCGATTGATTAACAACATCCAAGATGATAATCTTATCTCATTTTCGGATGATGAGATTCCGTCTGGAGGAAGAGCTCAAGCTAAGGCATTACACATCACCACTCATTGCAAGGGGAAAACCTTGCTGAGTGTGTTAATCGACAATGGCTCTGCCCTTAATGTGATTCCTATGGTTATTTGAAAAGGCTACCAAAGGATACTTCCCATATAAAAGCATGCCAGAGTGTGGTCAGAGTATTTGACGGAACCAAAAAGGAGGTAATCGACAAGATTGAGGTACCCCTAACCATTGGACATGCCACTTACAACATCAAATTCCTACTGATGTACATTATACCTTCATACAACTGCCTTTTAGGAAGACCGTGGATACACCAAGTTGGGGCAGTGCCATCAACACTGCACCAGAAGGTCAAATTTGTCATCGACTAGACTCTTTTAATCATTAATATCGATGAAGATATAGTGGAAAGTGTAACCACTAATGCCCATTACATAGAGGTAAATGAGGAAGCCTTAGAGTGTTCGTTCCGCTCTTTAGAATTTGTGAATGCCACATTTATGGTTGAAGGTGGAAAGATTTCCAAACCTAGGCTCTCAAAATACACCAAAATGGAGCTAAAAGAAACCCAAGAAAAAGGTGTCAAAATAGGAAAAGGATTTGGAAGCATTTTTCAAGGAAGAATTGACCTTATTTTTACTATCTCAAAACTAGATCAATTTGGGCTTGGTTCCCATCCCAATCACCAACAAAAGAGGAACAGAATTCAAAAGTACCAAGAAAGAAGAATGGCAAGATTGATCGGGAATGAAATTATGTAGGAACCAATGATATTCCCTCCACTTCATGACACATTTAGATCTGGTGGCTATGTATTTGAGACAAACTTAATAGACTTGGAGGTTTCTTTGAAAGACTTGATTGTCAATGACATAATCATAAAAAATGCTAAAGATACAAATAGATCCAAAATCTTTCCATTGCCACCTAAGTTTGTGCCTAACAACTGGATGGCTGAAGAACTACCTGTGGTTTTAAATTTCTTTCAGAATAATACTCAAACTTTCCCTATTTTCCTATACCCGGGGCAATAGGTGATCTTTTCTAAGGGTTAATAAATGGTTTTTATTCATATTCAATAAAATATGCAGTTTCTTTTTTGGGAAACATTTCTTCTTCATTTCTTTTTCTTTTGTATTTAATTTTTCTTCATTCGGTGTGGGATAATTTCCTCTCACATATACACATTTATTTTCTCTTTTCCTTTTCAGGTCCCAAGATATTATTGATGCAGGCAATGATGATACTGGCCCGGAGGTGGATTTTGAGCAGCTCAGTTGTTTAGGGAAAATTAATGAATGTGAAAATGAAGAAAAAGGCAACTTACCTTCTGAATTATTAAGGATGGTAGAAAGAGAAGAAAAACAAATAATGTCGCATGAAGAGAACATCAAAGTTTTGAATTTGGGCACAGAAGATGAAAAGAAGAAAGTTAAGATTGAAACAACACTTTCGTCTGTAGCAAGGCAAAGCCTGATAGACATACTTCAGGAGTACAAGGACATGTTTACATGATCTTATCAAGACATGCCTGGACAAGATACGGATATAGTAGTCCACAAACTACTCATCAAGCTAGAATACAAACCCGTCCAACAAAATCTAAGGCGTACGACACTTGAAATGCTCCTTAAAATAAAAGAAGAAGTCAATAAGCAGTTTGATGCTGGATTTCTTCAAGTGGCCAATTATCCGAAATGGGTGGATAACATAGTGATGGTGCCAAAGGATGATGGAAAAGTGTGCATGTGTTTCGATTATCGAGACCTAAATAAAGTAAGTCCTAAGGACAACTTCCCCTTGCCCCACATTGATACTCTGGTGGACAACAAGGATGAAAATACTTTCTTCTCATTCATGGATGGATTCTAAGGATATAACCAGATTAAAATGCATCCCGATGACATGGAAAATACCATATTCATCACAATGTGGGGAACCTTATGCTACAAGGTGATGCCCTTTGGATTGAAGAATGCTGGGGCAACGTACTAAAGAGCTATGGTGACCTTGTTCCATTACATGATGCACATGGAAATTAAAGTTTATGTTGATGACATGATTGTCAAGGCATAAAATGAAAATGAACTTGTCAAGAATCTGAGAAAACTCTTCCAAAGATTAAGAAAGTTCCATTTGAAACTGAATCCAAACAACTGTACTTTCGGGGTGACATCTGGAAATTTACTAGGCTTCATAGTTAGCGGGAAAGGTATCGAGATTGATCCAGATAAAGTCAAAGCCATCTAGAATTTACCTACCCCACAAACATAAAAAGAAGTTCGAGATTTTTTGGATAGATTAAATTATATAGCACGGTTCATATCCCAGCTAACTGACAAATGAGACCCAATTTTTGCCTTCTTCGAAAGAACAGCTCTAGAACATAGGATGAGGATTGCCATATTGCATTCGAGAAAATAAAAGAGTATTTATATTGCACTCATGTCTTAATGTCTCCCATCCCAGGGAAACCTTTATTCATGTACTTTTTCATCTTTGAGAATTCAATGGGATGTGTCCTGGTCCAACATGATATGTCCGAAATGAAAGAAAGAGCTATTTACTACCTAAGCAAGAAATTCACTAATGGCGAGGTCAGATATTCACCTATTGAAAAAGTTTGTTGTGCTTCAGTATGGGCTACACGAAGGCTCAAACATTACATGTTATACCACACCACTTGGTTGATTTCCAAGTTAGATCCACTGAAATTCATGATGGGTTTGCCTGCTCTCTCTAGAAGGTTAGCGTGATGGAAGGTATTATTATCTGAATTTGACATCGAATATGTGAGCCAAAAGGCTATAAAGGGAAGTGTCATATATGACTTTTTAGAAAGTAGAACCTCTAAAAACTATGAACCACTGGACTTCGAATTCCAAGATGAATATCTGATGGTCATATCTCTAGAAGAAGCAAGTACTTCTACATATGATTCATGGAGAATGCATTTTGATGGTGCATCAAATGCATTAGGATATGGCATTGGGGCAATATTGGTTTCACTTGAAGGAAAACATTACCCGTTCACTAGCAGATTGAACTTTGATTGCACTAACAACATGGCAGAGTATGAAGCATAATTCGAGTTGCTATTAGACATAATATAAAGACCTTAAGGGTATATGATGATTATGCCTTAGTAATCAATCATCTCCTATGAGAATGGAAGACAAAAAATGTAAAGTTGGTGGACTATCAAAAGCTCATATTAGATCTACTCGAAGAGTTTGATGTAGTCACTTTCCATTATGTGCCTAGAGAAGAGAATCAAATGGTCAATGTCTTAGCTACCTTGGCAGCAATATTCAAGGCTGGCGGGGAGTCTAACATGATATCGATTGACATGTAGTCATTTGAGTACCTGGCTCAATGTTTCCAAATCAAATA
This sequence comes from Hibiscus syriacus, assembly GCF_006381635.1. Lineage (NCBI taxonomy): Eukaryota > Viridiplantae > Streptophyta > Magnoliopsida > Malvales > Malvaceae > Hibiscus > Hibiscus syriacus. Next base: position 13,165,406 of record NW_024063533.1, read on the forward strand.
GATAAAAGACACCAAGCCTTGGTACCATGACATTCTACAATATATTAAAAACCAAAACTATCTAGAAGAAGCCACTGAAACTGATAAAAGAACAGTCAGAAGGATGGCGACTGAATATGTTATTGATGGGGATGTCTTGTTAAGATGTTTAGATGCATAAGAAGCAAATGTGATATTGGATGAAGTACATGACAGAGTTTGTGGAACTCACACAAACGGACATATGATGGCAAGATAATTTATGAGATGTGGATATTTCTGGTCCACATTGAAGAGTGACTCATCAACTATGCTAGAAGATGTCATAAATGTAAAATTTATAGGGATAAAACAAATGTTCCGCCTCACCCTCTTCACGTGATGACAGCACCATGACCTTTCTCTATGTGGGGCATGTATGTCATTGGGCAAATCTATCCAAAGGCTTCAAATGGTCATCGGTTCATTCTTGTAACAATTGACTATTTTACCAAATAGGTGGAAGTTGCGTCATATGCCAGTGTCACTCAGTCCACTATTTATAAGTTCTTGAAAAAAGAGATCATATGTTGGTATGGTCTACCCAAAAGAATCATTACCAATAATGCAACAAACCTGATAAACAAGATGATGGATGTTGCTTGTGAATAATTTAACATAAAGCATCATAACTCTACTACTTATAGATCGAAGATGAATGGAGCAGTAGAATTAGCAAAAAAGATATCAAGAAAATAGTGGAGAAAACAATTGAGACATACAAATATTGGCATGAGAAATTGTCATTTGCTTTGTTTTCTTACCAAACATATGTGCGAACTTCGATTGGGGCAACCCCATTTTCATTAGCATATATAATGGAGGTAGTATTGCCCATTGAGGTGGAGATTTCATCACTTCGGGTATTTTCAGAAGTTAAACTAGATAATGCAGAATGGGTGCAATCTCGATATGATCAATTGAACTTAATAGAAGAAAAGAGGTTAAAAGCCATTCACCATGGTCAACTCTACTAGAAACGAATGATTCGAGCAAATAACAAGAAGGTGCACCTAAGAATATTCTAGGAAGGAGATCTTGTACTGAAAAAGGAATGGTCGATCCAGAAGGACTACAGACAAAAATGGATGCCAAATTGGGAAGAATCTATGTCATCAAAAAGGCCTTCTCTAGAGAAGTACTGATTTTGACTGAAATGGACAGGCCATAACTACCTAATCCCGTTAATTCTGACGCAGTGAAGAAATATTTCTCTTAGGGTGAAATACTGAAAGGGTTCCCTGAGTTACAACAAAAAAAAAAAGAAAAAATATTTAGAGTGAAAACCCGAAATGGGGCTTTAAATTGAAAAATAAAAAAGAAGAACAAGAACAAGGTGGGTCTAAGATGAAAACCTGCAAAAGGTCATCATGAAACCAAGGATGGATCTGAGTTGAAAACCTGAAAGGGTAGCTTGGATAATGATTCAGGATTCATGCATAGGAAAGGTCCTAGATCAAGGCAGTAAAGCGTTGCGACATCCAAGTCTCTTTTAGACTTAACAATTCGGAGAAACTTTGCACTCTCCCGAACATTGTCACATCTTAGAAGTCCTCTTGACAAAAGCTGTACTCAAAAGTCATCTAACGATTTATCAGTTCAAAGGCATCCGCATTGTCGAGGTCAAATGTGTCTACTTATATTTTCTTTATGTCTTGACTTTTCAGAATGTTTTCCATGTATTCTTTGTTCTTTTTCTTCATAAATAAATATGGTCATTGCTCTGAAAAAATCAATTCCTTTCAAGAATCTTAGATTGAATTTAAATAAGAATATCTTACTCACTTTTGGAAAAGATTATTGCTTATTACTGCACAAAGATTTCCTGAAAAATACAGGTGTTTAGAAGCCGATAAAGGTTCTTGCACCATACTCAAGATAATGATTGTAGTTCATTAAGACGATGTTGATTAAATTGAGACTAGAAGTAAAGTTTTTCAAAACTCTGAGAGAGTATATTAGAGCAAAACCTGTTGAAGACCAGGGGTTCCAAAATTAAGAATCAGACATTCAAGATTGACGAAAATCAAGAGTCATCAAGACTGACAGCAAGAGATTGAGATTTCTCTCTAAGCTCTAAAATAACATATGTTGCATATGCATTTTAGGTATACCTAAGAACATTTCATCCATAACATCGCATATAGGCATAATTTTGCAAATCTTTGTCACGAACAATTTCAACTTCACAACAAATGATATGGAATTCAAAGAAAACTCAAGGTTAAAAACGATGCAGCTTTTCCATGTTGGATATCAACTTCACAACGAAGGAAATCCAACTCAAGACAAATACATTCAATATGGACTCAACTTCATGACGAATGAGTCACCCATGATTTCAACTTCACGACGAAGGATATCGTGCCTAGAAGATCGATTTAACTTTACAACAAATGAGTCATCTACAACAACAAGAAACTAGCTCCCATCCCAATTTATAGCATAGCTTAAGGTGAGAAGAGCTATATGTCAACGAAAACTATCGAGTTTGATTCCATTCAGCTTGGGGGCATATTAACCACATGGTAGCATCAAGGAACTATTTTCCCATCGAATTTTCAAAGAAAAGTCTTTAAGCCAAGAAGAAGACCAAGGTTGACTACGATTTGGCAACTAGAAGCCACTTTCCAGTTCAGATTTTGAACTAGATTTCAACTTTACAGCGAAGGATGTCATGTTCAAATCATCCAAGACTGACTCAACTTCACGATGAATGAGTCTATTGTAATACGACTCAACAACAAGAAGCCATCTTCTATATTTAAGTCAAATTTCAACTCCGCAATGGAGGATATTTGATAAAAAGAGTCAACTATAATACTGAATTGGATTTTAAATTCAGGGATCGATTACCGTCACATGACCATGCTTGTTTCAAGTCTACGCGCACCGAATTAAAATTTGTTTCTTTTTGTCTTTGCCTTATTTTCGTTACACAATAATGGGCAAAGAGGGGAAGTTGTAGTACTAATTTTCGTCTGAGGCTTTTTATTTTTTATAATAATATTGTATAGTTGTTTGAAAAATATATAACTTTTAGAAAACAATTTTTAAAAACATATAATATATAGTTTTTTAAAAAAAATTGATTTTGAATATATATATATATATATATATATATATATATATATAAAGTTTTGAAAGCACATTTTTGAAAATGTATAATATATAGTTTTAAAAACATATTTTTGAAAACAAATATAATATATAGTTTTTAAAATCGGTTTTGGAAAACATATAATACGTAGTTTTTAAAATATATTTTGAAAATGTACATATAATATAGACTGTGAAAACAATTTTTTATAAAAAAAATCATATATAGTATTTTTTAGAAAACATCGAGTTTTGGAAACATATTTTTTGAAGTATACACATATTATTATTTTATTTTATTTTCTGTGATTATTTTTATTTTATATACTTATTTATTCTTATTATCATTTTTATGTTCAAGCAGGCAGGGTCCAGGTCCAAGTCCAAGGCAGCAGGTGAGCCCCTTTGAGCATGCAGGCCTGACCCAGCCCACAAGCTCATTTTGGTTTTCACACATTAACCAGGCGCACCACGCATATCTCAACCGACATATCGGGAGTGAATCAAGGGTCTATTTTGAGAGTTTTTAAACCTTAAATCATATAGCACTGGCATCGTACATGTGGCACGTGGAAGCCAACAACCGGCCGAGATCGGGACTGAACCATCCTGAAAATTTTAGCCAAACAACATGCATCTTGAAATGTTTCGATACAAAAGTGAAGCGATTAACCCAACAAAAACACGAACAGCCCGAAAAATCACAAATGCATACGAATTTGTCCCTTTCGCGACTCAAAACAGCCAAACCCGTGGATATAAAAGCCATAGGTGAGGCCAAGGGAAGAACACAAAGAAAGCCGATATAAATACGAGCAACCAGCGATTAACAAAAAACAAAGCCATATTCAAAATTATAGCAAAAACCACGAAAAAACCAATCAAGAATAAAGCCTCTAAATCAAAACTAAAGGGAAAAACTTTGCCACACTTAGAGTCAACAAAAGTGCATGGGAGCCTCGTCGAAGAAGAGAAAGCCATCAAAAGCCAAAAAGTCACCGTTGAACTAAGGTAAAAAAATAAACCTTTCAGTGTAGCTTTACGTTATTTGGGGTGTTTTGCTGGATTTTGGCTTCGGTTCGATGATCCCATGGTTAAGGAGAACGTTTTGGGTAAGTATGGTTTTTTTCGAGCCATCAGCGCAGCAGCTAGAGACGGAGGGATTTGCTGGAGTGTGGCTGGCCTATGGCCGGTTAAGGAGAGAGTTTGGCGTGAAAATGATATTTTTTGGTGTTTTAACGGGTATTTATAGGGGCCTTGGTGTAATTACAAGATAGTTTAATTATTTTCACAATCCCTCTAACTTTGATTTGTGATTCATTTTGGTCACCTATTTCAATTTTTCCTCTAAATTTTTAATCAATTCAATTTAATCCTTCATTATATTTATTATATTTTACGATTTAGTCCCTTAACCTTTTGTTTTTTGGCAACTCATTTTCTAGCATTAATCAGATCCATAAATTTCAATTTTGTTCTATTTAATCCTTTACTTTTTATTTATTTATTTATTTATTTATTTCCTTTGTATTTCAACATGCTTTATTATTTTATTAACATTGGTTTTCTTTTCTCCTTTAACATTTTTTATTTTATTTTTTTCTATTTTTATTTCTTTCAAAATTTAACATTTTTTATTATATTCTATTCATTTCTTTTTTAAAGTTGATATTTTCTTAATTTTATTTATTTGACTTTTCTTTTTTAACTTTTTTTCTTATTTTTTAATTTAACCCTTTTTTCTCTTTGATTTACTTAATATTTAGTTGTTTATTTTATTTTATAATCTAATGTGTTTGACCCCATTTTTAGGAGCAAATTTTATCGATCAAAGGTATGTAATTCGAATATAATTTTTAAATTTCAATTTAACTTTTATTTTTCGTAATTAAGACACCTGAGAAATTAAATTGGTACTGAAAGGGCAGTATATGGGTGCTAATCCTTCCCTGAATGTAATCAATTCTCGAATCTGATTCAATTCTAGTAAAAGCGTGGATCAAGTAAAATGGAAAATTAAGATATCTGATCAACCTAATTTAAATGATTGGTTGCAGCTCCATCGCCTCAAATTTAAGTCGAAACCTGATTCAGGGCCCACTCGAAAGACGGTTGCGACAATAGCAAGTTACACCTCACTCATCTCACATTTACCAAATTTACATAATTTTCAGAAAATTTTTCCAAATTATTGTGCATCAAACTAGTAACATCAAATCACATGACATGATATACATGCTTGCAAATGATCACATAATTTCAATGCATCATATTGTATAACTTAAATTAATTGAGTGTGTCATAACCATTTTTTTAGGCGAAACAATTATTTATTGTTTTAAAAATAATTATGATTTTTATTTTGAAAAAAGTAGGTGATTTTGAATTAAATTGGATATAATCGCCATTGACCTTTGGGCTAAGTAGGTCGAATACCTAAAAACGTCTTTTAAAAATAATTTAAAAAATTGTTTTTATGACAAAAAACTGGTTTGCGTCACCAAAAATTTGATTAAATGGATTTGGGAGTGGATTACACGTGGAGAAGGATTAGCACCACCATAGCGCCCAAATTTTGGTACCTAAACGATTATACATTGTTTAAATATTGGAAATTACAAACTTGATAATATATTTAAATTACGATCATTTTATTCATTTGGCTTTATTTCAATAAGTGTGAACAATCATCGAGAAAGCATTTCCTTTATAATTAGGAGACTTTCTCATAGAATCCCCTCACAAAAATGTTATTTTGCAAATTTTGTCAAGATAAAATAAAACAATATAATAGTGAAAAGCGGTGAAAAATACTCGAAATAAATAAAGATAGAACAAATAAAATTATCGAATATGAAAAAACATTTACGAGACAAATCCTCAAAAAGGCACTTTCCCTTGTATTTGGGAGATGTCTTCTTATATTTCCCTCACAATGAAAATTTATCATTTTTCATATAGAAAAAATACTAATGTGCACATAAATAAGTGAATAAAATGAAAACTTCTAAATATTACAAACTAGACAAAAAATGGTAGTTAGTAATTACAAGAACCAAAATAGAAAAAAGGGAAACTTAAATGACTAAAACGACACGAACATAAATTTAAAATACGACTAAAATAACAGAACATAAACTTAAGTGACTAAAATAAAATAACAGAAAGTAAAGTGCCAAAACTGAAACAAATAAAAATACAGAGATTCAGGTACTGGAATGAAAAACACGCTTAAAAGTAAATGGACTAAACAAAAATTAAACCAACAATACATAACATTCATCAGAAATGGGTAAACCACGAAAACAGTCCCGGCAAGTGACCATTTTTCAAAACAAGCTAAACTTAAGAGATTTAAAGTGCAATTTTCCCCTAAAGTTTTCTATAAATATCATCTTTCTTCATTTATTTTTAATTTTTTTTTATTTTTTTAGTTTAATAAGATTTTAGAGAGAGAGAGGGTCTGTGTAATACCCCAAAAATTTAGATAATGACCAAAATGAAAATTTGGAAAGTTTGATGGTCAAAGTAGAGAATTGGGGAAATGTTTAAGGAATTAAGTGATAATTTCCTAAAAATAATTTTATTCCATAAATAGATGGTTTACTCTTGAGAGTGGAGTTTTATGGAAATCATATTTGTGAATTTGGAATTTTAATAAAGAAATATTAGAAAGGGTTAAAGCCGGTAAGGAATCGATAAATTCATATCGAATTGGAATTTTACAAAAAAGTTGAAGGATGTTATAAAATGGTTGGAAAAATTATTTTCATATTTTGGATCAGAGAAATTTGGTTTGGAAATGTGCAATTTTTCAGATTTAACAGAAACAGTGGAATTGAGTGACTAAAACGCAAGTTTTGAAAGTTCATGGGATATTTCGGAAATTAAAGTCAAATTAATTCATCTTTGACTTTGAAAGATGATAAGGATGAGTTTTCATGGTTTTATGGTAAATAAGAAGATTCATTAAGGGTGATTTGGTCTTATCCCAATTAAATGAATATTTTAATCATTTAAGTGGAATATAAGATAAATTAAGATGAAATGTTCACTACATTTCAACAAATTTTGCTCATCTTCTTCTCCAAGCTGTCGTGGGTGTTCTTCAAAGGTGAGAGAAAACTTCAACTCAAATTTCAAGCAATTTTCTTAGGATTTTGAGTATGTTGAAAATAGAAAATTGTTATATGCGAAAAACACTATCATTTGATACCAATATTGCATGATAATATTGTTAGTCTTCAAGTTCATCTTGAGTTGATGAAGGGGTTCTTGTGTTTTATGGGTTATGAAGAGTTAAGTGATTTTAAATAATTGGATATAAGAATTGATGAAGAACTTAAGAATGAAGTTAAAGAAAATAGTTTGGATCTTGAATCTGGCAGTAGGTTCGAAAATTCACAAGAAATTATATAAAAATAATTTTGAGGTTACTTGTATATATTTGTGTTCATATATTGATCTAGTTTCTTTTAAAACAAACGGGGATCAATTTCAAGGTGTATACAAAAAGATATAAATTTTTAACCAAGGAAAGGTCAGAAAAATCGGACAGCAGACTCTGTTGGTCAACTTTGAAAATTCACCATAAATTGTACATAATGAATTAAAACGAGTTCTTTATATGGATAGATTCGTATTCGAGTCTAGTTTTCAATGAAAAATGGAATTAAATTCCAGTGTGTATGTCAACTCAGAATATTGATTCTTTAAAGACAGTGAGAATTGTCCGAATATTGAAATTTTAGAATTTAAGGGGAAAGGAATTAGAAGATGAAGAGTATTGTTTAAATGTTGAATATATTTTTGGAATGCTTGGAATTGAATTTAAATGGTAAGAGACCATTTTTGGTAAATTGGAAAAGTTGGTTCCAATGTTATAAGAATTATTAAGTATTGAGTATTTTGATAGATAATGAGTTTCAAATATATTATGGAGTTATTTTGGGATATGTTTATGTTAGTACAATACTAACATATGTATTATTATGAATTTGGGAATTATACATATTATGATTGATTTGCGATTGAAGCAAGTCAAATGGATTTATTGTGGACAATAGTGAGGCACAAATATTTTGAAAGTTATAAAGTGTCAAGGTGAGTGCAATACATGCATGAAATTATACATGGATGTTTTATACATCATCAGGAAGACTTGCGCTAAGTCAACCTTGTTTATAGAAGCATGATATTATGTCATTTATCATATATTTGACATATTCTAAATATGTCAAAGGTAGAATATAAAATGTATTGATCACTGATTTTTGCATATGATGTTATCATGAACATATATGATTTTTATCATGAATGATATTGCGGGTATGAACTGCCCAATGTTAAATGGTATTGATATACTTTGCCATGGATGGATTAAATAAAATTTACTATATGCCCAAGTATATTATTAAGGTTTAGTGGTATTAATGGCATGCCATAGAGTCTAGAAGCTGTATATTAGGTAGCACTAAAGTGTCTAGAGAAGGCACATAGTGCAGGCCTTAGTGTCTAGTGAAGACATAATACAAACACTACGGTGTACTAGGTGGGTAAATCCTGACCTCAGCACTACGGTGCATTATTAGGTGAGCAAAGCTCGACCTCAGCACTTCGGTGAAACATTTGACTCCTATACCGGGTTCCTCATACAGTTATAATATGGGCTATGATTTATGGTTTATTATGGAATAATGTCAAGTATATTGGTAAAATAAGCTTACGAGCTTATGGATTAAATGGTAAGTATGTTGGCAAAATAAGCTTACAAGCTTTTGGATAAAATGGTAAGTATGTTGGTAAAATAAGCTTACGAGCTTATGGAATAAATGGTAAGTATATTGGTAAAATATTGGATATGTTGGTATCATAATTTTATGGCATTTTGAATTTGACATGGAAATTCATGCATGAATTGTATTGCACTGATTATTGTTTTAAATTGCCTCACTAAGTTTATACTTAGCGTGTGATGATTTTCACGCATAGGTAAAAAGCAAGTAGTGGAATAAAGAGTTCAAAGTGACATCAAGCATCGAGGGTATATTTCAATATCAGTAAGACATCCTATGATGGAATTTGATTTAGATAGTGGCATGTAATTAATAATTTTTGATTTGTTTTGTTGAATAAATTTAGAAACAAAATGATAAATTTTATAGTGAGGAAAGGTTAAATTTTTATGAGTTTTATACGTATTTTTCAGAAATTACTATAGCAGTGCATCGATGCACTATAGCAGTGCATCGATGCACTGTAGCAATGCATCGATACACAATTATAATTCGATGTTTTTGTTTATCGATGCACTGTTCACGTTACTGTAGCAGTGCATCTGTACACTGTTGCCTGTTCACTATTCACTATTCATAAAAAATCTTTTTTTTTTAAATTTGTTATAATGAAACACAATTCATATGATATGATATTTATATAATATCATTTACCATTTTAAGAAAATTAATTTTAAATCACTTTTGAATTGTAAAATGGTTTTAGAAATTCGGATGACATCTATAATCTATATAGGTATAATTATACGAGTTATGGGTGTTACATTTATTAGTATCAGAGATACATGTTTAGCCGATTCTAGGACTAAACCGAGGTTCTTTTGAGTTAAAAGTGTATACATGCCACTAGGATGTCAAAAGTTACTGATAGTTGTATATATATTGTGATGATGCTTATTGAGAGTAAAGTTACTCTTTAATAATGTATGATGATTCTAATTATGTTCAGATGTTGGAATGAAAGATAAACGTAAGAAAGTCAAAAATGTTGAAAAGAATGTCGAGATTGAAATCGATAAAATGGACCCACATGACTTATGTAAAACACCTTAGAAGGGTGGATGTTGTAAGGGAGTTTTTTCCATTTTGTGGAAGAAATGCCCTAGCGTTTAACAAAGATTATGAATTGGAAGAATTGATTAAAAAGTTTGAACGACTTACAAGAAAAGTTGAATCGGATGAGGATCCAAAGGAGATTTCTGAATCTAGTGATGATTCTGAGGTTTTTCAAAGTAAGCTTAAATAAGTGAGAAATATTTAAGCTAAGCATTAAATTGTTTAAATCATTGTTGATCTGAGTAAGAGAGATTGAGTAAGCGATAACTATGATTTCCGCTAAAATTTTACAGAAAGTTGAGTTAATAATGAATCAAATGGTTATGAGTTGGATTGACAATAGATATCAAGTCCATAAAACTTGATAGAGTTACATTGTGAAGATAAATATGCGGAAATGGATTGTCTAACCATTCCATGCTACAATGAATTATTGTATAGATCGAGTTTGATTCTCAAGAACTTGAAAAGTGTCAAGTTCGTAGTGAGAGGAAAAATAGTAAATTTGCTTGCTAGTGTGATTTTAGCATTAACTGCTATAAAGTTATTGCTACAAATTTATCAAGTTTTCTTATTGAATGAAATTGACATTTAGAAATTTAGTTGAGATGGAAAATGTTTCAACTGTTCGGAAATATTAATTTGGATATGGAAAAGTTTTATAGCCTTAAGATGAAATAAAGAATTTCAAAGTATAAATATTCAATTCTACTTGATATCGAGTGATATTATAGCGGAAGACCCATAGGTCACGGTTATGATACAAGTGTTAGATGGACAAATAGTAAATGTCCGATAAAGATTCAGGAGTTTATGTTACTGGTAAATCTTATGGGATTATCATTAATGAGTTTAAGATCATTTTGATCATGAATTGAATGTCTCTGCATTAAGGTTGAGTTAATGGTCTCAAGAAGCGATAAATTTAGAAAAAATGCGAATTTTTTTTAATGATTGATGAAAAAGTGAAATCATCAATAAGTGATATCAGCAATGGTTGCGATAAATGGTTTTGAGTAAGATGATGTAAAAAGGAAGCATAGTTTTTGTAGCTAAGGTGAGAGATACTTAAGTATATGAAGTAAGTTCATATGATATTTCCATAACTTAGGAATCTCCATAAGTCTTTTTAGATTCATTATTTGGGTTATCTCCAGATAAGGAGGTGGAATTTAATATTAATGGTTATCAAGAAATTGATAGTGTATATATAGATTCATATTGAATGGTTTGAATTGAGTTAATAGAATAAAGAGCCAATTGTAAGAGCTGCTAAATCGAGGATTCTTTAGATCGAGTATTATACCTTGGGGTAAACCGGTATTGTTTAAAAAAATGGATATATGCGATTATGCATAGATTATCGATAGTTAAACAAAGTAACTATCAAGAACAAGTATCCTCTTCCGAGGATTGATGATTTGTTTGATCAACTTAAGGGAGCAGGTGTTTTCTCTAAGATTGATCTTAGATCGGGATATCACCAGTTAAATATTAAAGAGGTAGATTTTCCAAAGATAGTTTTCAGGAAACGATATAAACACTACGAATTCGTAGTAATGTCGTTTGGTTTGAAAAATGATATGGCAATATTCACAGGCTTGATGAATTGAGCATTTAAATTTTACTTGGATTAATCTGAGGTGGTTTATATTGATGAAATTTTGGTATACTCGAAGACAAAGATAGAGCATGATGCTTATCTTCGTATGGTATTCGAGATATTTAAGGATAAAAAGTTATATGCCAAAATGTCAAAGTGTAAGTTTTGGGTATCAGAAGTTGATTTTCTTAGTCATGTTATCTCAACATATGGCATAAGAGTTAAAAAAAAATATTTCACTAGTAAAAAAAATACGAGACTAAAGACTTTGAAGTTAAGTCTGATGAATGTTTATTTTATCGAGGAAGAACTTGTATTCCTCATGATGATGAGTTAAAGAAAGATATTTTTTCTGAAGTACATTATATTCCAATGAATATGCATTCAGGTGGAAAATTTTTTTTATCAGGATGTAAAGAGTCATTTTGATGGCCAGGTATGAAAAGAAACATTACTGAGTTTGTTGTTGCATGTTTGACATGTCAACAAGTAAAATCTGAGCATAAAGTGCATTCGTAATTGTTGCAACTGATTTCTATTCCAGAGTGGAAGTAGAAAAAATCACTATGGATTTTGTTAATGGATTACCTTGGACATTAAATAAAAAGGATGTCATTTGGGTGATAGTGATCGAGTAATTAAATTGGCACATTTCATTCTGATTTGAATGGATTATGTATTAGATAAATATACAGAGTTGTATATCAAAGAGATAGTTCGATTACAAGGAGTATCAGTATCCATTATATCCGGCAGGGATCCAAAGTTCACTTTAAGATTTTGGAAATATTTGCATAAAGTTTTGGGTATTTTATTGAATTTCAGTACGATCTTTCATCCATAGACGAATGATAAGTCAGAAAGGACTATTCAGATATTGGAAGATATGTTGAGTGCATGTTTGATTGATTCTAAGGAATCATGGGAAAAGAAAAGTATTTTTTTAGTAGAATTTTTCTACAATAACAGTTATCAATTGAGTAATAGGATAACTCCGTATGAAGTTTTATATGGGAGAAAATGTCGAACACCATTGAATGGGTTCGAGTTAAAAGATCGAAATCTTGGTGGCCCAGATATATTGAAATAGGTTGAAGATAAAGTAAAGATAATCTCAAGATAGATATTTGATCGACAAAAGTCTTATGTAGACTTGAAGTGAATAGAGATTGAAATTTTTTTTAAGGTGATAAAGTTTTTCTTAAAGTGTCGCCTTTGCGCTCAAAATGCAAAGGGAAATTAAATCCAAAATTCATTGGACCTTATGAGATATTAAAAAGAGTTGGACTGATGGCTTAACAGTTAGCATTAACTAAGGAGGTAATTGAAATCTAGAGTTGGTCAAAGTACACAATGTTTTCCATGTGTCGATGCTTAGAAAGTATCGATCAGAGCTTTACTATGTCATTTCATCAGAGGAAATTGGGATCTGCCTAGATTTGATTTATGAAGAAGAATCAATTTGGATCTTAGCTCGAGAAATCAAAGAACTGCGTAACAAGACGATTCTTATAGTCAAAGTGATTTAGAAAAATCATAATGTCGAGGATGTTACTTTGGAAAGAGAGGATGATGTGAAAAGGTGTAGATATTTTCATATCAGGTTAAAGAATTGGATTGAACATGTTCAAAATCTAATGATTTGCATGATCTTCACAAAATTCCTAAAGTAAAGAGGAAAAATCGAAATTCAATAAGTTGGCAAGACCAGAAGAGGTTTAAAAAAAAAGAATAGACTCAACTTGGTTACCTTGAGCTATCGCAAAAGAAGTTTATAATTAAGGCATGTGTATGTCTTACCAGTCAGTATAACCCTAAATTAGGGTTAGGAATTTACAATGAGAAGTGCAATCCTTATAAAAGGGGAATTAATGTTTTCATAGAAAGTTTTAAAATTCGAGGACGAATTTTCTTAAGGAGGGAAGAATTGTAATACCCCAAAAATTTAGATAATGACCAAAATGAAAATTTGGAAAGTTTGATGGTCAAATTAGAAAATTTGGAAAAAGTTTAGGGAATTAAGTGATAATTTCCAAAAAAGAATTTTATTCCATAAATAGATGGTTTACTCTTGAGAGTGGAGTTTTATGGAAATCATATTTGTGAATTTGGAATTTTAGTAAAGAAAAATTAGAAAGGGTTAAAGCCTGTAAGGATTCGATAAATTCATATCGAATTGGATTTTTACAAAAAGTTTAAGGATGTTATAAAATGGTTGGAAAAATTATTTTAATATTTTGGATCAGAGAAATTTGGTTTGGAAATGTGCAATTTTTCAGATTTAACAGACACAGTGGAATTGAGTGACTAAAACGCAAGTATTGAAAGTTCATGGGAAATTTCAAAAATTAAAGTCAAATTAATTCATCTATGACTTTGAAAGATGATAAGGATGAGTTGTCATGGTTTTATGGTAAATAAGAAGATTCATTAAGGGTGATTTGGTCTTATCCCAATTAAATGAATATTTTATTCATTTTAGTGGAATATAAGATAAATTAAGTTGAAATGTTCACTACATTTCAACAAAATTTGCTCATCTTCTTCTCCAAGCTGCCGTGGGAGTTCTTCAAAGGTGAGAGAAAACTTAAACTCAAATTGTAAGCAATTTTCTTAGGATTTTGAGTATGTTGAAAATAGAAAATTGTTATATGTGAAAAACGTTATCATTTGATACCAATATTGCATGATAATATTGTTAATGTTCAAGTTCATCTTGAGTTGATGAAGGGGTTCTTGTGTTTTATGGGTTATGAAGAGTTAAGTGATTTTAAAGAATTGGTTGTAAGAATTGGTGAAGAACTTAAGAATGAAGTTAAAGAAAACAGTTTGGATCTTGAATCTGGCAGTAGGTTCGAAAATTCACCAGAAATTATATAAAAATAATTTTGAGGTTATTTGTATATATTTGTGTTCATATATCGATCTAGTTTCATTTAAAACAAATGTGGATCAATTTAAATGTGTATACAAGAAGATATTAATATTTAACCAAGGAAAGGTCAGAAAAATCTGACAGCAGATTCTGCAAAACAGATTTTGTTGGTCACCTTTGAAAATTCACCATAAATTGTACAAAATGAATTAGAATGAGTTCTTTATATGGATAGATTCGTATTCGAGTATAGTTTTTAACAGAAGAAATGTAATTAAATTTCAGTGTGTCGGTCAACTCAGAATACTGATTCTTTAAAGACAGTGTGAATTGTCTGAATATGGAAATTTTAGAATTTAAGTGGAAAGGGATTAGAAGATGAAGAGTATTGTTTAAATGTTGAACATATTTTTGTGATGCTTGGAATTGAAGTTATATGGTAAGAGACCATTGTGGGAAAATTGGAAAAGTTGGTTCCAATGTTATAGGAATTATTAAGTATTGAGTATTTTGATAGATAATGAGTTTCAAATATATTATGGAGTTATTTTGGGATATGTTTATGTTAGTACAATACTAACATATGTATTATTATGAATTTGGGAATTATACATATTATGATTGATAGGGAAGCAGTGGCGGGTTAATGAACGTTGCTCTTGTTGAAGAATCAAACCTAGAAAGCTCTAGACTCGATGAAGAACAATGATGAATGAATAGAGAAGGTGGCGGCAATAGCTAGGGTTCTTTTAGGGTTTCTTTGAGGTGCTGAAAACAAGATAAGAAACAATATTAGAACAAGATAAACAAAAGATAAAGAAATTGAAAATAAAATAAGATAACCAAGAAATCAAAAGATCTCCCTTATGAAGGTGAACGGTAAAGATGATGATGGTGAGGATGGATCTGTGGAAAATAGATGGATAAGTGTCCTATCGAGCCCTCCTAGTCACAATGAAAAGGAAAACACGATAATGTGGCTCTAACCAACCCTCCTAGTCGCGATGAAAAGGCAAATTGGAGTGTGAAGATTAATCTCTCTCACAAGAACTTGAAAGAACTCAAGGAAAAAAGCTTCGAAGGCACAAGGCAATCAGCACTTGCAAAAACGAACTCTCGTTGTATTATTAATCAAAGAAATCTTGAATTACAAAGTTTAATGAAGCCTCCTTTATATAGGGGCTGAGTTCTAAAGGTCCTAAATAACTAATGAATAAAATAATAATAAACTAAACATATCTTAACTCTAATTCCTAATAAAATAATAATAACTAAAGATAATACTTTTAACCCAACCTTAATTCCTAATAAAATAATAAATCTAATCCTAAAAGATAATGCATCATCCTATATTAAGTTATATTACAAATAATCAATAAAAATATTGAAAATTCGTAATATTTACAAAATCCCGTATTAATCCCGTATAGGATTTTCTGCATGCACCGTGTTCAGTAAAATAGCCATATCTTGATTTCCCGATATCAGATTGATGCGATTCAAGAACCATTGGAAAGATAAGAAACATACGGTCGTATCTCCAGAAGACATCTTGACTAAATAAGATCAGGATACCATTAAAAAAGTCATCATAAGTCTGCTTCTGTTCTAATCTTCTTTTCCAATGTTTGGCCGAGTGGATCATTTGGAAGAGTTATTACTTCTTCCTTTGATGTGAGCCTTGTGATGCATGTATCATCCTCCCTTTCTTCAAAAATATTTGACCTCGAATCTGAAACATTAAAGGGAGCAACATTAGAATCGTTTAATGATTCATTCACATTATACTTACCGAATAGATATGCTTTGAATCTTCGAGACTTTGTTCTTCTAATAGGTTCGAGTAGAAACATTAGTCCAAAGGAGCATGTATTATGGACTCTGGTGCATGTATCATTCCCCCACTCCTCAAAAGGATACGTCATCAAATCTAAAAATCCAAGAGAAAGAGACTTAGATGTGTTGAAAGGAAAACTTGTGAAACATTTACCAGGATAAATGTGATGTGTCTTTATGCGTTTCTGTCGAGGCTTATTTTTTGTAGGAACTGATTTCTTGTAGTCTTGAAATCCTCTTTTGTATACAAGTCTTGTAATCTGATGTTTAGGTTGAAGTTCAACATGGCGCCGACCACTGTTGGCTTTCTGTATGATTGCTTCAGATAATTTCTCCATGGTTTTATTCGTGTGTGGTGAGAATGAGTGTTTAAAAACCATGTCAACTGGTTTGTTAAAGTAATCCCTTAAGTCTCCTAAGTGTGGTTCATGAATTAAGAATTCCCGAGAGGAGATTTGTGGACTGTAGAACCTGTTTAGTTGACAAGGAAACTCATATACAAGATAAAGCTCATTAAAACACTTTTAAAAGTATGGGTAGAAATATCAGAAATATCCGAGTTATTGTGATATGCATCTTTGATATGTTCAATTCTCGGAATAGTAGTATGCGTTTGATAGGTAAGAGTATACCTTCGTGGTAGTGCATTGTCTACTGTGTTTTGCTTACCTCGGTATGTTACGTACTTAAAGGAGTTGTGTTTAGTATGGATGACAACTTCACGAGCCTTACCTTGTAAGAAGGAGAAGAAGTACGTTACAATGTCATTAGAATGAGTAATAAAATACTTACCTTTAGACTCTCATAAATTGTGATTCTTTATTGATATGACATAGTGATTAGGGCTTTCAGGTGGTAATCCGTCAGGAGGGTCACCTAGCACTATTCGACAACTCATGGCGATGGAAGATGGTGTGGTCCAGTCTCATGTTGCTTTTACTTTCTCATCATTTACATGGATTCCCTGTGCATGAACTATAAAGCATGTGGAGTTGTTCAAGTCATGTTTCTTCATTAAGATGGCGTCACGGCTAAGGCTTTCCTGGATGTAGCCTTTTTGTAACAAATCTAACTCTTTGGTTTCTTCGAGATTGTATGTTTGACGAGGTATGATGGAACCTTGAATTAGATTGGTTTGGTGTTGTTTTTCTCTTTTCAGTGGTAATTTGTTAGGTGGATCACCTAATACTTCTCGAAAATCCTGTAACAAAGATGAAAACACACTAGGCAAATCCTTGTTAATGTTAGAAATCGAAACAATTGATTCTCTAAAGCGAACAAGGATGGAAGGCTGTTTGTAAAGAAGGTTCTCTCTCAATTCTTTTGTGCTCACACATAGATTTTGAGTCACTCTTTTCTTCTCACAATTAGGTTCACTCACCTCCCATGGGTCATTATTCTTTTGGCTTTTGTAACTAGTGACCTCTTTTCCTTTTGCCTCTTTCTCAGTTTTTTCTTTTTTTGCTTTCCCTACCTCTTCACAAATTATCATTTGATCTTTAGGGGTTGGAAGTGTGTCATTCTTTGCTGGTCATTCTTTCTCCTTGTCAGGTTTGTCATCTCGTAGCTTTTTTAGTGAAGATGGAGTAGAAGATGAGGAAGGATTTGAAGGATTACCTTGCTAAGAGGATAAAGTACCTTGGTAATGTTCACTGAATCGAGATCTCCTTTGGATTTGTGCTTCGATTTTCATTGCTTTCTTTAGTGCGTCTTCAAAGTTTTCATGCCCTTGTAGATCAAGAAGATCAATGATGTTTGAGTTTAAGCCGACGATGAATCTTGACATGGTGACCTCTTCTTTTTCGATTATGTTAGCCCTATTGAGTAAGGACTGCATCTCCTTATAGTACTCTTCAACTGAACTTCTACCTTGTCGAACTCGGTCTAGTCGTAGTTTAACTTCTCGTGTATAATGTGTCGGTAGGAATCGCTTCCTCATGGTTTGTTTGAGGTCGGTCCAAGAAGTGATTGTTGGAATTTGAAAGTTTTGGATATTTTTCCTTGTTTGCATCTACCAAGTTCAAGCATATCCTTCGAATTGCATGGTGATGAGGGGAACTTGTTTAGCTTGGGGGTAGTCATGGTATGCGAATATGAGATCAACTTTTCCTTCCCAATCGATGTACCTGTCTGGATCGTTGTCTCTTTTGAAAGATGGGATCATGAACTTTGGTTTTGCAAAGAGTTCGGGTGCTTGGAAACGTGGTTGTTCTCGCCTGGGTACCAAAAGTTTAGCATTGTTTAGTCTTGGATTCTGGTTTGGTAGATCCAGTTGTGGTTCTTGTCGTTCTCTCATGGTATTGGTAAGTTCATCAAATCTTTCAACTTGAGTTGTGAGTCGTGCAATTGCCCTAAGATAGTCGTAAGTGTCTTGTTGTTATTGTCACACATCCTGAAATCATAACACTCGAAAGAAAATTTTAAAGTAAAATAAAAATAAAAGAAAGAAAATTCAACAAAGCAAGAAACCTCACAAGTCACTCCAAGAAAGTAACATAACGAGAGGCAAGTAAGCCGATCTTGTACTCTTTAAAACTCACTTTACCAATTAGTCTTCCACAGTTCGTATTGGATTTTGATTACTAGCAAAGGCGATAAGAAAAAACCTAAAAGCTCTAAGAGGCCAAACAAAGGTTAGACTCCAAGAGAACGAGAATGCAAAGAAGGAAGAAGTATACAAAATCTTTAGTCCTACTAACACAAGGAAGATAATGTGTTAGATAATGCAAAAGAACAATAATAGGGAAAAACAAAAGAACCTAAAGCACTAGGAGTCAAAGAAAAAGGGACCAAACCAGAAAACCTAGAAAATACTGGATCAACTTGAGAAACGTTTTTGAGGGGGTTACCGGTGTCCAAAAATTCTGGAAAAATTCTTGAATGTCTTTAAATGCGTCAAGAAACCACCTGTAAAATTTCAGAACCAAATACCTTCAGTAGTATCCAGTAGACTCTGTTGAACGGTGAGTCCTCAAACAATCTGTTTTTCTTGTTCACTTTGTTCGAAGGTGTTCTTGATCTCCAACTATTCTGATTTTTTGTGTAAATGATCTTCAATATATGAAGTTTCAATATGGAAATTTTCACCACGAAATTCCTCCTGAAACGATGAATCTTCTCTGAACTAGCTCCGTTGAGGTACCTTGACGGTGTTGTGTGCAAGAACAAACAAGATTGCTTGCTTCTTTCCAAGAATCGGCCCAAATATGATACCAATTGATAGGGAAGCGGTGGCGGGTTAATGAACGTTGCTCTTGTTGAAGAATCAAACCTAGAAAGCTCTAGACTCGATGAAGAACAATGATGAATGAATAGAGAAGGTGGCGACAATAGCTAGGGTTCTTTTAGGGTTTCTTTGAGGTGCTGAAAACAAGATAAGAAACAATATTAGAACAAGATAAACAAAATATAAAGAAATTGAAAATAAAATAAGATAACCAAGAAATCAAAAGATCTCCCTTATGAAGGTGAACGGTAAAGATGATGATGGTGAGGATGGATTTATGGAAAATAGATGGATAAGTGTCCTATCGAGCCCTCCTAGTCGCAATGAAAAGGCAAACATGATAATGTGGCTCTAACCAACCCTCCTAGTCGCGATGAAAAGGAAAATTGGAGTGTGAAGATTAATCTCTCTCACAAGAACTTAAAAGAACTCAAGGAGAAGAAGCTTCGAAGGCACAAGGCAATCAACACTTGCAAAAACGAACTCTCGTTGTATTATTAATCAAAGAAATCTTGAATTACAAAGTTTAATGAAGCCTCCTTTATATAGGGGCTGAGTTCTAAAGGTCCTAAATAACTAATGAATAAAATAATAATAAACTAAACATATCTTAACTCTAATTCCTAATAAAATAATAATAACTAAAGATAATACTTTTAACCCAACCTTAATTCCTAATAAAATAATAAATCTAATCCTAAAAGATAATGCATCATCCTATATTAAGTTATATTACAAATAATCAATAAAAATATTGAAAATTCGTAATATTTACAAAATCCCGTATTAATCCCGTATAGGATTTTCTGCAACTGTGTTCAGTAAAATAGCCATATCTTTAATTCCCGATATCGGATTGATGCGATTCAAGAACCATTGGAAAGATAAGAAACAGACGGTTGTATCTACAGAAGACATCTTGACTAAATAAGATCAGGATACCATTCAAAAAGTCGTCGTAAGTCTGCTTCTGTTCTAATCTTCTTTTCCAATGTTTGGCCGAGTGGATCATTTGGAAGAGTTATTACTTCTTCCTTTGATGTGAGCCTTGTGATGCATGTATCAATGATTGATTTGCAATTGAATCAAGTCAAATGAGTTTATTGTGGACAATAGTGAGGCACAAATATTTTGAAAGATATAAAGTGTCAAGGTGAGTGCAATACATGCATGAAATTATACATGTATGTTTTATACATCATCAGGAAGACTTGCGCTAAGTCAACCTTTTTTATAGCATCATGATATTATGTCATTTATCATATATTTTACATATTCTAAATATGTCAAATGTGGAATATAAAATGCATTGATCACTGATTTTTGCATATGATGTTATCATGAACATATATGATTTTTATCATGAATGATATTGCGGGTATGAACTGCCCAATGTTAAATGGTATTGATATACTTTTCCATGGATGGATTAAATAAAATTTACTATATGTCCAAGTATATTATTAAGGTTCAGTGGTATTAATGGCATGACATAGAGTCTAGCAGCTGCATATTAGGTAGCACTAGAGTATCTAGAGAAGGCACATAGTGTAGGCCTTAGTGTCCAGTGAAGACACAATACAAACACTACGGTGTACTAGGTGGGTAAGTCCCGACCTTAGCACTACGGTGCATTATTAGGTGAGCAAAGCTCGACCTCAGCATTTAGGTGCAACATTTGACTCCTATACCGGGTTCCTCATACAATTATACTATGGGCTATGATTTATGGTTTATTATGGAATAATGGCAAGTATATTGGTAAAATAAGCTTACGAGCTTATGGATTAAATGGTAAGTATGTTGGTAAAATAAGCTTACAAGCTTATGGATAAAATGGTAAGTATGTTGGTAAAATAAGCATACGAGCTTATGGAATAAATGGTAAGCATATTGGTAAAATATTGGATATGTTGGTATCATAATTTTATGGCATTTTGAATTTGACATGAAAATTCATGCATGAATTGTATTGCACTGATTATTGTTTTAAATTGCCTCACTAAGTTTATACTTAGCGTGTGATGATTTCACGCGTAGGTAAAAAGCAAGTAGTGGAATAAAGAGTTCAAAGTGACATCAAGCATCGAGGGAATATTTCAATATCAGTAAGACATCCTATGATGGAATTTGATTTAGATAGTGGCATGTAATTAATAATGTTCGATTTGTTTTGTTGAATAAATTTGGAAATAAAATGATAAATTTTTTAGTGATGAAGGGTTAAATTTTTATGAGTTTTATATGTATTTTTTTGGAAATTATTGTAGCAGTGCATCAATAAACCATTATAATTCGATGTTTCTGTGCATCGATCCACTGTTCACGTACTGTAGCAGTGTATCGATTGTTTACTGTTCACTATTCACTATTCATAAAAAAATCTTTTGTTTTAAATTTGTTATAATGAAACACAATTCATATGATATGATATTTATATAATATCCTTTACCATTTTAAGAAAATAAATTTTAAATCTCTTTTGAATTGTAAAATGGTTTTAAAAATTCGGGTGACATAGGTAAAATTATACGGGTTATGGGTGTTACAGTATGCCCTTTCTCTATAAAACCGGTGGGTGGCTGGTGGGTTACCTCAGCCGGCCACCGTGTCATCCAATGCCATCCACCGCCGCGTTGTCAGGCCTCCGCGCCATCGTGTCGCCACCATCACCGCTGACCGATGGTCACCAAATTTCACCGGGATATCCGTCTCAGCCTCCTCATCTTGGATCTGGGGTCAGTTTTGCATGAATCGGCTCCGTTTGTCGTAAAAAGGCCAAAAAACTGTTCGACTTTCAATTCTTCGATCTGTCATCGTCTGCCGTCTGATCGTCCTAATTTTTTAGTATGTTGTTCTTGTTGATCTTGTACAATGTTTCACTGTTCGGATCATCGATTGGATATCCCTATCAGTATTGAAATTCTGGAATAATGTAAGAACCCTTTTTTCTTATATTTCTTTTATTTTATTCGAAATATATATATATATATATATATATTTCGAATAAAAAGAAAATTAAATTTTTTATTCAACTGTATTTTTTATTGATGATCATTGGTTGATTACATTGATTTTTGAAAAATAGAAAACACCTTACAAAATCGAGAGCCCTCTATCTTTTTTTCGATTCAACTCTAATATCCCTTCCTTTTAATCTCGCTTCTTCCCCCTATTTCGACTGGTTGCCCCCATTTATAATGGATTGTGGTTGCTTTTTGTAATGGATTCTCCACTATAATAATGGTAGGGTAACAATTCATAATTTTGGGACTTTAGTATCATTTAAAATGGTAGTAGTGGAGTTGGTATGATTTATTTTATTGTTTTTTCTAATCCCCTCTACCAAATAGCTCCCATTTCTTTTTGCCTCATTAACTTTTTCTTGTAGTTAGTGATGGAGTTGTTGCATTGGAGTAGGCGAAATCTTTGTGGGCTCCAGGTGTTGGGATATATATTGGCCTACAAAAGTGGTAAATTAATAATAATAATAATAATAATTTTTTACCCGGACAAAAATTGATATCTATAGTTGCCCCTCTTTGCACATTCTTGTGTTAACAAGAATAGGTCAAAGACGAAAAAAGATAATGAGTTTTTGTACGGTTCTATTTTTTTGGTTTTTTGTTGTTATTTGATTTGGGAGACGATATTGCTCATACGTGATGAAGAGTTCGGGTCATCTAAGGGTGACACGACTCCTACATAATGAGGAGATCTGATCAGCGGATGACAGTGCTCATACTTTGATGAATCTTAATCATCTTTAGGAAGGGTTATAACTCGGTTCCTACACGATGAGGATGGCTGGTTATCAAAGGTTGGCACGGCTCCTATGTGATGAGGATATCATATCTGGTGATGATATGGCTCATATGTGATGAAGAGTTATGGCCATCTAAAGGTTGATAACATGGTTCCTACGTGATGAGGACGGATGATTATCTTAAGTTGACACGACTTCTAAGTGATGAGGAGATCTGGTCAGGCGATGACACTGCTCATCTGTTCATGAGTCTTATCCATCTAAGGGAGGTAACACGGTTCCTACGTGATGAGGATGGCTGATTATCTGAGTTGACACAACTCCTACACAATGAGGAGATCTGATCATGTCATGGCACTACTTATCTGTTCATGAGTCTTGGCCATCTAAGGGTGATAACACGGTTTCACTCTGATGGGGACGGTTGGTTATCTGAGTTGACATAGCTCTTACTTAATGAGGAGATCTGGTCATGTGATGACATTGCTCATCTGTTCATGAGTCTTAGCCATCTAAGGGTGATAACATAGTTCCACTCTACTGGGGATGGTTGCTTATCTGAGTTGACACAGCTCCTACGTAATGAGGAGATCTGGTCATGTGATGGCACTGCTCATATGTTCATGAGTCTTGGCCATCTAAGGGTGATAATATGGTTCCTACGGGATGAAGACAGTTGGTTATCTGAGTTGACACATCTCCTACATAATGAGGAGATCTGGTCAGGTGATGACACCACTCATCTGTTCATGAGTCTTGGTCATCTAAGGGATTTTGGTTTCAAATGAAATCGACTCAGAGATAATGCTTCAAAAGAAGTTGTCTCAAAAGAGACAAAATTTTATTTCCAAAGAAACAAACACATATTTTTTTTGTCTCAAATGAGATAAAATTTGTTTTGAAAGAAAATTTTCTCAATCGAGACAACATTTTGTTTCAAGAGAAACAACATCAAAGGATACTAATAGTCTGCTTGTTTCTACTGGTGGAGGAAATTCCTTCAGCAAATCTGATAGTTCGCATCAGGATGTTAAATACCCAAAGATGCCCCAATATTTGATGTTTAATATCCAAGGATGCCCCAACATTTGATGTTGAATCTTCAAAGAAACCTTCATTGTTCCTCATTGCTTACGTCAACGTTAATTTTAAGCATGAACTTTGTGTCTGAGAGCCACATGTCATTTACCAAGATCTACTCTAGAGAGATTGCCTTGTTTGAAAAGTGTTTTTCTTCTCCTTTTATTTTCAAGATCTGAAAATAACAATTAGAAGAGTTCTAAAAAATGTTTAATCAAAGATTTTGAAAATATTTCTCCTTTCTAGGTTTTACAATTGACAAATCATAAAACAAGAGTTCATTGGATAACAAAGAATTAATTTCACTGTTAATCCTTTAATAAATTATAGCTATTTGACAAGTGTCAAGATCAAAGCTATCTTTAGAAAATGAATAGGTAAGGAAAGGAAAATCTCAAGTTATTGTGTTTGGTCAAAGGTTTGACATTCTTGTTTATTTGATGTTCACTGATATGATGGGGTGGCTTGTATGCTCCTCTACTGGAAGTGTTCTTCAACTCCCATCTCTCATGGTCACACTCGGATTGTGCAATGCATTATCAAGGGATTTGTGTGATCGTCTCAACTATACAATTTTTATATTCGAGCCGCCTTTTCAGGTTTTCAACTCGAATCCTCCTTTGGTTTCAAGATGCTATTCAGAATTTATGTCTTGAACCCTCCTTTGTTATTTTTCTATCATGCATTAAAGATTTTAGAAAACCTTTTGCAAATAAAGATTAATTCTGATAGACGGAATGAAATCTGAAGATAGTCTCTTCTGTTTAGAAATCCATATATGATTAGAAGAGACTTTTAAAGGCACGTAATGTAGGCCATGGTTCATGGTTATGAAAGAAAGGATAAGTAGGCCCAAACATGTGTTTAAGGGTATTGAACCAAGGATCAATTCCTTTTGATGCATTCATTCTTGTCTTGCTCGACTTGAATATGCTCGTATGACTTTCTCTTGATGTTCTTTGGATGCTCCATAATCTTCGAGTGAAGTGATTCTGGAATGATTTTGCTTGATCAATCTCATAGTTTGAAGCTTGATATTCCATTTAACTTTAGGGACTCTTTGCATATGTTTCTTGTCTTTGTTTTTCTTTTTTTGTTCTTTGTTGCTATTTTTTATTCTTTTTTTTATTCTTTTCTCGTTTTGCTCTAATTAGATCTTCACACTTGGCATTTTGTTCAGCTTTTGGTATCTCCTCTACATTGATGTCTTCACTCATCTGAGCAGATTTCTTCCACCTTGCTCCCTAGTGTGGAGGGTGATACTTGGTTAAGGTTGAATCAGATGAAAAATAATATAAGCTCAAAAGGGGACAACAAGGGATATCTATATACATATATAGATAAATGAAACAAAGTCGTTCATCATCTCATACACAGAAGTCCTTGCAGAAGAGGTATTCCTAGGGGGATAGATTTTCAGAAATACTTTTTATTCACATGAAAAAATGTAATTAATGCATAATAGAATTATTTCGAATTAATTCTACTTTCTGCTTCTTGCTTCCAGCATGCCTCAGTTGTACAAGTTCATCTTCAAGAAGTTGATGCGAGATGCCCCACATTGTTTCTTCTGGTAGGAAGGTTCATGCTCAAGTGAACAACTCAATGCCTTAGATTTTATTGGTATAAAAATGTCAGTTTTGCGTCTAAAAAGACGATGAGGTGACTTTATTGACTCAAAGAAATGTATGGGTATGACTCTTTGTGTATCGAAAAGATAAATGCAATGTTTCTAGGTTTCAAAGAGTGGGAATGTCAAAATTTGGTCTTTTGGTATTGACCGTGAATTATTCTGGGTAAAGAATCGAGGGATTTTTTTTTTCTGGTTTTGGATGACATAAGAAAGGTTTGATCTTGCCATATGTCAAAAATCCATAATTCTTGAAGAATTAAAAGAATCGTTAACTCATTCAATATTCGAAGAACCCAATATTAAAATTCGTTCAATTATTCAACCTTAGAAGGTAGCATAAATTCAATCGTTTAAAAGATTAAACAATTATAAAAGACATAACAAAAATGTTTTCAAGCAAAACAATTCTCTCAATGCAACGTGGTAGATTCCATGCCCCTATCCTTTTTCAATTATCCATACCCCTGAATCCATCAGATTCTGGATCTTGCTTTAGTGCCTTACAATTCTCAGAGGAATGTCATGATCTTCCTATGTGGTAAATGTACACAAGATCAACATCGTAGCCCTCGGGATATGGGGACTCTTTTCTCAGATCATTCTGGAAGGCTCAGTCCTACAACCAGCTGAACAAGCACCAACTGTACTGATTTCAGCTTCTTGCTTCCATGTGGTATCACGTGGTTAGGACCACTTCATCGAATCCTCAACAGATTAATTACATGTTTTTATAAATGATGTATGCAAAAATGCAGAATGAATGCAATGCAGAATGCAAATGCAAAAGGTTTCGATTTCCTTAAGTAATCATTCTTAGAAAGGATTTTCTTCCTCCAAAAGAACTTTTATCTTTACAAGAGAGATCAATCTATGAATACGGTTTGGCCTTTTTATTTAGTTCCATGATCTTAGTCATGACCCCAATAACTTTTTATTCATTCCAGAAATGACTCTGAATCAAGACAGTGAGTAGTTGAGTGTAGCCTCTGAATCGACTTCCCTCAAATCTACGATAGTTATTTAAGGATCAGAATGTCTCTGTTAAGACAACCGGTGCAAGATTTATACATTTCTCCAATTTGTCAAAGAAATATTTTTGAGACAATGTCAAAGAAAAACACTCACTTTCTCCTTTCTGTTGAATGTGCACTATTATCCAATCTTCAACTCTACTAGTAATCTTTACAAGTTTTCTTTTGAAGGATTGGAATTTCAGGGATCTATAATAAATTTTATCCGCCTGGAGGCTCTTGAAGTTGAATAGAGTATTATACACTTATATCGTTGGTGTTAAATATTGTTTGCTGAAAGTGAAGCAGTTGTATGTGAAATTCCAGCATTGGACCAGAGCTTTAAGCAACGTCTCATCTATCTTTACGCAGAGGAGATAGACCATGTCACCATATTTCATGTTAAATTTCTCCTTGGTAACTACTCTCCAAATCTCCATCAGCTCTTATGGATTATTCCTCTTAAAAATTGATATTGACATCTGTGGTCATCGGTGATATGAAATCCCCAGAAAAAATTTCTCTTTTTGCCCTTTGTGTTTCTTTATATCAATCTCGAACCGTTGGATTGTGTTCTTCCTTGTTATGAAAACTCTTTTCCATTTCAATGATCGCTCTTCTACTATGATGATTAATTGGTTAATCAACACCTTTCTTTTATTTATGATAATTATGAAAATGTGAAGATGCAAATACAGATGCAAAAGTGATGATATTTTGAAATGCAATGCAACAAGGATAAAAAAAATGACACAAACAAAAGAAACAAAATAAGTTCATGTCACAAACAAAAGAGAAAAACAAATTAGTACCAGCAAGATAATCAATAGAGTTAAAAATGTTATCTACAGATAAATATAACACCTACCCAATCATGATATATACCCGAGCTGGCTTTAAATAGATAACAGTCCTACCCGAACATGTTTTCTACCCAAAAATGATTAATTTCAATGAAATGATCCTAACCGTATGGTATCTAGTTCGCATGCTTTTATTCAAAAAGAAAATTTAAAGCAAAAAAAAGGTTCACAAACGCTTCTTCTTCGTGTACACTTAATTTGGGCACCTACTGATGTACAAAGGTTCAGTATGACTATATCTAGAGTGACTGTTCTAAGGCTCACTATATACATGGTTTTAGTTCTAAAGGGGGAAAAAGGTACTCGAATTGTCCTTAATGTCGGTGCCCCTTGGGATACCAAACCCTCAATCATGGCCCATTACAGGTTCATGCGAATCGAGTTCAATTCGAGAGGATACATTCCCTTATGTCCATGTGGAGAAACAATTTATCTCACGTAGATATAAGGTATATCAACCCCAAAGGTACTTGCTAAAACTCATGCGAAGAAACAAATTATCTCACGTAAACTAAGCTTTCACCTCAACTTAAAAGCGACAAAGCTCATAAGTGAGCTTATGATATGTAAATGCACGTGTTATGTGTGAGGAGAAACTCACAAACATTTAAACATGATAAAAGATAAAACTTTCACAAGCTCCTAAAATCTGTTTAAATATGAAGACTACTGAAAAAGCGATTAGTTAAAAGTAGGATAAAGCATGATATATTGAAACCCACAATAAATAAAAGGATCAGAAATTAAATACACTTTAAGTTTGTAATTCCCAAATACAAAATAACGTATAATCGTTCATGACCTAACTCACAAAATCCCCAGTGGAGTCACCAAGCTGTCATAACCATTTTTTAGGTGAAACAATTATTTATTGTTTTAAAACAGTTATGATTTTTATTTTGAAAAAGTTGGTGATTTTGAATTAAATTGGATAGAGTCACCATCGACCTTTGGGATAGGTAGGTCAAATACCTAAAAAACATCTTTATTTGACTTTATTAAATGGATTCGGGAGTCGGTTACACGTGGAGAAGGATTAGCACCCCCACAGCGCCCAAATTTTGGTACCTAAATGATTATACGTTGTTTAAATATTGGAAATTACAAACTTGAAAATATATTTAAATTACGATCCTTTTATTCATTTGACATTATTTAAATAAGTGTGAACAATCCTCGAGAAAACATTTCCTTTATAGTTAGGAGACTTTCTCATAGATTCCCCTCACAAAAACGTTATTTCGTAAATTTCGTCAAGATAAAATAAAACAACATAATAGTGAAAAGCGATAAAAAATACTCTAAATAAATAAATGTGAAACAAATAAAATTATCGAATATGAAACAACATTTATGAGACAAATCCTTAAAAAGTCACTTTCCATTGTATTTGAGAGATGTCTTCGTATATTTCCCTCACAATGTAAATTTATCATTTGTTATCTAGAAAAAAAAAATACTAATGTGCACGTAAATAAGAGAATAAAATGAAAACATCTAAATATTACAAACTGGACAAAAAAATAGTAGTTGGTAATTACAACAACCAAAATAGAAAAAACGGAAACTTAAATGACTAAAATGGAACAAATAGAAATTTAAAAGGCCAAAAATAACACAAACAAAATCTTAAGTGACTAAAATAAAATAATAGAAACTTAAGTGACTAAAATAAAATAACAGAAAGTAAAGTGTCAAAACCGAAATAAATAAAATCATAGAGATTCAGGTACTGGAATGAAAAACACGCTTAAAAGTAGGGACTAAACATAAATTAAACCAACAATACATAACATCAATGGCCAAACTTAGGAGATTTAAAGTGCAATTTTCCACTAAAGTTTTCGATAAATACAATATTTTTTCATATTTTTTTATTTTTTTCATTTTTTAGTTTAATTAGATTTTAAAGAGAGAGGGTCTCCCCTCTCTCTAGAAAACCGGTGGGTGGCCGGTGGGTTACCTCAGCCGACCACTGTGCCATCCAACACCATCCATCGCCGGCCACCATGTCGTCCAATGCCATCCGCCGTCGTCCACTATCGCGCTATCGGGCCGCCGTGCTGTTGTGTCGCCACCATCACCGATGACCGATGGTCACAAAATATCACCGAGATGTTCATCTCAGCCTCCTCATCTTGGATCTGGGGTCGGTTTTGCTTGAATCGACTTCGTTCGTCGTAAAAAGGCCAGAAACAGTTCAACTTTCTTTTTTTTAATCTGCCGTCGTCCGCCGTTCGATCGTTCTGATTTTTTAGTATGTTGTTCGTGTTGGCCTTGTGCAACTTTTCACTGTTCGGATCGTTGATCAAAGATCCCTATCACCTCTGAAATTTTGGCAGAATGTAAGAACCCTTTTTCTTATAGTTCTTTTATTTTTTTTTAAATATGTATATATATATATATATATATTTCGAATAAAAAGAAAATGAAAACTTTTTTCTTCAACTGTATTTTTTTATGGATGATCATTGGTTGATTACATTGATTTTC
This sequence comes from Hibiscus syriacus, assembly GCF_006381635.1. NCBI lineage: Eukaryota > Viridiplantae > Streptophyta > Magnoliopsida > Malvales > Malvaceae > Hibiscus > Hibiscus syriacus. The sequence continues at coordinate 13,195,759 of NW_024063533.1, forward strand.
GAAAAATAGAAAACATCTTACAAAACTGAGAGCCCTCCCTCTTTTTTTTCAATTCATCTTGGATATCACCTCCTTTTAATCTCGCTCCTTCCCCCCATTTCGACTGGTTGCCCCCATTCATAATGGATTGTGGTTGCTGTTTGTAATGGATTCTCCACTATAATAATGGTAGGGTAACAATACCTAATTTTGGGACTTTAGTATCATTTAAAATGGATAGTGGTGGATTTGGTATGATTTATTTTATTATTTTTTCTAATCCCCCTACCGAATAGCTCCCATTTCTCTTTGCCTCCTTGACTTTTGCTTGTAGTTGGTGATGGAGTTGTTGAATTGGAGTAGGTGAAATCTTTGTGGGCTCCAAGTGTTGGGATATATATTGGCCTGCAAAAGTTGTTAATTAATAATAATAATAATAATAATAATAATAAATTTTTTTACCCGGCCAAAAATGGATGTCTATAGAGTGTTCATTTACTTTAGGGTCTTTGAGTAGATAACCACTTACCACTAAGCCCTCAATCAACATCAATGATGTACATCAAGAAAGAATGTGCACCCACGCACCTCAACGTTTCTTGATGCAATTACCCAAGAAAATCAACGCCAAAATGCTACCAAATGAATCTCCAATGCAAGAACACTCAAAATACTATTCCATCACCTTAGAGAATACATTTACAAGTCATTAAAACACTCAAATTACAACAGTGCACTCTGCTCCAGAACAGAAAACCAAAATCAATATGAAGACTAAATTACACCTATTGCCATTGATCAAACCTGATTAGAAACAACCAAAAATAATGTTTATTTCAAATATAAGGCATCACTTGCAGCAAATCAAATGCAACTCCGAATTTCTAGGAAATCAACTCAAATTGATTTTATACACTTTATAATCTTTGATCTCATTAACTTTAGTCGCAAATAAGTTTTATAGTAATATAAGCTCCCTAAAAATCGTCAAGAATAATTATAAATCATCAAAAATATTTAAAGAGCATTGAACTAAAGAAGAACTCCAAAAATCATTTGAAACTTTTAAATCTTTTGCAAAAACAATGAATGAACATTAAGTTCATTAAAAGTGGATCACATCATCATTAAAATATGATCAAGAAGATCAAATACAATACCAAGAGATGAAGGTTACCTTGATGGAAACTAGAAATCAAAGCTTGATTGAAGATCTTGAAAACTTGAAGAAAAATAAAAAGAAACTTGAAATCAATGAAGGTTGCTTAGAAGTTTTGGCTTACACGAAGAAGAGATAAAAAAATTGCAATTGAGATTTTCAGTAAAAATCGGAGCAAAATAGAAGGAAATTTTGGTTGGAATGAAGAGAAAATGGAGAGAATTTGAGAGAATTAAAGTGTTTGCCAAAATGATTGAAACTAAAATGAAAAGGTGGTTAAAACAAATTAGAAATGTAGTTATAAAATCAATTAAAATGGAATTAAAATCAAGGTAAAAGAGAGATGGAATTCACAAAAAAGGAGAAGAAATTGAGGGAAATTTGATCTTTGGAAAATTGTTATATAGATTTATGATTTTTTATCCTTTTACAATTTAGTCACTAAATTTGAATTTTAATAAAATTGAATTTAGTACTTATTTTTAAAATCATATTTTTACTTTAAAAATTATTTATTATTTTTCAAAAATATTTTTTTGGATAAATTACTTTTATTATCCAAAGAACCAAAGTCAATTACAGCTCAAAATAACCAATCACCGATTACAACACTATATATATACAACCTACATACAAAAAGAATGATCGGTTAAACTATACCCCAAGCATTACAAAGATTAACATTAACACTATCTAATCGGTTAATATTTTTTCCTCTAAGTTGAATCCTAATTATCTCTTTGATAGCTTTAAGAATTTCTTCGGGAGATTTGGAGCAACCTTGAAAAATTTTTTTGTTTAGATAAATGCGCACCACGAAAGCTTTAAGATGGTGGTAAGAAGGGATTTACCTCTCCATGAATTGCATGCTTGAGCAGTCATTTTCTCCCAAGACAGTGAGGATTTGACCAGTCCAGTAAGGAGCATAATTTGATTCCAAACATGAGAAGCCAACGAGCAATCAAAAAATAAATGTTCTCTAGTTTTGAAAGCATCATTACAGAGAGGGCAGGTAACATCATTAACAATTCTCATTTTGTGCAATCGAAACTTACTGGGAAGTCTATCCAATAATGCCATCCATGTAATCACACTATGTTTAAGAATATGTAAAGGAAACCATACCAATTTATTCTAAGGAGTCTTTTCACCCTTCTCCCTAATTTTCTCCCATATACCTCGATTTTTTTGTACCCAATTAAGAAAACTGCATCAACTTCAGTTCTAGTTTTGATCATATGGTTTAAGCTCCAACTGTGGCTAGTGTTTATTTCAATTTGTCAGATGTCTCTGTCTTTTAAAATATATGCTTTGATCCAAGCAACCCAAATGGAACCGTCACCAGTAAGAACTTTCCTGATCAGATTGATAATGCAATCCCGGTTCCATGATTTCAAAATTTTCAAACCAAGCCCTCCCTCTGACTTTAATTCACATATCTTAGTCCAACTAACTCTTGCACCAGCAGCCGACTTAATGGATATTTTCCAAAAAAATATGAAATAAAGTTGTTCGATCTTGGTAATGATAGCTTGAGGCAATACTACTTGTATGCACTAATAATTTGCAACGTTGAATAGGACAACCTTGATGAGTTCCAATCGACCAACATTGCTAAAATGCTTAACAGACTAGAAAAGAAGCTTTGCTTTGATTTTCTGGATCAACTCTTCACAATCTTTATCATATAGTTTTCTGGAAACTAAGGGAATTCCCAAGTACTTAACAGGCAAGGAACCATGCTTAAACACAGTGAAATACTTGATAGAATCGATTATATTCCTTGATATTCATGCAGTAAAAAAAATCACATTTTGAAGCATTGAGTTTAAGTCCAGATAGATCGTAGAAAAAATCAAGAACAGTACAGACTCCAAGGACAGATTCCATATTTCCTTTGTAGAAAATTAACAAGTCATCTGCAAAAGATAAATGAGTGAGCTCCACTTTTTTGCATTTAAGATAATAGCCATACAACCCTCTAGCAGCAACCAAATTTAGTAATTTAGAAAGAACATGCATGGATAGGACAAAGCGTATAGGAGAGAGAGGATCTCCTTGTCTTATACCCCTGGCTCCCTTAAAAAACAAATAAGGCTGCCATTAAAAGAAATGGAGAATCTGGCCTCCTTGAAGCATGCCTTAATCCAACCTATGAACAACAAGGGAATATCGAGTGCTTTAAGAACAACATATATAAAATCCCAGTGGAGAGCGTCGAAAACCTTTTGGATGTCAATCTTCAGGGTACATCTAGGATACATGGTTTTTTTACCATAACCCTTTATAATTTCCTGAGCCAGTATTGTGTTGTCAACAATGTTCCTATCTATTATTAAGGTTGTTTGGTTAAGGGTAACAAATCCTTTAATAAAACTATTGAGCCTTTTGACAATAATTTTTGTAATGACCTTATAGATGACTGAACAATAAGAAATTGACCTGAAGTCTTTGATCATGCTAGGGTTAGGAACTTTTGGGACCAAGACAATTGTGGTTGCATTGAAAGTAGGAAGAAGAGCAGACTGTTGGAAAAAGTATTTAACAGCTGCAATCCTATCGAATCCAACAATGGACCAAGCAGTTTTAAAGAAGCAAGGAGTGTAGCCTTTGGGCCCCGGATCTTTATCATTAGCTTGAAATAAAATAATTTCTTTAACTTCCTCATAAGAAATGTCCTTGACCAGCCTTGAAGAAGATTCCATAGGCAGAACAGTTTGTAAGATGTCATTCAAGAATCCAGAGTCACTTCTTTTTACATTTGGATCAGCACTCCCAATCAGATTAGTGAAATACTTGATAATTTCAGTAGACATTACATCATAAGAATCAATCATATTTCTTTGCTCATCAATAAGCACTCGAATAGTATCCTTTTTAATTTTGGAAGTAACTGCAGAATGAAAGAATTTAGAACACTTATCTCCTTCTCTAATTCATTAAACTTTTACCTTTTGTTTTAGAAACATAAGCTCTGCTTCTTGCAAGATGGCGAGCTCTTTATGTAAAATCAGCTCCTTATCGAAGGAATGAACTCTATTTAAAGAATTTAGCTACTGCTGTTCTAGCTGAATTTGCTTATGCCTGACCCTAGTAGATATATCACTGTAGTAGGAATTGTTTAAGATCTTTAGGATAGACTTAATTTGCTTCAATTTAAGAAATAAGATCTGCATAGTATTACCACGAATAGGGATCTACCAAGATTGAGCAACCTTATCCAAGAAACTAGGGTGGAGTGTCAAGAAATTAAAGAACTTGAAAGGTTTAGGATGATTAGTAGGAGCCTCTTTACAAAACCAAACAACAGACATGCAATGGTCAGAAATACCAGGGGGAAGAAATTCAACAAAAGAGTTAAGATAGGTATTAACCCAAGATGGATTGACAATAACTCTGTCAAGCTTCCTTGCAAGATAGGAAAGAAGTTGTTTATTGCTCTAGGTAAAAAGAGGGCCAAAGTAAGGATGGTCGTGGAGGAATAGGTCTTGAGTTAAGATGTTTCCAGAGATGTCTACGAGTGATGGCATCATTACTGCCATAAACAGAAGTAACAAAAAGATGACTGCCAAGGAAATACCCGTTAGCCGAAATGGACTAGTCAGTAGCATGAATGATGATTAAGTCCAAACCTTTCTTCCATAATTTCCATATTCTCCCAGTAGTAGCATGCTCATAATTTGAGCTAACATTCCAGTTAGCAAGTTTGGAATCAAAAATATCCTTGGCTTTATCAGCTCTAACTCTAGTCTCTAATAGGCATAAAATATCAACTTTAGTTAGGCTAGCTCTTTTAAGAACTCTATCTTGCTTTACAGGATTGTTGAATCCTCTAACGTTCCAAAAGCTTAAAATCATTGGGAATGAGAAACTAGTGTACTCCCCTCACCACCAACTGAAGGACTTTTAGCAATTTCTATTTTGTCCCTCTTTTTCTTCTTAAGCTCCTTAACCAGTCCTACAACACCCAAGGAAGCACGTATAATTTTCCTAGAAAGACTCTATAGGTTTATAGAAGATTCTTCAATCGAGTTTAAAACATCACACTGTTGGGACCGTCGGCGCACCCCATGGCACAATGGAAACAAAACTCGACGGTCTCACCAACGATCCAAGTACGAAAAACTAAAATCGGGAGGAAGGGATGTGAATACTTACAGTGGGTTCCTTGAAAAACAGCAAGAATAACAGTGAATACTAGTAGTGTAGATCGATTTCAATCAAAAGCCTCCACAAAATCACGTCTTGGCCTCAACTCAGTTCACCCGATTGAGAGCAATATTTGTTTTTCCCAAAACTGTTTTGAAAGAAAACGGCTGATGGTTTTCTATATGTGTTCAAAACGGCTGCTAGACCTAACACACCATTTTATATCTATTACCCTAACATCTTAGGGTTTTAAAGTTATTTCGAATTAATAAATAAAATATTATTTAATTAATTCAATTAAATATACATTAAAGACTTATAATCTGAATTATAACCTTTAATGTTTATTTAAAACACTTATTTAATTATTCCGAATTATATATACCAATTAAAAGAGTTGTAATCTAAATTACAATCTTTTAGTGCTTACTTATTATATTTGGGATAATTAAAATCATATGTATATCAAATATACATATCTTAACTTTAGATATATTTTAGTAACATACAACAAATTGTACATTTTTGCTCATTTCAATCCTAGGGTGTGACCCTGTAGGTTATTGTAACGTTAGTAGTAATTATTAGAACAATTCTAATATTACATACAATGAGTGACATCTAGCAATATATCATTGTAACCTAAGTTACAAAAAATTATGATTCGACATATCATCTTCTTGATTAACTCCTTTATGTATTACATCCTTTTGTCCTTTATATCTAGAATAGGCACACGTCTTAGAATAGTCACACTTGTATAGCCCGTCTATTGTTTCTTGATATCTAGAGTAGACTATAATTAACGAATAATTTATGATATCACATATCAACTTATTCGAGCATGGCCATGTATTTCTAGTCTCACTCAATCAAGTGGCCTGTGATACATTTCCTATTATATAGGAAGGAAAAATCCTATCTTAACCATATACACCCCACTACATATATCGAGATATATTCAATAACAGTCTTTATAGTGCAACCAATTACGGAGCATGTTTTACTGTATCAAAACATACAACAATATATGTTGGGATGACATTGATCTCAAGTATGAGGATCATACATTTAGTCATCACCATGAGCAATGTTATGACAGTTACATAATAATCCAAGACATATGCTCATGATGGGCCAATCTAATACATTGTTCTCTAACAATATAATCATCTATCAATTCTGACATCTCTCTGTTAATGACAACTCCTTGTCATCAATCAATAACACGTTAGTCTTAAGCATATTATTATTATTCATGCCCATAATAATACTTGACTATGGATCTTTTAATAATGTTATTATATGGACTTTATTATCTTTCAGTTTATGACACATACATATAACTGAAAATAATAGTGGCCAATGCCTTTATTCAATAAAATCGGTAAATAAAAGTATTATTACAATCATCATATGATTGGTCTTTCGGCATACATTAACAATCTCCCACTGGCACTAAGACCAATCACTCACATATCTAATATCGAGTGACTCAGTGTGACGATCATGCCTCTGCTGTGTAAGAGGATTCGTCAAGGGATCAGCAATGTTGTCATCCATGTGAACTCTGCATATTTCCACATCTCCTTGATCTATGATCTCTCGAATGAGATGAAAGAACCTAAGAATATGTTTGGATCATTGATGAGATTTGGGTTCCTTTGCTTGTGCAATGGCTCCAATATTTTCACAACAGAGTTCTACGTCATCTAATATGCTTGGAACAACCCCTATTTTCATTATGAACTTCTTGATCCAAACAACATCTTTTTCTACTTCACTGGCTGCAAGGTATTCAGCCTCGTTTGTTGAATCAACTATTGTGTCTTGCTTTGAACTTTTCAAGCTCACAGCACCTCCATTAAGACAAAACATAAAACCCGATTGCGATCGTGAGTCATCCTTGTCAGTTTGGAAGCTGGCATCAGTATAACCTTTTATACAAAGCTCTTCATCCTCTCCATAGAAAAGAAATTTATCCTTAGTTCTTTTTAAGTACTTAAGGATATTTTTAACCGCAACCCAATGATTTTCACCAGGGTTAGCTTAATACTGACTCGTCATGCTTAAAGCATATTATACATCTGGTTAAGTACATATCATGGCATACATGATAGAACCAATAGCCGAAGCATATGGAATCTTATTCATCTGTTCTCTTTCTTGTGGAGTTGAAGGACACATTTCCTGCGAAAGAGAAATGTCATGTCCCATAGGCAAAAATCCTTTCTTGGATTCTTCCGTACTGAACCTTTTCAGCACTTTGTCTATATATGTACTTTGACATAGACCTAGAAGTCGTCTTGATCTATCTCTATAGATCTTAACTCCTATGATATACGTTACCTCACCCAAATCTTTCATAGAAAAACAACTACTTAACGAAGTCTTAATAGACTGTAAAGTAGGTATATAATTTCCTATGATGAGTATGTCATCTACATATAACATTAGGAAAGAAATAATGCTCCCACTAGCCTTCTTATAAACACAAGGCTCGTCTTCATTTCTGATTAACCAAACTCTTTGATTACATTATTGAAATGAAGATTTCAGCTTCGAGATGCTTGCTTTAGTTCATAAATAGAGCTCAGTAGCTTACAAACCTTTCCAACATTTCCTAGAATGACAAAACCTTCTGGTTGTGTCATATACGCATCCTCTTCAAGTTTTCCATTAAGGAAAGTGGTTTTAACATCCATTTGCCAAATTTCATAATCATGGAATGCATCTATTGCGAGCAAGATCTGGATGGACTTAAACATAGCTATATTGGAGAATGTTTCGACATAGTCTACACCATGAACTTGTAAAAAACCTTTAGCGACTAATCGCCCCTTGTATGTTTGTACATTACCATCTATGTCAGTTTTCTTCTTGAAAACTCATTTACACCCTATAGGTTTGACCCCTTCAGGTGGTTCAACCAAAGTCCATACTTGGTTTACTGACATGGAATCCATCTTAGATCTCATGGCTTCAAGCCATTTCTCAGAGTTTGGGCTAGACACTGCCTCTTGATAAGTCCTGGGCTCATCTTGATCCATAAGAAGAATATCTCCATGTGTTGTAATGAGAAATTCAAATCTCTCAGGTGCACGGCGTTCTCTTGTGGATATATTTAGTGGTTGTGTTTAAAAATCTGTTGAATGATCCTCAACAACTTGTGACATGCTCAACTTTAGGTTCATTTATCTGTTATTCTTGAACTTCTCCAAGTTTAATATTTCTACCTTTCCCTTTCTTTGAGAGAAATTCTCTTTCGAGAAAAACTCATGTTCGAGCAATAAACACTTTGTTCTCGTTAGGGTTGAAGAAATAGTATCCCTTAGTTTCTTTAGGATATCCAACAAATATACACTTATGAGATTTAGGTTTGAGCTTTGTAGACATATGATGTTTTACATAAGCTTTACAACCCCAAATCTTCATAAAAGACATACTGGGACGTTTCCCAGTCTATATCTCATATGGTGTCTTTTGAACTGATTTAGATGGAACGCTATTTACTGTGAAAGCAGTTGTTTTAAGTGCATGTCCCCAAAAAGAAGTTGAAAGATCACTATGACTCATCATCGATCGAACCATGTCTAACAATGTTCGATTCCTTCTTTTAGAAACTCCATTCCACTGTGGTGTACCAGGTGGTGTAAGTTGTGAGACAATCCCACATTCTTTTAGGAGTTCATCAAACTCTATGCTGAAGTATTCTCCACCTCGATCTGATCGAAGTGCCTTAATACTCTTGCCTGGTTGATTTTGTACTTCATTTTTAAATTCCTTAAACTTTTCAAGCGCTTCAGATTTATGGCGCATAAGATAAATATACCCATATCGACTGAAGTCATCGGTGAAAGTAATGAAGTAATGGAATCCACCTCTAGATTGTGTATTCATCGGTCCACATACATCACTATATATTAACCCCAATAAATCACTTTCTCGCTCACCTTTACTATTAAAATGAGCTTTAGTCATTTTTCCCAACAAGTAAGATTCGCATACATCGTATTCATCGAAAACAAATGAATCTAAGAATCCATCTTTATGGAGTTTTGATATGTGTTTCTCACTTACATGGCCTAAACGAAAATACCAAAGATATGTTTGATTCGAGTCATTTGTTTTTGATCTCTTAGTATTCATGTTATAAATGGTGTTTTCTTGATCCAAAATATAGAGACCATTAACCAATTGTGCTGAACCATAAAAACACTATCGAGATAAAAAGAACAACAATTATTCTTAATAATAATCTCAAAACCAATATTGTCTAAACAAGAAATAAAAATAATTTTATTAGTCAAACTAGGCACATAATAACAAAACTCTAAATTTAAATCAAGTCCACTAGGCAAAGATAAAACATATGTCCTTATAGCTAATGTAGCAACTCTTGCTCCATTTCCCACTCGTAGGTTCACGTCTCCTTTAGCCATATTCCTTCTCTTTTGCAGTCCCTGTACAGAAGTAAAAATATGAGAACCACAACCGATATCTAATACCCAAGAAGTAGATGTTGACAAATTAACATCAATAACATAAATACCTGAAACAAATGTTCTGTTTGCTTTTGCCTTCTTGACCTCTTCAAGGTAAATAGGGCAGTTTCTTTTCCAGTGTCCGGTCTTATCGCAATGAAACATTTTCCTTCATTGCTAACTCCCCCTTTGGGTTTCAATGTATTTTTCCCTTTTGGTTTGGTCTTACCATTGCCCTTAAACTTTGCCACTACCTTTTTCTTTCCCTTTCCTTTGTCCTTGTGGACCATCAAAATGGGCTTAGGTCTAAACTTTTTCATGTTACTTTCAGCAGTTTGTAACATGCCAAGTAACTGTGGTAAAGTCTTGTTAATTTCATTCATGTTGAAATTACGGACAAATTGGCTAAAGCTATCTGGCAACGATTGCAGAATAACATCAGTAGCCAATTCATCTTTGAGATGAAATCCCAACTTTTCCAACATTTGGATGTAGCCCATCATCTTGATGACATGAGCTCCTACAGGAATTCCCTATGCCATTTTGCATTGAAATAGAGCTTTAGAGGTCTCATATCTCTCTTGACGTGCTTGCCCTTCATATATTTCTTTGAGATTTTGAATCATCTCATATGCAACCATGTCCTCATGTTGGTTTTGAAGCTCAGGAGTCATGGTGGCACGCATTAGACATCCAACATCTAACATATCATCCATATGTTTCTTGAATTTATCTTTTTCAGCTCTTGAAGCATTAGTTTTCGATTCATCAGGAACAAGTTCCTCAATGACATATTCCTTCCTTTCCTGTTTGAGAACAATTCTCAAATTACGAAACTAGTCAAGGAAGTTTATGCCATTAAGTTTATCCTTCTCAAAGAGTGATCGCAATGATAAAGTGTTGTTTTCCATTAAATCTACATCAATGGAAATATTAAATTAAGTAAATTTACTGAATTAAAATTTATAAATAGGACTTTATTTACAAATTACTCCCACTATTTTATTCAAAATTAAAAACCCTCTGTTTTAATTTCAGAAAAATTCAACAAAAAATTTTCTAGTGGGTGAGGATCCATAATACATCAATTTCCTAAATCAGCTTTGGCTTTTCTTTTAGTATAGTGATTATTTAGGTAAGTAGCACTTTACTAGTTACATCTCATGTAACTCCTCATTTTGGTGAACAAATTTTGTTCAAGTCATCTCACGACTTATCCAAATATTTAACCTCTAGGTTTCTAATCCTATTAGAATAACCTAGCTAAGTTATTACCAATATTTCAACCGCTGAATAACAGTTTCTTATTCTTCGCGTTTAACCAAGATATATTTATGTGCCAATGCTTTGGCAAAGCCCACACAATATCGATCGAAGCCTTAACGAGGGTAAATATTGGACGGTTAAGTTAACTTAGATTATAAAGAGGGATTTGCATAATTATCTCATCATTGTTCGTTTTAATATTTGGTCCTTATTGATCTCATCAATATTCATTCTTATTTTATCATTTGACGCATTGCATACATAACAAATATAGCAATAAATAAGATGCATTGGTTATAGCCCAAAATAATGACTAAAGTGGCCCATCACAAGCCAATGGGAGAACCAAGAACCCTTAAAGCCTAAAACTGCTCTCTAGGTATCTTCTTGCCATTCTTCTACTACTTGTGAATCTTCATAGGTTTACAATTTTAAAAGAAACTCGTTTTACATACAAGGGAGTAAGATGAGAAGAGAAATACAACAGATATATAGAAAGGCACGACTCATATACCATATTTCAAATTAAACCATTATAAAGTGAACAAGGGTTATAACTATGCATGTCAAACACTGTGCAAAATAAACATATCATATATATATACACATTCTTACACCTTTGTTAAAAAAATTTAATATGGGCCTTCAATTTGTACTGCTGATAAGGGGTCAAGGGGCTTTGATAACATTTATCAACATAATCGTGCTTTTGCGATTTTCAATCCCAAAGGTTTTCTGCATCGGAACAACCATTGTTCCACTTCCAAATGCGATCTGCTATCGCACTCTCATGGATCATCATGTCAACGATTGACATATGGATTTCGTAAAATCCTTGCAGCAACAAATCGATTCAAAAACATATTAACAAATTAACATATTAATTGTTGCGGTTATCGATTCGAATAATGATATCAACATATATACTGAAATCGATAAAACTAGAACATGCATCTCATACATATCGCATCAACCAAGAATTTAACCTGAATTCGGATCGTACAAGTGGCTTTGATGCCACTGTTGGGATCATCAGCGCACCACATGGCGCAGTAGAAATAAAACTCGACGGTCTCACCAGTGATCCAAGTACAAAAAACTGAAATCGGGAGGAAGGGATGCGAATACTTACAGCGGGTTCCTTGAAAAACATCAAGAACAACAGTTAATATTGGTGGTGTAGATTGATTCGAAATCGAAAGCCTCCAGGAAATTCCGTCTTGGCCTCTGCTCAATTCACCCGATTGAGAGCAATATTTGTTTTCCCCAAAACTATTTTGAGAGAAAACAGCTTAAGGTTTTTGTGTGTGTTCAAAATGGCTTCTAGACCTAACACACCCTTTTATATCTATTACCCTAACATCTTAAGCTTTTAAAGTCATTTCAAATTAATAAATAAAATATTATTTAATTAATTTAATTAAATATATATTAAAAACTTATAATTTGAATTATAACCTTTAATGTTTATTTAAAAAACTTATTTAATTATTCTGAATTATATGTACCAATTAAAAGAGTTGTAATCTAAATTACATTCTTTTAATGCTTACTTATTATATTTGGGATAATTAAAATCATATGTATATCAAATATACATATCTTAACTTTAGATATATTTTAGTAACATACAACAAATTGTACTTTTTTGCTCATTTCAATCCTAGGCTGTAACCCTGTAGGTTCTTGTAACGTTAGTAGTAATTATTAGAACAACTCTAATATTATATACAATGAGTGACATATAGCAATATATCATTGTAACCTAAGTTACACGAAATTATGATTCGACATATCATCTTCATGATTAACTCTTTTATGTATTACATCCTTTTTTCCTTTATATCTAGAATGGGCATAAGTCTTAGAATAGTCACACTTGTATAGCCCATCTATTGTTTCTTGATATCTAGAGTAGACTATAATTATCGAATAATTTATGATATCATATATCAACTTATTCGAGCATGGCCATGCATTTCTAGTCTCACTAAATCAAGTGGCCTGTGATATATTTCCTATTATGTATGAAGGAAAAATCTTATCTTAACCATATACACCCCACTACATATATCAAGATATATTCAATAACAATCTTTATAGTACAACCAGTTACGGAGCATGTTTAACTGCATCAAAACATACAACAATATATGTTGGGATGACATTGATCTCAAGTATGAGGATCATACATATAGTCATCACCATGAGCAATGTTATGATCGTTACATAATAATCCAAGACATATGCTCATGATGTGTCAATCCAATACATTATTCTCTAACAATATAATCATGTATCAATTCTGACATCTCTATGTCAATGACAACTCCTTGTCATCAATCAATAATTAGTCCTAAGCATATTATTATTGTCCATTCCCATAATAATACTTGACTATGGATATTTTAATAATGTTATTATATGGACTTTATTATGTTTCAGTTTATGTTAAACACAAACATATAACTGAAAATAATAGTGGCAATGCCTTTATTCAATAAAATCGGCAAATAAAAGTATTATTACAATTATCACATGATTGTCTTTGGGCATACTCTAACACGAACCTATTCTTAGACCAGCTAAAACTGATTTTTCTTTTGCAGGTCTGCCTCGACCACGTTTTGGGTTAAATGGCTTAGAAGATTGATTCCCATCTTCAGAATAACCAGCAACATCATTTTGATTAGAAGACTTATGATAGGCATCAGAAGTTGAGTCAATGATCACTTAAGGGTGAATAGTAAAAACAACAGTAGACTCAAGACAGTTTGCTTCAGGGGCAGGTTCAATCTCAAGAGTAGTAGAAGAAGAGATTTAATCTATATTAATAACATTCTGCTGTTGAGAATCGACAGTTAAATTTCCAGGGTTCGATATAATTTGAAGACCACCATCAGATGAAGTAACAGCTTGAGATTCACTCTTTTTCTTCCATACTTGTGTAACAGTGTGAGTAAAAGATGGTTTCACCAAGCAGGCCTTACCAGTATGGCCGAATACACTACATTTTCTACCTCATGGTGGCAACTAAGGAGCCTCCACATAGACAACAGAGGTCTGACCATTCTGAAGAACAACCTCAATTTGACTAGGAATTTCATCATTAATCCCAATTTTAACACATAATTTTGCAAATTCTAATCTATTCCTAGAAGCAGTAATAGAGTCCATAGATAAGGGGATTCCAATTGTGCTAGCAATATAACTAAGACCAATTTGGGAAAAAAGCTCAAGAGGAATATTGAACAAATGTACCCAAACAAGAATTTTTGATAAATCGAAGATAAGGCGTTTAAGGTTCGGTTCCCATTTTCTCAGAATCATTAGCTTGTTAAGAATGTGCCAAGGGCCATTCTCAAGCACCCAGTTCCTTGCTTCTTCAGAATTGAAAGAGAATATATAGAGGTTATTGCCAATATTCCTCACCTGAGCTCAGGAGCCATTAAGAACCTTTTTCCAGAGATTTTCGACGATACGCTGTAGTGAGATGAAATTTGGGGCTAGTTTGAGAAATTGACCCACTAGGGATAGCTTCCATTCAGCAGAGCCAACTTCCAAGATCTCTGTGGGTGGTTAATCTGTGTGAACACCATCGCAGAATTTGGGAGGGAAGAAGTTTAGGTTTTGCCCAGTAGAGCTTCCAAAAAGCTTCCTCCATTCCATTTTCAACTTAAAACTGCAATAGAATGAGAACATAGATTAACAATCAGACGAGATAGTAGAACCACCAGAGAAACGACGGAGAACACGAAGGAAAACCTAGAAACGTTAGACCTGCTAACATGCACCCAGAGGAAAACCACTATCATGCGCCCAGGAGAATTTACAATAATATTTATCTCGTAATATTCCAAAAAATTTCATTTTGTAAAAATTACAAATTTTTCCTCAATTACGAACACGATTTTACTAACCTGGAATTTGAGACGTTACACTCATTGAATAAATAGACTCCATACAAATCTCATTTAGTTATGGACCACTTAGGTCTAAAACCACATAATTGGTGGAACAAGCTCTAACAACCCAACCTTACCCTGTAGACTTCAAGTGGAGGAAGCTCTAACACTTCCAACCTTACCTCTTATCTTGATATTCACTTACACATAGATAAAAAAAATATATAGTACTCTTTTCTATGTATGCCTTTCATATCCAAAGGTCCCATAGCGAACAATTTGTCAATTAATCCTAGTTTATCATAAGTAAGTTGTTGTTTGATGCATAACAAATAACATATAGATTTCGAAAATAGAATTTTGAAACATAATTGCATTATTTGACATGGACAACCTTGATTGGATAGAAAGATACACCTCATTCATCCCTGAATCACTAAATATATCACATAATTTTCAAAATAGTTTTTTCGCAACATATTTTCAAAAAACAATAAAAAAAATATAGCTCAACTTTTAGAAAATAGTTGGGAGCAGCTGCCAATCAATTTAGGTGTGACTATATCATCAGAAAATGTTTAAGTCTTCAAAAACCAAAATTGAGTATGTGGTCACGATTACGTGTGAGTGAGGATTAGCACCCTTACAACACCCGTAAAAATGAAACTTGATCACGAATATTTTGTTTTGCTTGATGTATGTAGTTAATGTGTTTAGATTAATACATAGTTTTAAATTTTCAAAGATAATTTTGTGTCCTATAACGACTAAGAGGACCAAACTTATATTTTAATATTTTAAGAATTCAAATATTAATCTATAATTTTTTTTAAAGTGAATTCTTTTATGGGCAATCTCGATCGTTTCCCAACATCTAGGAGATACCGAGAATTTGGCCTCACTCAAGAAGACAGCCTCAATTTTAGTGAATTGCACTTAAAAGTTAGAATTAACAACTCTTTAAAATACCTTGAAATTCTCCAATGTCTAAGAGAATTTAGAATTGTTTTTCAAAGTCTAAAAAAAATCTCATGATATGATGCATTTAAGTAAATGAAAGATAAAATCTCTTACTAAATAAACTAAGAATCCTCCAACATCTAGAAGAATATCAATAGTCTATTTAACTCATGATAATACTCACTTTAAATGATACGATGAAAATGTTAAAACATGTTTCATATTTCTTTAATATAAATATGAAATTTTAACCAAACTAAATATATTCACTAATTGTTCTAAAGTTCTAAGACCTTATATTCTCTAACTTATCGTCGAGTAGTAAATTCTCAAAATAGCTCTCTAAGCCCTAAATAGTAATGATAAAGCAATAAAATAATATGTTAAAAAAAATGAAATACAAGCTAGGACTAATTCGAAAGATTTCAGCTTGTTCAGCATCTAGGACAAGAAGATTCTCCTAAAAAAAAATCATTTTTAATATAAATAACGGATGATATTTAATGTGGAATAAGATAACATCAAGAAAATTCGACTTACCCAATATTTAGAACAAGGAGAATTTACCTCGAATTATTAATATTTCACATTGAAAAAACTTTAGTAATTTATTTGATTTTAGAACAAAAACAAAAAATCTAACATTAATAATATATACAAAAAATAAGAAAGATTAAATAAAATATGATATCTTTTCGTAAATATAATACACATATAAATATTACTATGACATAGTGAAACACACCTACATTAAATAAAAAATGACCCCAAAAAAAAACTGAACCTATACTAGCTAAATTAAAACATAATCAGTGGCTAAATTTAGAGTTTACCAAATTAACATGCTTGAACTAAGTATCTAAATGCTAAAACTAAAATAACATCTAGGACCAAAATGAACGAATAAAAAATAAAACAACCAAACTATGAAAATCAACACATACAAGGCTAAATTAAAATAATGAAACATACATGAGGAAAAAATTAAAACAAATGCAAAATAAACATCCAATATCGAAGGAAATAAGTAAGAATTCTAATGAAGTGAAAACATGACTAACATGACATGAATGAAAACTTAAACGGCCAAATCAAAGAATCAAAAATAGAAAATATACCAAAATGAATATTGTATAAAATATCAGTTTAAAATAAAAAATCAGGAGAAAATATTTATTAAAATATATAAGGGACTAAAATAAAAACAGGGTAAAATTTATGTGTTTGAACGTGAATATCAAAGATTAAACAATGACCAAATTGAAGCCTTTATGAAAGTTAGGAGGACTGCATGGACAATTATCCATTTCCAAAAATCATGTGAATCCTTCCCTTGGGTTGGGTTACCGCACAGGCACCTTAAGTGGAACTATAAAGCCCAAACTCAAAAATCAGATTTCATTTCTCCTTTAAAAAAATTGGATCAAAATGGAATTCGTAAAATGCTCTGAAATGTTCTTGGTGGTCATCAGAATCTGGATTTTTTCAATTTCATCCAGATTTTGATGATCCCTTCATCGCATCGGTCTCCATTGACTGGCATTGACCACTGCTGTCGATGATGGATTCGAAGGAGAAACCTCATAATATATTCCTTTGTATCCCTTCACTCTGAAATTACCATGAATTTTTTTTAAATGAGCTCAAATATTCGTAGATCAAGAAAAGAAAGAAGAGGAAAGTACCTCTTTGATTTTTTATTTCTTTGGATGAAGTGTTACAGATCCTAGAAAACTATTACAAATGCTTTTCTTCCCTCTCAATTTTATCTCTTTTTTTCTTTTTCTTTTTCTTTTTATGATTACTTTTCTTCTTTCTCCCTGTTTTTTTTCTCTCTTGAAAACTTTTGTATATAAAAACTAACTCCCTTTGTTATTTTTTTTTTTAGGTTATTAACAAGTGTGGTTGGGTGTTGTAGAGATGACCCATCTGCGATTAGATGGTGAGGTGATGACAGGTTAAGGATGGCCTCTGGCGTGTGGTATTGGATTTGTATTAAATACAACACCACAATTATTTTGTTTTGTCATAATTTCATGAGAAATCATTGACATCAACGGGGGTTTCTACAAGATCGATGCATGAGGAGCTGAAAGGGTTTGTGCGTGCATCATATGCATGGGAGATCGCAGTTATTCTCCCTTGAAGAATCATGTTTATATAGACCATTAGATCATATCTGATTCAACAAATGAGAACCAGCGATGGCGCCTTCATCACAATAGGTTTTAATAACAACAGTTTGTATTGAATATGGATCATTGGATATAAATAGATCCAATGGGTGGCATCATGCGCTGGTTGAAGGGTTATGATGAAACCCTAATCTTATCAATTATGGACCATTATATTTGCTTTAGATCCGACGACTGGCCATAGGAAATACCAAAGGGTTGTGATGAAACACTAGTCCTCAATCGGGCTTCTCCGTGGGCCAGTTAGTATCTTATTTTTATTTCAAGGATTTTGATATATATTTAATATTTAATTAGAATTAAAAAAATTAATTAATTTCGAAAACATGTATTTAATATTAGGACTTCAATTAATATTATAATATTACTAATTTAAAACAAAAATTAAAAAAAATATGAGTCGAATTTCAGATAAAATTAAATGTCTACAATTGTTATTCTTTGCCCATACCATGGAACGAGAATAGAGAAAATATGAAAAAGACACGAATTTTATCCAGCTTTTGCATTCGCTTTGAAAATTGGGAGTTGAATCATTCGTTTAAGGATGTGAAATTTGAAAAACGAAATTACTCCTTTATGTTAAGTACATCTAGCCGTGATTCTTCAAAACATGGATTTCGGTTCCTCCAAGGTTGAGGGTTTTCTTACTAATATCTTGATGACCTGATAACTCAATAAAGGAGGTATAATTTATATCCCTTTATGAAGATTATTTTTTGAACTTAGGTCCATTTAGTTGTAGATTTACATTTTCTTGCATATGTTCAAAGTTTCTGCTTCTAATCTTCAATTTATGTTTTATTTTGGTGCGAAGAAATGTTGTTGTTCTGTCTTATCCTGTTCTGGATGATTATCAGATGAAATAGAGAGCTTGGAAGGGAAGAGAGTTTCCAAGCCAAGCAATTAGGGTATAACAGATCTACGAAGCCATTAGTCAAGACTCATCGTTCCAACTGCCTTTTGTGTGACGAAGGAATCTTCCTAATTTGTTGGAGATATAAACCGAAGATAAGGAAGAATAACTAAACTAAGAGATACAAGAATTTTTGAAATTTAAATTATCTCCTTAATAGAGAGAGGCGCAGATCATTAGGGTATAAAGCAAGAAACCCTAATTTTATTCTTTTTCCCATCGTGAGGGGCAACCGCCACAAAATGATTGAGGTCGAGCGTTCAATACACTAAGCCATCGACAGAGGCTTAGTATGGCGTACTGCTCAGTCTCTGTGAGAAGATGGCGGAGGAGAATCACATTGACTTTTCTCCTTAGTTTATATCTCTCTTTTCTTTTGATTTTATTCAATGATTTGGTCTGTAATTTTGAATTATTTAAATCCAACCATGAAGTAATTAAATTGGCTATGGTTTTGGGTTTATGATGTTGTCAATGGATGATATTTTCTATATTTTAATTTATTTAGATGTTTATTCAATATTTGTAATACATCTTGAGATAAGTATTTTAGACATAAATGCTTTACTATTATTTATTTAATGAAGGATAATTCTCCATAGGCATAAGGAAGGATTTCAAGAAGATTTTCTGTTATGTTTTGTGCATCCTTTTTATACTTTGTGTGTTTCCTAAGGTGCCTAATGTGTGTATGAGGGAGGAAAATTTGTGCATCAATTGCTGGCAGCAAATTGGTTAGTGTTTGGAGGTAAGAATCGTCATTGATTCATCAAGGTGTGTGTTTGTCCGTTCTTGGATGATGGACGTTATCAATATTTAATGAGGGCTTAGATAAGAGTGAACACTTATTCTAAGGCCCCATAGTAAGTGAACTATCTTTTGCTAATCTATGATACGTGATTGAGGTATGTGGATTGATATATGGAATGTTGAACTTGAGAAACATGTTGATTGCATTTTGTTACATTTGATGTATAATTCTTTTGGAAAACTACTTTGAAAATTATGTTAATATATGTAAGGTGAGGGGTGAGTAGAACAACTATACTATCCGTGATGAGTGAGCAACTTGTTATCCATTAAAGGTTGATCATGAAAACCAATGTGTAATGTGTTTGAATTATGTTTTGAAAAATGTATATGTTATGCATCAAATGACAACTACTCTTAATGAACGTGGATTTATTAGCAAATTGTTTTTATTAAGACATTTAGATATGAAAGGCATGCCTAGGAAAGAGTAGTCTACGTTTTGATTATGTGTGTTAAATGGGAATACAAGTGGTTAGGTTGGTGTGTTAAGCTTTTCTCTGAGAAGAACAAGTGGAAAGATTGGTGCATTGAGTTTTGGTTCAAAAATTATGGTTTTGGGATTTAAATGTGAGTCCCAATAAAATGGGAGTTCTATGGAGTTCATTTTTCTAATGAGCAAGTTGTATATTGAAAAAAGTGCCAATGTTCGTTAATGTAAATGTGTATGTGTATTTGTGGGCAATGTAAGAAAAAAGGTAATGGTGCACGAGTGCATGTTGTTGTAGCCTTTTATGTGATGATGTAAAGCATGATAATATTCTGATTTTGTGTGCATTAATCATGCATTATGTTAACATTGTGTCATGACATTGATGTATGAACATTAAGGTAAAAACAAGTGAGGATTCTTACATATAGGATATCTTCCTTAGTGTACTTAAGTGTATGTAGACAGTTTGAGGCTAAGTTGGGGAAGTATTTGGGGAACTATTGAGCTTAATAAGATGCCTATAACGACACTTTTGGCAACTTGAATTTTGTAATTGAGAATGGATTAGATATCAAATATGTTGATGTTCATAAGTTGTTAAATGTTCATTAGTGTCTAAGATGACCAAATGTTCATATTTGAGAAATTATAGTCCGTTGAATATGCATCCAGGTGGAAACAAGATGTACCAAGACTTAAAGAGTCGGTATTTGTGGCCTGGTATGAAAAGAGCTATCACAAATTTCGTTGCAAGGTGTCTTACGTGCCAACAAGTAAAAGCTGAACATCAAATGCATTCCAGATTGTTACAACCGATCTCAATTATTGGATGGAAAGGGAATGAGTCACTATGGAATTTTTTACAAGGCTTCCTTTGACACCCAGCAAGAAGGATTCAATTTGTGTGATTGGTGATAGATTAACCATGTCAGCTTACTCCATTTTAGTATGAATAGATTATTCGATGGATAAATATGTTGAGTTGTACATAAAAGAGATATATTAAATACATAGAGTGCCTGGGTTGATTGTATTAGGTAGAGATCCAAGGTTTACTTCGAGATTCTGGAATTCCTTGCACGAAGCCTTTGGTACTCAATTAAATTTCAGTACGGCCTTTCACTCGCAGATGGATGGTCAGTCGGAGCGGACCATTTAGATATTGGAAGATACGTTAAGGGCATGTGTGATCGAATTCAATGGATCATTAGAAAATTATTTGTCTTTAACAATTTTTTTTATAACAACAGCTATCATTCGAGCATCAAGATGGCTCCGCATAAAGCCCTTTATGGGATAAAGTGTCGAATGTTGTTAAATTGGTTCGAATTAAAAGATCGAGATCTAATTGGCCCTGTTATGATGAAAGAAATGAAAGATAAATTGGGGATCATTCAAGATAATCTCAAGATAGCTTCTGTACGAAAAAGGCCATGTGCCGACCTAAAGTGAAAAGATGCTGAATATCAAGTGAGTGATAAAGTATTTCTCAAGGTATTACCTTTGAAGATAGTATTGTGGTTTGGACGCAAAGGAAAGCTGAGTCTGAAATTTATTGGACCTTATGAGATTTTAAAAAGAGTCAGACCAGTGTCTTATCAGATAACATTGCATTTCAAAAAATGGACAAGATCCACAATGTTTTTCATGTGTCGATGCTCAAGAAGCATTGATCAGATCCGTCGCATATTATCACCCCAAAGGAAATAGAGATTCAATCAAATTTAACCTACGAAGAGGAACCGATTGAGATTTTGGCTTGATAATCAAATAACTACAGAACAAGACGATTCATTTAGTCAAAGTTCCTTGGAGGAATCATAAAGTTGAGGAAGCTACCTGGGAAAGGGAAGATGACATGAAAAGGTAATATATGTATCTCTTCACATCAGGTATGCACTAAAATTTGAGGACAACTTTTTTTAAGGGTGGGAGAGTTGAAATACCCCAAATTTCGGTTAGTGACAAAAATGTAAGTTTTGAAAGTTCAGTGACCAAAGTATAAAAGTGGGAAAAGTTTAGGGACCCAAATGGTAATTTTCTGAAAAATAATTTTTATTCCATAAATAGATAGTTACTCTTGATAGTGGGGTTTTATTTAAATTAGATTCTTGATCCGAAATTTATGTTAAAAATCAGAAAGGGTTAAAGTCTGGTAAGAAATCAGTAAATTGAATCGAATAGAAATTTCAGAAAAATTGAAGGATGATAAATTAGGCTTAAAAGTACTAATTCCATATATTAAATTGATGGAAAATAATATCTATCATTGAATTTGAAGATTTATTTCCATATATTAAATTTGGACCACTAGATTAAAGTGGCAAGATTGTATTTTTTGGAAAGTTGCTTGGTAAAATTGGAAAAAGGGTAAAATAATTTGTTCATCTTTTACTTTGGAAGATGATAAGGTTTATGTGGCTTGGTATTAAGGTAATTATCAAGTTTCATTAATGGAAAAATGGACATTTGTTATTAAATGAATATTTTATTCATCAAAGCTTAAATTAAAGGTAAATTAACATGAAATTAAAGGAAAATTTCATGAACATTTCTATTTTCTAGCCACCATTTTCGTGAACTCCATACTATGGTAAGAGAAATTTATTTTTGATTTTGAGCAATTTCTTTTGGATTTTGGGTTATGTCGTGAAATAGAAAATTGTTCTACGCGAAAAACGCTATCATTTGGTACCAATATTGCATGATAATATTGCTTGTATTCAAATATCCCAAATTTTAGGGTTGTCTTCATATTAGGGTTTATGAAATTGATGAAGGATTTTGATTTTTTGAGGTTGTAGAATCATATAAGCCTATGTTGATTTCGGCCAAATCCTAGATTTTGGGGAAAATGTATTTTGATGAAATTAAGTTAGGGATTTGATTCTAGAGATTCTGAAGTGTTGAATAGAGGTTGGTTTCATGTTTGAATCAAGTGACAATCATGAGAAGTGTAACCCTAAAGCATTCAACCATGAGGTAAAAGGGTAGGAAAAATTTTATAAATTTCCCATGGCTTAGAAATGATACTTGGATGGTTTTACAAGCATTAGAAAAATTTTAAGGCCAAAGTGTAAATTTTCAAAAGTTGAGGGACCTATTCGACAATTTTGCAAAGTTATGGGTTGATTGTGTAATTACTCAACAATTGATGTACAATACTGGAAATTATTGTTTGAGGGTTGAAATTGAATTTAGAATGTGAAATTATGCCATTTAGGAAAGTTGGCAAAGTTTAAGTACAAAATGGTGAATATTGATAAAGTTAGTTGCTAATTATGGTATTGTTGAGATATTGGATTGTAAGTTTAATGTTGGAAATGTATTGGGCTTATTTGGGCTTGAATTGAAGATTTTATGATAATGACCCATTACGAATAAAACGAAAAGTTAGGATGAATTTTAAAGGAATTCAAAAATAATTATACTATTGAATATTATTATTTTGTATAAATGTTAGTAAGGATACTAACATTGTATTTAATATAGGTATATGTGATTATGGATGCTTGTGAAGATCGTAATCAAATTCGTGAGATAAGCAAACAAAAAGCCAAGGACAAAGTTCCGGAATAGTTGGAATTCAGTAAGGCATAATATTGAGGCACTATGAATGTAATTGGCATACTTGGTGTGAGATGGATATCTATCGATTATAGAAAATGCATTATTGCATTTTTGTTAGAGTACTTTGTGTACTTGAAGTAGTACTTTGTGTACTATGACAAGAGTACTTTGTGTACTTGGAGTAGTACTTTGTGTACCATGACACTTTGTGTGCAAGGATGGTAGTCGTATGGGATTACAATTGCGAAAATGGTTAGTTTCATTTTATTGTGTAACTGGCATTGTCATTTGTCATACATTGAGTTGTGAATGAATAATTTGGAATATACTGATTTATAAGTATGCTAGGCATACGAAATATTGTTTAGCATGTTATGTGACGGGAACTTGGCTTATCAAGTCTGTTTTTGTGCGTTTATACGGTAATTATATTTTGATATTATAATGGTTTACTCATGTTTTTAAAATGCCTTATTTGTTTTATTAGGCTTCACTAAGTGTATACTTAGCGTGAGATGATTTTCAGGCATAGGTAATAAATAGCTTACGATCAGAGTAGGGGTGCAACTATCATCATCTGTTAAGGGTTGCCTCATCAGTAACAGTATGACATCTCTAGATGTTTATTTTGATATTACTAGGTGGCATGTACTTAGATATATGGTGATACTCTAATAAGATACTTGGTATTTAGTTGTAATATTATATTATGTTCGAACTTAAACAACTGTTTGATGGATTTTAACATTATTATATATGTGCGTGTGTGTATTTGACGAATGTTTTATAAACTATATTATTAAATTATTTTATTTAAATAA
Organism: Hibiscus syriacus; assembly: GCF_006381635.1. Taxonomy (NCBI): domain Eukaryota; kingdom Viridiplantae; phylum Streptophyta; class Magnoliopsida; order Malvales; family Malvaceae; genus Hibiscus; species Hibiscus syriacus. The sequence goes on from NW_024063533.1 coordinate 13,220,406, forward strand.
AGAAAATTTTACTGTTTTCAAGAACGAAAATGTTTTGAAACTCATGTTACATCTGTGACTCGTGTATGGGGACGTATTCGGGAAATGGGTGTTACAATTCATCTTCCAAATGTACCTAAAAAAACACATGAACATAATTTAAGACAAATTTAATAATGACATAAAAACTTATACCACTTATACAACATATAAATGTGTAGGAATGCATTACACATATAATGAAATTCAACATACTAACCATGCACCTAACTAATAATAAATATGAAAAACATATATAAATATATAAATGCAACACATGCAACTATAATAACCAAGTAATTAAACATGCAACAAACATGTAATTACATATGTAATGACAAAGACTAAAGATGTAATCATGCATGCAATGAATGTGTAATGAAAACACGCTAATTATATAACTATCTTGCATTGATTAAGGTTCCTCCTGTAGCACGTTATGTGCTGCCCCACGCGGACATGGTTCAAGGTTCGCATCCGGAGTTGAAGTCATCATACTTGTGACTGAATTCTTAGATCTCTTGGCATGTGAGTGAATGTTTGGTTCCTGTCGTAACCGTTTTTCGGTTGTGTCACAGAATTGGGCTTCGACTTGAAAAATGTGAATTGGAGTCGCCACTGACCATTTTAAAACAAATTTAGGTGGGTCGGACACCATCTTACTTGATCTGCGTTTTTACCAGAAATGTGTCGGGTTCGGGAGTCGGTTACGGTCAAGGAAGGATTAGCACCCTTAAACCGCCCTTTCGGTACCAATTAATTTGTCGGTTGTCTTAGTTGCGAAAATTTGAAATTTAAATTAAAATTTAACAGACCCGATTCAAATTACGTACAATTGATTGATTTGAATACCCTTAAAAGATAAAAACGTTAGATTCGTAGCGGAGTATAAAATCGAATTAGGATAGAAAATGTGCAAACGTGAGAATAATAAATAAAATAAGAAAAAATAGAAAATAACAAAACACGTAAAAAAATAATAAAAATAAAAAAAATGAATAAAATGTTAAAAAACAAATATACAGATAAAGGGAAAAAATTAATGAAGTAAAAAAAAAAGGTAAAAGGAATTAAAAAGGAATAAAAATAATGTGTACATATAAAGTAGTACAAATAAAAAATAAAAAATATATAATACTAAGTAAAACAAATAAAAAATAAAGATATACATGATATTAAGGAAAATAATTATAGAAAAAAATAAAATAAAGTAAAAATATAATATATATTTAAATAAATAAAAACAAAAATAGGATATTAAAAAAATATATATAAAAACGTATAAAATATAATATTAAGAAAAAATATATACATAGTAAATGGAGAAAAATTAATACATCTATACATATATATATATATATAATGATATAAGATATATATAATAAAAATAATATAATATAAATAAAAAAAGAGGAATATAGTAAATAAAAAAATATAATTAAAAAAATATATATAGGGGACAAAATTAATATAAAAGTAAAATTAAAGAGTACATTTCAAGGTAAATTAAAGATTAAGATTGACTTAGGGGGAATATTAAATACTTTTAAAAAAATGAACATGCCTCGGGAGTAGATCTAGGTTCGAAACTCCACCCCTTTTTGGTCATCGGCGCAACCCACGCTTTGGGTTATTCAAACCAAATCTCAAGAAAAATATCATGTACATGCGAGAAATGAACGAATCAACGTAAAAAAAGATGCTACCTTTTATTTCCTTTTTGAATCATTTATAATAGCTTTGCCTTTGTATTTTTTCGTCCTTTCCTCTGTATATTGTATGTAAATCCGTGTCTTACAAATGGGGAGGATTATATGTATTTATAGTGAAAAAAAACTAACTATTTTTATAATCCTATTAACAATAGAATCCTAATGCAACTAGACTCCTTGCTCGGTTGTTGCACGTTTGTTGGTGTGGTTGTTGCTTTAAAAGATATGGTGGTGGAAGAGTCCTCTTAGGAGATGAACTCTTGCTAGTTCTATCTTTTAAGAAAATGGGTGTCTACAGCTGCCACTCTTTGTCCTTTTTCGTGGAACGAAAAATAGGACAAAGAGAAAAGGACACAAATTTTCGTTCAGTGGAGTTGAAGAATAACTCCTTGTCAAATTGAGTTGCGGATGGATCCTCCGTCGCGAAGTCGAGTCCATCTTGAAATGATTTGAATCAGAATGTGGCTTCTCGTTGTAGTCCACTTTGGTCTTCTTCTTGGTTTAAAGACCTTGGCTAAAACTTCGAGTGGAAAGTAATCCCTTGACTCCACAATGTGGTTGATATGCTCTCGAGCTGAATGAAACCAAACTCGAAAAGTCTTCGTTGACATATAGCTTTTCTCGACTTAAGCTATGCTGACGGAAAAAAGGCTTCTTGCTACTAAGGAACGGCTAACCCATATCTTATTCTCGACTTGAAAACCTCGATTGCAGCCTGAAAATAGTGTGATTGAGGTGTCATCGAGCTGAATGGAATTGAACTCGACAATTTTCATTGACAGATAGCCCTTCTTGCCTTGAGCTATGCTGTAAATTTGATTTACCTCTGAGTTGAATGTAATCGAACTCGAAGGTCTTTGGTGATAGATAACCCTTCTTTGTGTTGGATATCCTTTGTCATGAAGTTGAAATCCAATCTAGAGATGGATGCTGCTTGTGTGCACGATTCCCCTTCGTCGTGAATTTAAAACTGCGGGTTGCCCCTTTGTCATGAAGTTGAGCCTGGTAATTGGATATCCTTCATCGTGAAGTTGAAATCCAAGTGGGTAGTATTGTTCTGAGTCCAATATCCTCCGTTGTGAAGTTGAAATTGGCTCTGGAACTGGGAAATTGTTTGTTGATAGCCAGCTGCCCCTTCGATGTGAAGTTGAGCTTGTGTTGTCTCGAGTTCAATATCCTTCGCTGTGAAGTTGAAATTGACTCTGAATGAAACTGAAAAGTTGTTTGTTGACAATCAGTCACCCCTTCGTTGTGAAGTTGAGCTTGTGTTGTCTTGAGTCCAATATCCCTCGCTATGAAGTTGAAATTGGCTCTGAAACTGGGAAAATATTTGTTGACAGCCAGCCGCCCCTTCATTGTGAAGTTGAGCTTGTGTTGTCTTGAGTCCAATATCCCTCGATGTGAAGTTAAAATTGGCTTTGAAACTAGGAAGCCCCTTCGTCATAAAGTTGAGCCTCAAATGGCATGATATCCTCCGTCGTGGAGTTGAAATCGTGGATGTGCGGGTATGATATCCTCCGTCATGGAGTTAAAATCACGGATGGCTCCTTCGTCGTGAAGTTGAGCCTTGAATTGAATATCCTTCGTTGTGAAGTTGAAATCCAAGTATTGTATGTTGCGGGTGGACATGATTCCCTTTGCCGTGAAGTTGAAACCGTGGATGACCCCTTTATTGTGAAGTTTAGCTTCGAGTTTGATATCCTCCGTCGTGAAGTTGAAATCTACTCTCGAGCAAATTGTGTCGCTTTGAGTTCAATATCCTTCACCGCGAAGTTGAAATTGACTCTAGCTAAAACTTGAAAAAGTTATGCATATATGTGATGCTATGGATGCAATGCTCTTAGGTGTGCCTAAAATTCATATGCAACATATGTTATCTTGCGGCTCTGGAGAGAAATCTCGATCTTTGGTTGCTTGTCTGGAATCTTGATTCTTTAATCTTCAAGTTCTGATCTCTAATCTTGAATTCTTCAAATGTTCAAATCTGATGTGCACATTCTATTTTTGATTTGAGAAATGCTTCTCGACCATCTCAAGTATGTGTCTGAGCTGAGTGTAACGATTCAGATGATGCTTCAAGAGAAATTGTCTCGAAACAGATAGAATTAGTTTCAAGGGAAACGATCTCAAAGATATCTGTTGTTTCATGAAAACGGTCTCAAAGGAAACAAAATTTTGTTTTAAGGGAAATAAATTTGAAGATTTTGTGTTTTAAGAGAAACTGTCTCAAGGGAGACAAAATTTGTTTTAGGGGAAATAAATTCAAACATTTTGTTTCAAGGGAAACTATCTCAAGAGAGACGAAATTTGTTTCAAGAGAAACTGTCTCAAGAGAGACAAAACTTAGTTCCAAAAGAAACTGTCTCAAGGGAGATGAAATTTCTTTCAAATAAAACATATTCAAATAATTTGTTTCAAGGGAAACTTGGAAACTGTCTCAAGAGAGACAATGGTGAGCACGATTCCCTTCGTCGTGAAGTTGAAACCGTGGATGTCCCCTTCGTTGTGAAGTTGAGCCTTGGAATTGGATATCCTTCGTCGTGAAGTTGAAATCCAAGTAAGTTGTATTGTTCCGAGTCCAATATCCTCCGCCGTGAAGTTAAAATTGGCTCTGGAACTGGGAAATTATTTGTTGACAACCAGCCGTCCCTTCGTTGTGGAGTTGAACTTGTGTTATCTCGAGTGGCACGATATCCTCCGTCGTGGAGTTGAAATCGCAGGCGGCCCTTTCGTCGTGAAGTTGAGCCTTGACTTGGATATCCTTCGTTGTGAAGTTGAAATACAAGTATTATACGTTGCGGGTGGACATGATTCCCTTCGCCGTGAAGTTGAAACCGTGGATGACCCCTTTATTGTGAAGTTTTGGCTTCGAGCTAAATATCTTTCGTCGTGAAGTTGAAATCTACTCTCGAGCGAATTGTGTCGCTTTGAGTTCAATATCCTTCGCCATGAAGTTGAAATTGACTGAAACCGAAAAGTTGTTTTGTTGTCAGACAGTCGCCCTTTCGTTGTGAGGTAGAGCAACCACCATGTGCTTTTGAATCGAGCAACCTTCATCTTGAAGTTGAAACTTGACTCTAAAAGCTGCAAAAGCTTATGTATACAAAAAATGATAAATACGATGCTCTTAAGTATGTCTAAGATGCATGTAACATGAATTAGTTATGTTTTATCCCCTGGATGGAGTCTCGTGCTTTGTGTACTTGTTCCTGCATATGCAGGAAATGCCTTCAAAATGTCTGATAATTTGCATCAGGATGTTGAATTCCCAAAGATGCCCCAATATTCAATGTTGAATCTCAAAAAATGCCCCAACATTTGATGTTAAATTTAAAAAATGCCCCAACATTTGATGTTGAATCTTTAAAGATGCCCTCATTGTTCCTGATTTCTTGCTTCAGCATGAGTTTTGTGTTTGAGAGCCACATGTCATTTACCAAGATCCACTATATAGAGATTGTATTGTTTTGAAAAAAATGTTTTTCTTTCTTTTTTATTTTCAAAATTCTGAAAATATGAAAAAAGAGTTTCAAAAAATGTTTAACCAAAAGTTTTGAAAATATTACCCCTTTCACGGTTTTGCAATTGAGACAAATCATAAAACTAGAGTTCATTGGATATCAAAGAATTAATTACATTGTTAATCCTTCAATAAATTATAGCTGTTTGACACGTTCCAAGATCAAATCTATTTTTGGGAAATGATTAAGTAAGGAAAGGATAAAAAAAGGTCTTAGGTTATTGTGTTTGGTCAAAGGTTTGACATTTTTGTTTATTTGATGCTCAAAGGTTTGATAGGGTAGCTTGTATGCTCGTCTACTGGAAGTGTTCTCCGACTCCAAGCTTTCATGGTCACGCTCAGATTGTGCGATGCCTTAACAAGGAATTTGTGCGATCGCCTCAACTACCTAATTTTTGTATTCGAGTCGCCTTTTTAGGTTTTCAACTCGAATCCTCCTTTGGTTTCAAGACGTCATTCAGAATTTACGTCTTGAACCCCCTTTGTTATTTTTCTTTATCATGCATTAATTACACTGTTTTTTGCAAATAAAGATTAATCCCGATGGGTGGGATGAAATCTGAAGATAGTCTCTTCTGTTCAGAACTTCATTTATGATTAGAAGGGACTTTTAAGGCACATAACCTAGGTTATGAAAGAAATGGATAAAAGGCCCAAACAAGTGTTTAAGGGTGATTGAACCAATGATCAATTCATTCTGATGTCTTCAATCATATCTTGCTCAATTTGAATCTGCTCGTATGTGTCTCTCTCTTGATGCTCTATGATCTTCGAGTGGAGTGATTCAATGATTCGGAAATGATTGTGCTTGATCAATCTCATTTGATGCTCTATGATCTTCGAGTGAAGTGGTTCAGTGATTCGAAAATGATTGTGCTTGATCAATCTCATAGTTTGAATCGTGATGCGTCGTTTGAATCGAGATTTTCTCTTCAAATTTCCTTTGTTTTTTCTCTTTTTATTTTCTCTTTGCTTTTTTCTCTTTTTGTTCTGATTGAATCTTCGCACTTGGCATTTGGTTCACCTTTCGGTATCTCATCCGAATCAATGTCTTCACTCATACGAGCAGATTTTCTCTACCTTGCCCCCCAGTGTGGAGGGTGATCCTTGGTTAGGGTTGAATCAGAAGAAAAATACTATTTGCTCAAAAGGGGACATAAGGGATATATATTTTCTCCTGTTGTGAAGGGGTAAAGAAAAGAAAGTCGTTCATCATTTCATACATAGAAGCTTTCACAGAAGAGGTATCCCTAGGGGGATAGATTTTAAGGATTAATTTTATTCACATGAAAACAGTGTAATTAATACATGGTAGAATTATTTCGAGTGAATTTTTCTTTCTGCTTCTTGCCCCCAACATGACTCAAAGTTCAGGCTCCTTGCGAGATGCCCCAAGTTGTGTCTTAGAAGAAGGCTCATGTTCAAATGAACAACTCAATGCCTTGGGTTTTAATAGCATAAAAATGTCAATTTTAAGTCTAAAAAGACAATGGTGTGACTTTATTTGACTCAAAGAAAGGAATGGGTGTATCAAAAGATAAAGGCAATGTTCAAAAGTTTCAAAGGGAGGTAATGTCAAAATTTGGTCTTTTTGGTAATGACCATGAGTTATTTTGGGTAAAGAATCAAGGTATTTTATTTTGGGGTTTGAGACAGGATAATAAAGGTCTAATCTTGCCATATATCAAAAATCTATAATTCTTGAAGAATTAAAAGAATCCTTAATTCATTTAATATTCAAAGAACTAAAGATTAAAATTTGTTCAATTGCTCCACCTTAGAAAGTAGCATAAATTCAATCATTTAAAAGATTAAGCAAAAGATCAAAGACGTGTTCAAACAAAACAATCCTCTAGGCGCAAATGGTATATGCAATTCCCCCTTCTTCGACTGTTCGTGCCCCTTAACCCATCAGGTTTTGGATCTCGTGCTTCAGCGCCTTATAGTTCTCAAAGAAATGCTTGGAGCATCCTATGTGGCAACTGAAAACAGCTTCAACATCGTAGCCCTTAGGATATGTGGACTATTTTCTCAGATTATCTTGGCAGGCTTAGTCGTACAACTAGCTGATCGAGCTCATTCGTTATGATTTCAGTTTTTTCTTTTGATGTTACAATCTTGCTTCCATGTGGTGTCATGTGGTTAAAACCACTTCATTGAATTCTCCATGAAGAAATTTCATGTTTATGAAAATACTTAAAAATGAAATGTAGATGCAAAATGTAAAATGCAAAAATGCATGAAATGTTCGAGGCATTGATCCAAAAAAATGTATGTTATTGTAAATAACCTTTATTGGGACAAAAGTGTTTTATCTTTTAAAAGACAATAAACATATTTAAAGGTACATCCGGACTAAATCCTCTAGTCCTGGAATAGGTTGACTAGTCATTTGCCTTCGTCTTTCACCGGTTGAATAACCTGTTGAACCACTCCGGCCTCTCTGGATGAACCGTGAAAATGTTGAGTTGTTTTTTTGTACTGGTTCCAAAAAAGTGTCGAATGACTGCATCTCTGGCATTCATCCTTTGCTAAATCGGAAATTCCATTGAAATCCTCCATCAAAGGGATTATCCGAAGTTCATTTGCTTGTTTCTTGAATTTGTCGACAGTGACTTGCCATCTTGTTCTTATTGTCTTTGAATGGACTCTCGAGGTCAGTAACCTTTTTCTCGTCTTGCCCCTGCCACCTTTGTCAACCCATTTTTGAAAAGTTAACTTTTGATGTACTTGATTGTGGGCACCATGTCTTATTGATCGAATGTGACACATAGTTGTCTTTGCAAATTGTCCTCATTTTCTTTCTAAGTTTTTCATCTCTTGTATTACAACCCCTTTGTCCATTAATGCAAATCATTTATGGTTAACGAACACATTTTTTTGTGTGGATCAACACCTCTTTTGAATGATGCAGATGATGGAAATAAAATAAAAGAGAGAAAAATTGAAAAGAGTTAGTAAGGTAAAGATAATAATAATGAAAATAAAAGGTCCTACCCCACATGCTTTAATTCCTACCCGGACATGATTTCTATCCCGCATGCTAATTCCACACAAATCCTAACTGCATATTTGTCTAGTTTGCATGCTTTGAACAGAAAGTAAAGCATTAAACAAAGTAGCCTAGGGTTTGGAATGAGGTTTTGGGGTGGGCTCTAATTCTCCATAGCCTCCCGGTTTAGGTTCTAAAAAACGGGACCCGAGTTCTCCTTGCCGGTGCTCCCTTGGGCTTACCAGACCCTTAGTCCTAAGCCCATTACAAGCTTATGTGGACTAAGTTAAACTCGAGAGGAAACATTCCCTTATGCCCGCACGGTGAATAAATTCACACGAAGACATAAGGTATATGAATCCCGAAGGCTACTTGCTAGGCCCGTAAGGTGAATAAATTCACCCGAAGGTGTCGCTTTCACCCCCACTTAAAAGGGTTCAGAGCTCGGGTATAGAGCTAGAGATGGAAACTTTTTCAAAAATCTGAAATCATTGAAAAAACGTCAGTACAACTACTTACTTGAAAAAAATAATCAAAGAAAAATAATTGGAATCGAATAAATTAATTAAAATTTAAACTTGTAATTTTCGCTAAAAAAAACAAACAAAAATTAATTTAGGCCTAACTCACTTACCTGTCCCCAGTGGAGTCGCCAAGCTGTCGTAACCGTTTTTCGGTTGGGCCCCGGAATTGGGATTCGACTTGAAAAATAAGGATTGGAGTCGCCACCGACCATTATAAAACAAATTTAGGTGGGTCGGACACCATCTTACCTAATCTGCGTTTTTACCAGAAATGTGTCGAGTTCGGGAGTCGGTTACGGTCAATGAAGGATTAACACCCTTAAACCGCCCTTTTGGTACCAATTAATTTGCCGGTTGTCTTAGTTGCGGAAATTTGAAATTTAAATTAAAATTTAACAGACCCGATTCAAATTACTTATAATTGATTGATTTGAATACCCTTAAAAGATAAAAACGTTAGATTCGTAGCGGAGTATAAAATCGAATTAGGATAGAAAGTTTGCAAACGTGAGAATAATAAATAAAATAAGAAAAAATAGAAAAAAACAAAACAAGTTAAAAATAATAAAAATAATAAAAATAAAACAAAATGAATAAAATGTTAAAAAACAAAGACACAGATAAAGGGAAAAATTAATGGAGTAAAAAAATAAAAAAAGGTAAAAGAAATTAAAAATGAATAAAAATAATGTGTACATATAAAGTAGTATTTACTAAAACAAATAATAAATAATAAATATATAATACTAAGTAAAACAAATAAAAAATGAAGATATACATGATATTAAGGAAAAAATAATAGAAAAAATAAAATAAAGTAAAAATATAATATATATAAATAAATAAAACAAAAATAAAATATTAAGAAAATATATATAAAAACGTATAAAATATAATATTAAGAAAAAATATATACATAGTAAATGGAGAAAAATTAATACATCTATACATACATATATATATATATATAATGATATAAGATATATATAATAAAAATAATATAATATAAATAAAAAAAAGAGGAATATAGTAAATAAAAAAAATATAATTAAAAATATATATATAAGGGGGACGAAATTAATATAAAAGTAAAATTAAAGGGTAAATTTCAAGGTAAATTAAAGATTAAGATTGACTTAGGGGGAATGTTAAATACTTTCAAAAAAAATGAACATGCATCGGGAGTAGATCTAGGTTCGAAACTTCGAAACCCCGCCCATTTTTGGTCATCGGCGCAACCCACGCTTTGGGTTATTCAAACCAAATCTCAAGAAAAATAACATGTACATGCGAGAAATGAACGAATCAATGTAAAAAAAGATACTACATTTTATTTCTTTTTCGAATCGTTTACAATAGCTTTGCATTTGTATTTTTTCGTGCTTTCCTCTGTATCTTGTATGTAAATCCGTGTCTTACAAAATGGGGAGGATTACATGTATTTATAGTGAAAAAAACTAATTATTTTTATAATCCTATTAACAATAGAATCCTAATGCAACTAGACTCCTTGCTCGGTTGTTGCACGTTTGTTGGTGTGATTGTTGCTTTAAAAGATATAGTGGTGGAAGAGTCCTCTTAGGAGATGAACTCTTGCTAGTTTTATCTTTTAAGAAAATGGGTGTCTACAGTTCTTTTGGAAGCTTCACTGATGTGAGCAAGATTTCATGGATGTTGTCACAAGCCCGGACCACATCAATATGTTTTCTCAAAAAAATTGGGTTAATTCATATTTACTCAACCAAATTTAATAATGTAAATTCCTTCTTCCACAAGCCAAATCATGTTTAGATGTTGAGAAATCCTTACTCCAAGGACATAATCTACTTGATTAAGCTTAGGTTAATCCCTCAAAATTAGATTAAAAAAGTATCATAGCAGCAACACTCAAAATATTCACTAAATCATCGATTTCTTCGATGCTAATGCACAATTGAGCTTCGCCTTGCCTTTAACATTTTTGGAGGATGCTATCAATTCTTTTGGGGCTTCAACCATATAAAAATAAGCACAAAAAGACATATACCTTTTCTGGGAACTCATCAAAGTTAGGCATTGATTTGATCATACCTCAACAGTAACCGGAAGAAGTTTCACAAGGATCTATCACTCGTGCTCAAGCCAAACAATTTAGGTATTCAATCACATATAAGTGCATTCAATCATGGAAAGCATTTGAGTCCACAAATGACCAACCATTAACGTTGGACTCATGCAACAAGTCATGAAACGTGTTGCATGTGCAACTATAATATATGCATTTTATTTATTCATTTTATTTGCATATCATATGATTTAATGTTGCATATTGCATCTTTACATTTTATGTGGTCACATTTTTATATGTTATTGCATATTAGAAATTATGTCATTTTGAAGCATATTATATATTCATCTTAAGATAAGTTGCTAAATACTTTCATGTTTTTTGAAAGGTGAATAGGGCCTCGTTGAAAACCCTCATAACAAGATCAAGCTGAAGCTTAATCACGACAACCTAAGGGGAAAAGAGTACCCAAAACTGAAATTAAGAAAAGCCATATGGCAATAAAGTCATACAATATCCGATACAAAAAACTGACAAACGTCGACCCTAACTTCCTGAAACAGATCCATATAACATAAAGAAAAAAACATAAACCAGCTATACCCTTCAACTCAGGATTCTTGAACAAAATTGAATGGAAGCTCGACTCAATATGATCAACAACAGCCCGATCCAGAGAAATAGCTAGGAGAAAATAAAAAATAAAGTGCCACCAAATTCTAGTGCCTCATAGCTACAATTGAATTCAAAACTAAACCTGTGAAGACCCATCTGCACTGTCAACGAAGTATAATATTGTTCTTGGATCCATTACCTCTGTCGGATAAAAGGGATTACACGAGAACCAATAAACGTACTAGTAAGGTCCTCAAGATATTGTCACAAACAGCACTCCAGAGCCAGGATCGATCGACCACCTCTTGGTCTTGCAACTGTGACACGAACACTTACTGACAGAACCAGTGCTACAAGAGGACCATGATTTACTGGAGTCTTTCTCACGGTCATAAATTACTAGAAAAACAAGAAGGCAACCACATAACTACAAGAGAAGCCAAAAACCAATCCTAAGTGGATCCAACTACAATAACTGCAATATCAGCTATACGAGATGACTCATTCTGATATCCATCGCCCTACGTAGCACCAAAGTGAACACCATATTATGCTCATAAGATTATGGAACAGACTTGCAACGAAATAGACTACTGTAGCAGTTAAAGAGTGAAACAGAAACTAACAAGCATCGATAATCTTTTCGTTCTCAAGCAAGCTTCTTTTGCCAACTTATTGGCCTCAATATTTTTTATTCTTAAAATGTAGTATAAAATCAACCTATCAAGTAGTACAGTATTATGAATATCCTAAACCAGTTTTGACAGGACGACATTGGATTTGAAAGGGTCCAAGATCCAATCAATCGCCATCTTACTATCGCTTTCGATTACTAGGCAAAAATTATTTAAACATTCGAATTCGAGAAATAATTCCACTAGAAATTTAACATCCAATAATTCAGCCAAAAGGGGTGAACCAGAACCTGGTGCAGAAGATTCAAGCAAAAGAAGGCCAACTTCATTTCTCAAAATTTCACCAATTCCACAACGGCCATCAATCCCTTTGCAGGAACCATCCACATTTAATTTTAGAAAGCCAATAGGAGAGGAGACTACATTGACATTTCAACCTTTAATTTTTATTTTATTTATATTTATTAATAATTTTCAATCTTTGACTGTATTTTTAGTATTTTTTTAATTTTAGTATTTATTATTAATTTTAATTATATTAATTAGGAATTCTTTTACTTTTAAGTAAAATTCATTTGACATATTGTCAACAAAATTAATATTTGTATTAATGGTTAAAGTATTAGTTTTTTTTTTGTCAATTGACCTTGGTTTAAACCCACTAATGTATACTTTTTCAATATATTTTTAAGCTTAACAAAACATGGAACTCGTATTTCTTCTGAACTTGCTTTTCTTTTTTCGTTCTTGTAGGAACACTTCCATTTAATTAACGTAACCATATAGAAAAAAATGAAGAAAAAAGAGAGATAGTTCATATATATTTATCGGAAAAACATTGATTTTTTGTAACAAGAATACGAATATTTATTAATTATAAATTTCAAATATTTTCCTTGAATTTATTTAAAGTTACCATATATAAATAATTATTTTTATTGCAGAACAATTTATCTTTCATATAGATTTTTTTTTGAAATTCAAAACTTAAAATATTTATTATTAGTTTTAATTTTTACATTAATTAAGGATTATTTTATGTTTTAGTTCTAGAATGAACACTTCCATTTAATTACCGTAACCTATTATATAGAAAAAAGGGAAGATATATAAGAGATAGAGTGACGTCAAATTGGTTCATATTTATTAAAGCGATATTAAAAAAAAACTTTACTCTTAAATTATAACTTAACTGATTTAAATAATTATTTTCATTGCAGAAATATTTATCTTTATTCTTTTAATATTTTTTAACATTTTAAAAAATTTAAAAATTTATTAATAATTTTAATTTTTACATTAAAAAAGGATTATTTTATATTTATGATAAATACCCGTTGTTTGACAATAATTAAAAGTAATATTTGTGGTAGTGATGGTAAGGGTAATGAACCTTTTTGTTTATTAGACCTTTGTTCAAATCCTACTAAAATGTTTATTTTCTAAACAATTTTTCCATCACTAAAGATTAATAAGGCATAAAAAACTCGTACTACTAACTCATTTTATATTTTTAAAACCATTTGTTTTTAGTGATTGGAAGAACAATTTCATTTAATTCAATTTTACAAGGATATAATAAATCATTCGAGATAAATTATATTGGGTACAATTTATACATGCAAATGTAATGAATTTGAGACAAATCATTGATGGTGAATTTGCATGCGATGAACACATCTGACCACCTTCAACTGCAAATTGGATTCTTGAGTACTTATATTATTTTACTGTTATTGATTATTTAAATTTTTAACACTTATTGATAGTTTTATGTTTAAAGTAAATCATTTTGATTGATATCAGACAGATTTAATTTTATTAGTGATGGCTACAGTTTTTGTTATTTTGCAGTGGTTCAATTCCTACTGAAATACAACTTTTTGATTTTGTTTTAAAAATTCAATATTCATAACATATCATAATCTTATTATATCTGTGTGGTGTGATTTCTAAATTTATATTTAGATTAATTTTGCTTTTACGAATAAAATTCATATTTTGTAACCATTAATTTTTTTGTTAGTCACTGAGTGGAACAATTTCATGTAATTTAACTATTACATAATCAAAGTAAGAGGGATTAAATTGAAACAATTATGAACCTTGGTTTAAACAAATAAGGTAAAATGCACATGTCAAACTCAGAACTACAAAAGTGAACTTTGAAGGGAAAATGGTATATTGATCAAACATGAAATATATAATTTATCTATATAGAATTTTTTTAATATCTTTAATTCTATTGTTTATTAATTTATATTAATGTACATATTTATTAATTAGTTTTATTCATTAATTGTATCAAACTTATTATTCGTAGTGATGTTAAGAGAGTTATTATATTATTTGGTATTGGTTCAATCCTATTAATTATATCTTTCTAATATATATACATGTATGTGTGTGTATAATTTTATATGTTTAATATCATGAACCTTGTATTTTCAAAATATAGTACATATTCCTAATATTATGACGTGTTGATATATTTAAGATGAAAGGATTATGAACGGGGAGGGACAAATCGATTCGACAAAGGGTTGAATCTTAGTGGATCTTGGCATCAAGATCACTCTGTCACTTACAATATCTCGTCACATATTTAAATCATTTGCAAAGGATTCTACTCGCCGCTCGGTGGGAATTATGTTCCACGGAGGCACGCGTGACTTGTCCAACATGTGTGCTACACCCACGACACATTCCCTTAGGGTTAGGAGGCCCATATTGCGGGTCAGCAACAAGGCGACGAGCGTATACGTCGCTTCTATCCCTGATTCTAACTAAGAGGCATTCAGTCATAATCCAACACACGGTAGCTTCGTACCCCTCTCGTACTAGGTTGAATTACTATTGCTAGCAATCATTGGTAGAGTAAAACTAATTTGTCTCACGATGGTCTAAACCCAGCTCACGTTCCTTATTGGTGGGTGAACAATCTAACACTTGATGAATTCTGCTTCACAAAGATAGGAAAAGATGAGATTGAAGGATTAAAAAGTAATGTCGCTATAAACGCTTTGCTGCCACAAGCCATTTATCCCTGTGGTAACTTTTCTGACACCTCCAGCTTCAAATTTCAAAGGTCTAAATGATTTATATGCCACGCTTTCACGGTTCATATTCATACTGCAAATCAAAATCAAACGAGCTTTTACCCTTTTGTTCCACGAGAGATTTCTATTCTC
This sequence comes from Hibiscus syriacus, assembly GCF_006381635.1. Taxonomy (NCBI): domain Eukaryota; kingdom Viridiplantae; phylum Streptophyta; class Magnoliopsida; order Malvales; family Malvaceae; genus Hibiscus; species Hibiscus syriacus. The sequence goes on from NW_024063533.1 coordinate 13,235,660, forward strand.
GTTTAACTCATCTTAGGACACATGCGTTATATTTAACATATGTGTTTCCCCCACCAAACTCCCCACCTGACAATGTCTTTTACCTGGATCGACTGACCGAAGCTGGCCTTAGGTCCAAATAGAGGGGTCGTGCCCTACTTTTGATTCACGTCATAAGTCAAATAATGTTAAATGTAGTGGTATTTCAATTTTTCCCCGAGAGCTCCCACTTATCCTACACCTCTCAGGTAAATTCACAAAGTTGGACTACTGTCAAGCTTAAAAAGGTCTTCTTTTGTCGTTGATTCTACCAAGCTTGTTCCCTTGGTTGTAGTTTCGGTGGAGAGTAGACAAGGACAGTGGGAATCTCGTTAATCCATTCATGTGTGTACTAATTAGATGACAAGGCATTTGGATAACTTTAAGAGAGTAATAGTTACTCTTGTCATTTACCTGTACTTGGTTAAATTTCTTTACTTCGATATATAGGGCACTGGGTAGAAATTATATTGGGTGAGTATCCACATCGACCATTGTAATGCTTTGTTTTAATTAAACTACAAGATTTCCCTTACCTGTACTAGTTTTGAGTCGACGGTTTGTCGCCAGGGAAGGCCCCTGAAGGAGTCATTACCAATCTCCTCTAGACGGCACGTAGTGACCCGCTCTCACTACGGGAGTAGCTTGAGTAATGCACCAGAAGCCGACGGGTTCAGGATTGGGATCCATATGCCCAGCCCTCAGGGCCAATCTTTTTCTTGAGGTTACAGATCCATTTTTCCGACTTCCCTTTCCTACAATGTTCCATTGACCATAGGTTCTTCAACTTTGAGACTTGACACATTTATAAGTACGATCGAGCATGGTCGACACTTAGTCCTCCAAATTGTTAAGGGCCACTGGGTGCATCAGCACAATGCAATGTGAGGTGCTATTTCACTGCTAAAACCTACCTCTGATTGAGTCATTTCCAGGTTGGGCAGGTCATTAAATAGAAAAGATAACTCTTCTTAACGCCCTCGTTGATGTCTCCAGGTTCCCTAACATTTTCGTCAGTAACCACGTCTCGATTTAGGAATTCTAAATTAATTCTCTTTCAAAGTTCGCGTGAAACGCACTATCAGACAGGCTTCCCTATCTCTTAGGATCGACTAACCCATGTGCAAGTGGCATTCACATGGTACCTTTCCTCTCTTCGGCCTTCAAAACACTTATTTGAATTTTGCTTCTAACACTAAGATTTGCACCAATGACCGCTCTGCCCGGGTTCACGCCCCAAGTTTTATGGATGTTTCCGTGCCCTTACACTCATCGGGGCATGGCCCTTTCCCTAGCAGTTGGTAATAGGTCACACAATTAGGCACCATCTATTTTCGGGGCTAGTTGATTAGGTATGTGAGTTGTTTCACACTCCTTAGTGGATTTCGACTTCCATGACCATTATCTTGTTGTAATAATTGACCAACACCTTTTGTGGGTATTAGGTTAGTGCGTAGTTGGGAACTATAACCCGTATTTTGGTTCATCCAACATTGTCAGTTCTGATTACCAAAAATGACCTACTTGGAGCTCTTGATTCCGTGATATGACTTAATTAAGTAGTTGCGCCATCCTACATATTTAAAGTTTAAGAATATATCAAGGGCGTTGCACCCCCGATGCCTTTAATAATTGTATTTACCCAATAAAACTCGCTAAAGGCTCCAGCTATCATAAGGGAAACATCATAGGGAACTAGCTACAAGACGGTTCAATTCGTCTTTCGCCATATACCCAAGTCACATAAACAATTTGCACATCAGTAGCGCTACAGGCCTCTACGAAGTTTCATCTAGTTTTGCATCACTTATGCATTGTTTAACATTTTTAGGGTCTTGACAAACATGCTTTCACTTGATCTCTTCGCATAAGATCAAGATCAGTCGATGGTGCACCCAAGAAGGATCCTGCAAATCAGTTTCTTTGCGCCTTATGAATTTTCTACCCATTGAGTCGCACATATGTCAGACTCCTTGGTTTATGTTTCAAGACGGAATGGATATGGAGCCGCAGGACAACGCCTTAAGTAAGGCAATGTTAATGCATACTGAGCCGGTGTGTGTTGGGTTACATAATCTTGGCGATGACTTCTCCACAGTTGTGTCAAAGGCATAGGCTTGGGCCACCACCACTATCCGCTTCAGTCACGGCCTGAATCGATCGACAGACTGACATTCACTATTCCATATCTGATCGTGGTGCATCGTCAGCCTCATCTGATTCCCTCATAACAATTTCAAGCACTTTTTGATTCTCTTTTTAAAATTCTTTCCATATTTCCCTCGCGATACTTGTTAGCTATCGGTCTCTCACCCGTATTTGGCCTTGGACATAATTTACTGCTCGATTATGACTGAATTCATAAATAACCTAACTCGTAGATAGTGTGTCGTGGTGTTATGGGGCCCGGGCATAATAGGGATCTTACCTTCTATGACGCCCCTTTCCAAGGGACTTGGTTCTAGTCCGTCGTTGAGGACACTTATTCATACTACAATTCGGACGCTGAGGATGATCAATTATCAACTTGGGCTCTTACCGGTTCGCTCATCATTACTAAATTGTTACTAGTAGAATCCTTGTAAGTTTTTTTCTCCGCTTATTTATATGCTTAAATTTAGCGGGTAGTCCCGCTCGACCTGGGTTCGCGATGTGAGCATTGTACATGTGAAGTCAAAAGGGTCAATGAGAATATCGATGACATGACTAAGAAAGAGGTTGGTCGAAGCATTACCACTGATCTTAATGGCACCATGGTCGTCGGGGACTTGATTTTAGAATACCGTAAGAAGTTTACACAGGGGAGGACAATGTCCACCCATACCTCAATCGATACCCTAAGGGTTAGGGTTGGTGATAACTCTAAAAAAGAGTTATCATTTTAGCACTTTATACCCAGGTTTAGCTTGAAATTGAGTATGTTTAAAAGTATTTTAGGATTAACTTAGTCTTAATTACATATATTTTTGCATTATTAAGAGTTTGGTAACTTGGGCTAATTTTTGGATTTTTCTGCTGAAAAAGGTGTAGATGCTGCAACATTGAAGCAAATGCTATAGCAACTAATGACTCACTAGGCTGGGTAGAACCTTCTGGAATAGGACAGTTGGCTGGGAAATCTTGATCCTCTCCAATTGGTTGTTGTTACGTAGAAAATTCTCATTGGAGACAATTTAGCCTCATCCACCTATAAATAGGACCATCTTCAACTTATATAATAATCAACTTTTCATCCTCTCATTCTCTATACAAATCTCTTCTCTTTTCCATGGCTTCCTAAGCTGCTCAGCTGGGGAGTTCTGCAACATCAAAGAATCAGTCTTTGCCAAGAAGCATCAATAGTCAGCAAGATGGTTTCATCTATTTAAACGTTGCATGAGATAAGGAAGTTTTAGATAGATGAATTTATGTATTTATGGATGTTGAATGTTCTAAAATTATTCGTTTAGGTGGAAACTTTATCTTTGTGAATGCTTTTAATTTGCTCTTTGTGCCTTGCACATTTTGAATGGTGAAATATATTTCATTATTTTAGTATGTTGTTATTTTGTTCAGAGATAAATTGAATGACATGCATGCTAGTTTTGTGGCATTGGTATTGTGAGAAGCATGTTCATGTTGAGATATATGCTGCCAAGTGTTTAACATCATTAGTATGTGATTGTTTGTTTTAGTTAGCACTAATTCATATTAATCCGTTAATAGTAATCCCTGATGAATACATTGTAGTTAAATTAAATGCATGAATCTAGAAAACAATCCATTTTAACATCCTAGTCAATTTTATAGCTGACTATGTGCTGAACCCATTGCTATAACATTACCTACCTCTATTACACTATCTTTTTTCTTTTAACACTTGTTTTATTGTTATGTTAAATCAACCAACACTTATTTCTTTAACTCAATTGTAAACTTTATGATCTATGTGGGTTCGACATCAAAAATCCCAAAGGGATTTCCTCTTTATTATTGGGTGACAACACGTATAATTGCGTGATTTCTACAGTATTTTTAAGAGCATCAAGTTTTTGGCGCCGTTACTGGGGAGCATCTATTTACTTTTGAGTTTTGTTTTATTTTATAACTCTTTTATTTTATTTTTGTAGGTATTGTTATATTATATGTCTGATAGCGACGACTTACTATCATTCAATCTTGAGATTGAGAGAACCTTAAGATGTCGTCGACGAGAAACTAATCAAAACTGAATTCAAATGGGTGACCAACCTCAAGGTCACATCGCATTGCCACTACTGTAGCATGCCACTGAAGGAGAAATATCGCGTGGCATCGGAGCTTAGAAACACCATTATTTCAATATGGATGATCACAATTGACTGATTAGGGAACATATTGTCCTTACTTTAGATGATTTAAACCCATGAATAGTGTGACCAACCTTCCAAACTGCCAATTTTGAGCTGAAGCCAATGATATTCCAAATGCTGCAATCTATGGGTAATATAGTAGCTAGTTCACCGAAGATCCAATAGCACACCTTAGAGCATTCATGGAGAAGTATGACTTTTTCGTATAACAAGGAGTCCCTAAAGAGGTACTAAAGATAAAGTTATTTCTGTACTTAATTCACGACAAAGCTAGAGCATGGCTTAATTCGCTGCCACTGGGGGCTATAACATCTTGGAATGAGCTTGCACAAAAATTTCTACTACGGTTTAATCCTCCTAACGTGAATGCAAAGTTGAGGAATGATCTTACCTCTTTCAAGCAACTGGAAGATGATAACCTATATTAAGCTTGGGAGCATTCCCATGAGCTACTTTGAAAGTGCCCAATGCATGAATTTCCCCATTTGATGAAAATGGAGATTTTTATAATGGGTTGAATATGTACACTCATACGGTGGTCGATGCTTCAGCAAACGGAGCACTACTGAACAAGTCATACAATGAACCATATGATATATTGGAGAGGATTTCTAATAACAACTATCAATACTCCAACAAGAGGAACATGTTTGGCAGAAGAATGCTATAACATCTGACACTAACGCGTTCAACTCAATGGCATCTCAAATTAAAATATTGACATATATGGTAAAGAAATTACAAAGGTCAGGTGGCATGTATGAGGTTAAAAATATTTATACCCGCTCTTGAGTTTATTGTGGAGATGTGCAAATTATGAAGGATGTCCATGAAAGCTTGAGTCTATTTGTTTTGTGAGAAATTAATTTAGGGGAGATAATGACAATCATTGTAGCAATTCATAAAATGCCAACTACCGCAACCACCCCAATTTATCTTAGAGGAGACAAAATATTGCCAATTCGAATGTTGTACAATCTAATTATGGAAACCAACAGCAGCAATATGCTCAGCAGAAACCAATGTTTTAGCATCAATAGTCATATCATCTAGTAATGCAACCACAAGAATGCATCAACCATTAGAGCTATAAAGGAAAAACTTTCATCCAAGATTCAACATTGTTATCAATTGAGTCTTTAATTAAAGAGTATATGGCGATCCAATTAGCATCACTAAAAACACTAGAAATCAAAGTTAGACAGCTGAGTAATGCGTTAAGCAATAGGTATCCAGATACATTGCAAAGCGAAACCAAAGTTCCTACAGCCCATGGGAAGGCACATTACAATCAACATTATAAAGCCATCATGACGAGAAGTGAGATCCCCACACCACTGAAAATAGGAAGAAGGATGATGAGAGGATTGATCAGCAAACCAAGGATAAGGAGGTAGCAAAAGACACGTTTATTCTAGTTGTTACAGCAAAGGATGTTGGATAAAGCAGTAATTTGGGAGCAATGCCAGCAACATCACCTCAAACAGTTCCTGTCACACCCATGATACCACAACCAGCTCAGAATCAATCAACTCCAAGACCTCCTACTCTATTCCTTTAACGATTTCAAAACACCAAGGAGGACCAACAATTCAAGAAGTCCCTTGATGTGCTAAGGCAATTGAAGATTAATATTATATTAATTGATGCCTTGGAACAAATGTCAAACTATGCCAAATTCATGAAAGAAGTACTTTCAAATAAATATAGCATTGGCAAGTTCCAAACTGTTGCACTAACTAAAGGATGTAGCGCCATGTTCATTCGATAATGCCAAAATTGAAAGATCCAAGGAGATTTACTATTCCTTACACTATTGGTAATCAATACATTGCTACAACATTGAGTGATTTAGGTTCCAGCATTAACCTAATAACTTTGTCTATTTTCAAGAAATTTGGAATCACCCACAACTATTACATTACAATTTGCTGACCAATTTACTTCTCATCCTGAAGGCAAAATAGAAAAGGTGTTATAACAAGTGGATAAATTTATCTTTCCAACTTACTTCATTGTCTTGGATTGTGTAGTCGACAAAGATGTACCAATAATACTAGGCAGACCTTTCCTTGCTACAACACGAGCGCTAATTGATGTCTACAAGGGGGAACTCACATTGTAGCTGAATGACTAGCAAATTACATTAAATATTATGTAATGTAGTGACAATGCTGAATTTTATGTTGTTGGCATTATCGAATGAACAAGGCAAGAACCAAAGGGTGAATGTTGGAGCATGTTTAATGAGCAAATGATGAAACATTATGGTGGCAATATGCCCAACACATTTCTTCGATTTGATTCTATGAATGCACACCCAACTAATTCATTTATCTATTTTTTTTAGATTTTCTTTTTTAGCAATTTATCTTGAGATTTGTTTTCTTTTTTTTTCCGTCACTTTTCTGGTCATGGTACCACATTGGTCTTCACACCATCAACCATCATATTTTGCGTTTACTGCATAACGTTTTCTTGAATTTCAAACAGCCATTGTTTCAGAACATCTTCAACATCACTAGGGGAGTATTGTTGTCCCTCGCCCATGTTTTATTTAATTTTTAGTTGTTATTATTTTTGTTTGCATGCATTGAGGGCAATGTACCTCATAGGTTTGGGGTATTGTCCATTGGTATTGTGCATTTGTTATTTTGTTTGCATATCATTTTATTTTAGTTAGCATTAAGTACATAATAGTAATTGCATGCTGTTAAGCATATTGTTTGGCATTCTATTTGCATTTTGTTGCATATAGCATTGTTGTTTAGTTTTGCATGAAAAATTTAATGGATTAAGTTGATAAAATCAAAGAACTTTTAGTTCATTTTGATGATGCCAAAAGATGAAATAAGTTATAGAATGAAATGCTATGGATTTTCTTAAGAACTTATTCAAACTAGGGTACATTGGAAATTTTTTTACCTTAGGTGTATGTTCTTAATACTTAGAGACTTTAGAAACTTTTGAATTGAACTCACGTCCATAATAGATGTTGTAGCATTTGTAGAACTAGAGGTTCCCGAAACTGGCTCTAGGTTTAAAAAAATCCAAGCTGCTAGAGGCGCCTACCATTGGCTCTAGTAATGAAATGGAAACAAAAAAATGTTAGAGGTGCCCACTCTGGCTCTAGAATTATAAAAAAATAATGGATGTGTCTAACACTGGTTCCAGTAAAATTTAGGAGATTGTTGCAGTATTGATTTTTTTTAATTAAGTATATTCACATTTTTATAAATTAGCTAAGAATTGATTGGATGCACCTAGCCTGTACACTTGCACGAAATGGACTTTGATTTGAACGAGCTTTTGATGCAATTCCCACTTAAGATTGTTTGGATGATGTTTAGATTCGTGCAGAATAATTCTGAGGGATGAAAAAATGAAATAAATAATGAATTGATTTTTATTGATCTTAATATGTAGTGTTGGTGTTTAGTTCACTGCATATCTTGTTTGTGTTGCTTGAGGACAAGTAAACATCTAGGTTTGGGTTGTGATAACTCCAAAAGAGTTATCAGTTTAGCACTTTATTCCTCTATTTAGCTTGAAATTAAATATGTTTAAAAGCATTTTAGGATTAATTTAGTTTTAGATATATATATTTTTACATTATTATGAGTTTGGTTAACTAAGACTAATTTTTGGACTTTTTTTTTCTTAAAAAGGTGCAGATACTAAAGCGCTGAAGCAAATGATACATCAACTGATGACTCACTAGGTTGAAAAGAACTTTCTCAAGTGAGACAGCTGGCTGGGATAACTGTATCCTCTCCAATTAGTTGTTGCTACATGGAGATCCTCATTGGAGATAATTTGGCCTCTTCCACCTATAAATAGGACCATCTTCAGTTCATTTTATCATCAACTTTTCATCCTCTCATTCGCTACACAAATTTCTCATCTCTTTTCCATGGCTACTAAGCTCCTCAGCTAGGGAGTGCTGCAGCATTTGAGAACCAGTCTTTTCCGAGTAGCATCGACATTCAGGAAGATCGTTTCGGCTATTTAGACTTTGCCTATGATAGGGAAGTTTTAGATAGATAAATTTATTTATTTTTGGATGTTGAATGTTTTGAACTTAATCGTTTGGGAGGAAACTTTATTTTTGTGAATGCTTTTAATTTGCTACTTTGTGCCATGCACTTTTTGAATGGTGAAATAGATTTCATTATTTAAGTATGTTGTTATTCTGTTTAGAGATAAATTGAACTACATGCATGATAGTTTTGTGACCTTGGAATCGTAAGCCACATGTTCATGTTAAGATATATGTTGCCAAGTGGTTAGCATCATTACTATGTGATTGTTTGCTTTAGTTAGGTTTAATTCATATTAATTCGTTAATATTAATCCATCCTGAATACATTGTAGTTAATGATAAATCCCTTTTAACATCCTAATCAAGTTGATAGCGGACTATGTGCTGAACCCAATGCTATAACATTACCCTGACTCTATTAGACTATATATATTCTCTTTTAATACTTGTTTTATTTTAATGTTAATTTAACCAACACTTATTTCTTTAACTCAATTGCAAACTTTATGCTCTCTATGGGTTCGACATTCGAAATCCCAAAAGGATTTCCACTTTATTACTTGGTTACGATATGTATGCTTACGTTATTGCTATAGCATTTTTAAGAGCATCAATTGGATGAGGGCAATGATGCGTGAAACCCAGGTAGACTTGCCCTCAACTTAATGGCTTAGGGTGCAACTTGTATTCTAAATCTCTATGGTTCAGGGGATTATGCAATTCACACCAAGCATGTCATTTCACTACATTCTTCATCGATGCGAGAGTCGAGATGTCCTTTACCAAGATTCATTTTTTGTATTCACGATAAAGTACCCACATCTATATTGCACACAAACCATAAATTGGGCAACGATTATAGACAAGTGTTTTTTCATTCCAATTCCTTATTCCAATTCATGTTGATGGTTGTTCATTTTGTTTAAGAGACAACAGGTTGTTGCCCAATAACCTATGGGGTAGGCTAAAGTGACCAATCTTAGTTCTCCGAGACTTGGAGGGGTCAAGGGGTGACATTGCATCCAAACCCCCTCTAGATGTTATTTGATAAAACCTTCGTTAGTCACTCGGCTAGATAGGTTTTTACAATGATCCTTCCATAGGTTCACCGATAAAAAATTTGTTACGACTTCTCATTCCACTAAATGATAAGGTTCAGTGGACTTCTCATAATGTCGCGGGTAGCGAACCGTCTACATCATCGTGGTACGAAACTTCTCTAAACCATTCAATCGGCAGGAGCAACAAGCGCTGTGTACAAAGGGTAGGGACATAGTCAGCATGAGTTGATGACTCGTGCATACTAGGAATTCCTCTTTGAAGACCAACAATTTTAATGATTTATCCCCTTCATGTTGAAATTTAAAAGATTACTCGGGCCTATTAGCAAAGTCTATAAACTCGTTGAATACATCAGTGTAGCACGTGTGTTTCCCATAACATCTAAGGGTATCACAAACCTTCTAGTACCACAAACTTCATTTTCCTAAGCGACTATAGTCCCTCTAAGAAGCTAGCCACAGAGGATTACCTTCGTGTAGCTAGTTAGAAGGCTGAGGTCTCGTTCGTTAACAAAATTAACCAGACAAATCGCTTCACCAACTAAGAACGACCATACACCACAACCAAAAAAATCAAGAAAGAGCTCACAGCTATTCAATCCTTACTATGTCTGGATCTGGTAAGTTTTCTCTTGCTGAGTCAAATTAAGCTGTAGGCTTCACTTATGGTGGTGCCCTTCCATCAATTCCTTTAAGTGTTAGCCTTGTGATCATACTCCCCTAAAACCAAAAGACTTGATTTCTTAAAAGTTGTCGGCGCAGTCCTAAAAGCAACATCTATCGATCCTTGGTCGTCATCGTTTATGGTTGAGACTAGGATGGTATATGATCCTATTTGATCCCCCAACTTTCATTATAGATTAATTAAAACATCCTTGGAAAATACTTTCTTAGTTGTTTGTCATTCATAAATCCGAGAATTTTACTTCTGACAATGAAAAATGAATGCCCTCAATTATCATTATTAATCATTACTCTGATCTCGAAGATCAACATAATAGGATCAAAATCATGTGATGTTATCATATGCTAATGTATAGAATCATAGGACTCCTTTGAGCACTCTAATTTCTTCAAAACAAAAACCCTAGAGGAACGACCCGACATATTATGGCCAGGAGCCCATCGCTGGTAGTAGGGATGAGTAAACTAGTTCTCACCGCGAGGTGGACCGGCCGACCCTCCCCTTGGTCCAACTACAAGCTTTTAAACTACAAAAACTTAAATATACACTATTAGAGTTGGAATTACTGTGGCTCCTGGCACTAGACTTGCCCTCTAGTGGATCCTCCTTAAGGGATTTAGTTTGTACCCTTTCCAATTACCTATACTTAAATATACACTATTCGTTTATCAGGCTCCCCCTCTAGAATCAAACCCTTATTCACCCTCATTTGTCACCACCATAATAGGCCACTATCATACCATTGAAAGATGATAAGGAACATATTTAAATGATGCATCACCGATACAAGGTTTGAGTGATCCATCGAGTTATCATAAATCATTAGAGCAACAGGCAAAGCCTATGTCGACCTCTTATTTAATAAATGCATCCCTTATAGAAGTCTAGGCTTGTTGCACGTACTAGTTCTATATTTACTATAGTTATCCGAGTAGCAAATACAATCAAACAAACTATACATGAATTAATGAGCCATTCGTAGTTTCACAGTCTAAACTAGTTCATATTAAGACATGCATGGTTTATTCTTTAAGACAAGAATATGACTATTTGTATGATAAACCATGTAGCATTCTTCGTGACATCGAGAATTGTATGGTCCACAACACAATGCGTTGGAAGAGGATGAAGTGGTTGATTCATCACAAAACGTATACTCGGGACACTTGGGCATAACTTTAGTTCACCACGTAGAGATAATGTCACATGACGGAAAAGGGAGAAGGCATCCAAAATTCCATCGATTTAGTTATGCAACACATTATCTCGATCATTCCCCTTGGGTTCGAAGACTGCAAGGAAAGATATTGAAGAGGAGTGTAGCTTGATAGTTGGTGCATGTAGCATACATGCCCATCGATCCAGAACCCACACGACCAATTTCTTTTTCGATGAGTGAATGAAACAATGAATGAGGGAAAACCATAACATCTCGGTATAAAAACTAATAGAGGTGGGTATACCCACTAGTTCCCATCAAGAAGGCAACCAATAGCGACAAGATCTATGGGTTCAAATATTTTATGTTTTTTTAGAAATTTAAGGGATCTTTTTTGAGTTTAGGTGGAGAGGGTTGACATTTATTTTGGGGCAATCTTTTTTGTCTCGAATATGGGGGTTCTTTGAGTTTGAGTGGAATGAAAAGTTTGCTTCCTGTAACTTTTTTGGGTAGGCTTTTTTTTTGTGAGGGGTGGGGGTGCAGCAGCATTGACTGTTGAGGTTTCATTCTAGTCAGATGCAAACCCTTGGATGTCTTATCTCACTCCAAAATAGTAGGCCATTTCCAAAAAAGGACTTGGTACTGGGTGACAAATGTCTCGACAAGTAACATAAAGTTAATATAGCACGTAGACTAGAACAAAACAAGTGGTTGCCTAGTTAGACCCTACATGGAAAAGATAATAACCAAGCACGAGGGTGCTACACCACTATGAGTTGAAACCTTACCCATAATTGGGAAAAAGCTTCATGAGTATCGGGCACACCAACCAATTAGACGATCATGGCCTTCTGACAATCATGTCTGACTAGCACCATTAATTTTCATAACTTGAATTTTGAGAAAAAAATCATACATAAGAACTCGCCATGGGAGCTAACCTTCTAGCGTCTGGTACCTTCCACGTCTCTGTAGGGTGCCGAGGCTCGTACCCATTGAGGGGATGGGGTGGAAGACTGCGACCCCCTAAAGAGCTATAAAAACTTTATTGAACTGCTACCATTAGATTTTGTTTTTTTGCTTCCTGAAGAAAATGGCCTCATTAAATACCACTTCTATGCCCTTTAAGGAGAAAAGAGTGCCCACCCAAATATATTACCTAGAAACAATATTGTCTAATAATCAAAGGAAATAATCTCGTGACAAACTGAGTGAAAAAATAAAGAAGACCTAGATGTAATGACCCACAAAGATAACTTGTGGGCATCCTGATTACAAATATGTGGGACAAGCGAAACATTAAAGTTTACATGGTCCTGTAAAATTGACTGAGCCTCTTACAAATAAAAACCAAGAGTAGATAAATCAAACACATCATTAGTTAACTAAGTAACAACCATAGAAGAATCAACCTCAAAGGTCACACTTTGCCAATGGTTCTCCTATTCAAGCTTCAAACTGGTAATATTGACATGAATCTCCACAAGGTCTGCTTCCAGACAATCTGGAGTTGACAAAGTCATTTCCCCAATGGTAAACCAGTGGAGTCACGAGCAATGACACCTATGGTAGCCAAACGTCTATGTGAGTCAAAGGCACCATAAAAAATAACTTTAATATACCCAGGATCAAAGGGCGCCACTTATCATCGGTAACTCCCACCGAGCGAGTCAATTGCTGGTGATCCTGATGCAATCTCCCTGTGGCAGTGTCATTGGCCGCTAAATTATCTTTTTAAAGCATCCTAACATTGATAACAAGAAGCCAACGAGGTTGAATCACATCCTTGTGCACTTTCATATTTTGACAGTTCTAAGTGTTCCCAAGCAACACTAAAAATATTACAAAACCTTCCAAACCAAGTGCAGTAATCAAAACCTTTAACCATTGTAAAGGATCACTAACATGACTAGAAAGGAACGTACCGTGAATGCCTGCCATAGCAAAAAATTTCTGTGCAGCTGAACAATCTCGCAACACATGCAGAACAATCTACTCCTTTAAACGGAACATGGGACAAACACCATCCCCTATGCCAACTGTCCGAAGTTCGATGACCTACAGGTAGTTTTCCCCATGCACTAGTAGCCACTCAAACACTCAAATCTTCAGGAGTACATGCAATTGTTAATACACGCCAAGCTCTAGAAGCTGGCTCGGCAGAATGCGTCAATTGTTGGTGCCACCAGTACCTAGAGCGAACTAAATAGGATCCTGAGTCATGCTTTCCCAAGATGAGGATCTTCTCTTGACTAGGTGCAATAATTGTAGCAAGAATCGTGTCTACATTGGCAACACTGAACGTACCACGAACCCTCGATTAATTCCATTGAGTACTCCCTACATGCATAAATAAGGATGCAAAAAAACACTGAACAGAAGTGGGAGAATAATCACCTGTCAGTGTTGCAATTTTAGAACCCCCCCCCCAATTTGTCCCATTAATTAGGTTGAACTTACTATCCATACCAATTGCCAATAGAATGCACCATCGAAAGCCTGTATCGTTTTATAAATGCATTTCCAAGCATATGAGCTCTTATTTCCTAGAGGCATGTTGAGAAGATTTCCATAAGGATAATATTTCACCTGTAACACTCTAGAAAATAGACAATTTGGATTTGTAATGTATTTCCAAACCTGATTGCCGAGAATAGCCAAGTTAAAAGAATAAAGGTCACTACCTGAATATCTAATATAATAGTCATTTGTTACCGTGACCCTCTATTGCGTTTAGACTGAAATAGATGACTGATGAAAGTGCATAAACATTCAGAATCCACTTTATTTCAAAAGCTTAGCCGAAGAGTTTTCAAGAAAACCAAACTAAATCCGCAAAGAGTAAAAGCGAAACGTGAGGCCCAAATTGGAATGCCGTACCTTTTTCTCTGACCCTCTTGTTGCATTTTATGACATCAACTAGGTACCGATTTTAGGATATGTTAATCATTTCCCACACATAATCGACACTCAAACTCATTTTTATGGTGCACATACCTAACAATTATTTTAATAATTTTAAAATTAAATTTTATTAAAATAATCAAATATTTTTGGATGATCTAATCACACCCAAAACAAATATCAATGGTGACTCCTCGAATCACATTTTTTAATAAAAATGAAATCTCAAATTGGAGTCAAAACGAACCTTATAATTATTTTTTTATTTTTTGGGATGTTATGGCAACTTAGCTACTCTATTGGGGGACTTTAGAGAGTCAAGGCATTAGTTGAATAATTGTTGTCTTTGCAATGGAAATTAGGAATCTGACTTAATTTAATTCTTGTTCCCTTGTTTGTTTGCATTTGCTTGTTTGATTGCATTCATGTAAACATTTTATTTGCTTTCGCATCTGTATGCTTGTAATTGTTCCGCACTAATGTGTGTATTCATGGATTTTCAAATCTTTAGATTTTTGTGCAATGATTTCAAGGATTATGTTTTAGTTCATGTTTTTCAAAGGTTTGTAGATTTGTCCTCTCGCACTACACTAAAGTTGTATAACATACGTGAGTTATCCCTTTTAAATGAGGGTGAAAGCGACATTTTCGTGAGATATGTTTCTATGTGTCAGGCCTAGAAAGTAACCTTTGGGGTACATACACTATGTCTTCATGAGTTATGTTTCTCCATGTCAGGAATAGGGGAATGCATCATCCCGAATTTAACTTGATCCATATGAGTCTGTGATGGGTGAGGATCGATGGTCTGGCAAACTCAAGATGAACTAGCAAGGATAATTTGGGTATTTTTATCCTTAGAGCTGAAACCATGCATGTAATAAACCCTACGAACTTCACATGGTCCAAAACCACATAGAAACCTTAGATGATACCCAAATAAGTATACACAAGAGAGAAATCGACTTTAACCCTTACATATTCTCTTTACTTTAATGAACAAAAGCATACATATTAGAAGGTATTATTTTGTTCATAACTAACTTGTTTGCTTTTTTCCTTTTTTTTTTCTTGCAATACATCATCGCAATATAAAATGTGTTAATTCATGAGTGGCTGACTAAATTAGAAGGTTTTCATAATAATAAAAGGATTTCTCAACCAAGTAGTCAAATTGGTTATTACTTGTGAAATTTAACTACTTGGCACACTGAAACCTTTTGTTCTAATGAAAATTTTTCTATGGTGATAACTTTTGGAATTCATTTTTTTTTTCATAAATGGATACGGGTTCATGATCAGATAGAACAAGATACAATTATGAGGCGATACCCTAGAGAAGTTCCGAGAAAGGTGGGAAATAACTCATTCAAGGGTCATGTGCCAAATACACTAAGAGGAGTTAGTATTAACATTAAGCATAATGAAATTCAAGAACTGAAAAAAAACCCGAGAATATGGATACGATATCCACCTTGGCTGGAAAAGCAGTTCTGATAAGCAAGGAGACAATGAACTAAACAAAAGCACCCTCATATTGAAAGCAATGTTAGATGATCGAGGGCCAATCATAGGACGAGGTGAGTCAAATAAATCTGAGAAGTCATGCACTGTTACCATTCGTATCAACAAACCATTTGAAGGAACAAAAGTGTTCAACTCAAAAGGAATGGAAGAAACCAATATAGAATATTGAGAAAGTTGAGATGGTACGAAACCTTTGGACCATATTTCGACGACATATGAAAGTTTGCTCACAACTCTTGTTGAGAGAACTTGTGACACCAATTCAATCCAAGCTAAAGGAACCCTTTTATCATGAAAGTTATAATGTCGAATGCGGTTATCACTTGGGATGTATAGGACAAACCACATAAAAATATGGCGCACTGAAGCAGTAAGTCAAAGATCTCATTCAGGTAAGGGTATTGATTTCCGAACAAAGAGAACTGACATTTTTTAAATACAAAATATTCATTAATGAACCCAACTATAAGAAGAAAAAGATGGTAATCCAATGCTCGAAGATAATCATGGACAATCATAGTCACTTTGAAGGATTTCATTTAAAAGAAGGTCAAAAGTCTAGATAGAGTGGTCCTCATTTTAACCCTATTCCCGTGTCGTATCAATAATTGCACGATAAGCTTTTAGAGGCACGAAAAGTTGCTCCACTTTACATTAAACCTTTGCAACTTTCTTATCCAAAATGGTATGATGTCAATGCTCAACGTGAGTATCATGATGGAATCAAGGTTATTCCATCAAGGACTACACCGCCTTTAAGCAACAAGTTCAACATCTCTTGGAGTTTGAAATATTAGAATTTAAGACAAAAAATCAGTCTGACCCAACCAATGAAGAACCAAAGGAATATGAAAGCAAGCAAACCAATGGAGACCTACAAAAGAGAGTACATGTATAAATATGAAGCTCAAATAAGTCAGTTGAAGAATGAAAAAGACAAATTGAGTAGAGAGTTGAAGGCCACATAAGATGGTTTTCAAAGATTGAGTTAGACATATCAGACTTTCAAGAACGTTGGTTTGGGTGATGGCCCAGAAGAATGGACAAAAAGAGTCATCGAGCTATAGAAAGAAGTTGAAAGGTGGAAAATGAATTACAAGATGCAAGAAAGTAAAGCTAAGAAATTCTATCATTATTTGCAAATCATAGAAAGTCAATGCAATAACACAGTGAATGATTGAAGAGATGTCAGGCCAAGAATGAGATTTTAAATATATCTATAGTTGGGGTACAAAGGTCATATCGAGAGCACGAGAGTAAGAATAGTCATGAATTAGAAGTCAGTTGAGATGAAAACGAAAGATTGAAAAAAATCATATTTTAGGCTGGAGATGTTGTATATGAACTTTTTGATCATATTGACTCTTACAAGAAAGGACGAGCATTAACGTGTACAAATATGAGGTTTGAAGCAGAAACTAGAGAATAAGAACAATGTTATGAAAGACATTTATACTCAAGCAATTACTACAACTCTTCAAATGATCAACCAAGCAGGCTGGGCAAGGGGATTAAGACATGATGTCAACTCGACACCAGATTACGAGTGGAAGCTAACTTGGCTGCTAAAAGAAGTATAGAAACTAGGAAATATGGCCCTTTATGATCAGTAAGATTTGGTTGTTTAATATACTAAAATTTGTGTTCAATGAAATTGTTCCAAGATATTCGCCTTTGAGGTCAATACGTTTTGCATTAGCATTAGCATCATTCAATTTTACATTCACATTGGCATTGCATATTTTTACATTTGCATGGCATGTATTTATTAATCATTAAAAATGAAAAAAAATTAAAGACAGTAATTCTAGATACTATGTCAAATTCTAGAGCATTCAAAAATGGAAGCAATGCTAGAAAAACTAGAAAAGGAAGTGAAATAATATCTACGAAAAAATGTAGTTAGAAAGGTCACATCAATATATTCACGACCAAATCACCAAGGACCAAATGAACTTAGTTGATCAGATTATGGCAAGGATAGTCGAATGGGATAAAGGAAAAAAATATTGCCGCCAACTAAAGCATTGAAAGGAAGAGTCTTTTATGTACTAAGGGATTGAACCTGCCTTCCGATAATTCATCAAAAATACCTATGGGGACATCCCACTCAAATTTGGTAAAGAGTTTTAACAACATCATTGCACTAAAAGGGTTGAGCTCCAAAAATAGTTGATAGATAGGTGCCAATCATTAGCAAATATGATTGAAGGTGCAAAAGATATTGATGCCTCCTAAAAATATGCTAGATGCGAAAGATCTCAGTTTGGTCCCTGACTTAACCATCCCATATGAGTTTAGGATGCCTAAATTCAAGAAGTATGATGGTACTTGTTGTCCTATGCTCTATCTAACGATGTTTTGTAGAAATATGGAAGGTTATCTAAGCAATGAAAAACTATTGATTCATTACTTCCACGATAGCTTTGTTGGGTTTGCAGTGGTATGGTACAATAGATTAATCAAAGAATGAATAAGGTCATGGGACGATTTGGCCAATGCTTTCTTGGAGCAATATAGGTGTGCTAAGGGTTTGGCTCTAGAACGTCTTGTTCTTCAGGGAATGAGAAAACAAGTTGATGAAAGCTTCAAGAAATATGCTTTGAGATAGAAGGGAATAACAACTCAAGTCCAACCTCTTATGAAAGAAAGAGTAATGTCTTCTATGTTCCACCAAATTCTTTTGAGTCCATTTTTTGAGCTAATGATTGCAAAATCAATAGGTGATTTCGAGAATATCATGAAAAGTAGAGAGCTAATAGAAAATAGAATCAAGAAAGAAAGCTTGAAGGTCGCCTCTGAAGTTCAGACAAACCAAGAAAAAGAAGAGGATACTAAAGAAAAGAGTTAGCTAATCACTTAAAGGTTTCCTAAAGTAAGAAAGGCTCTAATTATATTCCAAATGTCTATTTTAGATTCCCCCCTCATCTAATTAGGAGTCAATACCTCATTCCAAGACCGATAAAAGTGACGTCAAAATTGTTAGGCCACAACTATGATCAAATAGTGTTTGTGACTCAACACGGGGTCATCTAGACATTCTACACGTAATTTTAGGCCATTAATGGAAGAAATATAAAAACTTGTTGCAAATGGATTAATAATACGAGATTTGATTGAGAAATGGAAGGCGAACCCAACAGGGACATTGGAACACAAGATGTGGAATTTGATCGGTTCAAAATGCTTTAACATTATAAGAATAGTCGCAACATTAAAAATGCCTCAACATTCGTAACATCCTAAGATAAACATACGAGGGCCTTTCTCCACCCACCATGAAGTTTAGTTGCACTGACATAAAAACTTAATGTTTGAATTTTTTGTTCGTTCTTTCTTTATTTTCTCAATTGTTTTGAAAGTTGTTTAAATGGATAAACATTTATTTAGGCTATGAGTAATGAATCATGTTTTTATTGAAATTCATTGAATATCAAATATAATGGAATGTTTTGTTTAGAATCAAGGTTATAGTCTTCGGACATATGGAAAGAAATTAAGAACCCATCACAAAAAAAGACCCGTAATCTTGATCTAGAAATTACACTTGAGCATCACACCTTTTTCCTCCAATGAAAAAGATAATTTTCTCTCCCCATGGCGCAGCAGACGAAGGTAAGACACACAACTATGTATGGGAGCAGACAAAATGAGATATCTTTTTTGTATGACATTGTAAAACTAAGTAGATTGCATATCTATTGATAACGTTCAATGATGATACATAATCTTCATAAATCAAATTGTGGAGGAGATAAATTTAGCTTACGTTAGTTACTTGAAAATTGAACTCTAAAGATGAAATTTCCTTACCTTTAACGACTATTAGACTATAACAAGTTCTTCTTGATAAGCTTAAGAAATCTTACAGCCAAATACTCAGGAAATTTAATGCAAGATAAATGCAATATTATTAGGGGCACTCCGCTGAAAGTAGTGAGTTGATAATCTTCGAAGCTAAGTTTGAAGTAGTTGTGGAGGTAAATATAAGCTTTATGAAATGAGTTTCGTTCAAGTTGTCCAGTTGGAAACTTTCTAACACTTGAATCCTCTAATTAGAGGTATTCCGCTAAAGTAATGGGCCAAAGAGGTAATTTCAACTACCCTAAATTTATGAATAGGAAAAAAATTCAAATCGTGACCTAAAAAGGTCTCCCGACAATTGTCAAGTTAAATACCTTGTGACAAGATGAATGTCCTAGCAAAATCAAAACAAAGGTGAGGACACAAAAGTTAATGAATTGTAACAAAAGGAGGTGAAGCCTAAAGTGTGAATTAAGAATGAGTTTCAGCGAAAGATGGACTAAGGGGTTGAGAAACACCCGTTATAGTCGACTACACATAATCACTTAAGAATTTTGTTTTTAGAACAATATTTCTACATCACCTCTATAAAGAAGTCTATAAATCTTGAACAAATGGAGGAATTTAAAAAAATCGAATTATAACCACTCTATAAAAAGTCCAACAAATGATTATACTAGTTACGACATTTTTGGGCATCCTATTTGACGACCAGACCAAAATAGTGGGCATGTTTCTATGTTCACGAGGGTCTACAAATGAAGGAAATTTGGATGACTAAAATCGAAAAAAATTGATGTAACACCCTCCAACCAATGCGGGTGACCCGATCCAATCCGAGATGTTACATTAGGATCACAAGAACCACCTGTTTTAAAAATCCAGGAAAATTTAAATTTTTTTGTTAATCCATTTAAAACCGTAAAATAATTTATCGATAAAATACAATTTCATAAAACAAAATAATATATATATATATATATATATATATATATATATATATATATTAAAAATATAATTCAACCTACATGCCCTAATTAAATGCACCATACTCCGCAAGCAATACCGATGATACACTTTTATTGATGTCGATACAAGCCCAGGATCAAACTCTTTAACCTAAAATGGTAAGTAATACAGTGAGATTTGGAAATCTCAGTAATACAGAACTACCAGATGAAAGCAATAGGTCCTCTGGTATATGGTAAAGCATAGCTTTCATTAGTGGGACATACATCATTATATTCTATCAATGATTTCAGATTCTATTAATCTTTAGTTGCAAACATGGATTTATGGTCTGAAAGAAGTATTTAGAGGGACATATTCAGATGATTAAATTGGAGAGTTTAGTGTGCTCCAAAAAAAAAAGGAGAAATGTGTACATATCCTTTAAAAACATTAGTAGTTTAAAACATATTTTAAAACCATAGTAATACCCTCCAACCGAACAACTATATGCAATTTCCCAATAATTGCATCCATAAGGACTTACTATAAGAACACAGCAAGGGAGCCACCCTAAGGGAGTACCTTAGGGCCTATGGGCCTACCCAATGGTCTCCTTAGGTCCGTAAGGAATTACCAGCTTGATCAGAACTAAACCTCCATACTCTAGAATCCAACCCATAGAGTATCCAATAGAAACCAGATTGAGCAGTAACTTTAATATCAAAATCAAGATCCAATATAATGTTGTAAAAATGAAAATGTAGTTATTTAATTCATATGAATGCCCTTCATCTATACACCAAAATATAATCCCCAAACTAAGAGAGTTCCTTGGGGCCTTAGAGCCTACCCAAGGAATACCATAGGTCCGTAAGGAATTACCAGCTTGATCAGAGCTGAACATCCATACTCTAGAATCCTACTCAGATAGTGTCCCAATAAAACAATTCAAGTAGTAACCAGTAGATTCAATGATTCATAAATCAGAAATGATTATATTTTCCAGTGAAAACATGTAACCAGAGAGCAAATAACAGGTAGCCATAGGTCATAAACAGTAAATCAATACATGAGTAAATCAGATTTCATGACAGATAAAAAAGTCATTTAATGCATATGAAACACATTAGAGGATTCGGTGATTTTCTATATGTACTTGGTATATATCATGTAGGGAACCATGAAACTTTTGTAAATTAATAGGGTTTTAGAAATAAGATTCCTATAACAAGGGGTTTGATAGCTAACGGATTCATCAATCATTCGAGAAGTGATTTATCAAGATCATATAATATTCTGATATTTTTTTGGAGGCACTAAGTAATCAGCATGGTATTCAAAATCTTTTACATCAGAGTTATTTGAGATTTCATATATGACAGGAGTGATTTCATTATTCATTCAATCAGAGACATTTTAGACATTTTGGGTTTCTTGAAGAATTCTTAATAATTTAACCCAATGAGAGTAAAACAACAATTTATAGTATTTAGGATTTATATCAAATTATCAGGATTTCGAGTCAAGTTAAACTAACCAATCCCAACACTACGATACTTGCCAATCATCACACCGAGGTACTTCACCATTATTCACTTCTTAATATTGACTTCTCTAGTTGAACTGGTTACCTTCAAAAACATCATTGAATGGATCTTAGGGAGACGAACATGTATTCCAATGGTATTTATTTCATTTCTATATTAAAATAGTATCAAGAAATGTTGATGTGCTTAATTCAGGGTTTTTAACCTTTATGGACGCTACAACATATAAGTTCATCAACGTTTCCAGACTTATCCAAGTCATCCACTAAATTTTAGGTCATAGAGGGTAGTTAGGTCATTTAGTATTCAAGTTTATCCTAGTTATTTTGGAGTTTCCTTAGTAATTCGATCATTTCAATGATTCAGATACATATAATACTTCCATTCAGTTCAACTTTGTCATATAATATAGTCGTTTCGAGTAAATAAGTCTTGTAAAGTACTTTCGGTAATTTAGCCTCCAAGTGTTCGCTTAAGAAATAGAAATTCTAGGTTATATTGGTATTCCAGGTTGATTTATTCATTTCAGAGCATGAGGGTATTTAGTCATTTCAGGGCTTAGAGGTACTTTAGGTCATTTTACACTTCATGGGTATTTTTTTCATTTCCTTCAATCCAATCTTTCCATTTAATTCGATTTTTTGAACAATTCAAACATAAATAATAATGTCGATATTTTAGTCTTTAGTTACTGATAAATTAATAATTCCAAGTCTTGTACCTTCTCGGATGTTAGGATCCTATTATCAACGACTATCTCAACAAATCAGGAATTTAATAGGTGAATAAGTAGTTTGTCGGATTAAATACGAATTCTCAGGGTAGTTTCACTATCAGTCCGGACCAGTTTTACCTCATAGGGGTATTTTCTTATTTCTTAACCAAATGATTAAGGTATTAAAACTTTTAACAAAAATAATTAAAATTTAAAGATTATGAGGTTGACTGCTTTATTGGTTAATCACTGAACCTGAAATTATTTCTTATCAATCTTATATTGTCTTATACGTGTAATCTAAGTCTTATTCAGTTTAATTACTTTTCATCGTATTTGGATCGAGTTTAGAAATATATTAATTACACACATAGAACCAAACATATTCATCCATGCATTAACCAATGCCAACATATTACATAAAGAATACATATGGAAGTAATGTATTATCTCGTTTTTCAAGCCATAATGGTTAACCAATTAAACTGCATTTGATCACCCTCTGTAAACACCATTTTTATTTTTATTTATTTATTTTTATTTTTTCTTTATCATTATTTTATTATGTAAAAAATATTAGAATATTGTAGTGGTTGAGGTTATTAATACCCCAACCAACCTTTGTAACATTACCTCTCCTTTCCCCGAAAATTTGGGAACGAAAGACAGTTTCTTTTTTTTCTTTCCAATATTGCTTCCTTATTTTCCTTTCTTATGGTTCTTTGTTTTTAGTTTTTGGGTTTCATGGGTAGCATAGGTGGGTGGCCACTGTCGAACGGTGGCCGGCGTGTGAGAGAGATCGATGTACGATCAAGCAAGGTCGGTTGTTGGTAGCCGATAGAGGTTTGGGAGTTTCGGTGGAGAGGTCTATATTTGAGGCAAGGTTTTTAGGGTTCAATTTTGTGATTGATGAGCGTTGGGGGGTATTTTTATGTCATTTAAGTCACCGATCGGAGCATGTAGTGGTCACCAAGGGTGGTGGCCGGCATTGGGGCTCATTTTTTAGCATTCTCGGCTGCCAAATGAGGAGGAGAAATAGAGGAGAAACAACGAGAGAGTGAGATTAGGAGGGGGAAGTCTTAGCCTTTTAAGAGTTGGTTGGTCTTCCTCCGTTTGTGGTCAAGGTCACCAGTGGTTTAGGGTGGTCACTGGCTTGGTGTCCGGCGTGTGAGGGCTGATAAGCGGTGGCTAAAGGAGAGTTTGTGAAGCTTGCAAGCTTCTCTGTAGTTTACGTAAATGGGGGGAGGAAATATTTGGTTGTATGAAAAATGGGTTAATCATATATCATGTCCCCAGTTTCTAGGAGTTTTTTTGTTTTGTTCATCTATTTTAAGAGGTAAATTGTAGTCCAGGTCCTCCCAGTTTCAGCGTGTTTTACACTTCGGTCAGTATCAGGGTAAAATTATCTTTAAACTCCCTGTATTTTATATTCTTTTGCACTCTGGTTATGTATTTTGTTATTTGTTTCGTATCTGCATATTAATTTTATTAACTTTCGATTTGATCATTATTTCTTCTATTTTATTCGTTATAATTTGTCTACTATTATTTTATTTTATGTATTTTAGTCACTACTTTTTATTTATGATTTAGCTAATGTTATTTTATTTTATGCATTTTAGTCATTTTTTATTTCTGATTTTGCTACTATTTTTTTATTATTACATTTTGGTCTTTTATTTTTCAGCAATTTAATTCTAGTCCTTTAATTATAGGACTCTAGTTTTTGTTTATCTTATTTTAGTCCCATATATATGTATGTTTCATATTTTTATCACATTGAATGCCTTATTTTTCTATCTTGCATTTTGGTCCTTATGTTATTTATGATTTTATTTTATTTAAGAACTTATATTTGTGTAATACTTATTTTTGGGCCGTTTTTTTATTATGCTTATATTTTTACTATTTTAGTTTAAACTTTCATCAACTAGCATGATTAATATAATTTGGATTAATTGGCTTAACTTTTTCTTTGGTTGAATCAAATTATTGGGAGAAATTATTATATTCTTTTCATTTCAGTTGGAAAAAGAAATATTCTTCCTAAAGTATTTTAGAGATTATTTTCTCTTCGATTGGAAATATTGGAATATTTTCTATTTCTCCTTAGAATTTTCTATTAAATAAAAACGATATGGTTGAATTTGGAATAATAGGATCGTAACTTAAATTTATTTTTTAATTCTCAGATTTCCACTATTAAAGACAATTTATAATCGGCGGGGTACTAATTTTGGGCGTTGTGGGGGTGCTTATCCTTCCCCACATGTAATTGAGAAGTTGAAGTTGTTTTTCAATCCGGGAACATCAGTAGACTTATGATGACTTTATAAATAGTATTTGAGAATTTTTAGGTCAATGTGTCTTTTAATAAGATCAATTGGCTTTATAAATAGGATTTGAGAATTTTTAGGTCAATGTGTCTCTTTCAATAAGATCAATTGACTCTTAGCTTTCCAACGCATATTGAAAAGCTTCAATATAATGTTGTTAGATCAAGATAAATAAATTATAACGAATACAACACATGCATAAATTAATACAATAATGAACATGATACCCTTTAATTCATGCAATGAAAATTCAATTCAATTTTATTCTAAAGGTTGATTAAATTTACTCAACCTAATAAGCGATATTTTATAATTTTTATTTTAATTTATAAGTTCATATGAGTATGAGGGGAGTAAACTAGCCATACTAGATAAGAAGTTGACGCTATTTTTCAAGGCTTAAAAATCAGTAAAACTGCGATTACTTTTTCAATGGGATTTGAGCATTTTTCAGTTAATAATCGACTATCTCTTAACCTTCCAACGCATCTTAAATGCCTCAATCTGATGTCAAAAGCTCAAGATAAATCAATTATAACGGAGACAAGGCATACAAATAAATTAATCCAGCAATGAACATGAAATCTTTTGATTCGTGTTATGAAAAATTGATCCAATCCTATTCTATAAATGGATCGAATATAATCATCCCAATAAGGGATATTCATATTTTTTATTTGAATTTATAAGTTGAGATGAGTTTAAGAGTTGTAAACTGGCCATCTTAGACAAGAAGTTGAAGATGTTTTTCAAGGTCGGAACATCTGTAGACTTGTGAAGACTTTTTGAATGGTATTCGAGCATTTTTTAATCAATATAAATCTTTCAATATGATCATGTGTCTCTTAGCTTTCCAATACATCTTGAAACACCTCAATCTGATTTCAACAGCTCAAGATAAATCAATTATAACAAATGTAACACACGCAGAAATTCATATAGTAATGAACATGAGATTCTTTAATTCATATACTAATATTTTGGTCCAACCCAATTCTACAAATTGATTGAATTTACTCAGACCAAGAAGGGTATTTTATACTTTTTATTTTAATTTACAAGTTGATACGATGATGAAAGGAATAAACTTGTCATATTGGACAAGAAGTTGAAGTTATTTATCAAGGCTGAAACGTCAATAGAATTACGACGACTCTTAGAATGAAATCTGAGCATTTCTGTGTCAATTGTCTATTTCAATAATATTGAGTATCTCTTATCTTTTGAATGAATCTTTAAACACATCAATCTAATGCAGAGATCTTAAAATGAATCCATTATAATGAAGACAACACATGCAAACATTAATCCAAAAATGAACTTGAAATTATTTAGTTCATGTAATGAAAAATCAGTCTAATCCTACTCTAAAAGCTAACCAAATTTACTCAACCCAAAAGGGGTATTTTATAGAATTTATTTTAATTTATAAGTTGATACGAGGATCAGAGGAGAAAACTAGCCAACTTGAACAAGAAGTTTAAGCTATTTTTCAAGACTAGAACATCAACTGACGTGCAACAACTTTTTGAATGGGATCTAAGAATTTTTGGGTCAATATGTCTCTTGTTAATAAGATCACATGTCTCTTAGCTTTCTAATGCATATTGAAACGCCTCAATTCAATTTTGGGAGCTCAAGATAAATCCAGTATCATGAAGACAATGCATTAGAAATTAATCCAACAATGAACATGAAATTCTTCATTTCATGTAATGAAAATTCAGTCCAATCCTATTTTATGAGTTGAAAAAATTTACTCAGTCTAATAAGGGGTATTTTATGGCTTTACTTTAATTTATAAGTTGAAACAAGGATGAGAGAAGTAAATATGAAAAAAATTGAACAAAAATTCAAATTTGACCTCCTTGGATTAAATTATTAAATTTAAATTATAAATTATTTATAAAATAAATAATAGCCATCATGGACAAAAAGTTTAAGATGTTTTTTGATGCAAGAACAATAGCAGACTTGCGATAACTTTTAAAATGGGATCTGATAAGTTTTGAATATTGCATACTTTTTTTTATAAGAAATAAGATTTATTAAAATCTAGATAAGAGGAACAACTTATGAGCCTCATTAAAAACCTCCCTAATCTAATTGGAGGAAAAGAGTGCTACATAAGAGAACACTACAAACACAACCCAAAAACGAAAACTGCATACAAAGATCACCAACACCTAATTGGAAGTAACTCAATAACAAAAAGCAATATCGACTAAAAAATAAGATTCACCGACTGCAACCATCTAAAAGATAACAACCAATCCAACCGAAAAGGCTTCTTCGACAACATCAACGCGAACACTGATCGCAATAGCGAACCCAGGACAGCAAAAAACGATTCCCAAAGCTCCAAAGCGGACATCCATAGGAAAAGGTCGATGATTGCAATGCTTAATATCATCCATCAAAACATGAGACAAGATTACAAGTTGTTCCCCAGCCTTTTTAGGCAGCTCCCTTATAGCACGTTCGCCGAGCCGACGGGGAGGAGTATTATACCAGTCTTCTCCATACTCATGCAGGTACGGCTGGGTTAGTAGGACAAAAACCAGACCAGCAAAAATGTAATAACTAGGAAGTTTATCAAATTGATGAACTGGAACAGCGGCTGCAAAGGTCGAAGGGTGACGGTGAATGCTTGCTCTTCACCATTTCTCAATACTTTAACAAACGCAGTTTCATTGGGCTTCTTCAAAGAGACCAAATGAACAAATGTTATCCGCTCTCTGTTCCGGAAAGGAACTCTTGGATTCCTTGGAATGCTGTTGGCATTTGCATAGATGCTAGCAAGTCTGACAATTTTGAAAAAAGTTCGACCATTATCTCACAAGTTGATGCTCCTTTAACTTGTACCCCACCACTTTTGAGATAAAAGCTTAAGGCCTCCACTTTGCATAAATTGCTATCAATAGTCCACTACAATTTGAGATGGGACAAAACGTTGGAGTTCCCTATAATATGGCCATAATGCGGCAGCAGAGGTGGAAAAGAGCCTACACAAAGTCCTGTAATTTGCCAAGATAATTGAGAATACAAAAATGCCATAACCACCTCGAACTATCCAATTGCCTTTGAAAATTGGAATTAAATCTCTGCAACCGAAGAAAAGCCTCTCTATAGGAAGCCGTGCGCTCCAACAAAATAAAATTCAAAAGTCCCTCAAAAAGGACACACCAACCACCTAACCGACCACTATTTCACACGCACCCACCCATGTGCGGCCTACACTCCAATCCAAATTCATTACCTCTTAAACATTAAGAAGACTACAAGAAGCGGCGAGATGATACCTAGGCAAATAGACCCGTTTGTACCTCCAATACCTTAAACGATGCACTTAGAATCCCGGTCTCAATACCTACAAAGTTGTGCACGACACCCCCACACCGCCCTCTTGCGCCCCACTAACCACCTGCGCATTACGCAATAAAACAGCCCTAAAGACACGCACATGCACTCCACTTCCACCCTCCAATGCAAAATACCAAAGAAAAACAACTCCCCTGACAAAGAAGGACAAAAATCATAAAACCCCATAACGCACTATGAGGGATTATTCAAACAATAAGCCTTGAAAAGTAAATCAAACCTCGGCCTCAGCTCCCACTACCGCCCCAAAACCTACCTCCAGAATATTGCATACTTTTACTATTATTTACTCCTCATTTTTCGTTTGGATGTTACTAATTTGTTTCCTTTTGGGTTTATTTTGGATAGGAGCTGCGTTAGATTAATTAGCTCAAAACCAACAGATTTCAATAGTATAATCAACATTTCTAGAAGACAAGCAGAATAATCTTGAATATTGAATTAGAATTTACCTGGCATAAGGTTATCCATAAGAAGAAGCAGAATTTAACTAGATGTACAAGACATAAATATTTATTTTTATCTTTTATGATAAACCTTTTAGATTTAGGATTTTTAGTTTGATTATTTTATTTTTTTATTTAAGATTTTTAGTTTGATTTTTTATTATTTTTATTTAGGAATTAATTATTTTACTGGAACTCTAAGTAGTATTTTTAGTTGGATTATATCATTATATTTTATTTACTTAGAATTTTCAGGTTATAAATACCCCTTAGGTTCAACCTTTGAATTGAGATTGGAATTTATATTTCCTTAGCTATTTATTGAAGTTCTACTTTTCATTCTTCTTTTTACTTTTGTTTCTTTATTTATTTTTTCATTATACTATATATGATCCAATCCATGCTTAGCTAAACTCCACTTAGCCTAAAGCTTTGCGAAGCCCAATTCTAAATCGTGAGAATTGAGTCTTGTTCTTCATAACTTCATATAACATTCTTCGGTTCTCTGGAACCTAGAAGTGACAATCAGTCATTCCTTTAAAGTTACTACATATTCAATCCAAAAAGACATCGTTGGCTTTAAAATTGTTTTGGCTTACAATTGGGAAGACAAATCGGATGATCGTAATTTGGCTTTCAGTTAACAAATTTAGCTACGGTCCGCTAAGGGGAATCAAGATTGGGATTGATTCTCAAAGAGGCTCTATAACCCGAGTTAGGGTCTTTCAACACTCAAAATTGTCTTGGTGCTAACGACAATATACATGGTTAGTCGAGTAAGGACTAGACTTCAGATATAGACTTGGAAATTTCGGTTAACCCAAGAGAAGAGTTAGTTATGAAAGTTAGCCCTTGTAACGTGCATCAAAGAGAGAAAATCTATGTCGATGATTGGTCGAAATGAAGCTAAGCAAACCCAAAAGCTATATCACCTCAATTCAATTCTTATAGTTTATTTATTAATTTTTTTCTCATCATATATTCATTATTTATTTTTAATATTTTATTATTTTCATTATTTCTAAATCCCCTTATTTATTTTTGCAGTTAAACCCAAGGATCGAAACAATAAAATTTATCAGACTTCTTTAGTCCTTGTGGATCGACCTCTTCGTCTCTATAATACTTTAATTATATATTTAAGAGTAGATTATTTATTTGGCAAATTTGACGCTTGTCAAATTGGGGCCGTTGTCGGGGACTTCTGTAAAATACTAATATTGTTTCTTATTTTAATCTATGACCAGACTGTGTCCGAGATAATTAATAAATTACAAACATGAAATCAAGAACTTGCTTAGAGATTACGTGGAGAAACTCTTTGGTCAAAGAGACAACAACAATAACATAATCAACTGAAACTGAATTTGAATTAGAAGAAATCTCTCACATTGAAGTTTTATTCATGTATGACGTAGAAGAATTAAAATGTATGGCTAATCCAAAAATCCGAGAGCTTGTTGTAGCACCTGATGAACAATAGTTGCTTTGTATCACTTTCCCGAATGGAGAAACATCATTCAAGTTAAATAAGGATTTGATCCAGCTTCTATCGACCTTTCACGGTTTGGAAAACGAAAACCCGTATAAATTTCTAAAAGAGTTTATATGGTTTTCTTAGTATTAAACCACATGGAGTATCCAAAGACCAAATTAAACTTTGTGCTTTCTTTTTTTTAGCCGATTCAATGCAAGATTGGTTATTTTTAGCCGATTCAATGCAAGATTTGTTATTTTATTTACCTCATGATTCTATTGATACATGGGCTAATATGTCTCACTTATTCTTTGACAGGTTTTTCTTACATCTAGAGAAAGAAAACTACGGAGAAATATCGTAGGGATTCGGCAAAAAGATAACGAAACATTATATGATTACTGGAATGCTTTAGAAAGCTATGCGCCAGTTTTCTGCATCATGGCTTGTTAGATGAAACCCTTCTCTAGTACTTCTACGAAGGTTTACTCCATAGAAAATGAAAATGATCGATGTTGCGAGTGGAGGAGCCCTTGTAGACATGACCTTTCATGCGGCTACGAATCTGACTTTGACTATGGCCGCTAATGGTTAATATTTTCACCCATCTAATGAACCCACTTGATAGGTTCACAAGATAAGTACTCATTTCATTTAAGATAAGATTAATAAGCTTATTAATATGGTTCACAAAAGTCCGAGGCATATTTTCAACAAATCGATAAAATAAATGAGTTAGCTTACAATATTTATGAGTCATCTAGAATCCCAGTGAAAACTTTCATATCAAGTGAAACCAAATCTAAGACAAAGTGCATGCGCCATCACCCTACGAAATTGAGCTATCATTGAATCTGGACACTCAGAAGAAGTTGGCACAAAATCCAAGAAGAAAAAAAGAACCAAAAACCCCAGTAGAACCACTTGTTCTATCACCATATGTCGTATCTCTCTCATTCCCAAGAAGGATCCTCAAACACAACAAGTAGGCTGACGTAGAAGAAATTCTCGGTATTTTTCAAAAGTCGAAGTTAACATTCTATTGCTCAACATAATCAAAAAAGTTCCAAGGAATGTGATACTTTTGAAAGATCTTTGTACTAACAAGAGGAAACTCACTGGGAATGAAAAGATAAATTTAAGTGAATGTTTTTGTTGTTATTCAACGAAAAATTTCGCCTAAATACAAAGACCAATATACATTTGCAATTCCCTACAAAATTTGTAAGGTTGGTATAAAACGGATCATGTGTGATTTAGGAGTTTCGATTAACGTTATACCTTTATGTATTTTTAAGTTTCTTAATACAGGTCCATTAAAAAAACAAAGGTGACGATCCATCTTGCTGACTGGTCAGTGGTATATCAAGGAGTGATGAAAAATGTTTTAGTAAAGGTAAATGAATTAATTTTTATTGCTTCGATGTCATCGATATGGAGGATGATTGATCCAACAATTCTTCTAAAATTCTGCTCGAAAGACCATTCTTAAGTACCACGTAAACAAATATCGACATTCAAAGTAGAATACTCACCATAGAGTTTGGTGGTGAAGTGGTGAAGTTTCATGTTTACAAGGTCATGAAATAACCTAAGTCTATGGGAATTGTTAGCGTTGTGAATATTATTGAACCAATTGTTGATGAAACTATTAAGCATAACTTTTCTGGTGATTTGTGTAGTGACTTCAATGTTGAATTTGATGTGTCAATAGAGTTAGAAAATATTTCTAAAATTTATTTAATTTGTGCTTAAAACCCTCAAAGACTAAACTTTTACCTTCGGTCTTGCAAGAACTAGAGATTGAGTTAAAACCTCCGCTGAAACATTCAAAGTATACATTTTTGGAAAAAGAGAAACCTTGCCGGTTATCATTTCGGACAAACTTTCAAAGCTGAAAATATTTGAAGAAAATCCTATAAGAACATCCGAATCTACAAGAAAAATGAAAGAATTCTATGATCGTAGAATTTCTAGTAAGGAAGTTCTCAGTTGGACAATAGATTATAAAATGAGGAAATCATTCTCGAAGAACCTATAGTTTGAACCAAGTCGTCGATTTAACAACGTTAAACAAAAGCACTCTATTGGGAGGCAACCCATTTTTATCATTTTTCATTCAATTTATTTATTTTACTATTTTCCTTTCCTTGGTTATCAATTTATTTTTCTTTGTATTTTTAGGTACACCATGTATTTTGATTGAGATTGGATTTATGAACATGGATTGGAATTGTTGTCAAATATATAGAATGGTTATCACATAAGATAATTGGCCGATGACGAGCTATCGCTACACATGGGGAGTTTTATATCCCTTTTCTTTTGCTTTGTTTATTTCTTATTGGGACACTAAGCTTTAAGTGAGGGCGTAGAGTGCGAATTTCACAAAGAATTTCTTCGGGGGAGAAATGAGAGATATTTTCTTCCACCACAGAGAATTATTTGACTATTGCATTTCAAACAATTTACATGATACATAGGGCCGCTCTTTTATAGGTATATAATTTAATGATTCTTAAGATAAGAGGAGTGGATTCATCCTTTTAAGTATTTATTTTTTTTGTGGTCAGTTGAGTTTTTAAGATTTGTTAATTTGTTAATAGTAATAAAGAGAATAGCGAATAGAAAGTAATAGCTTGGCACGTGGATAAACGACCAATCTCCGGTAGAAGAGAAGGTTCCATTGGAACTATTATTTATTTCAGGGTGTCTCTCTTTTTTAAGTAAAAAAATGAGATAGAGAGAGGAAGTGTGAAGAGAAATGGAAAAAAGATATTGGAACATAAATTTGGAAGAGATGTTGGAATGAGGAGTTTATTTTGGTCATGGTACTAGGAAATGGAATCCTAAAATGGCACCATATATCTCTGCAAAACAAAAGGGTATTCATATTACAAATCTGAGTAGAACTGCTTATTTTTATCAGAAGCTTGTGATTTACTTTTTTATGCATCAAGTAAGGGAAAACAATTCTTAATTGTTGGTACAAAAATAAAGCAGTTGATTCGGTGGCGCTAGTTGCAATAAGGGTTTGGTGTCATTATGTTAATAAAAATGGCTCGGTGGTATGTTAACAAATTGGCCCACTATAGAAACAAGGCTTCATAAGTTCAGGGACTTGAGAACAGAACAAAAGACGAGGGGACTCAATCGTCTTTCGAAAAGAGATGTAACTATGTTTAAGAGATAATTATCTCGCTTGTAAACATATCTGGGTGGGATTAAATATATGATGAGATTGTGTGATATTGTAATCATCGTTGATCAACAAGAAGAATATACGACTCTTTGAGAATTTATCACTTTGGGAACTCCAACAATTTGTTTAATCGATACATATTGTGATCACGATCTCACAGATATTTCGATTCCAGCAAATGATGACGTTATAGCTTTAATTCAATTAATTCTTAACAAATTAGTAGTCGCAATTTGTGAGGGTCATTCTATATATATATGAAATCCTTGATTAATAATAAATTAATAATAAGATAAATAAATTATTTTTTGGAACAACATAGATCTATGGAATCGATTACTATATCCTGAATCGCACAAAAGAGATAAAAACCATAAATACTGTGTGATTAGTTTAGTTGGTGTCAAACATATAGAATTTGAGTAGGCAAGATAAGATTGAATCAAAATATTTCATTTTTTTAAGTAAAGTTCTATTTCTGTTAGAGGGCAATATGAAGGTATATCATATTCCATCAACGCACTAAACGGGTTATACGATATCTCTGGTATAATTGATTTGAGTTGATCTTATATGCATGAATAATTGATTTGAATTGTTAAAATGATTTGATGAAAACTTTTAACCTTGTGGTATAATTGTTAGTGTTGCTTAAATATGAGCTTGTACTTGTTTCGCTAATGACTTATGTTAACTTCATGTGTGTTACTTCATGGTGACTATTGTGAGTGGTAGATCGTTTGAATGTGATCGGATTGGAGGATCAAGGCGAGATACTTGGGTTTTCATCTTGCTTCCAGTTTGAAGGTTTGGTGACGAATAGGGACTAAAGAGTTAAAAAACAAAAAGAAGTGCAAAAAGAGGGAGGAATTCTGGAAAAAAAAAGACATAAAAAATAAGAGGAAAAATAAACGAGCTAATTCTGCTCAAAAAATGATTGAGTGGTGATGATTGTTCAAAATCGTTAATCTTTGCTTGTTATTTCTTCGATTTTGTGGATTTATTGATGCTGAATTGGTCGTGTTATACTTGTTTTTGTAAAGGTCCTCACTTTCCAGAGTTTGTGACAAAACGAGCGAATTTTGCATTTTTTATTATTATTTGGTCACGGCTGGAGACATGGGCACGACTATGGACACGATGCAGTCTGACGTGGCAATTTCTAGAAGGTCCAGTCAACGGCGGTTTCTAGAAGACTTCATCCGCACGCCTTCTGGAAGATTGACGAGCAGAGTTGCATTAGGAGACTAGTTTAAGTTTGAATTTAAATTAAAAATAATTATCTTTTAGGATTATTTTATTTATTTTCTTTGCTTATCTCTTAGTCTTTGAGATGCTATAAATACCCATTTAGGGTAAGCCTAAACTCATCACTCAAATTACATTCTTCTTTTCTCTATAGTTTTATTAAAGTTCTCTCTTTTTACTTTTCAAGTTTTTCCCTTTTTCTTTTATTTTCAAGATTTGTTTTTAATATGCTAAGTATGAATTTTGTCATGCTTAGCTAAACTTTTAATAAGCCGAGAGCTGTCACGATGATTCAATTCCAATGGGAGAATTGAAACGGTCCCTTAATATCTTCGGAATATTTCTCTCAATCTTTGCGCTTATTTTTCAAAATCAAAACAGTTTTCAAAATCAAAGATTGACTTTGATCAAGAGGTTGTTGCGATTAAACGTGTGGGAGGAAGATTCGGCTTATAGAATTCCCGGGAACACACTTGGCGAGATAGCTTCGCCAATAGGGAATTGAGATCGGAATTGACGGTTAATGAAGCAACAATCCGAGTCGGTCACCACGAACTTAAACGGTAATTGATCTTCGACAATTGATGTTGATAGAATCAATTCCTGAAGCCGGAATCAAAGATTGCCTTGGGTATTCGGTATACAAGATAGAGTCACGGGGATAGCCCTTGTAGACAAAGTAACCGACGTGAATCCCGAAGATAAAATCTTATTCGATGATCTGAAGGAAATTGAGTCAAAGCAAAGCTTGAGGCTACTTTTACCGTATTTATTCACAATCTTCATCTTCTTATTTTTACTTTAATTACTTTTATTTATTTAATCTTTTAAATTATTTTAATATCTTTTTACCAAAATTCCCCCTATTTTTACTATTTCATACCTATCATAAATAAATTAGAAAGAAATTTATAATTTTCTAAGTCCCTATGGAATCGACCCTTACTTCTCTTTACTACGTATTTCTTTTATTTATTGATTGAGAATAAGGAGTTTATTAGACATCCAAAATGAAAGTTGTCAAATTATAGCGGTTGCCGGGACCTTCGCCAAAGTTACTAATTTTTGTTTGTTTTTTATTTATGATCAGGTCTAATTCGGGAGCATTAGTGGAGTACGACCCGGAGATTGAAGCCAAAGCTAGGAGACTCCACTCATAGACACTTCGGGAAAGAAGAAGACAACAAACAAATCTAGAAGAAGAATCGAATTCAGATAATATAAATCCGATGGCTGATCTTACTATCCGGGAGTTAGCCGCGACACCTACTGAACAAGTTCCTTTGAGCATTGATTTTCCCCAAGGTGAAACTCCGTACCAATTGAAAACTGGCCTTATTCATCTCCTCCCTACATTCCATGGATTGCCGAACGAGGATCCACACAAATATCTCAAGGAATTTCATATGGTCTGCTCCAACATGAGACCACAGGGAGTAACCGAGGACCAAATAAAACATAGAGCTTTTCCTTCTTCCTTAGCCGATTCGTACAAAGAGTGATTATTTTATCTTCCTCCTTATTCTATTACTACATGGGCTAATATGACTCATTTTTTTCTTGACAGGTTTTTCACTGCGGCAAAAGTAAGTGAACTACGAAGAAGAATACTTGGAATCAAGCAGCTTGATGGAGAGTCACTTTACGACTACTGGGAGCGGTTTAAGAAGTTATGTTCTAGTTGCCCATAACACGGGTTAACTGAACAAACACTCATTCAACACTTTTATGAAGGATTATCTCCCCTAGAAATGAAGATGATCGACGCTGCCAGCGGCGGAGCCTTAGTGAATATGACTCCCACCGAGGCAAGGCACTTAATATCGACGATGGCTACAAATTCCCAACGGTTCCGCGTAAATAATGAACCTTCTCAAAGGGTTCATGAGATAAGTTCATCTTCCTTATAAAATAAAATAGGCAAGTTAACTGAAGTCATAAACTCTCTTGTTGCAGGAAAGATATGACAAAACCAATTATGTGGAATATGTGCATTACCTGATCATCCGACAGACGGTTGTCCACTGATTCAAGATGACACAGTAGCTCAAGTCAATGCAATCGGGGATTTTTCGGGACCTCCCCAAAGAGCTTATAATCCCTACGACAATACATACAACCCAGGATGGGGGGATCATCCGAATTTCAGCTATGTTCAGAACTCAAGACCAAATCAAGGCTGTCAAGCGAGACCACCTCCACCACAACAACAGTCGCAAAAGAAATCACTAGAGACAATTGTCGAGAGGTTAGCACTATCCCAGGAAAAATTCCAGAACCATACAGAAGCCCACTTACAAGAGATAGACAAGCAGATGAACCAACTGGCTCAAACCGTAGGTCACTTGGAATCACGAGGTAAACTTCCATCTCAAACTGAAGTAAACCCGAGGGGGAACGTCAGCGCCATCACTCTTCAGAGCGGTACAGTAGTGGCACCACTTGTTCCATCTAACGAAGTAACCCAAAAGGAGAAAAAGACTACTGATTTAGGGTCCCAGAAAGAGAATAACGAAGAACAAATAGATAACCCGACGCCATCCCCCTACGACGTGCCACTGCCTTTTCCATCAAGGTTAGTTAAAAAGAATAAAAAAGCTGAGGAAAAGGAAATATTAGACGTACTTCGGAAGGTGGAAGTTAACATACCTGTCCTTGAGGTTATTTGGAAGGTTCCAAGGTATGCCCAGTTTTTAAAGGATCTATGCACGACCAAAAAAAAGCTTATCGGAGTCGAGAAAGTGAACTTAGGAGTGAACGTCTTAGCCGTTTTCCAACAAAAGTTACCACCTAAACTAAAGGACCAAGGTATGTTTGCAATCCCTTGTAAAATTGAAAAAATTGAGATAAAAACGAGCAATGTCTGATCTTGGTGCATCAATTAATGTAATGCCTCTATCTGTTTATAAAATGGTTACTAACGATCCTTTGAAGGATACAAAGATTTTGATACAACTTGCCGACAGGTCGGTGATCTATCCAGAAGGACTTTTAGAGAATGTATTGATGGAGGTAAGCGACTTTATATTTCCCGCTGATTTTTATTTAATCAACATGGAAAATGATCGCACGAGCACATCATCTGATATCCTTTTGGGCGCCCTTTCCTAAGCACTGCAAATACAAGAATTGACGCGAGGAGCAGGATTTTAACTATGGAATTCGACGATGAGGTCGTTAAATTTGATGTATATAAGGCAATTCGATATCCTGATAAAGTGGAAAGTTTAAATTCTGTCGATTTAATTGATCCTTTGGCTGATGAATTTTTAAGGACTAATTTTTCCTTTGATATATGTAGGGAGCTGGAGGATCATGATGAAAACATGAGTTCCGATCATACCGAGTTGAATTTGATTTCTTCTAAGCCCAAAGTCTTGCCTCTGTTTTGCAGGCACCCGAAGTTGAACTGAAACCATTGCCTGATCATTTGAAATACGCCTTCCTCGGAGAAAATAACACTCTACCAGTAATCATATCAAATAAATTATATGAGGAGGAAAAGGACTTAATCACTGTTTTACGCTAATACAAAGAGGCCATAGGATGGACCATCGTTGATATAAAAGGGTTGAGTCCATCCACTTTTATGCATAAAATTAAAACCGAAGAAGGCGTAAAACCAATATGTGAAGGTCAACGCCGACTAAATCCACCAATGATGGAAGTGGTAAAAAAGGAGATACAAAAACTCCAAGATGCAGATATTATATATCCAATTTCGGATAGCAAATGGGTAAGTCCGATACATGTAGTTTCTAAAAAAATAAGAGTTACTGTGATTGAAAATTATGAAGGAGAATTTGTACCAACATGATTTTAGAATGGATGGAGAGTCTGCATCGATTACAGGAAGTTGAATTCTTTAACTCGAAAAGACCATTTTCCTCTTCCGTTTATAGATCAAATGATAGAACGATTAGACGATAAATCTCACTATTGTTATCTTGATGGATTTTCAGGTTTCTTCGAGATTCCAGTAGCACCTGAAGATCAAGAAAAGACGACGTTTACATGTCCTTTCGGCACCTTCGCTTGCCAACACATGCCTTTCAGACTTTGTAATGCACCTGCCACATTCCAAAGGCGTATGATTAGTATTTTTCTGATTTTATTGAGAAAGGTATTGAAGTCTTCATGGATGACTTCACTGCTTACGGTAATTCATTCGATGAGTGTCTATTAAACTTGAAAAATGTGTTGCATGGATGCCTATAATTTAACCTTGTTCTGAATTATGAAAAGTGTCACTTTATGGTTGATAAAGGTCTAATTCTAAAACATATTGTTTCATCTAAAGGAATTGCGGTAGATAAGGCGAAAATTGATATAATACGTTCACTTCCTTACCCCACTATGGTGAGGGAAATTCCCTCTTTACTTGGTCATACATGTTTTTACCATGGATTCATTAAGGATTTCTCTATTGTGACGCAACCATTGTGTGAGCTATTACAGAAGGATAAAGCCTTCAATTTCGACCAACAATGCCAAGAATCATTTGATGTACTAAAGGAGAAGTTGGTTACGGCACCCATAGTCCAACCACCGAATTGGGACTTCCCCTTCGAAGTCATGTGTGATGCTTCAGATGGAAGTGTTGGGGCTGTGCTCAGACAAAAGATCGGGAAAGAACCTCATGTTATCGCTTATGCATCTCGTATCTTGGATTCCGCACAACGAAATTACTCAACAACTGAGAAAGAATTATTTGCTATTATTTTTGCATTAGATAAATTTAGATCATATATTCTTGGCACTAAAGTTATGGTTTTCTCTGATCATGCAACCTTGAAGTACTTTCTCAACAAAAAAGAGGCGAAACCACGACTAATCCATTGGATCTTACTCCTCCAAGAGTTTGATTTGGAAATCAAGGACAAGAAAGGATGTGAGAACTTAGTGGCCGATCACTTAAGCCGGCTTCCAATCACTACAGTTGATCCTCCCATTCGTGAAGAATTCCCGGAGGAGAGCTTGATGATGGCGCAAACGTCAATACCTTGGTTCGCATATATAGTCAATTACTTAGCTACATGTAAATTACCATCTGATTTAACGAGAGCTGAAGTAAACCATATTAAAAGAGAATTTCGTTTCTTCATTTGGGATGATCCGTATCTTTGGAAGCATTGTTCAGACCATGTAATTAGACGATGTGTCCCTGAAAGTGAGGTAAGCTCAATTTTAAATTTTTGTCATTCTTATTCGTGTGGTGGACACTTTGGACCGAAGCGGACCTCTCATAAAATTTTGGAATGCGAATTCTTTTGGCCTCATATTTTTTGTGATTCTTATTTGTTTTGCAAATCTTGTGATAATTGTCAACATGCAGGTAATTTGAGTCGAAAAAAATAAAATGCCCCTTAATCCTATACATATATGTGAAATATTTGATGTTTGGGGACTTGATTATATGGGTCCATTTGTTTCTTCTTTTGGCAATTGTTATATAATCCTTGCGGTTGATTATGTTTTGAAGTGGGTAGAAGCTAAAGCCACTCGAAATAACGATGCAAAAACTGCTGTTCAATTTCTAAAGAAATGTATTTTTTCCAGGTTTGGTACAGCAAGGGTGATAATAAGTGACCGCGGCACACACTTCATCAATCGAGTAATTGATGTACTTATGAAAGAGCATGGAGTGAATCACAGAATTGCCACAGCCTATCATCCGCAGACAAACGGACAAGCAGAAGTTTTAAACCGCGAAGTAAAGACTATTCTTGAGAAAAATAGTCAAGCCAAATTGCAAAGACTAGAGCTTGAAATTAATTGATGCTTTGTGGGCTTATCGAACTGCATATAAAGGACCTATTGGCATGTCTCCATATCGCCTTGTATTCGGTAAGCCATGTCATTAACCTGTCGAGCTGGAACACAAGGCATATTGGGCAGTAAAATAATGCAATATGGAGTTAGAAGCGGTTGGCAAAACACGGAAATTGCATATAAAGGAGCTTGAGGCAATCCGGAGAGATCCTTACGACAACGCCAAAATATATAAGGACAAAACAAAAGAATTCTATGATCGAAAAATTGTTTCTAAATCTTTTTCTATCGGGCAAAAAGTTCTTCTTTTTAATTCAAAATAAAAACTTTTTGCAGGAAAACTTCGATTAAAATGGAGCGGGCCTTATACGGTAACTGAAATATTCTCTAATGGCGCAGTCGAAATTGAAGAAAATTTGGGCATTCGATTTAAAGTAAATGGACACAAGATTAAACCGTATTATGTGAATAGTGAAGTTTACTTAATTGAAGATCTCGACTTAGAAGAACTTGTAGTCTGAATCAGGTCATCGAGCTAACGACGTTAAACAAAAGCGCTTCATGGGAGGCAACCCATTGTTTTCGATTCTGCTATATTTTATTTTTATTTTTATTTTTGTTTTTTTTCCGATTGAGCATGTTTTATTTAATTTTTATTTTGCAGGAATCAATATTTTTTATTCAAACTTGAACGACGAAGATATACAAAATTATGATTCGAAAAGTGCTAATGAGCAATAAACAGTCGAACAAAGCAGAAACAAATAATGCCCCACACACGTTAGCACGCACGTTAGCACATTCCTATGGAGACCGGCACACATTAGTAAAATCGACATGAAATCCGGGGAGTACTCTATCCCTTCTCTTGCACCTTAGTTTTACGTTTTGAGGTAAAACACTTTAAGTGAGGGGGAGTATAGTGTAGGATTGAATTTTACCTTGGTTATCTTTATGTTTCGATGCTAGTATGTGTTGGTTGGATTTGTCAAAAATTTCATTTAATTTCGTTGTCTTGTTGAATATTTTTGGAATGCTATGCTTGTTTGGTAACACATGATTGTTTAGGTTAGGATGTTCTTGATAGCGAATATCATAAATTGTGATCGAGTCGGTGTTTTTGTGATATCCATAACTTTGTTGGTTGAAATGTGATTAGCTCAATGCATGAAACAATTTGGTGAGATTTGAGCCTTTACGAGCATATCATTTTCGCTCGCATTTTGTTTGATTAAGTGTGTCGAATTTGGCATTGATATTCTAGAACCTGCATGTTGAATACTATCTAGATTACACATGAACATGATGCTTAAAAATGATTTGGGCACCTTAGGATTAACCATACATTTTTTCCCTTTAGTTAAACACTTTTGAGACTATTCCCGCTTTTTGTTTTCGCCACATTTATAAACCCGAGCCTTTTTGTTTTATCCCTCTTTTCTACATTTTTCAGGGCAAGTGAATAATTTTACCATTGTATTCTCCATCGAAAAAAATAGCAATTCGAAAAAAAAGAAAAAAAACTGTTCGAAAGAAAAAGAAAGAGAACAAAAAGAGACATGAAAGAAAAATTGAAAAACAAAACAACAAAAGTGTGAAAAAATGCATTTTGATAAGAAATTTGTCGTTTGATATGTCATTTTTTTATCTTTTTGTGCTTAATGTTCCGATGGAGTCGAGATTATTATTTGTTAGTTCCTTGCCTTGAATTTTTAGCCATATTTTTAGCCTTTTTCCCTACCTTTACCTAAGCCCCATTACAACTAATAAAAGACCCTTTGATTTATTCATCTTGTTCTTATTAGTAGTGGAGATTTGATTTACTTACAGGCCTATGATAATATCGTGTCGATAATGACTTTGAGCGTTTCTTTACCCCAAACACATTGAGTGATTTGATTGAATCCCGGTAAGGTGTTGAGTTATGAGCATTGAGATTAATTAATGAATGGATATTACAATTGCACTTGACTTGTTCCGATTGGTGATGTTCAATTGATTGATTTCTTGACTTAAATAGTTATTGTGGTCTCTACCTTGCTTCCCTAAATATAAAACTTGACAAAAGAACGTTTAATGAAGTTTTTAACTGATTTGGTTATTCATACTTGAAGACAAGCATGAGATAAGTGAGGGGGAATTTGATGAGTGTTCAAAATCGTTAATCTTTGCTTGTTATTTCTTCGATTTTGTGGAATTATTTCTGCTGAATTGGTCGTGTTATACTTGTTTTTGTACAGGTCCTTGCTTTCCAGAATTTGTGACAAAACAGGTGAATTCTGTATTTGTTTTATTATTTGGTCATGGCTGGAGACATGGGCACGACTCTGGACACGACGCGGTCTGACGTGGCAGTTTCTAGAAGGTCCAGTCAGTGGCGGTTTCTAGAAGACTTCATCCGCATGCCTTCTGAAAGAATGACGAGCAGAGTTGCATTAGGAGACTAGTTTAAGTTTTAATTTAAATTAAAAATAATTAGTTTTGAGGATTATTTTATTTATTTTCTTTGTTTATCTGTTAGGCTTTGAGAGGCTATAAATACCCACTTGGGGTAAGCCTAAACTCATCACTCAAATTATATTCTTCTTTTCTCTCTAGTTTTATTAAAGTTCTCTCTTTTTACTTTTCAAGTTTTTCCCTTTTCTTTTATTTTCATGCTTTGTTTTTAATATGCTAAGTATGACTTTTGTCATGCTTAGCTAAACTTTTCATAAGCTAAGAGGTGTCGCGATGATTCAATTCCAACGGGAGAATTGAAAGGATCCCTTAATAACTTCGGAATATCTATCTCAATCTCTGCGCTTATTTTTTAAAATCAAAACAGTTTTCAAAATCAAAGATTCACTTTGGTCAAGAGGTTGTTGCGATTAAACGTGTAGGAGGAAGATTCGGCTTATAGAAAGCAAATCGACTTCCTGAGAACACACTTGACGAGACAGCTTCGCCAAGAGGGAATTGAGATCGGAATTGACGGTTATTGAAGCAACAATCCGAGTCGGTCGCCACAAACTTAAACAGTAATTGATCTACGACAATTAATGTTGGTAGAATCAATTCCCGAAGTTGGAATCAAAGATTGCCTTGGGTATTCGGTATACAAGATAGAGTCACGGGGATAGCCCTTGTAGATAAAGTAACCGACGTGAATCCCGAAGAGAAAATCTTATTCGATGATTTGAAGGAAATTGAGTCAAAGCGAAGCTTGAGGCTACTTTTACCGTATTTATTCACAATCTTCATCTTCTTATTTGTACTTTAATTGCTTTTATTTATTTAATCGCTTTAATTATTTTAATATCTTTTTACCAAAATTCCCTCTATTTTTACTGTTTCACACCTGGAATAAATAAATTAGAAATAAATTTATAATTTTCTAAGTCCCTATGGAATCGACCATTACTTCTTTTTACTACGTATTTCCTTTATTTATTGATTGAGAATAAGGAATTTATTTGACATCCAAAACGACAGTTGTGAAGTGGTAAAAAAATGAGAGTAAAATAAAACTCACACTCTACAAATTGTCTACCATGTGGGAACTATTCTTAGTTTGATTTTATCTTTCAATCAAATAGAAAAAGTTATGCATATCTACCTCTTATTCATTTGGTTAACCATTGTTTATTGGATTATCTTATCACTTCTATCTGATTATCTTGTCTAACTTTTTCAATCTGTGCTTGGACTTGGTATTTGATATAAACTTTTGAGTGAATT
This sequence comes from Hibiscus syriacus, assembly GCF_006381635.1. Classification (NCBI taxonomy): domain Eukaryota; kingdom Viridiplantae; phylum Streptophyta; class Magnoliopsida; order Malvales; family Malvaceae; genus Hibiscus; species Hibiscus syriacus. Next base: position 13,279,983 of record NW_024063533.1, read on the forward strand.
TTTGATAACTGATGAAATAGATACTGAAGTATGCTTGAGTACAAGCATTAAATAAGTGTGGGGAAATTTGATAAGTGTTGAAAATTGCATATTTTTTATATTATTTACTCCTCATTTTTCGTTTGGATATTACTAATTTGTTTCCTTTTGGGTTTATTTTGGATATGAGCTTCATTTGATTAATAAGCCCAAAAATAACAGATTTCGATGGTCCAGACAACATCTTTTAGATGATGAGCGGAATTATCTTGAATATTTAATTGGAATTTACCTTGCATAAGGTTATCCATAAGATGAAGCAGAATTCAACCAAAAGTACATGACTTAAATATTTATTTTTATCTTTTGTGATAAACCTTTTAGATTTAAGAATTTTAGTTTAATTACTTTATTATTATTATTTTATTTAGGATTTATAGTTTGATTATTTTATTATTATTATTTATTTAGGAATTAGTTATTTTATTTACTTTGAATTTTTGAGCTATAAATACCATTTAGGTTCAACATTTGAATTGAGATTGGAATTTATATTTCATTATCTATTTACTGAAGTTATATTTTTCATTCATCTTTTTACTTTTCTTTCTTTATTTTCTTTTCATTATGCTAAGAATGATCCAATCCATGCTTAGCTAAACTTCACTTAGCCTAAAGCTTTGCAAAGTTCAATTCTAAACCATGAAAATTAAGTATTATTCTTCATAACATTGGATAGCATTCTTCGGTTCTCTAGAAACTAGGAGTGGCAACTGACCATTTCTTTAAAGTTACAAAATTTTCATTCCAAAAAGACGTCGTTGGCTTAAAGGTTGTTTTGGCTTACAGTTGGAAAGATGAATCGATTTGTAACACTCATTTCTTGTATACCTTTACGTACACAAGTCACAGGTGTCACAAGACTTTTAAAAAACATTTACTTATTTGTAAAACCCATAAAATTTTGTTTTGAAATAAAACATAACATTTCAATATAATAATAAAACATTCTTTGTAACATATTACAAAAATTATAACTTTAATACATTCTAGAGCATTTTCATAAGTTCAAATACATTCTATCTAATTATCAAAAGTAGACATAATTTTCCTATAGTTACTGATGAGTGAACCTTGGATTGATGATCTCTGTTGCACTCCTTACTCGACTAGTCTTTGCTCTTACCAACGCGTGAAATCAACACATGCTAAGTATTTACTTAGTGAGGCATAATAATGTAAAGGAATTTCTATTCATACATAAGTATAACATGGCAATTGAAATACGAACTAAATCGTATACTTCATAAGAATCATTTGAAACCATCTCAGCTAAACCAAGTTTCTTTCATATAGTCATCTAAACTATTCTTAGTATGCTCAACATACCTATCTTTCGAGAAATTTTTCTCTGTTATCCTTTATTTTCCCAATATATGTTAAATGATAATGTAAGGTACATACATTGCACCGAAGTGCCGAAATGGTCATTAACCTTTTATGAATACCATGAGTGGCACCTTTTATGCTGAAAATGCACCGTTATACATTAAAAAAATCAATCGATAACTTTCATACATGAAACATATCGAAATGGTAATTCACCTTTTATGAATACCATGGGTGGCACCTTTTATGCCAAAAATACACCGTTATACGTTAAACAAAATTGATCAATAACTCTCATTAGTGGCACCTTTTATGCCGAAATGCACCTATGACTCTCAATGTATATACAATAGGCTTTTATGTCAAATTCACAGATTTAGACATTTACTTTAGCAACATCGATAACCATTGCACAACATCAATATTCATATATTCATTTTAGAGCAGTTCATACTCTAAAACTTATTCATAATATCATTCCAATACACGTTATGAAAATGTACCAAAATATTGTAAAACATACATTTAACAAAACATTCTAGGTTGACTCATTGTGAGTCTTCCTCTTTTCATATAAGTACAATAAATGCACTCACCTGATATGCCTCACTAATATGCTTTAAGGATGTCCAACTATGCGACAACTTTATTTTTTCCCTTTTTCTTGCTTAACTCTAGAGCTTGGTTAGGATCTACACAAGCATCTATAATTACACAAACCATCCAAATGTTAGTATACTTTCTAACTTTCTAACATTTATTCCTTTAAAAAACACTATTATTTTCAAATTCTTTTAAAAAATAATATTATCTTACAATTCCAGGGTCAATAGTATCAGTACCCTACTATGGTATCGATATTTCTATACTATGGTACCGATACTCCATTTCAGTTTCGATACCATTTTTGCATTATGGAATCCATAGTATTGATACCTTTTATTAGTATCGATACCCACAACAATATTGATACTACTTACAACAGTATTGATAATGTTCATCATATTTATTCACATTTAAACCTATATTATCGATTATGTTCTTCCTATACTAATACCCTTACCCAGACTTTTCATTTTTCATTTTCGATTTTTACCTTCATTTTGTTAAATTCTCTTACTTTTACCTCCAACAATACCCTTAAACTTAACATCACTTAACCCAACTAACTTTCCTCCATTTAGCTTTTTATTACATCTAAATTCTCCAAAGAATATCCTAAACTAAAAATTACACTACTTTTTCATACATGTTTTTAATCATTTTCAAGGCTTATAATATCTTATTTACTTCTTTGACAAGTCAAATATACTTGTAGACCTCAATAAAAACTCATATTTCAACATATCACTCAAAAAACCCATTTTCTTTAATCTCAAATAAATTATTCATCTCTTAGTTTTAATCCTCTTTAAACCTTCCTTAAGCTTCCACATCACATAAGGTTTCAAAACTAGCCCATAAACTACAGGAAAAACCAACTTGAATAAATCTCACCTTTGGCTATGGGGAGAGCACGGGACAAGCAAAACAGGAGAAGAATATAACTTATCTAACTTTCCCCTTTTCCTCATCTTAAATATCCCTAATAAAAATAAATAAATAAATAAATTTTTAATCTATTTCCCTCTAAAGGACCAAAATGCCCTTTCATTCTAATTAGTCTTAAACACAAATTCCTAATTAATTTCTTGTACTTTACCATTTATTCAATTAAATCCTCTAAATTTTAAATCCTTTCATTATGGTGATCGACCCGATATTTGGGGTATTATAATTCTCCCCTTAAGAAAATTTATCCTCTAATTTTAAGAAGTACCTGATTCGAAAAGGTGTGAAAACTTCTTCCTCATGTCTTTCTCTCTTTCCCAAGTAGCTTCTTCTACCTTATGGTTTTACCAAAGTACTTTAACTAGAGGAATCTTCTTGTTACAGAGTTATTTGCTTTCTCGAACCAAGATCCCCACTGGTTCTTCCTCGTAAGTCAGATCTGGTCGGATCTCTATTTCCTCTGGTGTGATAATATGGAATGAATCTGATCGGTACCTTCTGAGCATCGATACGTGAAAAACATTGTGGATATTGTCCATATCAGGAGGCAAAGCTAATTGATAAGCTACTGGTCTGACCTTTTAGAAAATTTCATAAGGTCCAATGAATCTCAGACGACTCAGTTTTCCTTTGAGCCCAAATCGTAATACGTTCTTCCAAGGTGACACTTTCAAAATACATTGTCTCCCACTTGAAATTCAATTTATTTTCTTTTCAAATCAACATAAGACTTTTGTCTATCGAAGGCTATCTTTAGATTATCCTGGATAACTTTCACTTTCTCCTCTATTTCTTTCATCAAATTCACGCCAACTAGGTCTCGATCTTTTAGTTTAAACCAATTTAATGGTGTTTGACACTTCCTCCCATACAAAGCTTCATACGGAGTCATCTTAATACTCAATTGGTAACTGTTGTTATAAGCAAATTCTGCTAAAGACAAGTAGCTTTCCCATGATCCTTTGAACTAAATAACACATGCCCTTAGCATATCCTCCAATACCTGAATAGTTTGTTCTGACTGCTCATATGTTTGTGCTGAAATTCAACCGAGTACCCAATGCCTCATGCAAGTACTTTCAGAATCTTGAAGTAAACATTGGGTCTCGATCGGACACTATTGACATAGGAACTCTATGTAGTTGAACTATCTCTTTAATATACAATTATGTAAATTTATCTATCGAGTAATCCACTTGAACTTGAATAAAGTGAGTTGTCTTGGTCAATCTATCTATAATTACCTATATTGTGTCCTTTTTACCCGTTGACAAAGGTATTCCCGAAACAAGATCTATTGTAACTCACTCCCACTTCCACTCGAGAATGGATATCGGTTGTAGCAATCCTAAATGAAATTGATGTTCATCTTTCACTTGCTGACATGTAATAACCCAAAAATTTAGATAATGACCAAAATGAAAATTTTGGAAGTTTGATGGCCAAAGTATAAAACTTGGAAAAAATTTAGGGAATTAAGTGATAATTTCCTAAAAAGAGTTGTATTCCATTAAATTGATAGTTTACTCTTGAGAGTGAGGTTTTATAGAAATCATATTTTTGGATTTGGAAATTTAGTAAAGGAAAAAAATTAGAAAGGGTTAAAGCCGGTAAGGAATCTATAATTTCAGGTTGAATTGGAATTTTACAAAAATTTGAAGGATGTTCTAAAATGGTTGGAAATATTATTTTAATATTTTAGATCAGAGAAATTTGGTTTGGAAATGTGTAATTTTTCAGATTTAACCGAAACAATGGAATTTAGTGACTAAAACGCAAGTTTTGAAACTTCATTGTAAATTTTGGAAATCAAAGTCAAATTAATTCATCTTTGACTTTGAAAGATGATAAGGATGGGTTGTCATGGTTTTATGGTGAATAAGAAGATTCATTAAGGGTGATTTGGTATTATCCTAATTAAATAAATATTTTATTCATTTAAGTGGAATATAATGTAAATTAATATGAAATGCACCCAACATTTCATTTCTCTTGCTCATCTTCTTCTCCAAGCTGTCGTGGGTGTTCTTCAAAGGTGAGATATAGCTTCAATTCATTTTTAAGCAATTTCATATGAATTTCGAGTATGCTGTAAAAGAGAAATTGTTATACGTGAAAAACACTATCTTTTGGTACCAATATTGCATGATAAACTTGCTAGATTTTAAATATCCCAAATCTAAGGGTTTGTGTTCATATAAGGGAACATGAAATTGATGATGAATATGGATATTTGTGAGGTAGTAGATTCATATTCAAGCATGTATGATGATTATAACATGTTTAATATTTCTAGAACTTGTTCTTTAAGTTTCAACCATAGATTGTTTGAGTGAGAAAAATTATGGAAGAATTATAAATGAGTTGGAAATGATGAGGAAAGTATTCTACAAGCCTTAGAAAAATTTGAGGACCATTTTGTATTTTTTAAAAAGTTAGGGATCAATTCTAAAATTTTGGAAAATTGATGGGTTATTGTGTAAGTGTTATATAATTGATGTACTGAGCTGGAAATTGTATTTTGGGAATTAAAATGAGAGTTAGAATGTGAAATTTGACTATTTTGGATGTTTAAAAAGATTTGTGATTTATGTATAACATTTGCATAGTTGGGGTACTTAGTGTAATTATGCTTTTGTGAAAGCATTTGAATGGTAACAGTTTCAATTATGGAATTATTGGTATTAATAATCTAAGTGATAAAATGGTAAAGGACCATTTTATGTAAATTGAAAAAGTTGGTTCCAATATTAAGCATAATTGTTAAGTATTGAGTATTTTGATAGATAATGAGTTTCAAGTATATTATGGAGTTGTTATGGGATATTTTATGTTAGTACAATATTAACATATGTATTATTATGAATTTGTGATTTATACAAATTATGATTGATTTGTAATTAAAGCAAGTCAAGTATAAAAAGGGTTTATTATGGACAAGAGTGAGGCACATATTTTGAAAGATATAAAGTGTCAAGGTGAGTGCAATACATACATGACATTAAACATGGATGTTTTATACATCATCAGGAAGACTTGCGATAAGTCGACCTTGTTTATATCAGCATGATATTATGTCATATTTTTATAAATTGACATGACATTGATATGTCACAGTATGAAATTATAATGCATTGATTACGGAAAATGTGATATTTTACAATGAATATTATTTCGGTATGAACTGCCCAATGTTAAATTATGATAATATACTCTGCCATGGATAGATCAAATAAAATATACTATATGCCCAAGTAAGTCATTGAGGGACAGGGTATAGTTGGCATGCCATAGAGTTTAGCATCTGCAGGTTTATATTAGCACTATAGTGTGTAAGGACACTAAGTGCAGGTTTATGTCCGGATTAGCACTATAGCGTAAGCTCAGTGTAGGTGGTGGGAAAGACCTTATCTGTATTTTTCGGATTAGCACTATGGCGTAAGCTTAGTGCAGGTTTAGCACTACGGTGCATGTATTTTACTCGAATACCTAGGGTCCTCAGGGTGTTATATTGGACTATTGTCTATGGTTTATGATTTATTACTTAATAAATGGTAAGCATGAAAATAAGCTTACAAGCTTATGGAATAAATGGTAAGTATATTGGTAAAATAAGCTTACGAGCTTATGAAACAAATGGTAAGTATATTGTTAAAATAGCTTACGAGTTTATGGATTATATGTTAAGCATTTTGGTAAAATAAGCTTACAAGCTTATGGGATAAATGATGAGATATTTTATATTATTACGATCTTGGTAAAATATTTGATATGTTGGTAACATAATTTTATGGCATTTTGAAATTGACATTGAAATTCATACATGAAATTCTATTGCACTGTATATTGTTTTAATTGCCTCACTAAGTATATACTTTGCGTGTGATGATTTTCACGCATAGGTAAAAAGCCAGTGGTAGAATAAAGAGTTCAAAGTGACATCAAGCATCGAGGAGTATATTTCAATATCAGTAAGACATCCTATGGTGTAATGTTGATTTTATTAGTGACATGTATTTATTAATGTTCAATTTGTTTTGTTGAATAAATTTGGAAACAAAATGGTAAATTTACAGTGATGAAATATTAAGTTTTTTTTCCAGTTTTATATGTATTTTTCGGAAGTTATTGTAGCAGTTAACAACACCCACGCTTAAAAATTTCCAGAATGCTATAGGGATACTGATACCCTACTACAGGTACAGATACCCTCACTATTCACTTTTCACTTTTCACTGTTCACTGTACTATTCATAAAAAAATCTTTTGAATTAAATTTGTTATAACAAAACATAATTTTTATGATATGATATTTTTATAATATCAGTTACTATTTTAAGAGAATAAATGTTTAAATCACTTTTGGATTGAAAATGGTTTTAGAAATTTGAGTGACATCTATAATCTGTATAGGTATAATTATACGGGTTATGGGTGTTACATTTATTGGTATCAGAGCTACAGGTTTATCCGATTCTAGGACTAAACCGAGTTTGTTTTGGTTTAAAAAATGTATACATGGCACTAGGATGTTAAAAGTTATTGATAGTTGTATATTTATTGTGATGATGCTTATTTGGAGTAAAGTTACTCTTTACTAAAGTGTGATGATTCTGATTATGTTTAGATGTTGGAATTAAAGACAAAGGTAAGAAAGTTGAAATTGTTGAAAAGAAGGTCGATATTGAAATCGATAAAAATGGACCGACATGATCTATGTAAAACACCTTAGAAGTGTGGATGTTGTTAGGGATTTTCCTTCAGTTTGTGGAAGAATGCCCAGTTTTTAACGAAGTTTCTGATTGGGAAGAATCGATTAAAAAGTTTGAACGACTTACAAGAAAAGTCGAATCGGATGAGGATCCAGAGGATATTTTTTAATCTAGTGATGATTATGAGGTTCCTCCAGTTAAGCTTAAATAAGTGAGAAATATTTAAGCTAAGCATTAAATTGTTTAAAGCATTGTTGATTTGGGTAATAGGAAATAAATAAGCGATAAATATGATTTCCGCTAAAAGTTTATAAAAAGTTGAGTTATTAGTGAATCAAATGGTTATGATTTGGATTGAGAATAGATATCAAGTTCATGCAACTTGATAGAGTTACCTTGTGAGGGTAAATTTGTGAAAATGGATTGTCTAACACTTCCATGATGCAATGAAAATATTGTTTAGATTGAGATGGATTCTCAAGAACTTGAAAAGTGTCAGATTCCTAGTGAGAGGAAAAATAGTAAATTTGCTTGATAGTGTGATTTTAGGATTAACTGTTATGAAGTTATTTCTACAAATTTATCAAGTTTTCTTATTGAACGATGTGAACATTGAGATTTTCATTTGAGATGAAAAGTGTTTCACATGTTCGAGAATAATTTCTATGGATATGGAAAAATTATACAGATTTCCTTAAGAACGAAAAAGGAATTCTAAAGTAGAGATATTCAATTAAACTTGATAAAAAGTGTTATTATGGCATAAGACCTATGGGTATGATATAAGTGTTAATCAGATAAATAGTAAATGTTCGATAAAGATTCAAGAGCTTATGTTATTGGTGAATCTTATGGGATTTCATTAACGAGTTTAAGATCATTTTGATCATGAATTGGTTGTCTCTGCATTAAGGTTGGGTTAATAGTCGCAAGAAGCGATTAATTTAGAAAACAAATGTGGAGAAATTTAAAAAAAATTAATGATTGATGAAAAAGTGAAATCATCACTAAAGTGATATCAACAATGGTTATGATTAAGATGATGTAAAAAGGATGCATAGCTTTTCTAGCTAAGGTGATAGATACTTAAGTATCTGAAGTAAGATCATATGATATTTCCATAACTCGAGAATTTCAATATCTTTTTAGATTTATTAATTGGGTTACCTCCAGGTTGAATTCAATATTAATGGTTATCAAGGCATTAATCATGTATCTAGGGTTCGTATCGAATGGTTACGATTGAGTAGAGAATAAAGAACCAATTGCAAGAATTGCTAAATTGAGGATGCATTAGACCGAGTATTTCACCTTGGGGTGAACCGGTGTTGTTTATGAAAAAATGGATCTATGCAATTATATATAGATTATCGATAGTTAAACAAAGTAACTATCAAGATAAAGTATCATCTTCTGAGGATTGTTGACTTGTTTGATCAATTTATAGGAGCAACTGTTTTCTCTTAAATTGATCTTAGAATAGGATATCATCAGTTAAATATTAAAGAGGAAGATGTTCCAAAGATAGTTTTCAGAACATGGTATAGGCACTACGAGTTCGTAGTAATGCTGTTTGGTTTTAAAAAATGCTTTGGCAGCATTCTTAGACTTGATGAATCAAGTATTTCAATTTTACTTGGATTAATTTGAGGTGGTTTGTATTGATGACACTCGGGTATACTCGAATACAAAGATAAAGCATGATGCTTATCTTCGTATTGTATTTGAAATACTTAAGGATAAAAAGTTATATGTTAAACTGTCCAAGTGTGAGTTTTGGCTATCAGAAGTTGATTTTATTAGGCTTGTTGTCTTGGCATATGGCATAAGAGCTAAAAAATAGAAAAAAATAGAAAAAAATAGAAAATAAGAGAAGAAAATGAGAGATGAAAAAAAAATATTTCACTTGTAAAAAAAATGCGAGACTAAAGACTTTGAAGTCAAGTCTGATGAATGTCTATTTTATTCGAGGAAGAATTTGTATTCCTCATAATCATGAGTTGAAGAAAGATATTCTTTCTGAGGCACATTATAGTCTACCAACTATGCATACAAGTGGGAACAAAATGTATGAGGATGTAAAGAGTTATTTTGGTGGCCATGTATGAAAAGAAACATTACTAAGTTTGTTGCTACTTGTTTGACATGTCAACAAGTAAAAGTTGAGCATAAAGTGTTTTCGTAATTGTTGCAACTGATTTCTATTCCAGAGGGGAAATAGTAAAGAGTCACTATAGATTTTATTACAAGGTTACATTTGATATCAAAGAAAAAGGATTCCATTTTGGATGATAGTGACCAGTTAATTAAATCGGCACATTTCATTCCGATGTGAATGAACTATGCATTGGATAAATATATAGAGTTGTATATAAAGGAGATAGTTCGATTACATGGAGTATCAGTATCTATTATATCCAACAGAGATCCAAAGTTCACTTTAAGATTTTGGAAATCTTTACATAAAGTTTTGGGTACTCGATTGAATTCCAGTATGATCTTTCATCCACAGATAGATTATAAGTCAGAAATTATTATTCAGATATTAGAAGATATGCTGAGTGCATGTGTGATTGATTCCAAGGAATCATGGGAAAGGAAAAGTATTTGGTTTTAGTAGAATTTTTCTACAATGATAGTTATCAATTGAGTAACAATGATAGTTATCAATCGAGTTAAAAGATCGGAATCTTGTTGGCCAGATTTATTGAAGAGGTTGAGGATAAAGTAAAGATAATTGAAGATAATCTTAAGATGGCATTTGATCGGCAAAAGTCTTATGCAGACTTAAACCAAAAAGATATTAAATTTTGTGAAGGTGATAAAGTTTTTCTTAAAGTATCACCTTGGAAAAAAAATTTGTGTTTTGAGTGCAAAGGAAAACTAAGTCTAAGATTCATTGGACCTTATGAGATATTAAAAAGAGTGGACTGATGGATTATCAGTTACCATTAACTCTGGACGTAATTGAGATCCAGAGTTGGACAAAGTACACAATGTTTTTTTTCATGTGTTGATGCTTAGAAAGTATTGATTGGATCTTTCACATATTATTTCATCAAAGGAAATTAAGATCTGACCAGATTTGATTTATGAAAAATAACAAATATTGATCTTAGCTCATAAAATCAAAGAATTGCGTAACAAGATGATTCCTCTAGTCAAAGTGATTTAGAAAAATCATAATGTCGAGGACGTTACTTGGGAAAGAGATGGTGATATGAAAATGTGTAGATATTTTCATATCAGGTTAAAGTTTTGGATTATACAGGTTCAAAATCTAATGAATTGCACGATCTTCACAAAACTCTCAAATTAAGGAGGAAAAATCAGAATTTAAGAAGTTGGCAAGACAATAAGAGGTTTTCTTATAAGGCGTGAGCACGTCTTACCAGTCAATATAACCCTAAATTAAGATTATAAATTTACAAGGAAAAATGAGAGTTATGGTTATGAATTTTCAATGGAAAGTGCAATCTTTATAAAAAGGGAGTTAAGGTTTTCATTTAAAGTTTTAAAATTCGAGGACGAATTTTCTTAAGGAGGGGATAATTGTAATACCCCAAAAATTTAGATAATTACCAAAATGAAAATTTTGAAAGTTTGATGGCCAAAGTATAAAACTCGAAAAAATTTAGGGAATTAAGTGATAATTTCCTAAAAAGAATTTTATTCCATTAAATTGATAGTTTACTCTTGAGAGTGGGGTTTTATATAAATCATATTTTTGGATTTGGAAATTTAGTAAAGAAAAAAATTAGAAAGGGTTAAAGCTGGTAAGGAATCGGTAATTTCAGATTGAATTGGAATTTTACAAAAATTTGAAGGATGTTCTAAAATGGTTGGAAATATTATTTTAATATTTAAAATCAGAGAAATTTGGTTTGGAAATGTGTAATTTTTCAGATTTAACCGAAACAGTGGAATTTAGTGACTAAAACACAAGTTTTGAAACTTCAAGGGAAATTTCAGAAATCAAAGTCAAATTAATTCATCTTTGACTTTAAAAGATGATAAGGATGAGTTTTCATGGTTTTATGGTGAATAGGAAGATTCATTAAGGGTGATTTGGTCTTATCCTAATTAAATAAATATTTTATTCATTTAAGTGGAATATAATGTAAATTAATATGAAATTCACCCAACATTTCATTTCACTTGCTCATCTTCTTCTCCAAGCTGTCGTGGGTGTTCTTCAAAGGTGAGATAAAGCTTCAATTCATATTTTTAAGGAATTTCATATGGATTTTGAGTATGCCATAAAAGAGAAATTGTTATACGTGAAAATGTTATCTTTTGGTACCAATATTGCATGATAATCTCGCTAGATTTCAAAGATCCCAAATCTAAGGGTTTGTGTACATATAAGGGATCACGAAATTGATGATGAATATGGATGTTTGTGAGGTAGTAGATTCATATTCAAGCATGTATGATGATTAGAACATGTTTAATCTTTCTAAAACTTGTTCTTTAAGTTTCGACCATGGATTGTTTGAGTGAGAAAAATTATGGAAAAATTATATATGGGTTGAAAATGATGAGGGAAGTATTCTACAAGCCTTAGAAAAATTTGAGGACCATTTTGTAATTTTTGAAAAGTTGGGATCAATTCAGAAATTTTGGAATTAAAATTTGACTATTTTGGGAATTAAAATGAGAGTTAGGATGTGAAATTTGACTATTTTGGATATTTGAAAAGATTTGTGATTTATGTACAACATTTGCATAGTTGGGGTACTTAAATGTAATTATGCTTTTGTAAAAGCATTTGAATGGTAATAATTTCAATGCTGGAAATATTGGTATTAAGAATCTAACTGATAAAATGGCGAAGGACCATTTTGTGTAAATTGGAAAAGTTGGTTCCAATATTAAAAAGAATTATTAAGTATTGTGTATTTTGATAGATAATGAGTTTCAAGTATATTATGGAGTTGTTATGGGATATGTTTATGTTAGTACAATACTAACATATGTATTATTATGAATTTGTCATTTATACAGATTATGATTGATTTGCAATTGAAGCAAGTCAAGTATAAAAAGGGTTTATTATGGATAAGAGTGAGGCACATATTTTTAAAGATATAAAGTGTCAAGGTGAGTGCATTACATGCATGACATTATACATGGATGTTTTATACATCATCAGGAAGACTTGCGATAAGTCGACCTTGTTTATATCAGCATGATATTATGTCATATTTTTATAAATTGACATGACATTGATATGTCACAGTATGAAATTATAATGCATTGATTATGAAAAATGTGATATTTTACCATGAATGTTATTTCGAGAATGAACTGCCCAATGTTAAATTATGATAATATACTTTGCCATGGATGGATCGAATAAAATAGAATATATGCCCAAGTAAGTCATTGAGGGACAGGGTATAGTTGGCATGCCATATATTATAGCAGTTGTAGGTTTATATTAGCACTATAGTGAGTAAGGACATTAAGTGCAGGTTTATGTCCGGATTAGCACTATAGCGTAAGCTTAGTGTAGGTGGTGGGCACGACCTTATGTGTATTGTCTAGATTAGCACTATGGCGTAAGCTTAGTGCAGGTTTAGCACTATGGTGCATGTATTTTACTTGAATACCCAGGGTCCTCAATGTGTTATATTGGGCTATTATCTATGGTTTATGATTTATTGCTTAATAAATGGTAAGCATGCAAATAAGCTTACGAGCTTATGGAATAAATGGTATGTATATTGGTAAAATAAGCTTACGAGCTTATGTAACAAACGGTAAGTATGTTGTTAAAATAGCTTATCAGTTTATGGATTAAATGGTAAGTATTTTGGTAAAATAAGCTTACAAGCTTATGGGATAAATGGTGAGAAATTTTATATTATTATGATCTTGGTAAAATATTGGATATGTTGGTAACATTATTTTATGGCATTTTGAAATTGTCATTGAAATTCATGCATGAAATTGTATTACACTGTTTATTGTTTTAATTATCTCACTAAGTATATACTTAGCGTGTGATGATTTTCACGCTTAGGTAAAAAGCCAGTGGTAGAATAAAGAGTTCAAAGTGGCATCAAGCATCGAGGAGTATATTTCAATATCAGTAAGACATCCTATGATATAATTTTGATTTTATTAGTGGCATGTATTTATTAATGTTCAATTTGTTTTGTTGAATAAATTTGGAAACAAAATGGTAAATTTACAGTGATGAAATATTAAGTTTTTTTTATGAGTTTTATATGTATCTTTCGGAAGTTACTGTAGTAGCTACTGTAGCTATTAACAGTACCCATGCTTAAAAATTTCCAGAATGCTACAGGGGTACCGATACCCTGCTACAGGTATCGATACCCTCACTATTCACTGTTCATTGTTCATGGTACTATTCGTAAAAAAATCTTTTGAATTAAATTTGTTATAACAAAACATAATTTTTATGATATGATATTTTTATAATATCAATTATTATTTTAAGAGAATAAATGTTTAAATCACTTTTGGATTGAAAATGATTTTAAAAATTCAGGTGACATCCATAATCTGTATAGGTATAATTATACGAGTTATGAGTGTTACATGACATGTTAAACATTTTGCAACAAAGTTTGATACATCTCTTATCATACAAGGCCACTAATAACAACTTTTTATATCCTGATACATCTTAATCGCACCTGGGTGCACGTTAAAAGACTATAATGTCCCTCGAAAAAATATCTTTCTTCAATTCTTCATTATCTAGAATGCAAAGTCTTCCATGATAATACAAAATCCATCACTTCTTATCTCGAAGTATTTGGCCTCATCTTTTTTCTAATTGAGCAATTCTAGTCAAACATTTTCCATCTGGTCCTTGCACCTCTTTTATCCAATCGAAAAGCATCAACTTTAGCTGAAGCTCAGCAATTAAGGCACCATCTTCCTTTACTGACATACCTACATCCAAAGCTCGTAAAGGTGCAAAAGTCTTTCGACTAAGTGCATCAGCTACCACATTAACTTTTGCTGGATGACAAACGATCATCGTATCATAATCTTTTAAAAGCTCGATCCATCTTCTCTGCCTCAAGTTCAGTTCTATTTGAGTCAACAAATACTTTAAACTCTTGTGATCCAAATAAATATGGCACCACTCACCGTACAGATTATGACGTCAAATTTTCAAAGCAAACACAATCGCTCCCAATTCCAAGTTATGTGTCGGGTAATTTCTCTCATGAGTTTTCAGTTGTCTTAAGGCATAGGACACAACTTTTCCATCTTACATAAGCACACATCCCAACCCATTATGAGATGCATCACTAAAGACTACATAGTCTTTACCCGACTCAGGTTATACAAGCATTGGGCTTCTGTTACAATTCTCTTCAGCATTTCAAAACTTTCTTGACATTTCTTTGGCCAAACAAAAGGCATATCTTTCTGTAACAACTTAGTTAGCGGCGAAACTAACATTAAGAAGTTTTTCACGAACCGTCTAAAATAAGCAGCAAGCCGCAATAAACTCCAAAATTAAGGAATATTCTTTGGGGGTTGCCAATCCACTATAGCTTAAAACTTTTTAAGGTCTACTTTTATTCCTTATGCGGAGACTATATGACCAAGGAAAGCAATCTCAGCTAACCAAAATTCACACTTGGAAAATTTGGCATACAGTTTCTTCTCTCGAAGAGTCTGAAGAACAACATGAAGATGAGAATCATGCTTCTATATTGATTTGGATTACACCAAAATATCATTGATAAATACCACCATAAACTGATCCAAGTAAGGTTGGAATAATAGATTCATCAAGTCGATAAATGCCGTAGGAGCATTAGCCAAACCAAATGGCATTACCACAAATTTGTAATGTCTATACTGAGTTTGAAAAGTTGTTTTTGGAATATCATCCTCTTTTATATTTAATTGGTGGTACCCCGAACTCAAGTCTATCTTAGGGAGCACTGTGGTTCTTTACAGTTGACGAACACATCATCAATCCTCGAAAGAGGGTACTTATTCTTTAATTGGTGGTACTCAATCTTTTTCACAAAAAGCACAGGTGCTCCCCAAGGAGAAACACTGGGTTTGACAAATATCTTATCAAGTAACTCTTGCAATTGGGCCTTTAATTCTTATAACTCCATTGGGGCCATTCGATATGGAGCTAAAGAAATAGGTTCAGAACCCGGGTAAACCTCAGTTTGGAAGTCCACCCACGATCTAGAGGTAATCATGGTAACTCTTCTGGAAAAAATTCGGAAACTCCCTAACCGTTGGAATATTATCTAATCTTGCTTTCGATACTCGAGTGTCTATCACATTAGTTAGAAAAGCTATACACCCTTTTGAAATCATTTTCTATGCAGTCATGGATGATATAACATTTGATGGTGATTTTGCTTTTTCGTCGATCACTACTATTTTGGAGTCTTCCGCATCCTTAAAAAATAATCGCTTCTTGCGAAAATCAACCCATCTATGATGTGGAGACAACAAATCCGTGCCCAAAATGATTTCAAACTCATAGAAGGGAAACTTTAAAGGGTTTGCTGGAAACAAAACCCTTTAATCTTGTATTTTCTACATACCCACATTACTCTCGCATTATGACCCATAGGGTTTACCATTATCATCTCACTAAAAACTGGTTATAAAGGAATTCCTCTAGTTATAACCAACTTTGTAGTAATGTATGGTAGGGTCAACCAAAACAAACACAAGTTCATCAAAAAGATGGAATGTACCTACGATCTCCGGGTCATCCCAATCCTCATTAGTCTTAATGTTGTAAATATTGGCTACTCCATAAGTCTCTTATCATGCCATTGACTCATATGGTCCTCATATATACCTCTTCCTCGATTTTATTAGAAATTTCCACTAATCTCTCATATTGTTCTTAATTATCCCTGAATTTCTTAGGACAATTTTGGGAAAAGAGACCAGTATCACCACACTAGAAACAAGCTCCATTGAGAAATCTACATATTCCATGGTGAAATTTGCCATATATATGGTATGGAGTTCTCTCTCCAAATGCTCTAATCGAGCTAGCAGAAAAAGACTGGATTATTTAGTTTTCTGCGAAGTTGCAGCAGAACCATCTCTATAAGTATATCAGAACTCAAGCCCTTGCCTCTCTTAGCATGATGGGGAGTTGAAGGCATTCAAACACTTTTTCCTGTCTGCATACTCTGCTCCGTTGCTAGAGTCTCCTCTTGACCACTTTCAATAACCATAGCTCAGTTTATAACTTCTTGCAAGCTAGTAAGTTCAAAGCTAACATCATATCTTTCAACTTTGGCCTCAAACCTTCAATGAACCAATTACGTCGAGCCTTGAAATTGAATACTACCTCAGAAGCAAGATGACTCAACTTGTTATATTCAGCTTTGTACTCATGTACTGCTTGATCACCTTATTTCAAATTAAGGAACTTTAGTAACATTGCCCATCTAAACTGCTCACCAACATACTTGTTCTTAAATTCCTCCTGGAAGAATTGACAGGTCTCATGTTCCGATTGTGCATACGTCATAGTATTTGACCACCATACTCGAGCTGACCCCCAAAGTAAAGATACAGCTCCAACCAACTTTTCAAAATTCGAGTAGTGAAGACTTTCAAGTATTACCATAACATCATTTAGCCAAAAGTCAGCCTCTATAGGACCTTCATCCCCTTCTCCCGGAACTCAGGAGCTCATAAACTCTTCAGCTATTTTATAATCAACATCCTCAATGTTGGAGAAAGAGAGGGAGGTGGAGGAGGTTGAAACTGAGTTAGAATGGCATCAAGAGCTTCCATAAAAGCTCTAAACTCTGGCACATGTATACCCTGATGTGTAGGTGCACTAGCATTTTCAGATGGAATCGGCTGCTCACTATTAGCCTTGTAACTTTCTCTACCCGATCTTTCTTTAAATTCTTGTTCCTATGCTATTAATGAGTTCAAATATTCCGACATCTAATAGGGCACACATAATAATAATACTCACGTTAGTAAGGAGTGACATCAATCACACTCTAATGACACCATATCAGTAACCTTGGCAATATTAATGGCATGTAACCATTTTTTTTCTAAATTCAAATAAACTCAATTTCGGTTGAGAATCAGCTAAACCTGGAGCTCTGATACCAATAAATGTAACACCCATTTCTTGTATACGCTTTCATAAACAAGTCACATGTGTCACATGGCTTTTAAAAATATTTACCTATTTGTAAAACCCATAAAATTTTGTTTTGAAAAAAAAACATTTTAATATAATAATAAAACATTTTTTGTAACATATTACAAAAATTATAACTTTAATACATTCCAGAGCATTTTCATAAGTTCAAATACATGCCATCTAATTATCAAAAGTAGATATAATTGTCCTATAGTTCCTGATGAGTTAACCTTGGATTGATGATCTTTGCTGCACTCCTTACTAGGCTTGTCTTTGCTCTTACCTACGTGTGAAATCAACACACGCTAAGTATTTACTTAGTGAGGAATAATAATGTAAAGGAACTCCAATTCATACATAATTATATCATGACTATTGAAATATGAACTACATTATATACTTCATAAGAATAATTTAAAACCATCTGAGTTAAACCAAGTTTCTTTCATATAGTCATCTAAACTATTCTTAGTATGCCCAACATACATATCTTTCTATATATTTTCCTCAATTATCTTTTATTTTTCCCAATGTTTGTCAAATGAGAATATAAGGCACATGCATTGCACTGAAGTATCGAAATGATCATTCACCTTTTATGAATACCATGAGTGGAACCTTTTATGCAGAAAATACACCGTTATGGATTAAACAAATCGATCGATAACTTTTTTGCATGAAGTATGTCGAAATCGTAATTCACCTTTTATGATTACCATGGGTGGCACCTTTTATGCCGAAAATGCACCGTTATGCATTAAACAAAATTGATCGATAACTTTCATTAGTGCACCTTTTATGTCAAAATGCACTTATGACTCTCAATGCACATACAATGGACCTGCAAGTCAAATTCACAAATTTAGACATTTATTTTGGCAACATCGATAACAATTGGACAACATCAATATTCATCCATTCATTTTAGAGCAGTTCATGCTCTAAAACTTATTCATAATATTATTCTTATACACGTTATGAAAATATACCAAAATGTTGTAAAACATAAATTTAACAAAAATTTGAGGTCGACTCATTGCGAGTCTTCATCCTTTCATATAAGTACAATAAATGTACTCACCTGATATGCCTCATTAATATGCTTTAAGGATGTCCAGCTATAAGGCAACTTTATCTTTGCCCTTTTTCTTGCTTGACTCTATAGCTTGGTTATGATCTACACAAGCATTCATAATATCAAATACCATCCAAATGTTAGTATACTTTCTAATATTTATTCCTTAAAAAAATACTATTATTTCAAATTCTATTAAAAAATTATTTTATCTTACAATTCCAGGTACAATAGTATCGGTACCCCTAATATTGTATCGATACTTCTATACTATGGTACTGATACTCCCTTTAAATTTGATACCATTTTTTCATTTTGGAATCCATATTATCGATACCCATAGCAGTATCGATACTACTTGCATCAGTATTAATAATGTTCATCGTATTTCTTCAAATTTAAACTTATAGTATCGGTACTGGTCTTCCAGTATCGATACCCTTACCTAGATTTTTTTATTTTTCATTTCGATTTTTTCCCAGATTTCATTAAATTCACTTACTTTTAACTCCAACAATACCCTTAAATCATTTAACCCTACTAACTTTCTTCCATTTAGCTTCTTATAACATCTAAATTCTCTAAAGAACATCACAAACTAAAAATACACTACTTTTTCATTCATGTTTTTAATCACTTTCAAGGCTTCTAATTTCTTATTTACTTCTTTGACAAGTCAAATATACTTGTAAACCTGAATAAAAACTCATATTTCAACTAATCACTCAAAAAACCATTTTCTTCAATCTCAAATAAATCATTAATCTCTTTGTTTTAATCCTTTTTAAACCTTCCTTAAGCTTCCAAATCACTTAAGGTTTGAAAATTAGCCCATAAACTAAAGAAAAACCAACTTGAATAAAACTCACCTTTGGTTATGGGGGAGAGGCACTGGACGAGCAAAATAGGAGAAGAATATAACTTATCCAACTTCCCCTTTTCCTCCTCTTAAATATCCTTAATAAAATATAAATAAATTTTTAATCCATTTCCTTCTAAAGGACCAAAATGTCCTTTCATTATTCCATTCTTACTAATTAGTCTTAAACACAATTTCCTAATTCCTTTCTTGTACTTTACCATTTATTCAATTAAATCCTCCAAATTTTAAATCCTTTCATTATGGTCATTGGCCCGATATTTGGGGTATTACAAAGTTGGTCATAATTTGGCTTCTTATGAACAAACTTAGTGGCAGTCCACTAAGGGGAATCAATATTGGGTTCAATTCACAAAGAGACTCTATAACCCGAGTTGGGCTCTTCCAACACTCAAAATCATCATGGTGCTAACGGTGATAGACGTGGTTAGTTCAACAATGACCAGTTCTCGAAGATAAACTTGGAAATTTTGGTTAACCCAAGAGAATAGTTAGTTGTGGAGGTTGGGCTCTGTTAACTCTAAGTGGCGTGCATCAAGGAGAGAAAATTTATTTCAATGATCGATCGAAACTGAGGCTAAGCAAAGCCCAAGGCTATGTCATCTCAATTTAATTATTCTACTTTATTTATTTTATTTATTTTGTCATAGTTATTTCATTATTTATTTTTATTATTTTATTATTTTCATTATTTCAAAATCCTCCATATTTATTTTTGTAGTTAAACCAAGGATCGAAACAAGAAAATTTATCAGACTTCCTTAGTCCTTGTGGATCGTCCTCTACTTCTCTATACTACTTTCGTTATATATTTGATATTAGAGTGTTTATTTATTTGGCCAATTTGACGCTTGTCAGGTTCCATGAATCTCTTGGTCAATATGAATCTTTCATTAAAATCATTTGTCTCTTAGCTTCCCAACACATCTTGAAATGCCTTAATTTAATGTCCAAAGCTCAAGCTAAATCCCTTATAACGAAGACATCACAAGAAAAAAATAAATCTAGCAATGAGCTTGAAATCCTTCAATTCATGTCAAGATAGTTAAGTCCATTCCTATTCTATAAGTATACCGAATTTAACTAGCCCAATAATGGGTATTTTATAGCTTTTACTTTAGTTTATAAGCTAATACAAGGATGAGAGGAGTAAACTAGCCATCTTGGAGAAGATGTTGAAGTTGTTTTTCAAGGCTGAAACATTAGAAGACTTGCGAAAACTTTTTAATGATATCCGAGCATTCTTAAGTCAATTGTTTCTTTCAATAAGATTGATTCTCTTATCTTTCCAACATATCTTGAAACACCTCAACCTAATGCTGATAGTTAAATATAAATCCATTAGAACAAAACAATGCATCCTTAAATTAATCCAACAATAAACATGAAACCATTTACTTCATATGATGAAAATTTAGACCAATCCTATTCTATATTTTGACTAGATTTACTCAACCCAATAAAGGTATTTTGTTTCTTTTATTTTAATTTATAAGTTGATACGAGAATGATAGCAGTAAACTAATCATCTTGAACAAGAAGTTGGAGTTGTTTTAAGACTGGAACATCTGCAAAATTGCGATGACATTTTGAATAGGATCCAATCAATTCCTTTTCAATATGAATCTTTCAATAAGATTAACTTTCTCTTAGCTTCGTAACACATCTTGAAACACTTCAATATGATGTCCGGAGCTTAATATAAATCCATTATGACAAACAAGTCACATGAAAAAATTAATCTATTAATGAAAATAAAATCCTTTTGTTCTAATATTATTCTATAAGTACTGAATTTACTCAGGCCAATAATGGGTATTTTATAGCTTTCGAGGATAAGAGGCATAAACTAGCCATATAGGACAAGAAGTTGAAGTTAATTTTCAAGGTTGGAACATTAGTAAAGTTTTCAAGACTTTTTAGATGAAATCAGATCATTTATGGTCAATTGTCTCTTTCAATAAGATTGAATGTCTCTTAGCTTTTGATATTATCTTGAAACGCCTCAATCTGATATCGAGAGCTTAATATAAATATATTATAACAAAACAACACATGTAGAAATTAATCCAACAATAAACAAGAAATCATTTAATTCTTCTAAATAAAATAAGGTCCAATATTATTCTATAAGTTGTCTTATTTTACTGAATCCAATAAGGGGTATTTTACATATTTTATTTTAATTTAAAAGTCGATAGGAGTATAGTACCCATGTTGGACAATAACTTGAAGCTATTTTTCAAGGATAGAAGATCAATACACTTGCAATGATTTTTTGAATGAGATTCGAGCATTTCTAAGTCAGCATGTCTCTTTAAATAAGATCTACTCTCTCTTAGCTTTCCAACGCTTCTTGAAACACCTTAAATTGACATCAGGAGCATAAGATACTTCAATTATAACTATGACAACATATGTTGAAATTAATCCAATAATGAACATGAAATCATTTAATTCACGTAACGAAAATTAGGTTCAATCCTATTCTATAAGTTGATAAAATTTACAAAGACCAATAAGGGTTTTTTTTATCTTTTATTTTAATTTATAAGTTGATACGATAATGGGAGAAGTAGAGTAGCCATCTTGGACAAGAAGTTGAAGCTATTTTAATGCCTAGAACATCAACAGACTTACGATAACTTTTTGAATAGGAAATGAGCATTTTTTTTGTTAATATATCTCTTTTAATAATATTGAATAACTCTTAGCTTTCGAATACATCTGAAAATTCCTCAATCATATGTTGGGAGCTCAAGATAAATCATTTAAAACACATGCAGAAATTAAACATCAATGAACATGAAATCCTTAAATTCATGTAATCGAAATTCAGTCCAATCTTATTATATAATTTGACCAAATTTACTCATCCCAATAAAAGGTATTATATAGGTTTTAATTTAACTTATAAGTTGATATGAGGATGAGATGAGTGAAGTATCCATCTAGAATAAGAAGTTAAAGTTATTTTTCATGGCTAGAACATCAACATAATTATCATGAATTTTTAAATTGGATCCTAGCATTTTGGGTCAATATGTATCTTTCAATAAGATTGAACCTCTTTTAGTTTTCCAACGCATCATGAAATGCCTAAATATGATACCGAGAGCTCAAGATATCCATTATAATGAAGATAACAAATGAAGAAATTAATTAAAAATGAACATGAAATCATTTAATTTATGTAATAAAAAATAAATTCAATTATATTCTATAAGTTGACCTAATTTACTCATCCCAATAAGGCATATTTTGTAGATTTTTATTTAATTTATAAGTTGATATAATGATGAGAGGAGTAAACTAGACATCTTGGACAAGAAGTTAAAGTTGAATTTCAAGGGAGGAACATCAATAGATTTGCAACGACTTTTTGAATGGGATATGAGCATTTTTTCGGTTAATGTTTATTTCAATAAGATCAATTGTCTCTTTGCTAAGAGTAATAAAGCTTCTGGATTTTGCCGAGCAAAAAAAAAAATTATAAAGAAAATAACACATATAGTAATTAATCCAACAATGAACATTAAATCATTTAATTTATGCAATAAAAAAATGGTACAATCATATTCTATAAGCTGACCTAATAAACTCAGCCCTAAAAGGGGTGTTTTATAGCTTTTATTTTAATTTATAAGCTGATACGAGGACGAGAGGTGTAAACTAGACATCTTGGACAAGAAGTTGAAGCTATTTTCCAATATTGGAATATTACTCGGCTTGCGATAACTTTTTAAATGGGATATGAGTTTTTATGGGTCAATTTGTCTTTTTCAATAAGATCGGTTGTCTCAAAGCTTTCCAACACTTCTTGAAACAACTGAATCTGATGCAGAAGCGTAAGATAAATAACGTATAATAATACAACACATGCAAAAATAAATCCAGAAATGAATATGAAATACTTTAATTCATGTAAGAGGTATTTTATATATTTTATTTTAATTTATAATTTGATACATGGATGAGAGGAGTAAACTTGCGTTCTTGGACAAGAACTTAAACATGTTTTTCGAAGTTGGAACATTAGTAGAATTCCAAAGACTTTCTGAATAGGTCCCAAGCATTTTTGCGTCAATATATCTCTTTTAATAAGATCAAGTATCTCTTACCTTTGCAGCACATCTTGAAGCACATTAATCTTATGTCGGTAGCTCAAGATAAATCAATTATAACGAAGACAAAATGTGCAAAATAAATTCAGCAATGAGCATTAAATCATTTAATTCATTTAATGAAATTCGGTCCAATCCTATTCTATAAGTTGATAAAATTTACTCATCCCAATATGGGGTATTTTATAGATTTTATTGTAATTTATAAGTTGATACAAGGATGACATGAGTAAATGATTGCTTGTAAATGTATATGCTAAGGCAAGCAAATTTGTGCAAGTGTACACAATCGATGCAAGTAATATAGGGTAAGTGAGTATCATCTCTAGAGGGATTGGTCGAGAAATATATTTTCACCACAACTAGAACTAATGTCACAAACTAAGTCCTACTAAGTTGTCAACTTAAGAACTACTATTAATAAAACAAAGAGGTGATTTAATGAGTGCAATAAAGTTTGGTCGAAACAAAATAAATATGCAGAATGCTAAAGTAAATAAAACAAGATAAGCATTGATTTAAATTGAATGCAAACAACCTCACATAGTAAGACATATCACAGAGCAATGATACTAAACACATGCATTGACAACAATTTTTTAAGTCTAGAATGAATTGTTATGACTTGCTCAAGCTGTCTAACAGGATTACTAGGTATTATTAGACGGTTGCTATGGCAATACTCCTCAGCGTTAACTACAGTATGTTGTTGTAGCAATACCTCTCAGCATAAACTATAGGCATTGTCTATCCTAGTCTAGCGTCTATCCCTTTTAGACGATTGAAATCGTTCCTTATCTCTAAGGTAGACAAGTTAGAACTTCACCATCCCGGATTCATTTTATTGCTTACGTTGATCTATCTTAATTCTCTCAAATATAAGAATCACTATCTAAACAAAGGCTATCTCTCGATGCTCTTACAATGCCAAGACATGTTTTACCAAAACCCCAGGCGATCTCTCGATGCTCTTATAGTGTTAAGGCAAAATATTTAAACAATAAGCAAAACAGTCATAAGAAAAACATAATTCATCATTTATAAAACGTAAAAATATTGTTCAGGCAACACAAAGTTTAATACCAAGTAAGACATTCATGGTGCTATCAAAGATCATCAAAAATTCAACGTTTAGTATAACCCCAAATAGATAAAAAGTTAGAAACAAAGGAAGAATGACTCCCAAAACCGGGGGATCTATCGTAACGATTCTGATCAGCACTACACCTGCCTTGGTGATCACCCTCTCTCGACGCCTGATCACCGATCTGCTAACGTCTGGTTATGGAGGACACCAAGGAAGGTCTGTGGGTAGACGGTGAAGAAGCACTACAGTTGCTTGCTCACGCCTTGGATAAAGTTCTTCTCTCTTCTTCCTTCTCCTTTTTTTCTTTGACGGTTACGATTGGTTATTTATAAGGAAAATCCTCCTAGGGCTTTGCATGTTTTTTGGAGTTTCCATAAATAACCGTTGTAAAATAAATGTCCAGACTTAAAAAGGAAAGGCGGCTATCAGAATAACTAAGGCTTGCTTACACGTGAAGTAGGTCATCCAACTGGCTTGTGACATAGGCGGTTTCGTCACATCTGCTTCAGACTTCCTTAGATAAAACTTACCTCGGCGAGATAAATATGCTCCTCACGTTCTCATCTATTCCGTTGGCCTTTGCAAATTTACGTTGTCACGACTGGAATGTTCTTCCCTTGTAAGTTTCCTGCACAAACACAATCCAAACAACCCTTTCTCCTTAGCAGCATCAGTCAAACCAAATAAATCTTGCCTAAGCAAAATTTATCCACCACAAGCTAATGTAACCTATATGCAACTAAAATGCTATGCATACTTTGTCTAGACGAGAAATACCTTAAGTGAAAAAAATAGAAACTAAGTCTTTTTATGGATTTATTACACTCCCAAACTTAAGCTATTGCTTGTCCTCAAGCAATGTACAATAGCTAGAAGAAAATCAAAAATGTCATGGCAAAGCAGAGTTAATAAAATCATATGGTTTGAGATTTCAGCCCTCAGCAAAAATTGTTTGGCCTCAACATGTCCGACAGTCATGTAAGTCAAGCCCATTCCCTAGTCAGGATTGTTTGCTATAGTGTATGCGTGATTGTAACCAGTCTTTGCATAAAGGTAATTAGAAAACTTAAGTAAACACTTCTGGTTTGTTAAGGCAACAAATTATTTCTCATGCTTAGTTTATACTCCTTGTTATTTATCAACTTTTTCTTTTTTTCGCAGGGGATTCAGCTCATCACAACTACCGTTCCATACTCTAGGTAAAAGGTAGCATACCTTCCACCCCCAAGCTAGTCGGGCAGAGTCATCCTGTGACTACTTTCATTCACTCATATGCCGTGGCTACTCTTTATTTCTTATGGAGTTTTTATGTTTATGACTTTGCACAGAGGAGTGTTCCTTCTTATGTTTTCAAGTTTTTAAACACTAGAGAGTGTTTACGTCACCCTTAAAATATTTTTGAAGTCTCGGCAAACGGAAAGTTCTTTTCCAAAAATTTTATATATTACCTGAAACAAACACAACCTACAATCGTGTTTATGAACTTCAAAGAATCACGCCTAAGGTTTGTTCTTTTCTTTAGACATTTTTAACAAAAATTCTGGCCTAGGCAATCAAATTATGCATTCATCATTGGGAATCCCTAATTTATTCCTAACAACAACCTTAACTTGTTTATGTCGTGACAACCAAACTTTCAACCAATTATCATCAACTGTTATCTAACAAAGTATAGCAGAATATTATACAATACCTCCCCCAAACTTGAAGGATGCATTGTCCTCAATGCATGAAATTAAAACTACATGAATCTATATGCAGATGTGAAAAAGGAAAACTAAAAAAAATAAGTAGAAACTCACTGTGGTGGGGTGGCTTGGCTGGTGAGGGAGATGGCTGAAGTATACGGCATGCAGTTCTCTTGTAGCACTTCTTGCTAGACGAGGCTTGTGTTGGAGTTGACTGCTCGACAATAGGAGTTGGATGTGCTGGAACTGGTGCTGGACTTGGAGCTGCTACTAGGACTGGTGTAGCTTTACTAACAGGGGACATAATGGGATCTTGCGTTGGTTACAGCGGTGCTGGAGTAAAATCTTCGTCGGTGAAAAAGTGGGGTGGAGTATCATCACTACTTTTGAAGGTTGAAAAGTAGGAGGAGTTGAGGAATTATTCTGTGTCTCCTTACCCTTACTCTGGTACAGGTTGTACTTGAGTTACTAGTGGTGGCACATCAACGGGTACTAATAGGGGAACTTCTGGAGGGGCATGCCATGTCGAGGCATGGAATGTGCAGTCGCCCACATTGTCTTTGAGGATAACAGAAAGGAAGGTCGATAGTCTGATGTTTGTGTTTGGGAGCAACTCCTTGAAGAATGCGTTGAGTTGCATGTCCCTAGCCTTGACATACTCGAAGTAAATTTCCATGTGGTCCTCCAGGAGACCGATCTTTTCACACGTTTCTCGAGTGTATGTCACCACAATAGTCATTCAAGCCGCGACAACAGATTTTGCTCCTCGCTCCAAACCTTCATGTGGGTCGTCGTCATTAAAACTCATCAACTCGGAGACCTTTTTCTTGATAATACCCTCCTTTGGTTTAATGTAATCCTCAAAGTGATCCTCAGGAATCTTCTACTTCTTGCATAATGTGGTTATCAAGTTGGGAAACAGAAAATTACCCCGGTTCTTCTTGGCACATTCATTAATTTGCTTGAAAATGAGTTCTCCAACGTCAATCTTACTCTCGTATATGATTGAGTGCAAGAGGACCAGTCTCTTCACGAGGGTTGTGGTGTTGTAAGACGTTGGGATTAGCTTACATTTGAGAAAGTGGTTCCACAATTTCACGTGCGGTTTTAGTGCTCAACGATCTACTCTTTTCTTCATTGGGGCATTCCCTTCAAACTTGGCCCACCCTAAGCATAAATTATGTAGCACACAGTCGTACGTTTCTTTATCAGCCTCTGCCACAAATTTCTTGTGTTGCTCCTCCACTTTTCCCAACTTAAAGTATCGGTTGAATGCAAAGGGGAAAAATTGAATGATCTTTCCTCGAACATAAACTGTGTGGATAGACGTGTGGATAGACGGGTCCTCAACATGGGTGTAGAATTCCCGTACCATCACCGGTGCTACATCATTAGGATTGCGAGCAAACGTATCCTAGTTGTGTTTCTTTATCATGTCCATCACCTCTGGTCCAAACGGCTCCTCTTCCTCAACGGGAAAGACGAATCCATCTTCCAAATAGACTTTACATTTCTGAAAAATTTTAAAGTGTGTTTCGGCTGTTTGGAAACGTTCGAAACTCTGTGTTGGGGCTGGGTCTGTTCTTGTTCTTACCATTTTTCTTGGTTGATATCAGTGGTGAAGATGGGGAGAGAAAAAAAAATTATTGTTTAGTGATGAGAGGTTGAGGCATAATGAAGAAGAAGTTATTGAACAATTTATTTCTTTGGAAAGTAATGGGTGATTTCGGGGTAGTTTTGTCATTTCTTGGAGGGAAACGATTTGTGCATTAATGAGAAATATATGATTGGACATAAAGTGGGGAAAAATTTTCTTTCCCTCTTTATTCTGCTGCCAAAATCATGCGTCCTATGGTTTCTTCTCTTATCATGCATGCTCTTATTCCCCATGTAGCCACGTGTTCTTTGGTTGCTTACAATAAATAAAGAAAATAAAATAAAATGGATAATGAAAATAACTTAATTTATTTATATACAGAATTCAAATTTGCGTTGCCTATGCAACGAAATTTTGTTCAAGAATGTAAAGCAAACTCTTGGGCATCATGTGCCAACGATGTCGGTTTATCGCGCATGACTGGGGCTCCTTTGTACTCCTTGAGTCTCTTCCCGTTCACCTTAAAGATGGAACCATTATTTTGGTTATGGATTTCAATTGCTCCATTGTCATGGACTTGGTGTACAATGAAAGGTACGGACCATCGTGATTTTAACTTGTATGGGATTAACTTAAGACGTGAATTAAATAGCAGTACTTGTTGTCCATAATAAAATTGTCTCGGTAGTATTTTTCTGTCATGCCATCGTTTTGTTTTCTCCTTGTATAGGCTGGCATTCTCGTATTTGTGTGCGCTGAATTCATCCATCTCATTAAGCTCCAAGAGTCTTCTTTCTCCAGCAAGCTGAGCATCCATGTTTAGCTTCTTGATGGCCTAATAGGGTTTATGTTCAAGTTCAACCGGTAGATGACATCCCTTTCCAAAGACCATTTTGAATGGTGACATTCCCAACGATGTCTTGAATGTTGTGCGATAAGCTCATAATGCTTCATCTAGCTTCAGCGACTGGTCCTTTCGATTCTGGTTGACTACTTTCTCAAGGATCTATTTAATTTCCCAGTTAGACACTTCATCTTGTCCATTCGTTTGAGGGTGATACGCCATAGCAATCCTATGTCATACTCCATATTGCTTCAGTGCCTTGGCAATCAATTTATTATCAAAACGAGTGCCTTCATCGCTGATAATAGCTCGTGGTGTTCCAAATCGGGTGAATATATTTTTGCGCAAAAATTTTAACACCTTATTGGAATCATTTTTAGGTGTAGCAATGGCTTCAACCCACTTTGATATATAGTTTACTGCCAAGAGGATGTACAAATCTCTAAAAGATATGGGAAAGGGTCCCATGAAGTCTATTCTCCAAACATCGAAGAGTTCAATTTCCAGAATATTTTGCCATGGCATCTCGTGTCTTTTTTATATGTTTCCTGCCTGTTGGCATCTATCACATGACTTATAAAATTCATGTGCATCCTTGAATAAGGTTGACCAATAAAATCTAGATTGGAACACCTTTGCTACTGTTCTCATTCCACCAAAATTCCCTCCATATGGTGACGAGTGGTACTGGTGTAAAATATCTTTATGCTCTTCTTCTGGAATGCATATTCGAATTATTTGGTCTCTGCATTGCTTGAATAGAAATGGTTCGTCCCAGTAGTAATGTCACACATCATGTCGAAACTTCTTTCTGTCCTGGCTAGATAAATCAGGAGGAACAATACCACTAACAAGAAAGTTAACAATGTAAGCATACCACGGCGCAGCCGTGACAAATAATATTTTCTCGTCAGGGAAATCTTCTTTAATAAATGTTGTGTCGACACAATTATGTTTTTTATCTAGCCTAGACAAATGATCTACCACTTGATTCTCTATACCTTTTCTATCCTTAATCTCTAAATCGAACTCTTATAGTAATAATATCCATCGAATTAGTCTAGCCTTTTCATTTTTTTATTAATAAGATATTTAATGGATGAGTGATTTGTATGCACAATTAACTTAGTGCCTATTAGGTATTGCCTAAACTTATTGAACGCAAATACTACTGCTAAGAGTTCTTTTTCAGTCTTGGTATAGTTAACTTGTGCATCATTAAGAGTACTTCTTGTATAGTATATGATGTGAAAAATTTTACTTTTCCGTTACCTTAGCACTGCTCTGACTGCATAGTCAATGGCATCGCACATGAGTTCAAATGGTTTGTTCCAATCTGGCGGGACAACAATTGGTGTTGTCGAAAGCTTTTTCTTAAAATCTATGAAGGCATTCAAACAATCTTTAGTAAATGCAAATGGATGTCCAAGGAAGCTTCGTACACATCGCATAATAGTGGGTGGGGTTAGGTTTACAATTATGTCCACCTTGGCTTTATCGACTTCAATGCCTTGACATTGACCCAACATTATTCCTTCGGTCACCATAAAATGGCATTTCTCCCAATTCAACACTAGGTTGGCTTCTTCACATCGTTTCAGTATCTTAGATAAATTATCGAGGCATCGTTAAAAATCATCACCCGAGAGGGAGAAATCGTCCATAAATATTTCCATGCATTCTTCCACCATGTCATAAAATATTGCCATCATGCATCTTTGGAATGTAGTTGGAGAGTTACATAATCCAAACGGCATTCTTCTAAATGCATAGGTGCCATACGGGAATGTGAAAGATGTTTTCTCTTGATCCTCCGGTGCTATGGCTATTTGGTTATACCCTAAATATCCATCGAGGTAGCAGTAAAATGCCTTTCCCGCCAATCTATCAAGCATTTGGTCAATAAAAGGAAGGGGAATGGTCTTTCTTTGTGGCCTTTTTTAGCTTCCTGTAATCCATGCATATACGCCAACCTGTGAATTTTCTTGTGGTGAGGAGTTCGTCGTGTTTGACTTTGATCACGGTTACACCACCCTTCTTTGGCACATATTGCACCGGGCTAACCCATGAACTATTAGATATAAGATATATTACTCCCGCATTCAACCATTTTATGATTTCCTTGATGACTACCTTCTTCATAAGTTGATTAAGCCTTCGTTGAGGTTCCATCAAAGTTCTATGGCTATCTTCTAGGTTGATTTTGTCATGCATATAGTCGAACTGATACCCTTCAAGTCTACAATTGTTCCTCCAAGAGCTTTTCTATGCTGTGACAAAACATTCAACAAACTATTCTCCTTTTTGGAGGTTAGGTTGGCAAAAATTATTACTGGTAGAGTTTCATCTACTCCTAAATAAGCATATTTCAAATGTGATGGCAAAAGTTTAAGTTCCAGTTTCGGTGCTTGTTGCAAGGATGACTCTTGAGACTTTACTTCTTTATATTCTAAGGGTTTGAATTTCATACCATATCTATTATGAAGAAGTCTCGATTGATCCTTTGTCTCTCTTTCATATCGTGCACTGGTGTCAATTGCAGAGCGTTCCTTGTTCATAATTTTTTGTCAGGGCCATGAATTTCTGAATCCTCTTCTAAGTTTAATTTGCTTGGGCCAAATATATCTTTTTCATGCATCTTAGTTGTAGGGTCGTGAAACAAAGTGTTGTATTCATCGAGTCGTAGAGATTCACCTTGTCCTAGAATTATCTTCTCCTCGACTTCTCTAATACATTGGCACTCTTCTGAATCGTCCACATATTTCATCGAGTTGAATACATTGATGGTAACACTTTGCTCTCCTACTCGCATTGTGAACTCTCCCTTTTTGCAATCTATTAGGATTCTCCCAGTGGCTAAGAATGGTCATCCCAGGATGATCGGGGAATTTTCATCGGCTTCACAATCCAGGATAAATAAATCAACTGGAAAGACAAATTTGTCAACCTTTATGATGACATCCTATATTCTTCCCTCTGGTCGCACATATGACCGATCGACTAGCTATAAGATAACTGAGGTTGGGCAGGCGTGATACTCGTCAAGTTTCATAAATATGGACTTTGGTATCAAGTTCACACTTGATCCCAAATCAAAAAGAGCTCGTCCTATGAAGTTACTACCAATTGAGCATGGTATTATAAAGCTGCCAGGGTCTTTTTGCTTTGGTGGGAGTTTACTCATTGCTGAACAGATTTCTGTTATCGTGGCAAAGCGTTCTAACTTTTATTTCTTTGTAACAATGTCTTTAAGAAACTTGGCATAGGAAGACATTTGTTCGATGGCTTCAAGTAAAGGCACATTAATACACAACTGATCCAGAACATCCACAAATTCTTGAACTGGATGTCATCATCATGCTTCTTCAACCGTTGAGGGAATGGTGGTGGAGGTCTCACATTGTCTGCTGTTGTTGTTGAAAAATTTCTAGCCTCGGCCATGAATTTCTCATTGTTTGAGCGATTCATTTCTGCACCTTCAGTTCTTTCCTTCTTTTTAGGTGTTTCCTCTCATTCAATATTTTCAGCTCGATCGTCAGGTTGCGTTATGTCATAGCGAACATTGTTGCAGTTTTATCCCCCAAACTTGTCATCTTGGTTGATCTATTTTCCGCTCCTTAGTGTAAGCACATTGCATTGTTCCTTCCCATGATGCTTGGTGATCTCCGTATAACTAGAAAGATTTCCTTGTGGGGGAGAATGTAGTATTGTGGCAATTTGTCCCACTTCGTTCTCTAGTGCTCTTAGGGATGACCTGTGGCTTTGCAAAAGTGTTGCTTGGCTTTGTAACAAATTTCCTTGATTTTTAATTGTTGTAGAATATTCGTGCATCAAGGTCTTTGTGGAGGCCATGAAATCTTTCGTCGAATCCATAAATTCCTACAATGATAACTCCAAGGAATTAGTATTGGACTTAGTATTAGAGGAAGAAGCTATACCTTTATTGTTTTGCCAAGATTGTTGATGATGCTGATTCTGAAAATGTTGATTGTCAGAATTATTTTGTTGTTCCTTGTAATTTTTTGCCTGATTGTTGTTGTTTCCTTGATGATTCCATGAGAAATTTGGGTGTTGTCTCCAACCAGGGTTGTATGTGTTCGAATATGGGTTGTTGTTGCTCCGATTGTAATTACCCACGAAATTGGATGACTCATGTTTTTTTGGGAATTCACTTTCATGATGGTTGTCGTGACAAAATTAGCATGCGTTATGGGTCACCTTGACTTCTCATACCTCATTAGGACATTGCAAATTTTTCAACATGTTGGTTATGGCATAAAGTTGAGCGGCTACTGAATCTTTACCCTCTAATTCATATGCTCCAGATGTTTTCCTGCCGGTTCCCAATCTTGTATTTGGAAATTGATAATTATTATTTGTTATCCTATCAAGGATGTCAAAAGCTTCCTCAAGTGATTTGTTCAGTAAGGTGCCATTTGCTGAGGCATCTAGCATCATTAAATTTGGTGCATTGACTCTGTTGTAAAACATTACCACTTGCGTCCAATCATGAAAGCCATGGTTAACACATTTTCGAAGTAGGCTTTTGTACCTATCCCAACATTCGTCATTGATTCATCATCTCCTTGGAAAAAACTAGCAGTGTCATTGCAAAGCTGTGTATTCATATTGGGCGGATTATATCGCAGTAAGAAGCTCTTGCATAAATCTTCCCATGACTCCATTGAGCCGGAAGGAACTCTGTTGAGCCAGACTCTTGATCTATCGCGTAGGGAATAAGGGAAACATTTCAGTTTTAGCACATCTTCATGTACTCCTTGTTGTCGAAACGAGTCGCATACTTCAAGGAAAGAACGAACATGTTACCTAGCATCCTCATTGGGTGAACCGCCAAATTGTCCGATAGAGTTTAGCATGTTAAACATCACCATTTGAGTTCAAAATGAGTGGCTTGTATTTCAGGTGCCACTATGCCTGGATTGAGATCATCAAGAATCGGGTTCAAATGATCTTGTATTGCTTTTGGTCTTGCAACTTGAAGATTGATAGCTGTATCATGTCCTAAATCTCCCATGTTGTGTTGCGTTTGGAGTTGATTTAATTGTTCTCTGGTTCTTTAGGCACACAAACTTTGTCTGAGTGATTGCTTAACTTCAGGGTCAAATGATTCCAAAGGCTTACCAGAAGATCTTAAGGTCATGCAATAATTAAAACCTACAAAAGAAAATAGTAAACTAAGTTAGTCTAATATAATGTGACAAAGAGAACCTATTATGGCTAAAACAATTTTGTCAGTTACCAATCCCTAACAATGACGCCAAAAACTTGATCGCTTGTAAATGTATACGCTAAGGCAATCAAATATGTGCAAGTGTACACAATCGATGCAAGTAATATAGGGTAAGTGAGTATCATCTCCACAGGGATTGGTCGAGAAATATATTTTCACCACAACTAGAACTGATTTCACAAACTAAGTCCTACTAAGTTGTCAACTTAAGAACTATTAATAAAACAAAGAGGTGATTTAATGAGTACAATAAAGTTTGGTCGAGACAAAAGAAATATGCAGAATGCTAAAGTAAATAAAATAAGATAAGTATTGATTTAAATTGAATGCAAACAACCTCACATAGTCAGACATATCACAGAGCACTGATGCTAAACCCGTACATTGACAATAATATTTTAAGTCTAGAATGAATTGTTATGACTTGCTCAAGCTGCCCGACAAGATTACTAGGTATTCTTAGACGATTGCTATGGCAATACTCCTCAGCGTTAACTACGATCCATTGTTGTAGCAATACCTCTCAGTTTAAAATATAGGCATTGTCTATCCTACTCTAGCGTCCATCCCTTTTAGTCGATTGAAACTGCTCCTTATCTCTAAGGTAGACAAGTTAGAACTTCACCATCGCGGATTAATTCTATTGCTTACTTCGATCTATCTTAATTCTCTTGAATATAAGAATCACTATCTAGACAAAGGCTATCTCTCGATGCTCTTACAATTCCTAAACATGACCAAAACCCCAGGCGATCTTTTGATGCTCTTATAGTGTTAAGGCAAAATATTTAAATAGTAAGAAAAACAGTCATAAACAAAACTTAATTCATCATTCATAAAACATAAAAATATTGTTCAGGCAACACAAAATTTAACACCAAGTAAGACATTCATGGTGCTATCAAAGTCATCCAAAATTCAACGTTTAGTACAACCCAAAATAGAGAAAGAGTTAGAAACAAAGAAAAACGACTCCCAAAACCGGGGCTTCTATCGCACGATTCTGATCAGCACTACACCTGCCTTTGTGATCACCCTCTCTCGAGGCCTTATCACTGCTATGCTAACGTTTGGTTATGGAGGACACCAAGGAAGGTTTGTGGGTAGACGGTGAAGAAGCACTGTAGTTGCTTGCTCACGTCTTGGATAAACTTCTTATCTTTTCTTCCTTCTCCTCTTTTTTCTTTGACGACTACGACTGGTTATTTATAATGAAAATTCTCCTATGGCTTTGCATGCTTTTTGGAGTTTCTTTAAAAATCGTTGTCAAATAAATGTCAAAACTTAAAAAGGAAATACGAATAACTAAGGCTTGCTCGCACGTGAAGTAGGTCATCCAGATGTCTTGTGACATAGGCAGTTTCTTCACACCTGCTTCAGACTTCCTCGGATAAACCTTGCCTCGGTGAGATAAATTTGCTCCTCACGTTCTCATATGTTACGTTGGCCTTTGTAAATTTATGTTGTCACGACTGAAATGTTATTCCCTTGTATGTTTCCTGCACAAACACAATCCAACAACCCTTTCTCCTCAGCAGCATCAGTCAAACCAAATAAATCTTGCCTAAGCAAAATTTATCCACCATAAGCTAATGTAACCTATATGCAACTAAATGCAACTAAAATTCTATGCATACTTTGTCTAGACGAGCAATAACTTAAGTGAAAAGACTAGAAATTAAGTCTTTTTACGGAGTTATCAGTAAACTAGCCTTCTTGGAAAAGAAGTTAAAGCTACTTGTAAAGTTGGAACATCAATAGAATTGTAATAACCTTTTGAATGAGAGATGAGCATTTTTAGGTAAAATGCCTCTTTCAATAGATTGATTGTCTCTTAGCTTTCGAAAGAACCTTGAAACGTCTTAATGTGATGTCGGGACATCAAGATAAATCCATTATAAGAAAGACAACACATGCAAAAATAATTCCAGCAATGAACATGAAACCCTTTAAATCATGTATTGAAAATTCAACCTAATCTTGTTCTATAAGTTAACCAATTTTACTTAGCCCAAATGAGGGGTATTTTATAACTTTTATTTTAATTTATAAATTGATACGAGGATAAGAGGAAAACTAGATCTTAGAAAATAAGTTTAATTTGTTATACAATGCAGGAACAACAACATTCTAGAGATGAATTTTTTAATGGGATCCGAGCAATTTTGGGTTAATATGTCTCTTTCAATAAGATCGATTGTTTCTTATCTTTCCAACGCATCTTGAAACCACTCAATCTGATAACATGGTGTAATACCCCAAAAATCGAGTGAGTGACTTTATTGAAAGGATTTAAAATTTTAGAGGATTAAATTGTATTAATAGTAAAATATATGAAATGATTTACGAAATTGTGTTTAAGACTAATTAGTAAGAACAAAAGAATGAAAAGGAATTTTGGTCCTTTAGAGAGAAATGGATTTAAAATTCATTTTTACTAGTGTTATTTAAGAGTTAAAAAGGGGAAAATTTGATAAGCTAAGGTATCTCATTCTCCTTCTTCTCATCCCATGATCTCCCCATAGCCAAAGGTAAGATTTCTTCAAGTTGGTTTTTCCTTTAGTTTATGGGCTTGTTTTAAAACCTTAATTGTTATAGAGGCTTAAGGAAAATTCTAGGATGATTAAAACTAAGTGATTAGTTAATTATTTGAGAATTAGGAAAATGATTTTTTGAGTGATATGATGAAATAATAGTTTTTATTGAAGTTTACAAGTAAATTTAACTTGTCAAATAAGTAAGTAAGATATTAGAAGCCTTGAAAGTGATTAAAAACATGTATGAAAAATTAGTGTGATTCTTAGTTTTGAGTGTTCTTTGGAGATTTTAGATGGTATAAGAAGATTAATGGAGGAAAGTTAGTTGGGTTAAGTGATGATGAGTTTAATGGTATGGTTGGTGATAAAAGGAAGAGATTTAAATGAAATTTTGGGTAAATCGAAATGAAAAATGAAAATTTTGGGTAAGGGTATTCCTATTAGAAAAACAACAACGATCTATAGGGTTAAATTTGAGGAATGAGGATGAACAATATTGACACTTATGAAAGTAGTATCAATTTTTCTATGGGTATATATACTAAGAGAAAGGTATATATACTATGGATTCCAGAATGCAAAAAATTGTATCGATATTGAATGGAGTATCGGTATCATAGTATAGAAGTATCGATACCATAGTAGGGATGTCGAAACTATTAAGCCTGGAAATTTTAAAATAGGATGAATTTTAAGAAAATTGAAAATAGTAGTACTTTTGAGTATTATTAAAAGTATAAATGATAGGAAGTATACTAACATTTGTATTGTATGTGAAATTATGGATGCTTGTGTAGATCGTAACCAAGCTCTAGAGTTAAGCAATAAAAAGGGCAAGGATAAAGTTGCCAAATAGTCGGACATCCATAAGGCATACTAGTGAAGCATATCAGGTGAGTGCATTTATTGTACTTATATGATATGAGAGAGACTTGCGACAAGTCAACCTCGAATGTTTTGATAAAGTATGTTTTACAGTACTTTGATATGTTTTTATAATGTTAATGGGAATGATATTATGAATAAATTTTTGAGTATGAACTATTATAAAATGAATACATGATAATTTATGTTGTTTAATAGTTATTGATTTTTTTGAAATAAATGTTTAAATCTGCGAAATTGACTTAAAAGCCCATTGTATGTGCATAGATAATTATAGGTGCATTTCGACATACTTCGTGTATGATAGTTATCGATTGATTTTGATTGATGCATAACAGTGCATTTTTGTATTAGTATTATGTGTAGTTTCGGCACCATATGTGCAATCATGGTATATATAATGAGTTTATGAATTGCCATTTCGATATACAATTATGTATAAAAGTTATTGATCGATGTTGTTTAATGCATAACGGTGCATTTTTGTAACAATATTATGTGTAGTTTTGACACTATGTGTGCATCCATGGAATTCATAATGAGTTTGTGAATTTCTATTTCGGCACTTCGGTGCAATTTAAGTATATTGAATTCTCATTTGGCATAAATTGGGAAAATAAAGGATAATTGGAAAAATACCGATAGATAGGTATGTTGGACATACTAAAAATAGTTTCGATGACTATGTGAAAGAAACTTGGATTACCATAATAGTTTTAATTATTCTTATGAATTATACGAATTAGTTCGTATTTTGATAGTCATGATATACTTGGGTATGAGTTACACTTCATTTATATTTTTATACCTCAATAAGTAAATACTTAGCTTGTGTTGATTTCACGTGTATATATTAGCAAATACTAGCAAAGTAAGGAGTGCAACAGAGATCATCAATCCAAGGTTGACTCATCAGTAATACTAGAACCATTATGTCTACTTTTGATAATTAGATAGCATGTATTTGAACTTATGAAAATTCTTTGGGATGTATTAAAGGTATATTTTTTGTAATATGTTATAACGAACGTTTTAGTATTATTATATTAGAATGTTTTTTTAATTTCGAAACAAATTTTTATGAGTTTACAAATAAGGAAATGTTTATTTTTAAAAGTATGTGACACCTGTGACTTGTGTACGGACACATATCCGAGAAATGGATGTTATACGTGAGTTGAACGTAAATCAATTATAATGAAGACAACACATCCAGAAGTTAATCTAACAATGAACATGAAACTGTTTAATTCATGTAATGAAAATTCGTTCCAATCCTATTTTATTATTTACCAAATTTATAGGACCTAATAAGGGGTATTTTATAGCTTTTATTTTAAATTTAACTTTGATACGAGGATTATATGAGTAAACTATATATCTTGGACAAGAAGTTTAAGCTATTTTTTAAGACTCAAACATCAATAGACTTGTAATGACTCTTTGAATGAGATCCGAGTATTTATGTGTCATTATGTCTCTTTCAATTAGATCGAATGTCTCTTAGCTTTCAAAGATATCTTGAAACACCTCAATCTAATGTCGAGGCCTCAAGATAAATCAATTATAATGAAGATAAACATGCAAAAACTAATCCAACAATGAACATGAAATTCTTTAATTAATGTCATGAAAATCTAGTCCAATCTTATTTTATAAGTTGAGCGAATATACTCAGCCCAATAAGAGGTATTTTATAGATTCTATTTTAATTTATAAGTTGATACAAGAATTAGAGGAGTAAACTAGCCATATTTGACAAGAAGCTGAAGCTATTTTTAAAGGTTGAAACATCAGTAGAATTGTGAAGACTTTTTGAATGGGTTCTGAGCATTTCTAGGTCAATATGTTTTTAAGTAAGATCGACTACCTCTTTTTCGTCACCATTTTTTCCTGGCCGGGGAAATACCAGTACCGAGTTGGGGTTTTTCTTTGAAAAGAATTTCGAAATATTAGGAGTCGCAACCAATCATTTAAGGTGAGATTGGTACACCACAAAAACCGAGTGATTTTAATAAAACATTTTATTTTTATCAAAATACCAAGTTATAGGTTCTGTAAAAATCCAGAAATCAGGTTATGGGGCGGAAGGATTAGCACCCCACAAACGCCAAAAAATTGGTACCTAGTTTATTACCCTATATTTAGAATAAAAATTTTGAGTTCAAACTTTATCTAATTTAAAAATCATTAGGAATACAAAGTTAAAAATGCTATTCGTTTATTAATGCCAATATCATTTGCTCCCTAGCATAAATGCGTGAGACCAACTATTGTGCCTGATAATTGGACATTGCCTTAATTTTAAAAATCATGATGTGGTCTTGAAAAGGATGTCGACCTATTTCAGGAATCACTAATTGTCACCCCTGAGCATACTTGCGGGAGATATACTATTGAATCCCTAATAAGTGAATACCTTAATTTTTTAAATAAAATGCAATCAATTTTTTTTATTAATCCTAAATGAACTAAGGATATATTAAGGATTTCTCTAGCTTACATTGTCAAATTATGATAATTAAAGAACCTATAGGCATAAACCTAAAAAAGTAGGCTCTAATATTAAT
Source organism: Hibiscus syriacus (assembly GCF_006381635.1). Taxonomy (NCBI): domain Eukaryota; kingdom Viridiplantae; phylum Streptophyta; class Magnoliopsida; order Malvales; family Malvaceae; genus Hibiscus; species Hibiscus syriacus. The sequence continues at coordinate 13,320,311 of NW_024063533.1, forward strand.
CATACTTGATTTTAACTAGTTATTGAATCAAATAATTCATATGGTCCCTTGAGCATTTAGGCGAGGGCCAACTCGAATTATTCCCCAAATTAAAGGGACTAAATTGAAATTTAATCTAAAGTAGAGGTTCTAACATTAACTTCAATTCATTTTAATCAATATTTCAATTCGAATAATTAAATTGGATCCTCGAGCAAGAACGAGGACCAAATTAAGAATTCTCTTAATTTAAAGACTAAATATGAATCGAATAATTAAAAGATTATGAACTAAATCTAAAAAAGATGATCCATTAGGGACTAAATTAAAAGGATACAAATATTAAAGCCAAGTAATATATATAAAAGGACTAAAATTAAAGTACAAAATAATGAAAGAAAAAATAAAATAAAGAAAATAGTAAATAGTAAATAGTAAACTAAAGTAATGAAATTAAAGGGATAAAATTAAATAAATAAAAAGTAAAGTGCAGAAAATTAAATGTGCGTAAAATTAAATAAAAAAATAAAAAAACAATAAAAGTAAAATGTTAGCATGTACGATATTTCAAACATAAAATAAATAAGTAAGTAAACAAATAAATAAGAATTACTGGTTAGTGGTTAGCGGTTAGTGGTTAACGGTTAGAAGTTAGAAAAGTTTGTTGTTAATAGAGTATGGGTTGTAATAATGCGGGTCGTACCCCAGATGGGGTCACCGCAAGGTCGTATAATAATTCAAACAAACTAATAAAAAAAGGTTAGGAGTTAATAGAGTTTAGACCAAAATAATGTGGTTCATACCCCGGATCGGGTCACCACAAGGTCATACAATAATTAAAAATAATAATAAAAAGGTTAGGGTTAGTAATAAAGTTTGGATCAAATAATACGGGCCATACCCTTGATCGGCTCACCGTAAGATCGTATAATAATTAGGAGCGATAAAATAAAAGTTAATGGTTAATAAATAAATAAAATAAAGCAAAACCAAATAAACATAAAAATAAAGAAACAATGCATAGAAACAAAAATAATTAAATATTAGTGGGCATCGTAATCGAATATAAATGCAAGTAAATAAAGAAACCAATAAATGACCAGAATGTAATTAACACAAAATGATGTGTCAAATTTATAATAAATAAAAATGAAGATGGTGACCGAAATGTAAAAACAAGCTTAACATAGGGGGCTATTACGTGAAAAGACCAAAATTAGTGACCAAAATGATAAAATGCGACAGAGGTTGGAGGATTGAAGTGTAGTTTTCTTCTAAAACCAGTGGCCATAATACGAAAGTGGTACTAAAATGGTGGGCCCTATGTCTGATTTACCCTTTTTCTTAAAACCAAAATATTTCCCCCTCACGTATGCAGTTCGGCCGAAACTCACAAGCTTCACAACTATCTTCGATCATTACACGCCAACCTTCACACGCAGGTCACTGGGTCAGTGACCACCTTACTCCAACCAGTGACTTTGACACTACCAAAATAAGCCCGACCGAAGGCATAAACGACCAAAACTTTCTCCCAATTTTAATGTCTGGTCGAGAAGCACCGACAACTTTAAACACAATGCCAGTCATCACGTCTAGGTGGCCACTCGACCTAACCACCATTGTCAAACCACCCCCAAAAGCTTCCTAAACAACCTAAATCCTTAATTTAGGGGCAAGCTCCTAAAAACTGAGACCCAAAAAGAACTAACCGACCTTAATGTAAGAGGACTCTGTCGGTCACTCCTGACCGACACTACTAAACCATGAGTCAGTCTCCCTCGCACCCCGGCCACCACTCAACGATGGACACCCCTATTCAATGACTATCATTTAAGGAAATAAAAGAAAGAAAGAAATGTAGAGAAAAAAAAACCAAATCTAAGCTCTTCATTCCAATTTTTTCGGGGGAAAGGGGGTTCTTACATAGCTGGTTCAGGTTCTTATAACCCCAACTAGTAATATTTTAATATTTTTTCTTTCAAAGAAAAATTTTTATGTCTGGAAGAAGTCAATGAACAACAAAATCAAGAATGTAAGATTTCAATTAAAGGAACTAACTGAAAATATTATCTCCCAAAATTAACCCGAAACACATTACCTCCTCAAAATTAATCTGAAACACATTACCTTCCCAAGTCTGCCTAAGCTTTATATCAGCCTTAATCTTTACAGTGGTCGAATGTTTATGATTTTTGAAGAACTAAAAGAGAAGTTGGTTTATTTGATATTCAATGAACTCTTGTTTTACAATTTGTTTTGATTATATGCCTAAGAAAATGAAAGCATTTTTAAAATTTATTCATAATTATTTTCACATTTCTAAAATTGTAGAGGAATAAAATTGTTTTCAAATAAGACAATCTCTCTGGAGAGTGTAGCTTGAAAATTGACAAAAGTCTCTCAGACCTAGAAGCTCATAATTAGAAATTGAGGCACAGGATTGGAATGTTAGGGAGTAAGAAGAGAAAATTTTTGCAAAGAAATACGATGGTACACTATGGTGTTGGAAAGGAATGAAGACGAATAGATCAAGAAGAGAATCAATATTGCTTGAGCACCTCTTCATTGTTATTAATAAAAAAAAGCATGCATCGACATATATATACTTGATTTTGCATCATTGCATTAAACATCCATCATCTTATACAATAAAAACTATGATTTTCCCCTCTTGAGAGGATGCTTTAAAATTTCTCTTGAAATCATGTCCTACCTCAGGACATTTTTCCCTCTTATGAGGAAAAATTCAAAAATTCATAGTTACATTCAGATACACATTCTTTGCAGATCTTTCAGGAAAGAATAAAATTAAAGACAACTAGACGTCTTCAGCGAGAAGGAGTAATTATCTTCAAATTTAGCATCTTCAAGCAAAGAACAAAAAGTTGTCTCACTTGAGATTTTTTTCTTAAACCAAGTTTTGTCACGCTTATGACAGTATTCCCTTGAAATAAATTTTAAAATTATTTCACTTGAAACAAAAATTAATCTCACTTAAGATGGTTTCTCTTAAAATCAATTTCGTCTTTTTAAAACAGTTTCCCTTTAAATAAATTTTGAAATTGTTTCACTCAAAACAAAAATTTATCTCACTTAAGATGGTTTTTCTTAAAATCAATTTCGTCTTTTTTAAGGCAGTTTCCATTGAAACACAAATTTTGAAATTGTTTCACTTGAAATAAAAATTTATCACTTGAGATGATTTTTCTTAAAATTAATTTTGCTTGAAATAGTTCCCCTTGGAACACAGATTTGGAAATTCTTTTACATAAAACAAAAATTTATCACTTGAGATGGTTTTTCTTAAAATCAATTTTTCTTGAAATAGTTCATCTTGGAACACAGATTTGGAAATTGTTTCAATTAAAACAATAATTTATGACTTGAGATGGTTTTTCCTAAAATCAATTTCGCTTGAAATAGTTCCCCTTGGAACACAGATTTTTAAATTTTTTCACTTGAAACAAAAATTTATCACTTGAGATGGTTTCTCTTAAAATCAATTTAGCTTGAGATAGTTCCCCTTGGAAAATTGATTTTGGAATAGTTTTACTTGAAGACAAAATTTATCTTTTCTTAGATAATTCCTTTCGAAACAAATTTCTTATTCATTTTCATCCAGATGTCAAAGATTTGACAGGAATTCCAATGTTGACAAAGATTTCACATTCTCTTGTTGAAAAAGATTTCAATAAAGAATTAGACTACTTTTCAATCTTTGAAAATGTGGATCTCATCAAAGATTCGAGTACCTTTGGGTCAACAACTTCGGGTACTTTAAATGCAAATCAATAACATAAGATAATCTTTAGCAGGTTTGAACTCTTCAAGGAGAGGATAAACCAATCAATATTTCCAATACAAGGGTTCGTAATGAGAATAACTAGTACGATGAGGGAGAAGAAGTTCATAATGAGAAGAACTTGTTCAGCGACACCTCACTCGAAAGATCAACGTTTCTAGTGGAAGGGTTCATAATGAGAATAACTCATCTGATGAAGGAGAAAAAGTTCAAAATGATAATAACGTGTTCAACCTGAGCTTGATTCAACACATATGGAGTTGAATCAATGACACCTCACTATAGGGATCAACATTTCCAGTGGAAGGGTTCATAATGAGAAGAACTCATCTGATGTAGGAGAAGAATTTATAATGAGAAGAACTTGTTCAACCTTAGCTCGATTCATCACATATGGAGTTTAACTAGTGATACCTCACTCGAGGGATCAACATTTACAGTAGAGTGTTCATAATGAGAATAACTCACCCCATCTGGGAGAAGAAGTTCATAATGAGAAGAACTTGTTCAACCTTAACTTGATTCATCACATTTGGAGTTGAATCAGCAACACCTTACTCGAGGGATCAATAATTCCAGTTGAGTGTTCATAATGAGAAGATCTCATCTGATGAGAGAGAAGAAGTTTGTAATAAAAAGAACTTGTTCAACCTTAGTTCAATTCATCAAATACGGAGTTTAATCAGCAACACCTCACTCGAGGGATCAACATTTCTAGTGGAGAGTTTATAATGAGAATAACCCATCCGACGAGGGAGAAGAATTTCATAATGAGAAGAAATCAATCAACCTTAGTTGATTTCCATCACATAAGGAGTTGGAACAACACTAATACTTGGCTCATCCATTGGATATAGAGTTGGATCAGCATCATCACTTTGTTCGATTTCATCATAGAAAGAGGTAGATCAACTTTTCCAATGGGAGAGTTCATAATGAGAATAACTCATCCGATGAGGGAGAAGAAATTCATAATAAGAAGAACTTGTTCAACCTTGGTGATTCCATCACAGAAGGAAGTATATTGACATCCCCAACGAAGAGTTCATAATGTGAAGAACTCACCTGATCAAAAGAAATTGGAGCTCAAGATTTTAGCAGCTCAATCAAGATAAAAAAAGGTGATTGCTATCTTTTCTCTATTCCTGTTCCACAACAATAAGCAAAGAGGAGGAAGCTGTAACGACCATTTTTTTATTTATTATTTTATTATTTTATCAAAAAAATGAAAAAGCTAAAATATTAAAACATTGTTAGTTGGGGTTATAAGAACTCGAACCAGCTATATTTTAATATTTTTTTGTTTTTCTTTTGTTGATAAAATAAAAAAAGGTGGTTACACTCTTAATAACGCATCTTGAAAATCCCTAATATGATGTTGGGAGCTCAAGATAAATCAATTATAACAAATACAAGGTGTTGGAACAAAACTTAGGCTTTTTTAGGGCTATGACAAGGAGCGATGCAACTTAATTTTAGAAAATATTGGGGTTTTAAAAATAAATAAATTTTGGAGTCGCCATCAGCCTTTGGGTTAGGTAGGTCGAATACCTAAAAATATCATTTAAAATAAATTTAAGAAAAATAATTTTAAAAGAAAAAATTTATTTGCGTTTAACCATAAACTCATTTTAAAAAGAGTTTGGGAGTCGATTATTCGTGGTAAACGATTAGCACCCCCACAGTTCCCAAAATTGTTACCTAAGCGATTATACAACATCTAAATGTTGAAATTTACAAATTTGAATATATATTTAAATTATGATCCTATTAAAAAAATTCGAAAAGTGTATAGGCCATCTTCAAAAACTCACTCCTTGCCAGTTAAGGTGTGTTTTTATAGATTCTCCATATCGAATACCATTACCATGTTTTTATTAAATTATTTTTATAAAAAAATAAAATAAACTAATAAAACAAAACAAATGATAATCATTCGAGTATAAAAAAATACAAATTTGCATTCATAATTCTTGAAAACACACTCCTTGTCAATCAAGGTGTGTTTACATGAACTTTCCTCACAAGTAATATCCTAAAGATATTTATGATCGAATCTAACAATACATACTTACACTAAATAGGCTAAAATAAAAAAATAATTAAAAATAATGAGCATGAATACAATTTTAACAAACTAATTAACAAAGGTTAATCATTAATATAATTAATCTAAGGTGTAAAATATAATAAAAATAGAAAATCAATGATCAAAAATAAAATATAAACATTTAAATAAAGGATTCAATTAAAACTAACAGAATAATTCAGGAACTAATTTTAATACAAAGAAACAATCCAACATGGTGACCAAATTAGCATAAATCAAAATTAATCGTAAATAAATTAGAAAATGATAGGGACCAGAAGGTGAAAAAGTGCCTAAACTAAAAGGACTAGAGTACAATTGTTCGTTTTTTAAAACCTTAGTGATTAAAATGTAAAAACAATGAAATCAACATGACGAATTTGAAATAAAACAAAAATAGACAAAATAATGATCAAGATGCAAATATGCGCTAAAATTACAAGGACCAAAGAGATATTCTTCCCAAATTTCTGAATAAACTATAGAACAAATACAAAATGGTAAATTTTACAACCAGGACATAAAAATCTAAAATAATATAAAATAAACATAAGATCAGTGACCATAATGTAAATATGGGAAAAAGTTTGCTGACTTAAGGGGTGATTAGACCATAAATATATGGTATAAATAATACATTTATGTTATTTTAGGTAACTTCCTAAACCCTGGATTCTCTACTTTGTTTCTTTTCTCAAAAGCTCTCCCCAAACTCACTTGCAGGCGACCGAAACACAAGGTGTCAAAGCCACTCCTGTGGTCACGTTTCGATAATCTTGTCCTCTTCGAACGTCGACCAAGGCACGGGCCACAGAATGACCACCCAAATGAACCCCACAAAGAACCTCGCTCACCTCTTCCCTCCTCTCTGGCTTTGGTCGAAAAGGCCATATTATCAACCCAATGCCATAGATCGACATCTCTTTCTCACTGGCCATCACCTATAGAGGACATCGATCCTTAGTCCTAACCACGACAGAAACCAAGCCTTCTTCCTAAAAGATGGTTGAATCGAGACCCTAAAAAAACTTTTCCCTCTTGAATGGATAAAATAGCCTTGAACTTCTCGGCCACCTCGCCAAAACGAGCACCATTTCCCTACAGTAATGGGTTTCTCTCTCCCTCCTCTTTTTTTTGCTTTCACTAAAATTACTATGCACAAATAAAAATGATAATGAAGAAAAGAGCTTCAAAAATACCTTTTAGTTTTGGTTTTGCGTTGGATATATTTTTTTTAGAATATGTTTTTTTTCTTTCAAATCTATTGATTCATTGCTTGTTGAAAAAAAAGGGAGAGAACTATGTTACAGGTGCTTTTTTGAAAGAAATAGGAGAGCCCCTTTAAAATCCTTAGTAATTTTTGAATGGGAGTGGAAGACCCTGATTTCCTTCTTCTTCTTTTTGGTGTTGTTGCTTCTGTTTTTGTATTTCTTGCAGGTGGTCTTCTTGATCGAGGGGATTAAAATCCAACAGAGATTGTGGTCAGTGTTGGTGGCGTCATCAGCGTGGAGTGCTCGGTGGTTCAATTGTTGAGCATGTTTGGAGCCATGCAGCAACAGGGGCATGCAGCAAAGTGATAAAGCAGGGCCAACTTTTTTATTTTTTGTACATTTTTACTTTTATATTTTTTATAAAATTAATATAAAAACATAAATAATAAATAATAATATTAATATTAATATTAACCCGAACAAAATGAGTATCTACAACTTCCCCTCTTTGCTCATTATCATGCAATAAGAATAGAGAAAAGATCAAAGGATGATCATATTTGTCTGATTATGAGGAAATCAAAATGTTAATATGCTCCATTGTAACTTCAGGGTAGGTCGGACTTGATTTGCCCCACGTTTTTTGGCAATCCGATCTTGAAAAATTTTTATTCACTTCGCTACTATTCAGGAACACTTGAATCTAACTTGACTTGCTTCATTTCTCTTCAGGAAGACCAAATCTAAAATAGGAGATATCCACCCCACTTTTTGTGTAATCAGATCTTGACAAATTTTGATTCACTTAACTGATCTTCAGGGAAGGTTGAATCAAAGTTGATTTGCTTCACTGCTCTTTAGGAAGACCAAACCAAATATGAAAGAAGACCGAATTTGTCCAATATTCCTTAGAGAAAACCAGATCTTTTAAAGAAATTTGATTCACTTCACCACTCTTTGGAAAGAAATGAATTGGGACCAATTTGTTTCTCTTATCTTCGAGAAGACCGAATCTGAAAATTAAACATTACCACTTGTTAGTGTATGTCTGAGAATCTAGAAACATCAATCCCGAAGATTTAGAATCTGGGATAATCTTGGAAAATCAATTTCTCCTGTGGAAACTTATCTCGCAACCACCAGATATGGGAATCTTCCTTGACTCGAGTGCCATTTGAATTTCCCCTTCTTAGGATTTTGAATTGGTTGATGATTCATCTTGAAAGTGCAACGTATCTGAATAATGAATGCAATGATGTAATTCATTTATCATTAATCTTTTTCGAATGTGAAAATGTCTTAAAGAAATAAAGAAAATTAAAACTTCCACCGAAACGACCCAAAATAGAAAAAGTTAATTTCTGAAGTCGTATGGAATACAAGGTTGAGGTTTCTAGGGGAACAATCTTTAGGAAAACTAAACTGAACTTTCTAGGAAACAAATCCTAAGAGAGTCTGAATTGAAGACAACATTATAGAAAGATTGGCTTCTATATATGAGAAAGTCAAGTTGGGAAAGGATATTATTCAAAAGTTAATTTATTTCCGCGAGAAAGTCAAGAATAACATCACTAAAAGGTTGACTCTTCTTCGTGAGAAAGTCAAGAAGGACAACACTAAAAGATCGACTTCTCTTCATGACAAAGTCAATAATGACAACACTAAAAGATTGGATCCTTTTCACAAGAAAGTCAAGAATAACATCCTAAAAGGTTGACTTCTCTTAATGAGAAAGTCAAGTAGGAAAATAATAAAAGATCGAATCCTCTTCGCGAGAAAGCGAATATGGAAAACACTAAAAGATCGACTTCTCTTTACGAGAAAGTCAAGAATGACAACACTAAAATATTGACTCCTATTCACGAGAAAGTCAAGAATAACATCACTAAAAGGTTGCCTTCTCTTTATGAGAAAGTTAAGTAGGACAATACTAAAATATTAACTCCTCTTTACAAAAAGTCAAAAAGGACAACACTATATGATTGACTCCTCTTCACGAGAAAGTCAAGGAAGATAACATTGAAAGATTGACTTCTCTTTACGATAAAGTCAAGAATGACAATATTGAAAGATTGACTTCTCTTCATGAGAAAGTCAATAATGAAAATACTGAAAGATTGACTTCTCTTCACGAGAAAGTCAAGAATGACAATACTGAAAGATTGATTTCTCTTCACGAGAAAGTCAAGAATAATAATACTGAAAGATTGACTTCTCTTCATGAGAAAGTCAAGAATAAAATTGAATGATTGACTTCTCTTCACAAGGAAGTAAAGAATGAAAATACTGAAAGATCGACTTCTCTTCGTGAGAAAATCAAGAATGACATCACTAAAAGGTTGATTTCTCCGCATGAGAAAGTCAAGTAGGACATCACTAAAAGATTGACTTTTATTTGCGAGAAAGTTAAGAATGATAACACTAAAATATTGATTCCTCTTAATGAGAAAGTAAAAGATGACAATACTGAAAGATTGACTTCTCTTCATGAGAAAATCAAGAATAACATCCCTAAAAGGTTAACTTCTCTTAATGAGAAAGTCAAGTAGGACAATACTAAAAGATTGACTCCTCTTCGTGAAAAAAAGTCAAGAATGACAACACTCAAAGATTGAATCCTCTTCACGAGAAAGTCAAGGAAGACAACACTGAAAGATTGACTTCTCATCATGAGAAAGTCAAGAATAACAATGCTAAAAGATTGAATTCTCTTCGTGAGAAAGTCAAGAATGGCAATACTGAAATATTGACTTCTCTTCACGATAAAGTCAAAAATGACAATACTTAAAGATTGACTTCTCTTCATGAGAAAGTCAAGAATGACAATACTGAAAGATTGACTTCTCTTTATGAGAAAGTCAAGAATAACATTGAAAGATTGACTCATCTTAATGAGGACGTCAAGAATGAAAATACTGAAAGACTGACTTCTTTTCACAAGAAATCCAAAAATAACATTGAAAGATTAACTCCTCTTTACGAGGGAGTCGAGTTGAAGCTTCAAAGGAAAATGATTTTTAGTAAGAAAATATTGGGTTTTCTAGAAGGCATGTTCTAAGAAGGTCCCGATTAAAGTTTATATGGAAACCATCTTAAGAGATACAAAAACTTTCTCAAAACAGATATTACAGAAATCCTCATGAGAGAGATCAACATTTATCATGTATATATGAAATGATGTATAATGTAATGACACAAATTCATGTATCATGTATAAATGCATGTTTTCTTGTTTCGTGGTGGGAATGACTGCAAGAGCGATCTTCATTCTGTTCCTGATTAAGTTGTCTTCTCTTTTTGTTTGCACCAGCGTGCCCTCTTGCAATTCTTGACTTGTGTCACTTTCTTCTTACCCCGGCATATTTTTGCCCATGATAAGATTGGTTTCTCCACCTAAACTTGAGTAGAAATCTAATAGAGATATCATATTTTAAAAGTGGATTCGCCATTTCAGAGACTGAGTATGTGTTATTTCCTTGTAGCGGGAAATCAAAGGTCACTGCCTGAAACTGACCACCAAAACAATTAATGAAATATCAAACTACCCATGAGAGCCATGAGACAAAACCATGTCAAGGATGATTATTGGAACCTTAGAAAGAACAAGAATTGAAGGTGTTTACTCAAATTTTACCATCAAATTCAGTCATCCAAACTTTGCATTAATTTTTATAAGTAAATTCGTAAGGTACTTCCATACACTTGTGTAACTATGCTAAACTCAAAAACATTCATAAAGATCAAAATTTTTCTTATCAGGTAAAACACAAAGGAGGAACTGTGGAGCTCCAGGAAGTTTAGATTGGATGTCCTCAAACATTTTATCCACTATATCAACAGGAAAGCAACGCCTGTTCTGATTTGACTCTTGAAACACATCAAAAGGATGGTCTATCCTAAGTCCTTTCGTTTCTTCATATCTAATCAGATCTCGAACAAGGCTATTTGTATTATATCATGCCGAGAGGTTTAACAACGACCCATTATTCAATGTTAGTTGCCTTTACTAGTTTCTTACTGTTAAAATTCCATCGTCCATTCTATGGAAAGAAATCTTTACCATTCCTCACTTTTAACCTCGAGGGTTGTAGAAGACAACCTTTATCTCGAGTAAAATTAGAATTTATGACCGCAACATTGGTTCAGATCCATAGTTATTAGTTCTTAAAACATTTGACAACTTATTCATCCTTTCCTATGGTTTCGTCCAAGATTTTAACCAGGGAAGCTCTTTGTATGGTGTTAAGAGATTTTGTATAGCATTACAAGGACACCAAAGAACAAGTCTCAGTGGGAATATAAGTGGTACAATTTGTCTTGCCAACATTAATGCATAGGAAATCACCAGAATAATGCAATTGTATGTTGTAATGATGGAAAAAACAATGATATATAGTAAGCTCCATTACCTTTATTTCACCATTTTTATTCTTTATATCGTTTGATCTCATTGAAAATAAATATTTTCTTAATTCAATTATCTTGTATTCCTGGAAGATATAGTCCCTCAAAAATACCCCAAAATTCCAAGTTGTACGGCTCATTCTTAATGTTTGTTTGATTTAAATCTTATGAACCCCGCGAGGTCTGGTTTTGGTAATGCCCCAATGTCCGTACTCGTTGCTCTCTTTATGCCCAAATATCTTAATCTTGAATGGTCTCATTTTGATGTCACTAAACAACAATGTTATTGAATGGTTTAAGGGATTCTTTTCATGATTTCAAGGGAACTTGAGAAGTGATTAATTATTCTAACAAAATGTCTTACAATTTTTTCATGAGCTGGGATATGTGTCGCTTTCGAATAGGCGATCATCTACTTCTTTACAGGTTATCAACAACATCACAAGGAAGTGTTATAAGATCTATCCCTCAATCCTTATGATCTATCAGACTTTTTACTTTCAAGATGTGGGATGCTTCATAATTCTGGCATCGTTTATTCGTTTTCTCTAATAGAGACAGAATGAGCCTCAACAGCTTCAAGAACCTTTTTACTCCTTTCTTTTATTTTAGAAATTTTAGCTTTTTTTGCCTAATTTGTTTTTTTTTTTTTGTAAAAATAGAAAACTAACAATAAGGATTTGAATATAAATTAAATTTAAATAAAAAGAACCTGAAACGATGAATCTTCTCTGAACTAGCTCCGTTGGGATACCTTGATTGTTTTGTGTGCAAGAACAAGAAAGATTGCTTGCTTCTTTCCAAGAATCAGCCCAAATCTGATACCAATTGATAGGGAAGTGGGGCGGGTTAATGAAAGTTTCTCTTGTTGAAGAATCAAAACTAGAAAGCTCTAGACTCGATGAAGAACAATAAGGAATGAATAGGGAAGGTGGTTGCAATAGCTAGGGTTCTTTAGGCTTTTGTTTAGGTGCTGGAAACAAGGTAAGAAACAAGATTAAAACAAGATAAACAAAAGATAAAAGAATTTGAAAATAAAATAAAATAACCAAGAAATCAAAAGATCTCCCTTATGAAAGTGAATGGTAAAGATGATTGATGGCGTGGATGGATATGTGGAAAATCGATGGATAATGTCCTATCGAGCCCTCCTAATCACAATGAAAAGGAAAACACGATAATATGTCTCTAACCAACCCTCCTAGTCGCAATGAAAAGGCAAATTGGAGTGTGAATATTACTCTCCCTCACAAGAATTTGAAAGAACTCCAGGAGAAGAAGCTTCGAAGGCACAAGGCAATCAGCACTTGCAAAAATGAACTCTCGTTGTATTATTAATCAAAGAAATCTTAAATACAAAGTTGAATGAAGCCTCCTTTATATAGGGGATGAGTTCTAAAGGTCCTAAATAACTAATGAATAAAATAATAATAAACTAAACATGTCTTAACTCTAATTCCTAATAAAATAATAATAACTAAAAAATAATATTTTAACCCAACCTTAATTCCTAATAAAATAATAAATCTAATCCTAAAGGATAATACATCATCCTATATTATATTATATTACAAATAGTCAATAAAAAATATTGAAAATTTGTAATATTTATAAATCTCGTATTAATCCCGTATAGGATTTTCTTCATGCACCGTCTTCAATAAAATGGCCATATCTTGAGTTTCCGATATCAGATTAATGCAATTCAAGAACCGTTGGAAAGATAAGAGATATAAGGTCGTATCTATAGAGACAACTTGACCAAATAAGATTAGGATCTCATTCCAAAAGTCGTCATAAGTATGCTTCTGTTCTGATCTTCTTTTCCAATGCTTGGACGAGTGGATCATTTGGATGAGTTATTACTTCTTCCTTTGATGTGAGCCTTGTAATGCATGTATCATATTTCCCCTTAATTTAGGCTCATAATTGAAGCATATCATAAACATAAGTTCATAGAATATCAAAAGAATCAACAGTTCTTTTAATATTTTCAAAGTTATAGCTCTTTGACAAATGTCAAAATTGATAGGTTCGCTTCAGGTTGCTTCCTATTTTCTAAGGTTTTAGTCATCAAATATGACATTTGTTTCTTAGTCCTTGTGAACATTATAACATGCCCTCTTTCTTGGCTTAGTATTTTAATCGGATGTGGACAAAATGACACAGCTAGCATAATCAATTATTATACTTTCTAGAACACTTCTATTTTTTTCTCTAAAAAATCTTCCATTTGTTCAAGCTTTATAGACTCCCTTAGCAGAGGTAGTGTAGAGACATCAATCTAAATATAAAATTAATGAGTGCTTGTGTGAGGTCAACTATAATAGGTGTTCCTCAACTCCCTTAGTCTATTTTACTAAAACTCATTATTAGATTAACCATAGGCATTAGAGCCTCTAGTTATTGAAATTTGTTTAGTTTCCCTTTGTTTGGGCATAGCTGAAGGGTTCATCTCATCACAAAATCTTTGACTTGAAAATAGCAGTGGAGCAAACACCGAACTGTCAAATACCCGATCAATGTCATGGTCTAAATGTAATCTATTCATAAAGCCAGGGCTTTTAAACGTCCTCTATAACCAGTTTCTTTGTTGGAATATCTCAAGTTTATTGTATAATCCATGATAATAATAATGTATTAACCTTTTGAGTATACAGATTTAGAATTTCTTAAGCTCATCGAGAAGAACCTATTATAGTCTAGGTGTACTTGATGTTCATAAAATCCTATATTTAGAGTTCAATTCCCAAACAAATGACCTATACTAAATTCATCTACTCTACCATTACATTTGCGAAGATTAAGATCATAACTGAATGTCCTCAATAGAAGTGTAGTCTAGTCAGTTTTGCAATGTCATACACAAGAGATACTCCATGATGTCTGCTCCTATGCATACATGAATGCCAAGCATCTTGATCATTTCCTCATCAGAGGAGAAGACTATATTGGCCCTTGCAAGAGAAGGGTATGGTGTTTGAGTTCATACTCTGGGTATGGTCAAGGGTTATTGTTTTATCAGTTTTCAATCTTGTCACTTATTTAAATATTTATAACTCTAATTATATAAAGAACCTTTAATCTCATTGATATTTAGAGAATTTCAATATTAAAATTTACTCATTACTCATAACCTCAAAGGGTATAAGTTCAATCAACAAGCATGTTTACAAAATATTTAGGTAAATAAAGAAAGAAAGAACAAAAATACACCCAAACAAGACAATGTAAGTGAAAAAAGATTTATGATGGATGAAATGGTCTCTTCCTAATAAGGATTCCCTATTACTCGTCAGATATTTGGGTGATAGACTAGATCTTCAGGGTTGTTACAATCTAATGGACCATTTGCTCATTAAAATACCATGCCCCTAAATCGATTAGATTTTGTAACTTGTTCTTCGATACCCCGCTTTTTTTAGTGGAATACCCCAAGCTTCATATATATGGCTCTCAATTCTTTTCTAGGTACAAACAGGGTTCTTCAAGGTAGGTTGTCATTCCCGACGTATTAGTCTGATAACAATGATATGCTTTATCAGTTATTTTCACTCTATTAGCAACCTTGGTTTCCAACACCTGGATCATTTAATTCAATACATCTTGTAGAGAAATTGTTGCTTGATTCCTCATATCTTATTGTAACCCTGTCAACTGCTCTTGCAACCAATCTTGTGATTCCTCATTAGATTGCTCCATTGTTTCTATTTGTTTTTTCATGATGATAAGGAAGTGGTATGAATGAATGATCATGGTATTATGTCACATAGCCATCTATAAATTATTTCCATGTTTTCACAACTAATGCAGGTAAAATACTTAACTAAATAATTACGATGCAAATGCACGTATGTAAAAGATATAATTACAGATTGGCCATCTTAAAAAAACTTTCATTGAACACAAAGGTTGCGGTACATCAAACAAAATTTACATATAAGGGATAGCTTTAACTCATAACTTCTCTATCTTTCTCAAAAGTCAAATTAACTTCCACTTATGCTCGGGTGTTGAGTTGTCAATATGCTTCAATTATCTTGCAAAGCTAGTTAAATCGACCAATTTATGAGCCACATTGCTTTCTTGGGTGACAGCTTCTTTCACGATGTTGTATTTTTCCTCAATCTTACGTGTCAATTCTCAGAGCTGTAGACAATGTTGTTCATTCTCCCTTGTAAAAAAAGCCTTTGTGGTCAAGAAGTTCTCGTACAAGATCTTTGTAATCATTTATAATCTTCATCAATGACTTATTCTTGGCTCTAATGGATTCTAGCTCAGCATCATTCTCATGCTTATGGCGTTGATATAAGGCTTTCATATTGGCTATGGACATATTCACATTTTATTTTCGGCTTGACATCTACCAAAATAAATAGCGACAGAATTACGCCATTTTTATGCAATCCTCAAATGACGCACTTGAGCTTAATACTTCAATAAACATTCTTCCTCCTATATGTCACCATTGATAACCTTACTTTTGAACACTTTTGGCTCCATCTTAACATGACAATCAATTACCAAACTAGGTTAACCTTTCATCTCAAACTCCAATATTTTTTTATCCAAAAGATGTTGGATTCGATGCTTGAAGGTGGTGCAATTCTCAATGGAATGTCCTTGAGCTCGGGCATTATATTCACAATGAACATTGACATCATACTAATTTGGATATGGAGGTTTCCAATGTTTCACATAATGTGGGGCCATCTCTCGGGGTTCTAAAAGCTTATCATATAACTCTATATATAATATAAGGATAGAATCAAAATGAGAGCCACCTCTCGACTTGGATTGAACTGGAATCTTCATGTTTATTTCCCCTGACGTTGGAAGTAGACTCTCAAACACCAACAAGCTCTGATTGCACGTCTTCCTTTCTGTAATACCCAAAAAATTTAGACAATGACCAAAATAAAAATTTGGAAAGTTTGATGGTCAAAGTAGAAAATTTGGAAAAAGATTAGGGAATTAATGATAATTTCGTAAAAATATTTTTATTCCATAAATAGATGGTTTACGCTTGCGAATAAAGTTTTTATAGAAATCATATTTTTGGATTTGTAATTTTGGTAAAGAAAAATTAAAGGGGACAACAGGTTAAGAAAATCGGTATTTCAGATCGAGTTGGAATTTTAGGAAAATTTGAAGGATGTTATAATATGGTTGGAAATATTATTTTAATATTTTGGATCAGAGAAATTTGGTTTGGAAATATGCAATTTTTTGGATTTAATCGAAACAGTGGAATTTAGTGACTAAAACACAAATTTTGAAAATTCAATGTGAATTTCGTAAATAAAAGTCAAAATAATTCATGTTTGATATGATAATGATCAGATGGATTGGTTTTAAGGTGATTATGGAGATTCATTAAGGGCAAAAATGGAAATTCTTATGGAATGGAATAAAAAATTCCATTAGGATATTATATTAGCATGTGATAGATATAATTAATATTAGAATAACAATTTTGGAGGAATATATCAGCTTCTTCTTCCTCCAAGGGCCGACACTTTCAAGCAAGAAAGGTAAGCATTTTTAGTTTGAATTTTGAAGCGATTTCTTGAGAATTTGAGTCGGTGTGGTTAGGAAAAATGTTCTACTTTCAATTCTCTACATTTTAACATGAATATTACTAGGGTTTCATGTTCAAGTTCATCTTGAGTTGATGAAGGGGATTTTGATTCTTGTGTTTTATGGGTTTTGTTGAGTTAAGTTATTTTAAAGAATTGGTTGTAAGAATTGATGAAGAACCTAAGAATGAAGTTAAAGAAAGCAGTTTGGATTTTGAATCTGGCAGTAGGTTCAAAAATTCACCAGAACTTATATAAAAATAATTTGGAGATTATTTTTATATTTTCTGTTCATATATCGATCTAGTTTTGTTTAAAACAAATGGGTATCAATTTCAAGTTGTATACAAAAAGATATGAATTTATAACCAAGGAAAGGTCAGAAAAATCGGATAGCAGATTCTGCAAAACATATTATGTTGGTCAAATTTTTAAATTCACCATAAATTGTACAGAATTAATTAGAAGGAGTTATTTATATGGATAGATTCATATTCGAGTCTAGTTTTCAATGGAAAAAATGGAATTCAATTCCAGTGTATATATCAATACATAGTATTGATTCTTTAAAGGTAGTGTGAATTGTCTGAATATGGAAAATTGATAGGTTGTTATGTAAGTGTTGTATAATTGATATAATATGCTGAAAAATGTTGTTTTGGAATTAAAATGAGAGTTAGATGTGATATATGACTGTTTTGGAAGTTTTAAAAGATTTGTGGTTTAAGTACAACATTTGTATAGTTGGGGTACTTAAAGATAATTAGGCTTTTGTGAAAGCATTTGAATGGAAATAATTTCAATGATGGAATTATTGGTATTAAGAATTTAAGTGGTAAAATGGTAAAGGACCATTTTGAGTAAATTGGAAAAGTTAGTTCCAATACTAAAAAGAATTAATAAGTGTTAAAGTATTTGGTGGTAAATAGTTTGAAGTATGATTATGGAATTTATTTTGGAAATATATTTATGTTAGTACAATACTAACATATATATAGGTATGAATCTATATTTTGTACAGATCATGATTTACTCGGTGTTCAAAGCAATTCGAGTATAGAAGGAAAGGTTTATTGTGGACATCAATGAGGCACAAATTTGGAAAAATTATAAAGTGTCAAGGTGAGTGCAATACATGCATGAAATTATACATGGATATTTTATGCATCATCAGGAAGACTTACGATAAGTCGACCTTGTTTATATCGGCATGATTTTATATCATTTTTTATAAATTGACATTGATATGTCAGAGTATGAAATTAAAATGCATTGATCACTGATTCTTGCATATGATTTTTACCATGAATGTTATTTCGGGTATGAACAGCCCCATTGTTAAATATTGATAATATACTTTGCCATGGATGGATCAAATAAAATAGACTGTATGCCCAAGTAAGTCATTGAGGGAAAGAGTATAGTTCGCATGCCATAGAGTCCAGCAGCAGGCTGCATATTCGGGAATACACTAAAGGATACCTAGTGTATATGGTGGGTACGACCTTATGTGCCATACGGGACTGTACTTAAGGATACCTAGTACAGATGGTGGACATGACCTTATGTGTCATACTCGGGATAGCACTACGGTCCTTATATTTGACTCGTGTACCCAGGGTCCTCAGGGTTGTATATTGGGCTATTGTCTATTGTTTATGGTTATTTTCTATGGTATATGGTTATGGAATAATGGCAAGTATATTGATAAAATAAGCTTATGAGCTTATGGAATTTAAATGGTAAGTATTTTGGTAAAATAAGCTTACGAGCTTATGGGATAAATGGTAAGGGATTTTATATTATTTTGATCATGGTAAAATATTGTTTATGTTAGTTAAATGATTTTATGGAAACTTGATTTTTGACATTGAAAATCATGCATGAATTGTATTACACTGTTAAATGTTTTAATTGCCTCAATAAGTTTATACTTAGCGTGTGATGATTTTCACGCTTAGGTAAAAAGCCAATAGTGGATTAAAGAGTTCAAATTGACATCAAGCATCGAGAGGTATATTTCAATATCAGTAAGACATCCTACGATGGAATTTGATTTTAGATAGTGGCATGTAATTTGAAAATGTTCAATTTATTTGTTGAATAAATTTTGGGAAATTTTATAGTGATTAAAGGTTAATTTTTATGAATTTATATGTATTTTCGGAAGTTACTGTAGCAGTACTAACATTAACCACGGTTTTAAGTAAAATTTTCCAGAATGATTTTGGGGTACCGATTCCCCCAATAAGGAACTGATTTCCCCAACAAGGAAACGATCCCCCTACTGTTCGTCGCACTGTACACTATTCACTATTAACTAGTATTGTTCACTATTCATTTAAAATAAAATAAAAAATCTTTTGAATTAAATTGGTTACAACGAAACATAATTTATATGATATGATATTTTTATAATATCATATATCATTTACCATTTTAAGAAAATAAATTTTAAATCACTTTTAAAATTGGAAAATGGTTTTAATAATTCGGGTGACATCTATAATCTGTATAGGTATAATTATACGGGTTATGGGTGTTACATTTATTGGCATCAGAGCTACAGGTTTAGCCGATTCTAGGACTAAACCGAGTTTATTTTGAGTTAAAAAGTGTATACATGCCACTAGGATGTCAAAAGTTACTGATAGTTGTATATATACTGTGATGATGCTTATTGAGAGTAAAGTTACTCTTTACTAAAGTATGATGATTCTGATTATGTTCAGATGTTGGAATTAAAGATAAAGGTAAGAAATTCGAAATTGTTGAAAAGAATGTCGAGATTGAAATCGACAAAAAGGGACCCGACATGACTTAAGTAAAAAAAACACCTTAAAAGGGTGGATGTTGTTAGCCATTTTACTCCATTTAGTGGAAGAAATGCAACGATTATAAGAAAAGTCAATTTGGATGAGGATACAGAGGAGATATCTGAATCTAGTGAATGATTTTGAGGTTCTCCAGGTAAGCTTAAATAAGTGATAAATATTTAAGCTAAGCATTAAATTGTTTAAATAATTGTTGATTGAGTAAGAAGAAAAGAATATGTGGTAATAAGTTGTCCGCTAAAAGTTTAAAGAAAGTTTAGTTATTTGTAAATCAAATGGTTATGAGTTGGATTGAGAATAAATATCAAGTCCAAAAAAATTTTGATAGAGTTACCTTGTGAAGGTAAATATGCGAAAATGGGTTGTCTAACCATTTTATGCTGCAATGAATTATTGTATAGATTGAGATGGATTCTCAAGAACTTGAAAATTGTCAAGTTTGTAATGATAAGAAAAAATGAGTAAATTTGTTTACTATTGTGAATTTAGCATTAACTACTATGATGTTATTGCTACATTTTCTCAAGTCTTCTTTAAATGACATGGACATTTAGAATTTTATTTGAGATGAAAAATGTTTCAATTTCTTGAGAATAATTTCTATGGATCTGGAAAAATTATGCAGATTTCCTTAAGAAGGAAATAAGGAATTCTAAAGTAGAAATTTTCAATTCTACTTGATATCGAGTGATATTATAGCGGAAGACCTATAGGTCACGGTCATGATACAAGTGTTAGACGAACAAATAGTAAAGGTTCGATAAAGATTCAGAAGCTTATGTTTCTGATGAATCCTATGGGATTATTTTTAACAAGTTTTAAGATCATTTTGATCATGAGTTGGTTGTCTCTACATTAAGGTTGGGTTAATGGTCGCAAGAAGCGATTAATTTATAAAAATGCGGAGAAGTTAATAATTTTAATGATTGATGAAAAAGTGAAATTATCACTAACGTGATATAAGCAATGGTTGCGATTTCTATAATATAAAAAGGAAGAATAGCTTTTGTAGCTAAGGTGAGAGATACTTAAGTATCTGAAGTAAGATCATATGATATTTCCATAACTTGGGAATTTCTATATGTCTTTTTAGATTTATTATTATGGGTTACCTCCAGATCGAGAGGTGGAATTCAATATTAATGATTATCAAGGCATTAATCATGTATCTATGGGTTCGTATGGAATGGTTGCGATTGAGTTAAGAGAATAAATAACCAATTGCAAGAATTGATAGATTAAGGATGCATTAGACCAAATATTTTACCTTGGGGTAAATCGGTGTTGTGAAAAAGAAAAATGGATATATGCAATTATGCATAGATAATTGAAAACAATTATTGATAGTTAAACAAAGTAACTATCAGGAAAATATATCCTATTTTGAGGATTGATGACTTGTTTTATCAGCTTAAGGAGCAGTAAGGTTTCTAAAATGTATATTCGAATGGGATATCACCGGTTAAATTTTAAAGAGGAAGATGTTCCAAAGATAGTTTTCAGGAAACGGTATAGACACTATGAGTTGTAGTAATGTCGTTTGGTTTGAAAAATGCTCTAGCAACATTCATGAATTTTGATGAATCGAGTATTTCAATTTTACTGGGATTAATTTGAGGTGGTTGTATTGATGACATTCGGGTATACTCTAAAAAGATAGAGCATGATGTTTATATTCATATTGTGCTCGAGATACTTAAGGGTAAAAAGTTATATGCCAAAATGTCAAAGTGTGAGTTTTGGCTATCAGAAGTTGCTTTTCTTGGTTATGTTGTCTCAACAGAAGGTATAAAAAAATATCAAGCAATATTGGAGTGAAAACCTCCAAAGAATGTTCAGAGGTCCGAAGTTTTTGGGACTTGTTGGTTATTATCGAAGGTTTGTGGGAAAAAAACTTTTTGATGGTTGCTTCTCCTTTGACCAAGCTCTTGAGAAAAGATGTTTCATTTGCTTGGACTGAGAAATGTCAAGAGAGTTTTAAAAGCTTTAAAGAATATTTAACGGAAGCACCAGTGTTGGTATAACCGGAATCGGACAAAGAGTATGTGGTGCATAGTGATACATCTTATAATGGTTTGGGTTGTGTACTTTTGCATGAAGGTAGGGTGGTAGCCTATGCTTCTCGACAATTAAAGGCGCACGAGAGGAATTATCCTACTCATGATCTTGAGTTAGCAGCGGTAGTTTTTGCTCTAAAGATTTGGCGTCATTATTTGTATAGTGAAAGATGCACTAGTTGGAAAACTTTTGCAGCGTTGCGAGCCATAGATGTGAGACTATTGTTGGAAAAAAAGATGCATTAATGGTTTAATTAAAAATAAAGCTGATGCTTTTAGATCGGATAATAGAGAAAACAAAATGAAAGATGCAAAAAAAAATGCGAGACAAAAGACTTTGAAGTCAAGTCTGATGAATGTCTATTTTATAAAGGAAGAATTTGTAATCCTTGTAATGATGAATTGAAGAAAGATATTCTTTCTTAAGAAAATTATAGTCTATTGAATATGCATACAAGTGGGAATAAAATGTATCAGGATGTAAAGAGTCATTTTGGTGGTCAGGAATGAAAAGAAACATTACTGAGTTGTTGCTACATGTTTGACATGTCAACAAGTAAAATCTGAGCATAAAGTGCTTTCATAATTGTTGCAATTGATTTCTATTCCAGAGTTGAAATAGTAGAGTTATTGTGGATTTTGTTACTAGACTACCTTTGACATCAAATAAAAAAGATTCCATATGGGCAACAGTGACCATTTAATTAAATTGGCACATTTCATTCCGATGTGAATGGACTATGCATTGGATAAATATACAGAGTTGTATATCAAGAAGAAAGTTCAATTACAAGGAGTATTAGTGTCCAGTATATCAGACATATATCCAAGGTTTATTTAAAGATTTTGGAAATAATTGCATAAAGTTTGGGTACTTGATTGAATTTTAGTACGAATTTCAACCATAGACGGATGGTAAATCAAAAAATACTATTCTGGTATTAGAAGATATGCTGAGTGCAGTTGTGATGGATTCCAAGGAATCATGGAAAAAATATTTGATTTTGGTAAAATTTTTCTATAATGACAGTTATCAATTGAGTAATAAGATGGCTCAGTATGAAGCTTTATATGGGAGAAAATGTTGAACACCATTAAATTGGTTCGAGTTAAAAGAACGAAATCTTGTTGGCCAGATTTATTGAAAGAGATTGATGATAAAGTAAATATAATCTCAAGATGATATTTGATCGACAAAAGTCTTATGCAGACTTGAAGTAAAAAGAAATTGCAATTCATTAAGGTGATAAAGTTTTTCTTTAGGTATTTCCTTGAAAAAATATATTTTGCGCCCAAAACGCAAAGGAAAAATAAGTTTAAGATTTATTGGACCTTATAAGATATTAAAAAGAATTGGACTGATGGCTTATCAGTTAGCATTAACTATGGAGGTAATTGAGATCCAGAGTTAGACAAAGTACACAATATTTTTCTTGTGTCGATGCATGGAAAGTATCGACCAGAGCTTTTATATGTCATTTCAATAGAGGAAATTGGGATTTGAATAGATTTGATTTATGAAGAATAATCAATTTGGATCTTAGCTCGAGAAATCAAAGAACTGCATAACAAGACGATTTCACTAGTCATAGTGATTTAGCAAAATCATAATGTTAAGGTTATGAATTTTTAAGGGAAAAAGAATTTAGTGATGATTAAAAGACTATTGAATTATTCTTATCTTTAGAGAAAGATGAGAGTTTTAAAAAAATCCCTATTTTGGTGGGATTCATATTGGATAAACTTCTTTATAAAAAGGGAGTTAGTGTTTTCATGGAAAGTTTTAAAATTCGAGGGTGAATTTTCTTAAGGATGGGAGAATTGTAATACCCCAAAAATTTAGACAATGACCAAAATGAAAATTTGGAAAGTTTGATGGTCAAAGTAGAAAATTTGGAAAAAGTTTAGGGAATTAAGTGATAATTTTATAAAAAGAATTTTATTCCATAAATAGATGGTTTAATCTTGAGAATGAAGTTTTTATAGAAATCATATTTTTGGATTTGGAATTTTGGTAAAGAAAAATTAAAAGGGACAGCCGTTAAGAAAATCGGTATTTCAGATCGAGTTGGAATTTTACGAAAATTTGAAGGATGTTATAATATGGTTGGAAATATTATTTTAATAGAAATTTAGTTTGGAAATATGAAATTTTTTGGATTTAATCGAAACATTTGATTTAATGACTAAAACGCAAATTTTGAAAATTCAAGGTGAATTTTGAAAATAAAAGTCAAAATAATTTATGTTTGATATGATAATAATCAGATGACTTGGTTTTATGGTGATTATGAAGATTCATTAATGGCAAAAATGGAAATTCTTATGGAATGGAATAAAAAATTCCATTAGGATATTATATTAGCATGTGATAGATATAATTAATATTAGAATAACAATTTTGGGGGAACATTTCAGCTTCTTCTTCCTCCAATGGCCAACACTTTCAAGCAAGAAAGGTAAGCATTTTTAGTTTGAATTTTGAAGCGATTTCTTGAGAATTTGAGTCGGTGTGGTTAGGAAAAATGTTCTACGTTCAATTCTCTACATTTTGACATGAATATTACTAGGGTTTCATGTTCAAGTTCATCTTGAGTTGATGAAGGGGATTTTGATTCTTGTGTTTTATGGGTTTTGATGACTTAAGTGATTTTAAAGAATTGGTTGTAAGAATTGATGAAGAACCTAAGAATGAAGTTAAAGAAAACAGTTTGGATTTTGAATCTGGAAGTAGGTTCGAAAATTCACCAGTAATTATATAAAAATAATTTGGAGATTATTTTTATATATTATGTTCATATATCGATCTAGTTTCGTTTAAAACAAACTGGAATTAATTTCAAGTTGTATACAAAAAGATATGAATTTTTAACCAAGGAAATGTCAGAAATATCAGACAGTAGATTCTTATTCGAGTCTAGTTTTCAATGGAAGAAACGTAATTGAATTCCAGTGTGTATATCAATACATAGTATTGATTCTTTAAAGGTAGTGTGAATTGTCTGAATATGGAAAATTGATAGGTTGTTGTGTAAGTGTTGTATAATTGATATACTATGCTGGAAAATGTTGTTTTGGAATTAAAATGAGAGTTAGATGTGATATATGACTGTTTTTAAAGTTTAAAAATATTTGTGGTTTAAGTACAACATTTGTATAGTTGGGGTACTTAAAGATAATTAGGCTTTTGTGAAAGCATTTGAATGGAAATAATTTCAATGATGGAATTATTGGTATTAAGAAATTAAGTGGTAAAATGGTGAAGGATCATTTTGAGTAAATTGGAAAAGTTAGTTCCAATACTAAAAAGAATTAATAAGTGTTAAAGTATTTGGTGGTAAATAGTTTGAAGTATGATTATGGAATTTATTTTGGAAATATATTTATGTTAGTACAATACTAACATATATATAGGTATGAATCTATATTTTGTACAGATCATGATTTACTCGGTGTTCAAAGCGATTTGAGTATAGAAGGAAAGGTTTATTGTGGACATTAGTGAGGCACAAATTTGGAAAAATTATAAAGTGTCAAGGTGAGTGCAATACATGCATGAAATTATACATGGATGTTTTATACATCATCAGGAAGACTTGTGATAAGTCGACCTTGTTTATATCGGCATGCTTTTATATCATTTTTATAAATTGACATTGATATGTTAGAGTATGAAATTAAAATGCATTGATCACTGATTCTTGCATATGATTTTTACCATGAATGTTATTTCGGGTATGAACTGCCCCATTGTTAAATATTGATAATATACTTTACCATGGATGGATCAAATAAAATAGACTGTATGCCCAAGTAAGTCATTAAGGGACAAGGTATAGTTGGTATGCCATAGAGTCCAGCAGCAGGCTACATATTCGAAAATACACTAAAGGATACCTAGTGTATATGGTAGGTACGACCTTATGTGCCATACGGGACTGTACTTAAGGATACCTAGTACAGATGGTGGACACAACCTTATGTGTCATACTCGGGATAGCACTACGGTGCTTATATTTGACTCGTGTACCCAGGGCCCTCAGGGTTGTATATTGGGCTATTGTCTATTGTTTATGGTTATTTTCTATGGTATATGGTTATGGAATAATGGCAAGTATTTTGATAAAATATGCTTATGAGCTTATGGAATTTAAATGGTAAGTATTTTGGTAAAATAAGCTTACGAGCTTATGGGATAAATGGTAAGGGATTTTATATTATTTTGATCATGGTAAAATATTATTTATGTTAGTAAAATGATTTTATGGAAACTCGATTTTTGACATTGAAAATCATGCATGAATTGTATTGCACTGTTAAATGTTTTAATTGCCTCACTAAGTTTATACTTAGCGTGTGATGATTTTCACGCGTAGGTAAAAAGCAAATAGTGGATTAAAGAGTTCAAAGTGACATCAAGCATCGAGAGGTATATTTCAATATCAGTAAGACATCCTACGATGGAATTTGATTTTAGATAGTGGCATGTAATTTGAAAATGTTCAATTTATTTGTTGAATAAATTTTGGGAAATTTTTATAGTGATGAAAGGTTAATTTTTATGAATTTATATGTATTTTTGGAAGTTACTATAGTAGTACTGTAGCATGAACATTAACCACTGTTTTAAGTACAATTTTCCAGAATGATTTTGGGGTACCGATTCCCCCAACAGGGAACTGATTCCCCTACTGTTCATCGCATTGTACACTATTCACTGTTAACGGGTATTGTTCAATATTCATTTAAAATAAAAAAAATCTTTTGAATTAAATTGGTTACAATGAAACATAATTTATATGATGTGATATTTTTATAATATCATTTACCATTTTAAGAAAATAAATTTTAAATCGCTTTTAAAATTGGAAAATGGTTTTAATAATTCGGTTGACATCTATAATATGTATAGGTATAATTATATGGGTTATGGGTGTTACACTTTTAGCTTTATGAACTTCTACAGTTGTCATTGTTTCCTTGAACTCTAGATAACTTGTTGATATGAATGGTGACTATGCGTGACTTCTCATATCGGCAAGAATCAGCTTGTTCTAAAGTAGTCCCTTGCATATTTTACATCATGGGATTGTTTTCATCGAGTACTCTCTTTTCTTTTTCACAAACCTTTTTTTCTTTGGCCAAAGCAGTTATTCTATCCATCGTCTTTGACATTTTCTCGCTCATGTCTCTTATCTCCTTTTTCTCTTCATTAGGGGGTTGATAGTTCCCCACTATTCTCGGATCTTCCTTAAGATACCACTCCCTAGTTGTGTTATAGTATACTTGATCATGAAACCATTTGTCCATCAT
Organism: Hibiscus syriacus; assembly: GCF_006381635.1. NCBI lineage: Eukaryota > Viridiplantae > Streptophyta > Magnoliopsida > Malvales > Malvaceae > Hibiscus > Hibiscus syriacus. The sequence goes on from NW_024063533.1 coordinate 13,347,582, forward strand.
AAAAAAGTTTTACTCTGATGACACTCACAAATCAACACCTTTGAAAAATGTTATGATCATGTGACGCAAGCAAAAAAGGAAAAGAAACATAAGAAACAAGTTAGTACAAATAAGATAATAAAATGACAAGAATTATTATAAATGAAATAATAGAAAAATAAATAAATTAATAAGCTAATGCAAAAAAAGAATGCAAATGCACAAGGTGTTAATTCCAAAAATGACCACCATAGAAAAATCTTCATTAGACAATAGGATTTCCTTACACTAGAAAAACGAGCTTCATTTTCTTCATTTACACTAGACAAATGAGCTTCATTTTAATTCACCTACTATGGTTGTTGGATCTCTAGATCTCCAGTTTTGCGAGATTCTCCACGAGGAAAACATCATTTATATCTCATGAAGGATCTTCTCGTTCTTAACTCAACTAGCATCTAACTATTTGGTACCATCTCGATCTTTTTTCATTTAATAGGAGTCTTCGATCGATTATGAGCTCTTCTCTCGTCGGTTAACTTTGTTTGTAAGTCATATCTCTTAAGGATTTGACTACCTAGTTATAGAACTCTTATATCGATATGAAAACCTTCTAATTTGGTCAATCAATTGTGAATTAACACCTTGTTTGGTTATGATGTGAGAATGAAAATGCAAACAAAAGACAAAGAAAAATAAGATAAAACAAAAGATATTGTTAGTACCACTCAACCAAAACATCAAAAAAATATTTACGAAAAGAAAAGATCTTACCCAACATGGTATATACCATGATATGTGTTTATAACAGTCTTACCCAGACATATTTTCTACCCCCATGCCTTGTCGACATATAAGTCCTAACCTCATGACATATAGTTCACAGGCTTTGTACGTAAATATAAAACCTAATTGCATACTCTTCTAGTTCTCATGTTTATTACAAAATAAATAAATAACTAAATAAATCAATTTGAGGAAAGTTTAGAGTGAGTTTCCCCTTTGCAAATTTTGAAGAACCATGGACAGAATTTCGGTACAAAATAGGTAGAGTTTTGGTACTACTAATAAGAGACCTCAAATTATCATTTGCTAGTTCCCCCTTGCACCTGCCAGGCCATCGATCCTCAAGCATTATAGGCTTAAATGGATCAAGTTCAATTCGAGAGGATGCATTTCCCTATGTCTTTGTGAGCAAACTCAATGTTTTGCTTGTAAACAGAAGGTATATGTACCCTAGAGGTTACTTGATAAAGCTCATGAGGAGAAAAAAAATTTTCTCACATAAGCGTAGCGTTCACCCCTACCTAACGGGACAGAGCACAGTTAGAAGGCTCTAACTATTCAAATGGTTATAGCATGTGTGAGGGGGAACTAACAATCCTTTTCCTTGATCCAAAATCAAACAAACTTAAAAAATGTAAGAAATCTGAAATGATGGAAATCACACATTAGTACAACTAAAAAATAATAGTAAAAAGGATATATGACATGATGTGATGCAAGCAAAATATAAGGATCAAAATTTTAAATATCATTCAAAATTACCAATTTCAACTAAAAAGTTTATGTATAATCGATTACAGCTTGACTCTCTAATGTCCCCAACGGAGTTGCCAAGCTGTCGGAACAATCCTTAGGCTTTTTTTAGGGCTATGATGGGGAGCGATCCAACTTAATTTTAGAAAATATTGGGAAAATAAATAAATAAATTTTGGAGTCACCATCAACCTTTTGGTTAAGTAGGTGGAATACCAAAAAAAATATCCTTTAAACTAATTTTAAGAAAAATAATTTTAAAAGATAAAAAGTGATATGCATTTAACTAGGAACTTATTTTGAAAACCGAGAGTCGATTACGCGTGGGGAAGGATTAGCACCCCCACAGAACCCAAAATTTGTATATTCATTTAAATTATGATCCTAGTAGAAAAATTCTAAAAGGGTATTACTTTGTACGGACTATATTAAAGAACTCACTCATTGCCAGTTAATTTGTGTTTTTATAGATTCTCCATATCGAAAACCATTACCATGTTTTTTTTATAAATAATAAAATAAAATAAAAGATAGTCATTCGAGTATAAAAAGGATACTATTTTGCATGAATAATTCTTGAAAACACAATCCTTATCAGTCTAGGCATGTTTACATGAACTTTCCTCATAAAATAATATCCTAGAGATATTTAGATCGAATCTAACAAGACATACTTACACTAAATAGGCTAAAATAAAAAAATAATTTTAATTAAAACTAATGATCATGAATAAACTTTTAACAAACTAATTAGCAAAAAGGTTAATCATTAATATAAATAAAATAAGGAGTAAAATATAATAAAAATAGCAAATCAAGGATCAAAATTAAAACAAAAACATTTAAATAAGAATTAAATTAAAACTAACAGAATAATTCAGGGACGTAATTTTAATGCAAAGAAATAATCCATCATGATGACCAAATTAGCATAAATCAAAATTAATCGAATATGATAGGGACCAGAATGTGAAAAAGTGCCTAAAATATAAAGACTAGAGCACAATTGTTCATTTTTTAAAACCCTAGTGATTAAAATGTAAAAAAATGAAATCAATATGACGAATTCGAAATAAAACAAAATAGACAAAATGATGACTAAGATACAAATATGAGCTAAAATTACAGGGACCAAAGAGATATTCTTCCTAAATTTCCTGAATAAACAATAGAACAAATAAAAAAGGGTAAATTTTATAATTAAGACATAAAAATCTAAAATAATATAAAATAAGCATAAGATCAGTGACCATAATGTAAATTTACGGCAAAAGTTTTATGACCTAAGGGGTGATTAGACCAGAAATATATGGTCTAAATAACATGTTTTTGTTATTTCAAGTAACTTTCTAAACCATTGCTTTCCTACTTTGTTTCTTTTCTCAAAATTTCTCCGTAAACTCACATGCAGGTGGCCAAAACTCAAGGTTTCAAGGCCATTTCGGTGGTCGTGTTTCGATAGTCTTGTTGATGTGGACACACCAACGCCTACTCCAAAGGACATGAAAGTGATGCCACAAGAACCAATCACTCAATCAAGAGTTAAGTTGTTCAGAGAAGCTCTTATATATAAATGCCTTACAACCTTCGAATCTTTTAAAAATGCATCCACAAGTAATAGATTAAATAATATGTTTCATATTAACATATAATATAATCTATGCACCACATCTTTATTTTTAATATTTATTACTTTAAATACTTAGCTTATATTGTGTTTTCTTTTGAAGGTACATAGGAGGCCACATGATTGGAGTTGACTTAAGCTAGCAATGAAGTCTAAGAGCTATGGCAACATGACTAAGACAACTCCGGGGCAGCTCAAGATCATTTTGGAGAAAGGCTGCCAACTACACTCTGAACTCATAGCTGAATTGGACTTCTAAGCTAGCTAGACATATCATTTTAGCTGGGGAGTTGCACCATCATCACCACCACACAGAGTACTTCAAATAAGGCCTAAGTCAATTTTTGTGAAATCGTACCTTTTCGCAAATAATTGCAATTCCAAGAGGTTCCTTTCTACAACGACCTATCAAATGAATCATCCAAATGTAACTCACCTATGACCATCTCACATCCAGGTCAATCACATGGAAAGTAACTCAAATTATGTAAGGTAACCTTCCACACAATGTGACCTTTCATGACAAGTTGCTTCCCATTGGATGCCATGACACCTAAGCGCACATTGGTGAGCTTAATGTAGCTAAATGGAGCCTAAATTACGAAGAGACATGAGGCAGTCCCTACAACTATTCGAGCACACCATGGGACACGCCTAGAACATGCACAAGACATGGCGCCAAAGCGAAGTAGCACATAACCAATCGGCCAAGGGAGATGCACCTTCATTTCATCCAAATAGTCATGCACATTCATGAAAGAGTAGCCGAACCAACACAAGGCCAATGGACATCCCTATTCGTCCAAAGCATCATGCACTCTCACTTAAATTATATATCTAGCCGAATAGACATCTATTTATTTTTCAAGCCCTACCAAAATCTATAAATAGGGAGGCTTAGTTCATTTGTAAAACACACCCTTTGAATATATAAAACTCATTTGTGAGAATTATCTCTTGAAAGTTCTTTAAGTACTTTATCGATTAAGCAAACTTTTCTAAGTTTGTGGTGTCATTCATTTCCTTTGATACTTTGAGTTCCTATTTTCCATAACTAGAGGGTTCAAGTTCGAACATACCACCCCTTAAGTGAGTTTATAGAGAATGGGGATAAGCATTCTATAGATTTTCTTCTTCTTTGGCTTATTTGAGATACTACCTTCATTAGTCCATCTTCCATCACCTTTTTATCTTCACCTTCACCATTTCCATTAATAGTTCATCACCATTAAAGTATCCTTCAATCATCATCAAAGGAAGCCATCCATCATCACTATTGGAGGCTAAGTTCATCAACAATTGAAGGAGATTCTTCATCAACTTCACTACTTCCGCAACCATTTGATAACCTTTCTTCCCTTTCAACTTTTCATTTTCATTTCATTTCCTTCCTAATTTCATAACTCCATTATAATTATATCTTCCTTATCTTAGTTCAAATTGCGTATAATTCAAGTATGGAATTTGGTGTCTCTCCTAGATCGGGAAACAACAAGGCTGCCATCTTCTCCATCAATGAAGAAGCTTGGATAGCCTTACATCAAGCGGTAATCAGAGCTTAGTTGGATTGACATTCAAAGTGCTACAACAAAACAAAATGAAAGAAGAAAAAAAAAACAAATGAAAGGACTCCTACATCAAATAAGGAGTACAAAAAGAAGAGATTCAAATAAAATTCCAGCAAAGAAAAGTTGAAGAAAAAGTGAAATTCACATTCAAAAGAAAGCACACTACAATCTGCCAACACCAAACTTGAAGAAGGCATCCTTGTTGTTTCTTGTGAATGAAGATAGTAAGTGTTGCATCTTGGGTTGTAAGTCATCTCATCTTTCTCTTTGCTTCAAACATCACCTTTTCTTTCATTACTACCTATTCATTACCTTTTCTTTCTTTTCTTAACTTATTCTATCTTTACCATACATATCCTTTCCATACTAACCATCTTGTAGCCGACCCACCAAATAAAGAAAACTTTCTCGATCTTTAGTTAGTTCTCTAAATGACCCAACAAGAGAGAATTGAGAGGAAAAAGGCAACAAAGAGAGTGAAAACATAAGTGGGATCCGAAAAAACTAAGAAATATATCCCCGAGTGCAAACACAAGCGTGAGTGGAGTGAATCTAAATTTTATTTGGACCGGCCAAGTGAGGCTATGTGAGTGTGTTGGTAAGGTTTTCAATTTATTTTTATTTCACAGACCATGATATAAGAGTTTCTTGATTTTCCTAAAATTTCTAGACAAGTTCTTGTTATTAAAAATGCTTTAAGCTCTCAAATCATAGAGGATAAAACATCTTCCATACGTTTTATCATGTAAATAAAAAATTTTATTTCATGATCATCGACGGATGGAGTTTTACGAATGTTACTAGCACCCTTATGGTAGAAAAGCTTGGCTTGAAGAAATCTAAGCACCTGAATCCTTACAAAATTCAATGGTTAAATGATAGAGGAAAAGTAAAAGTTATGAAGCAAGTTGTCATTCTGTTTTCCATTGGTAAATACCAAGACAAAATTCTTTGTGATGTTGTACCAATGGATGTTGGACATATACTCTTGGGAAGGTCGTGGAAGCTCGACAAACGAGCGATCCATGATGGATTTACAAACTGGTATTTTCTCACCAATAAAGGCAAGAAGATCACCTTGATGCCACTTCCCCTAGTCAAGTGAGTGAAGACCATAATTGTTTGAAGAAAAGCATGTAATCCTACAAAGCGTTGAAGAAATGTAACCAAAGCATTGAATATCTATGTTGGAAGAAAAGAGATTCAAAACCACCTTTTTATCACACATTGATTTAATTGTACTAATGTACAATCAAAGTCTTCTTTTAACAAACCTACAAGAAGGCTTGCCTTCTCCTATTGTTTCTCTTTTATAGGAATTTGAAGGACTATTTCCCAAAGAAATACCAAGAGGCCTTTAACCCATTCGAGGAATTGAACATCAAATCGAATTCATTCCTGTGCTACCATTTGAAATAAACCAACATATAAAAGTAATTCAAAGGAAATAAAAGAACTCCAAAAGCAGGTTGGCGGGTTGATGGAAAAGGGGTACATTAGAGAAAGTTTAAGTCTGTGTGTTGTTCTGGTTCTACTTGTGCCAAAAAAATGGTTCGTGGAGAATGTGTATAGATTACCAAGCCATTAATCAAATCACCATCAAATATCAATATCTCATTCCAAGGTTTGACGATATGTTAGACGAACTAAGTGATGTCACTATCTTCTCCAAAATTGATCTTAAAAGTGGTTATCATCATATTCGGATGCGAGAAGAAGATAAATGGAAAACTATTTTCAAAAGAAGGCAATGATTGTATGAGTGGTTTGTTATTACCTTTGGGTTAACAATTCCCCTAGCACTTTCATAAGGTTAATGAATCACGTACTATGACCCTTTATTGGTATGATTTGTGTGGTATATTTTGATGATATTTTAATTTATAGTTATACATTGGAGGATCATGTACAGAATCTAAGGTCAGTACTTGAAACTCTTCAGAAGGATAAGCTTTATGTCAACCTTCAAAAATGCACTTTTTTCACTAACAAGCTTTCTTTCTTAGGATTTATTGTAAGTTCACATCGACTTAAAGTAGATCCATAGAAAATTAAAGCAATACAGGATTGGCCAAGGCCTACATCAATTAGCCAAATCATAAGTTTTCATGGCCTTGCAAGCTTTTACAGAGGTTCGTACCCAATTTCAATTCTATTACCTCCCCTTAACCGGGATAATTAAAAATAATTAAATATTTATAAGGGGAAAAGAATAAGAGGATACATTTATGGAAATCAAAGAATGCTTGACTAAGGTTCCACTAATTATACTGCCCAACTTCGAAAAAACTTTTAAAGTATAATATGATTCTTCTAGAATTGGGATAAGTGTCGTTTGGACTCAATTAGGGCGACCAATCACATATTTTAGTGAAAAGTTAAATGGTTCTTCACTAAACTACCCCACTTATTACAAAGAAATGTATTCTATCATACGGGCACTAGAAACATGGCAACATTATCTCTAACAAAGGAGCTCGTTATTTACATTGATCATAAAGCACTGAAGCATATCAAAGGCAAATATAAAATCAACAAGCGTCATCCTAAATGTATGGAGTATCTCGAGTCTTTCCCATATACAAGAAATGTAAAGAAAATATTGTTGCAGATGCCCTTTCATGAAGGTATGTTCTTCTTAACACCTTAGACTCTAAATTATTTGGTTTTTCTTTCTTAAAGACTATTATGCTACTAACCATGATTTTGGAGAAAGATACAAATCTTATGAAAAAGGTGAAGATGAGAAGTTCTATTGACATGATGGATATCTATTCAAAGAAGAATGACTATGTGTTCCTCAAGAATCATTTCGAGAAGTATTGGTGCGAGAAGTGCATGAATGAGGACTTATGGGACATTTTGGCATAAGCAAAGCGTTAGAGATTTTGAAGGAACATCTATATTGGGTAAAGATGAAAAGAGACGTTTAACGGATTTGTGAAAGATGCATCATTTGCAAAAAGGCTAATTCTAAGGTCATGACTCATGGACTATATAACCCCTTCCCATTCCTACCACACCATCGATTGACATTTCCATGGATTTTGTGATGGGGCTACCAAGGATAAGAAATGGACGAGACTCCATATTTGTTTTGGTTGATTGGTTTACCAAAATGGTGCATTTTATACCGTGTCATAAGACCGATGATGCAACTCACATGGCTAATTTGTTCTCCAAGGAAGTTGTAAGGATGCATGGCATAACAAGAACCATTGTTTCTAATCGAGATGTCAAATTCCTCAACCATTTCTGGAGGACCTTGTGGAGTAAAATTGGGACTAAATTGTTGTTTTCAATAACTTGTCACCCCCAAATTGATCGACAAACGGAGGTCGTTAACAAAGTGCTATCAATGATGCTGAGAGCCATCATCAAAAAGAACATAAAGACATTGAAAGAATGTCTCCCACATGTTGAATTTTCTTACAACCGGTCAGTTCATTCTGCAACAAAGGCTTCACCATTTGAGGTAGTGTATGGATTCAATCCCTTGACTCCCTTATATCTTCTTATTCTACCTTAAGAACAAATGGTTAACAATGATGGTAAGTACAAAGCTGATTTCATCAAGAAGTTACATGAGCAAATTCAGAACAATATTGAGGGAAGAACAAAGCAGTATGAGAAACAAGCCAATAAGGGGCGCAACTCAATTTGGAAGTTGGAGATTGGGTATGGGTGCACTTTATAAGAAAAGGTTTCCAACTAAAAGAAAGTCTAAACCTTTTCCAAGAGGTGATGGTCCATTTTAGATTATCGAGAAGATCAATGACAATGCATATAAATCGGACCTTCCAGGAGAATACAATGTCAATACCACCTTCAATATAGTATATCTTTCCCCATTCAAGGACATTGATGATTTGGGGACAAATCGTATAAAAGAAGGGAGATAATGTGAACATACCAATGCCTACTCCAAAAGACATAGAAGTGATGCCACAATGACCAATCACTCGATCAAGAGCTAAGTTATTCAGGGAAGCTCTTACATCTAAATGCCTTAAAACCTTTGAATATTTTAAAAATGCATCCACAAGTAATAGATTATATAATATCTTTCATAACATATAATATAATATAATATATGCACCATATCTTTATATTTAATCTTTATTACTTTAAATACTTAGCTTATATTGTGTTTTCTTTTAAAGGTACATAGGCGGCCATGTAACCCCCTAGACCCGGCCTATGCGTTTCGACTAAGTCTAGTGGATCACATACATGATTCTTAAAGACATTTTTTGAAACCGTTATTCAATCCTTGTAAAATCACATTATAAATGACATGATATTATACTATCAAAACCCAACTCATAAATATAATACCAATAAGTAAAAATTTAATTTAAAACATGTCTTAAAAATCAGAATCACGATAAACCGAATATTAATAGCAAAAGTATAATCACTATAAAATCCAATACTTTAAAATAAGGTCCATGTCACCAAAATAAAGTCAACCTGAATGATAAAAACATTACAATCAAATATACTTCAAGAGATATGTTGATCCTCCAAGTGCTCGAACCGATGTATCTAACCAACAATATCTGAAAGGGGGAAAAACATTTTCGAAAGGTGAGCTAGGCTCAGTGTGTCCCAATATTACCTTAAAATCACAATAGGTACATTAAACAAATCATAGTCCAGTAAATCTCATAAATTCATAAAAGAGTTTAACTTTTAAAAGTCATAGTTTAAACTCTTTTCTTGTACAGCATCAGTAATTTCCAAAACTATTTTCCATATAGCTTACTCTAAGCACACAGCAAAAAGAAAGCCAACCTAAGGATAAACTTTAGAGCTTGTATCCTTAAGCCCGTAAGTCCAAGTCCATATAGCTTACCCTAAGCACACAGCAAGGGAAGCTAACCTAATGTATCTTGGGGCCCCAAGAGTCACATTAGGCCCATTCTGTTTATTAGCTTGATCAGAGCTATACTATTGTAATTCAATCCAAAAGTTCAATTGCACTATGACACAAATTCCATAAATCATCACATTAAATTGGTGCATCAATAAAACAGTAACCAAAGAACTCAGTGTACCTCATATTAAAACGAATAAAATAGTTCAGTAATAATTAGGGAACACACCTCGATAATAGGTTCAAATAGTAGATTTACTTATTGCTGGTTTCACCACGCTCTGCTACAGTTTTCGAACGTGGTTTAACTCATCTAGAAGAGTTGGGTCGAGCTGTCGAACGATCTGGAAAGTATCTTATACCTTCAAATAATAATAATTTATCAGCTCCAAATCTTACTTAATTGTTCAAAGCTAAAATTCTTAAGTATATAAGCATTTTCAGGGTTTGACTATCAATTTGGAGGATTTCGGGTTTGAATTTGGCCAAACGGATTGCGGAATCGAAATCAGGATGTCAAAAAACATAAAGTATGTCTTTTCAAAAATTTAAATTCTTAGTCAAAGTCAAAGTCAACCACTTTGACCGTCGATTTGGAGGTCTTCGGGTTCGAATTTGGCGAAACGGACAGCGGAAACGGATTGTGCACGTCAAAAACTATTAGAATATGTATACCCGAAAAAGATATACGGTCGTTTAAGGGTCGATCAAAGCCATTTAAGGTACTGGTCAAAGAAAGTCAACGGTCAACGGTCGAGTCGAGTCGGGTCGGGTCAGACCGGTTCAGACCGGTCAAACCAGTCAAAACCGGTTCAAAACCAGTCAAACCGGTTTTCCAGCTGCTCACTCTACCTGCGGCGGCGCGTATGGCGCGTGAGGCCTCCTCCGGGGGTCTAAATATTACGGAAAAATTTCCAAAAATTATTTTGAGCGATTTCGAGATACTTACAACGATCGGTTCAAATTTTTGAACGACGGAGAGCTCGAATTTCAACTCGGCCGAATCTTTGACTGCTCCACCTCCTCACACGCCGCCGTCGACGGTGAACAAGGTTGACACCGGCGGACTCGCAACTATACAAGGAACACGATGGTGCAGGAGGTGTCGTAAACGGAGCAACGATCGGCGGTGAATTTAAGATTTTCCCGGCGATAGAGCTAACAAAGACGTCGAGACTTTGACTGTAAATTCCCAACGTTTGGCAGCGTTTCGCTTCAATTAAATTGAAGGATTTGTTCCTCGCTCGATGATGAACACAACGGTGGTTTCAAAACGACGATCGGATTTCGGACGGCGTCAGGATCTAAGTCAAAAACCGGCGTAGGGGAAAGAATTTGGGAGTGTGGTTTTCTGTTTTTGAAACAGAAACCACACGTATATAACATATAACCCCAAACTTACCTAACTTTTTTGGGTAAATTCAGGGCTTGGTCCCTGAATTTTCTTTAACTCTAAAACAAGTTCCAAGTTTTAAAATCTTTCAATTTAGTCCCCACAATTTATCGATGTTCACAATTAAAACCTCTAATTTCAATTAAATATTATTTTGAAAATATCTGGGTTGTTACAATTCTCCCCCTCTACAAGAAATTTCATCCTCGAAATTTACCTTATGAGAATAGTTGAGGAAACTGAGCCTCCATTGACTCCAATGTCTCCCAAGTAGCTTCTGAGGGACCTCAGTTACTCCATTGAACTTTGACCATTGGAATACACCTATTCCGAAGAACTCGCTCATCTCTTTCTAAGATCTGGATGGGCTCCTCCTCATATGACAAATCAGGTCTCAGCTCTACCTCATCAACTTGAATGATGTGATCTGGATCTAGACGGTATCGCCTTAACATAGACACATGAAAAACATCATTAATACGACTAAGATGGGAAGGCAACTCAAGCTGATAAGCAACAAGTCCAACTTTCTTCAGAATACGATACGGCCCAATAAATCGCGAACTCAGTTTACCCTTACGTCCAAATCTCAATACTATCTTCCATAGAGATACCTTGAGAAAAACCTGATCTTGAACGTCAAACTGTATATCCTTCCTCCTTTGATCTGCATAAGATTTCTGTCTATCAAATGCCTCTTTCAGACGGTCACGGATCAATCTGACTGTGTCCTCTATCTCCCGCACTAACTCAGGTCCCAAAGTCTTCCTATCACGCAACTCAGTCCAATAAATCAGAGTGTGACATTTACGCCCATATAGTGCTTCGTAAGGTGCCATACAAATGCTGGTCTGATAACTGTTATTGTAAGCAAATTCAGCCAAAGGCAAAAAGTTCTCCCAGCTACCATGAAAATCAATTACACAACCCCGTAACATATCCTCCAGAATCTGAATTACTCTCTCAGATTGACCATTAGTTTGTGGGTGGAAGGAGGTACTATAATCTAATCTCATACCCAAAGCCGTATGTAGCGCCTTCCAAAATCTCGAAGTAAATCTCATATCTCGATTTGAAATGATAGATAACAGAACACCATGCAATCTGTCAATCTCTAAAATATACAACCTCGCCAACTTGTCCAACGTATAATTTATCCGTACATGAATGAAGTGAGCTGACTTTGTAAGTCTGTCAACAATCACCCAAATTGAGTTCTTTTTCGAATAAGTCAGGGGTAAACCAGTAACAAAATCCATAGTAATACGCTCTCATTTCCATTCAAGAATCTTGATAGGTTGTAACAAACCTGATGGATGTTGATGTTCTGCCTTAACTTGCTGACAAGTCAAACACCTCGCCAAAAAATTCGAGATGTCATTCTTTATGCCGACCCAATGATACCTCTCTCTCAAATTCTGATACATCTTATCTCCACCGGGGTGCATAGCATATGGACTACTATGAGCCTCAGTAAGGATAGTCTGCCTCAACTCAGCATCATCAGGCACACAATACCGACCTTTGAAGCATAAAACTTTATCCTGATCAAGGGCGTAATCTGAGCTTGTCCCTTGCTCTACTTGCTCAAAGATGGAAAGCAATGAGCTATCAAGGGGATGCTTAGCTTTGATCTCATCAACCAAGGTCGGCTTAACTTGTAATTCTGCTAACAGAGTGTCATCGTCATATAAATTCATCCTGGCCATTAAAGATCTCAACTCTGTTACCGCCTTTCAACTCAAAGCATCTGCTACAATGTTAGCTTTTCCAGGGTGATAATCAAATCACGCAATCATAATCCTTTAAAAGCTCTAACCAGCGTCGCTGTCTCAAATTAAGCTCCTTCTGGATCAGAAGATACTTTAAGCTCTTATGATCCGTGAAAATGTAACACTTCTCTCCATAAAGATAGTGTCTCCAAATCTTTAAGGCAAAAATTACTGCTGCCAACTCCAAATCGTGAGTAGGATAATTACACTCATGCGGTCGCAGCTGACGGGATGCATAAGCCACCACCTTACCTTCCTGCATTAGAACACAGCCGAGTCCTGAGTGTGACACATCACTATACACTATAAAATCCTTCCCGGACTCTGATTGAATCAGTACTGGTGCTTGAGTTAAAACCGCCTTTAATTTCTCAAAGCTCTCCTGTTGTGCCTCACCCCAGTCAAACGACACATTCTTCCTTAACAACTTTGTCAAAGGAGCAGAAATGATCGAGAATCCCTCAACAAAACGTCGATAATATCCAGCCAAACCCAAGAAACTACGGATCTCAGAGATTTTCTTCGGTCGTTTCCAATTCACAATAGCCTCGATCTTGCTTGGATCGACCTGAATACCTCGCGCAGAAATAATATGCCCCAGAAACGACACTTCTTGAAGCCAAAACTCACACTTGCTTACTTTGGCATATTGACGATGCTCTCTCAAAGTCCGCAGAACGATCTTCAAATGCTCGTCATGCTCTGCCTCAGTACGAGAATAGATCAGAATATCATCAATAAAGACCACCACAAATTGATCCAAATATGGTCAGAACACCCGATTCATCAAATCCAAGAAAGCTGCAGGAGCATTCATCAAACCAAAAGGCATCACTAAGAATTCATAATGACCATATCTAGTGCGAATGGCCGTCTTTGCAACATCAGATCCTTTAACTTTCAATTGATAATACCCCGAACGAAGATCAATCTTAGAGAATACAGTAGCTCCTCGCAACTGATCAAATAAGTCATCAATCCTGGGTAGTGGATATTTATTCTTGACCGTCATCTGATTCAACTTCCGATAGTTAATACATAATCTTAGCGACCCATCCTTCTTTTTCATGAACAGAACTGGAGCTCCCCATGGTGAAGTACTATGCCGAATAAATCCTCGATCGAATAATTCTTGCAATTGGACCTTCAACTCCTTAAGTTCTTTTGGAGCCATACGATAAGGTGCCATAGAAATAGGTGCAGATCCCGGATAAGTCTCTATCTCGAACTCTACCTCTCTATCAGGAGGTAAACCAGGAAACTCCTCTGGAAAGACATCAGGAAACTCACTAACTGTACGGATCTCTTCGATCGTGGACAATAAACCTTTAGTGTTCAAAATACAAGCAATGAAAGTCTCATATCCCTTCCGATCATATGATCAATTTCCATCGCTGAAACTATATTGGAGAGATAGCCACGCCGTTCACCAATTAACACAACAGTCCGACCATCTGAAGTCTTTAGAGTAGCCCGCTTGTATTCATAATCCAGATTTACCTTGTGTTTATTCAACCAATCCATCCCAAGAATTAGATCGAACTCCTCTAAAGGAAGTTCTATAAGATCAGCGAAAAAAATTTCTCCCTGAACCTCGAGAGGACAACACCGAAATACTTTATTCACTAATACCGCTTATCCTACTGGACTCGTAACTGTAACTGTATTTTCAGTGTTCTTGATCGGAATCTGAAGGTTTCGAGATACCGAGCTCGATACATAGGAGTGAGTGGAGCCATTGTCCAGTAATGCAAAGTATGGGATAGAATAAATAGTAAATGTACCTGCAATAACCTCAGGCTCATCTCTGTCATCCCGACGTCTAGTGGCATAAACCAAAGCTGGCTGTCTAGCCTCAGAAACTGTTGGCCCTCTATTTTGCTGAGGTCGGGCTCTACTGTCAGTCCTGGATGCTGATCCTCGAGTCTTTCCTTGACTACGATCTCTAATTGGGGTCTGTACTGTAGTCTGAGAACGCACAGGAGTCTGGGTAGCGGTCTGCTCAAACGAAGCTAGCTGAGGATAATCCCTCCAAAAATGACCACTAGATCCACACTGATAGCAAAGACCTATCTTCTTACGACACTCTCCTGTGTGTTGTTTACCACAAAACTCACAGAGGAACCCATGATAATATGACGAGGAACCACCTCGACTGCCAACTACCAGTGTGGATGCTGCAGGCCTGAAACGTGTATTGCTTCTCTGAGGGGCTGAAGTACGAGTCCTCTTCCCGGACTGTGCTGATGACTCCAACGGGCCTGAAAATTTCTTAGATCGTTCCTGTTCAACACGCTCTCTACCATAAGCTAAAACCTCCACCTCTTCAGCATCTTTGGCTCTGCCCACCAGCACATCAAATATCTCATCCTGATGGGTTACAACTTGCCTACGCAGCTCGTATCTGAGTCCAAGGGCAAATTTACGACATTGATCTCTCTCAGTAGGTACCATACTGAATCCATACTTCAGCAACTTCAAGAACTCGATCTCATACTCAGAAACAGTCATGTCTCCCAGAACCAGGTCTTGAAACTGCTGACGTCTCTGAGCTAAGTAGCGCTCTCCCAGAAAACGACTCCAAAATGGATCCTTAAAGAAATTCCAGGTCAAACGATCGGTAGGAACACTACTGGTCACTGACTCCCACCAAGTGTAAGCATTGCCATCTAACATCGCCACAGCACCCTGATATCTCTTAGTTGAGTCTAAACCCAACTGATCCATGCGTCTCTCTGTATCCTGGAGCCAATCCTCAGCTTCTGTAGGAGCTCCACCAATCTGTCCCCCAAAAGTTCTAACTCCATTGGCAATCAAAGTCTGCGAAATAGGAACCTCTAATACAACACCAGTAGCTCTAACTGCTCCATGTATCAACTGCAGAAATATCTACTAAAATTCTCACCCAAAGCAACTCCGGTAGACTCTGACTCAATATACGTCGCTCCTATGATCGGTGTAGTCATGCCAATACCAACGGCAGGAGGCAGATTCGTTGGGGTCGTAGGAGCATGATCACCTATCGGAGGTGGGGGATCTACCCGTATCTCATTGATCGGATCTGCAAATCTAGCCACTCGACCTTGTCCACGGCTAGTTCGACGACCACGTCTAGCACTCATTTTGTTGGATCTCAAGTTTACTACAGAAGATAAACCTTAGGGTTAGATAAGCACTTTGAGTCTCGAACACAGTTAAAATCTTAATAACTTTGTGACATGGCCTTTGTAACTTGTTTTGTAAAATATTTCAAAACCGTATTTTCAATGTGGACTCATACACAGTCCGAGGGTTAAAAACCAAAAGCTCTGATACCAATAAATGTAACCCTCTAGACCCGGCCTATGTGTTTCGACTAAGTCTAGTGGATCACATACATGATTCTTAAAGACATTTTCTGAAACCGTTATTCAATCCTTGTAAAATCACATTATAAATGACATGATATTAAACTATCAAAACTCAACTCATAAATATAATACCAATAAGTAAAAATTTAATTTAAAACATGTCTTAAAAATCAGAATCACGATAAACCGAATATTAATAGCAAAAGTGTAATCACTATAAAATCCAATACTTTAAAATAAGGTTCATGTCACCAAAATAAAGTCAACCTGAATGATAAAAACATTACAATCAAATATACTTCAAGAGATATGTTGATCCTCCACGTGCTCGAACCGATGTATCTAACCAACAGTATCTGAAAGGGGGAAAAACATTTTCGAAAGGTGAGCTAGGCTCAGTGTGTCCCAATATTACCTTAAAATCACAATAGGTACATTAAACAAATCATAGTCCAGTAAATCTCATAAATTCATAAAAGAGTTTAACTTTTGAAAGTCATAGTTTAAACTCTTTTCTTGTACACCATCAGTAATTTCCAAAACTATTTTCCATATAGCTTACTTTAAGCACACAGCAAAAAGAAAGCCAACCTAAGGATAAGCTTTAGAGCTTGTATCCTTAAGCCCGTAAGTCCAAGTCCATATAGCTTACCCTAAGCACACAGCAAGGGAAGCCAACCTAATGTATCTTGGGACCCCAAGAGTCACATTAGGCCCATTCTGTTTATTAGCTTGATCAGAGCTATACTATTGTAATTCAATCCAAAAGTTCAATTACACCGTGACACAAATTCCATAAATCATCACATTAAATTGGTGCATCAATAAAACAGTAACCAAAGAACTCAGTGTACCTCATATTAAAACCAATAAAATAGTTCAGTAATAATTAGGGAACACACCTCGATAATAGGTTCAAATAGTAGATTTACTGATTGCTGGATTCACCACGCTCTGCTACAGTTTTCGAACGTGGTTTAACTGATCTAGAAGAGTTGGGTCGAGCTGTCGAACGATCCGGAAAGTCTCTTATACCTTCAAATAATAATAATTTATCAGCCCCAAATCTTACTTAATTGTTCAAAGCTAAAATTCTTAAGTATATAAGCATTTTTAGGGTTTGACTATCAATTTGGAGGATTTCGGGTTTGAATTTGGCCAAAC
The DNA here is from genome assembly GCF_006381635.1 of Hibiscus syriacus. Lineage (NCBI taxonomy): Eukaryota > Viridiplantae > Streptophyta > Magnoliopsida > Malvales > Malvaceae > Hibiscus > Hibiscus syriacus. Next base: position 13,364,853 of record NW_024063533.1, read on the forward strand.
AGATTACGGAATCGGAATCAGGACATCGAAAAACATAAAGTATGTCTTTTCAAAAATTTAAATTCTTGGTCAAAGTCAAAGTCAACCACTTTGACCGTCGATTTGGAGGTCTTCGGGTTTGACTTTGGCAAAACGGACAGCGGAAACGGATTCGGCATGTCGAAAACTATTAGAATAGGTATACCCGGAAAAGATTTATGGTCGTTTAAGGGTCGGTCAAAGCCATTTAAGGTTCTGGTCAAAGAAAGTCAACGGTCAACGGTCAACGGTCAACGGTCGGGTCAACGGTCGGGTCGGGTCGGGTTGGGTCGGATCGGGTCAGACCGGTTCAGATCGGTCAAACCGGTTTTCCAGCTGCTCACTCTCCCTGCGGCAGCGCGTGTGCCGCGTGAGGCCTCCTCCGGGGGTCTAAAAATTACGGAAAAATTTCCAAAAATTATTTTGAGCAATTTTGAGATACTTACAACGATCGGTTCAAATTTTTGAACGGCGGAGAGCTTGAATTTCAACTCGGCCGAATCTTTGACTGCTCCACCTCCTCACGCGCCGCCGTCGACGGCAAACAAGGTTGACACTGCGGACTCGCAACGACACAAGGAACACGATGGTGCAGGAGGTGTCGTAAACGGAGCAACGATCAGCGGTGAATTTAAGATTTTCCCGGCGATAGAGCTAACAAAGACGTCGAGACTTTGACTGTAAATTCCCGACGTTTGGCAACGTTTCGCTTCAATTAAATTGAAGGATTTGCTCCTCGCTCGATGATGAACACAACGGTGGTTTCAAAACGACGAACGAAATTCGGACGGCATCGGGATCTAAGTCGGAAACCGGCGTAGGGGATAGAATTTGGGAGTTTGGTTTTCTGTTTTTGAAACAGAAACCACACGTATATAACATATAACCCCAAACTTACCTAACTTTTTTGGGTAAATTCAGGGCTTGGTCCCTGAATTTTCTTTAACTCTAAAACAAGCTCCAAGTTTTAAAATCTTTTAATTTAGTCCCCACAATTTACCGATGTTCACAATTAAAACCTCCAATTTCAATTAAATATTATTTTGAAAATATCTGAGTTGTTACAGGCCACATGATGGGAGCTGACTTAAGCTAGCAATAAAGAGCTATGACAACATGACTAAGACAACTCTAGGGCAACTCAAGATCATTTTGGAGAAAAGTTTCAACTATACTCTGAGCTCTAGCTGACTTTAGTTGAACTTTTGAGCTAGCTAGACATCTCATTTCAGTTGAGGAGTTGCACCAACATCACCACCACACACAGTACTTCAAATTATGTCTAAGTCAATTTTTGTGAAATCGTGTCCTTTCGTGAATAGTTACCATTCCAAGAGGTGACTTTCCACAAGGAGCTGTCAAATGAATCATCTAGATGTAATTCACATATAACCATTTCATCTTCAGCTCAATCACATGGGAAGTAGCTCAAATAATGAAAAATTACCTTCCACACAACGTGACCTTTCATATCAAGTTGTTGCGCCCATTGGATGCCATGACACCTAGGTGCACGTTGGTGAGCTTGTTGTAGCTAAATGGAGCCTAAATTGCGAAGAGACATGAGGCATCCCCTACAACTATTCAGCCACACCATGGCACACGCCTAGCACATGCACAAAACTTGGTGCTAAAGTGAAGCAGCACATAACCATTCGACCAAGGGAGATGCACCTTCATTTCATCCGAATAGTCATGCACATTCATGAAGGAGTAGCCGAAGAAACACAAGGCCAAGGGACATCCCCATTCGTCCAAAGCATCATGCACCTTCATTTAAGTCATGTATCTAGCCCGAATAGGCATCTATTTATTCGGTCAACCCTTCCAAAATCTATAAATAGGGAGGCTTGGTTCATTTGTAAACACACCCTTTGAATATATAAAACTCATTTTTGAGAATTCTCTCTTGCAAGTTCTTTAAGAACTTTATCGATTAAGCAAACTTTTCTAAGTTTTAGGCGTCATTCTTTCCCTTTGATACTTTGAGTTCCTAGTTTTCATAACTAGAGGTACTACAAGAAATTTTGATTGTTTCAAAAAATTATTTATCACTAAAAGTACTAAATTTGTCATGATATATTAATTTTGACTAATTTTATTTGTAACCATGTTTGTTAGAACAACCTTGTAATGTAAAGTATATTGTGACAAAATTTGTTCGTTACCATTTTATAGTATTTATTGTAACAATAAAATTTTGTTACTATAATTAACTTATAACAATAAAATATTTTTCACAATCAATTAACCATTACATCACGAAAACTACATTTTGTCATAACTAACTTACATTTTAACATCAAATATACAGAGTTTTTATGTCGAAAATAAATACAATAACAAAAATTATTTATCACATCTCTATTTCGTCACTAAATGTAAAATACAGAGACAAAATATTTGTTAAAATAAAATATTTATTTTATCACAAAATGTAAATTTTATCACAATTAACTTAAATTAAGACATCAAATAAAAAAGGTTTTCGTGACAAAAAGACATGTTACAACAAAATTTAATTTCTCACAACTTTTATTTCGTCACTATATATTTTGTATAAATTTTTTCTGTGACTAAATAATTTTGTTGAAATTTGTTATTATGAAAGAATATTACTTGGTCACAATTTTTTATATTGAGAAATTAATATTTGTTATAAATTGTTATTGATTAAATAAATTTGTCACAATTTTTATTTTAACAACATACTATGACGAAATAAATTTGACATAATGTTTTATTTTGACTAAATTTACCGTGTTATTGTAACTAAATACATTTGCTACAATTTATTATAGTGATAGTGAAAGAATGTTATTTGCCATAATTTTTATATTGAGAAATTAATATTTTTTATAAATTGATATTATGACTAAACAAATTTGTCAAAAAATAACATAATTGTTATTTTGAGAAAAATATTATGACGAAATAAATTTAACATAACTTTTTATTTTGATTAAATTTGATATATTTTTTATTAAATTTAATATATTATTATGACTGAAATCACAATCTTTATCCATATATATATTACAAAGGAAAAGAAATCCAATACAAATTTGAGGCATTTAATGCCAGTAATAGTCCCAACAATGACTCATGAGCGCTTCACACATGACCCATCGTGCCTATAATCTTATATCAAATCAGCATTGGGATAACCATCCCCTTTAGAAATTAAGTCGGTGGTGCATCATACACAGTGAGGAGGTGATCGTGAGGCTTCGAAAGTTTGGCTAAGTGATCGGCAATAAAATGTGCTTCTCTTCGAATTGCAACAAATTTGACATACTAGGAACTTGAACACAGACCAGCAATGTTACGCACCAGAGCAAACGGACTCTCCGAGGACGAGGGGGAGAGGAGATCAAGGATAGTTATGTTGTTGGTTTGCACCAAAACGTGGTGAAATCCCTTCGACCAAGCCATCTTCAGACCCTCGTAAACGCCTCATAATTCTGCATGGATCACCGAGGACTATAACCCAGGATTAACGTACCCATGTGATCTTGGAAAATGCCACCAGCAGTGCCGAGATTGGATGACAAAAAGACGGCACCGTCGGTGTTGAGGCAAATCCAACTATTTCTTGGAGGTTTCCACCGGATTAACTCAGCATTATAAGGCTGAAAATCGGTGAAAGAACAGCAGCGTCAAGGTAGTTTCTAGCCCATGAGATGCTAAGGTTGAGCAGCGAGGATGAGTCAATAGTATCTCCTTGGAAAATATATATGTTACGCCATTTCCAAGCCTGCTAGATAATCGAAACAATGCAAATATTACAAGGACAAACATTATAGAGAGGAGCATTACAAGAGAGATTTATAGTAAGCCATTCATCAAGAGGAGCAGTAGAAAAAGATCCAGGAAAATGAGATTGCACCATAGAATTCCAAACTCCACAAATGTTGGAGCAATCACGTATAATATAAAGGAGTGTCTCGTCAAAATTAGCACAGGCCAGGCACGATGGGTCATGTGTGAAACCTCTGCGACAACGAACATGATTAGTGAGAAGTTTTTCTTTCATAGCAAGCCAAAGAAAGCTACGTAACCGTTCAAGAACACGAAGCTTCCAAATTAATTTCCAACGGGGTTCGGGGTTATCCTGACGCTGATTTAATGCCTAGTAATAGTCCCAGCCATGGAGAGTAGAGGGAAATTTGAGAGTGTTCTAATCTTTTTGGGGTTAGTGATACATGCATCGCAAGTCTCACATCAAAGGAAGAAGTAATAACTCTTTCAAATGATCCACTCGTCCTAACCTTGGAAAAGAAGACAATAACAGTAATATACTTGCGATAACTTTTTGAATGGGATCCTGATCTTATTTGGTTAACATGTCTTCTGGAGATACAACCTTCTGTCTCTTATCTTTCCAACGGTTCTTGAATCGTATCAATCCAATATCGGGAACTCAAGATACGTTCATTTTAGTGAAGACAGCGCATACAGAAATTCTTGTACGAGATTAATACGTGATTTTGTAAATATTACGAATTTTTAATATTTATATTGATTATTTATAATATAATTTAATATAGGAATATGCATTATCTTTTAGAATTAGATTTATTATTTTATTAGGAAATAAGGTTGAGTTAAAACATTATTTATAGTTATTATTATATTTTAGGAATTAGTGTTAAGACATGTTTAGATTATTATTATTTTATTTATTAGTTATTTAGGACGTTTAGAACTCAGCCCCTATATCAAGAAGGTTTCATTCAACTTTGTAAGACAGATTTCTTTGATTAATAATACAACGAGAGTTCGTTTTTTGCAAGTGATGATTGCCTTCGAAGCTTCTTCTCCTGGAGTTATTTCTTGTGAGGGAGATTAATCTTCACACTCCAATTTGCCTTTTCATCGCGACTAGGAGGGTTGGTTAGAGCCATATTATCGAGTTTTCCTTTTCATTACGACTAGGAGGGTTCGATAGGACACTTAGAGCCATATTATCGAGTTTCCCTTTTCATTGCGACTAGGATGGTTCGATAGGACACTTGTCCATCTATTTTCCACAATCTATCCTCGCCATCATCATCTTTTCCATCCACCTACATAAGGGAGTCACCTTCTACTATTTATCCTCCATTGTTCTTCATTGATTCTAGAGCTTTCTAGGTTTGATTCTTCAACAAGAGCAACATTCATTAATCCACCACCTCTTCCCTATCAATTGGTATCAAATTTGGGCCGATTCTTGGAAAGAAGCAAGCAATGATGTTTGTTCTTGCACACAAAACCGTCAAGATACCCCAACGGAGCTAGTTCACAAAAGATTCATCATTTCATGTTCTTTTTATTTAATTTTAATTTAAATTCAAATCATTTTTGTTAGTTTGCTTTTTTTAAAAAAAAACTTAAAAAATACGAAAATTCAAAAAAAAAATTGCAAATGAAGGAATTTAGGGTTGCTTTTATCCAGATATCATACTCAACCTAATATTAATCTCCGGTCCAAATTTCACCCCAATCTAAGTTCATTAGAGCTTTCAAATACATCATTCAAGTTTCATCGGCAGATTCGGTCTAGAATCTTGTCGAATTTCTTGAAAATTATACAGGATGAATTTCGTATTTAAAACTTTCATATTTAAAATTCATATATTGAAGATCATTCACACAAAAAATCAGAATTGTTGGAGATCAATAACACCTTAGAAAAAATAGATCACAAAAAAAACAGATTGTTTGAGGACTCACCGTTCAACAAAGACTACTGGATACTACTGAAGGTATTTGGTTCTGAAATTTTACAGGTGGTTTCTAGAAACATAGAAAGACATTCAAGAATTTTTCCAAAATTTTTGGACACCGGTAACCCCCTCAAAAACGTTTCTCAAGTTGACCCATCATTTTCTAGGTTTCTGGTTTGGTTCTTTTTTTTTCTTTGATGCTTTAGGTTCTTTTGTTTTTCCTTTTTATTGTTCTTTTGCATTATCCAACACATTATCTTTCTTGTTTTAGTAGGACTAAAGAGTTTGCATACTTTTTCCTTCTTTGCATTCTCGCTCTCTTGGAGTCTAAACCTTGTTTGGCCTCTTAGAGCTTTTAGGTTTTCTTATCGCCTTTGCTAGTAATCAAATTTTGATACGAACTGTGGAAGACTACTTGGTAAAATGAGTTTTAAAGATTACAAGATCAGCTTACTTGCCTCTCACTGTGTTACTTTCTTGGAGTGACTTGTGAGGTTTCTTGCTTTGTTGAATTTTCTTTCTTTTATTTTTATTTTACTTTAAAATTTTCTTTTGAGTGTTATGATTTCAGGATGGGCGACAATAACAAAAAGACACTTACGGCTATCTTAGTCGCACTTTCCTGACTCACGACACAAATTAAAAGATTCGATGAGCTTAACAATACTGTGAGAGAATGACAAAAACCACAACTGGATCTACCAAACCAGAATCCAAGACAAAACAATGTTGAACTTTTAGTACCCAGGCGAGAACAACCACGTTTCCAAGCATCCGAACTCTTTGTAAAACCAAAGTTCACGATCCCGACTTTCAAAGGAGACAAAGATCTGGACAGGTACATCGATTGGGAAGGAAAAGTTGATCTCATGTTCGCATACCATGACTGCCCCCAATCTAAACAAGTTCCCCTCATCACCATGCAATTTGAAGGATATGCTCAAACTCGGTGGATGCAAACAAGGAAAAAGATAGAGAACTTTCAAAATCAAGCAATCACTTCTTGGACTGACCTCAAACAAACCATGAGGAAATGATTCCTTCAGACACATTACACACGATAAGTTAAACTACGACTACACTGACTTCGACAAGGTAGAAGTTCAGTTGAAGACTACTACAAGGAGATGCAGTCCTTACTCAATAGGGCTAACATAACCAAAGAAGAAAAAGACACCGTGTCAATATTCGCCATCGGCTTGAACTCAAACATCACTCATCTTCTTGACCTCCATGGGTATAAAAAACTTGAAGATACACTAAAGAAGGCAATAATAATCGAAGCACAAATCCAAAGTAGATTCCAATTCAGAGAACATTACCAAGGTACTTCATCCTCTTACTAAGGTAATCCTTCATCATCTTATACTCCACCTTCTCAAAAAAAGTCGAGAGATTAGAAACCTGACAAGGAGAAACAATGACCAGAAAAGAATGACACACCTCCAGCCCCTAAAGATCAAATGAGAATTTGTGAGGAGGTAGGGAAAGTAAAAAATGAAAAAGCTGAGAAAGAGGCAAAAGCAAAGGAGGTCACTACCCATGGGAGGTGAGTAAACCTAATTGTGAGAATAAAAGAGTGACTCAAAATCTATGTGTGAGCACAAAAGAATTGAGAGAGAAATTTCTTTACAAACAACCTTGCATCCTTGTTCGCTTTAGGGAATCAATTGTTTCGATTTCTAACATTAACAAGGAGTTTCCTAGTTTGTTTTCATCTTTGTTACAGGATTTTCGAGAAGTGTTAGGTGATCCACCTGACGGATTACCATTGGAAAGAGGAAAATAACACCAAATCAATCTAATTCAAGGTTCTATCATACCTCGTCAAACATACAATCTCGAAGAAACCAAAGAGTTAGATTTGTTACAAAAAGTTTGTGCACATGGCATCCATGTATATGATGAAAAAGTAAAAGCAGCACGAGACTGGCCCACAATATCTTCCATCACCAAGAGTTGTCAAATGGTGTTAGGTGACCCTCCTGACGGGTTACACCTGAAAGCCCTAATCATTATGTTATATCAATGAAGAATCATGATTTACGAGAGTCTAAAGATTTGAGGATGAATCCTTTGAGGAGTGGGGGAATGATACATGCACCAGAGTCCATAATACATGCTTCATTGGACTAATGTTTCTACTTGAACCTATTAGAAGAACAAAGTCTCGAAGATTCAAAGCATATCTATTCGGTAAGCATAATGTGAATGAATCATTAAAATATTCTAATGTTGCTCCCTTTAATTATTTATATTTGAGGTCAAATCTTTTTGAAGAAAAAGAGGATGATACCCACTCGTCCAAGCCTTGGAAAAGAAGACCAGAACAGCAACAGACTTGCGACGACTTTTTGAATGATACCCTCATCTTATTTTGATAACATGTCTTCTGAAGATACAATCTTTTGTCTCTTATCCTTCCAACAGTTCTTGAATCGCATCAATCCGATATCGGGAACTCAAGATACGTTCATTTTCGTGAAGACAACACATGCAGAAATTCCTATACGACATTAATACGTGATTTTGTAGATATTAAGAATTTTCAATATTTATATTGATTATTTGTAATATAATTTATTATAGGATGATGCATTATCTTTTATAATTATATTTATTAATTTATTAGGAATTAAGGTTGAGTTAAAACATTATTTTATTTATTATTATTTTATTAGGAATTAGAGTTAAGACATGTTTAGTATGTTATTATTTTATTCATTAGTTATTTAGGACATTTAGAACTCAGCCTTATATAAAGGAGGTTTCATTCAAATTTGTAAGACATATTTCTTTGATTAATAATACAACGAGAGTTCATTTTTGCAAGTACTGATTGCCTTATGCCTTCGAAGCTTCTTCTCCTAGAGTTCTTTCAAGTTCTTGTGAGGGAGATTAATCTTCACACTCCAATTTGCCTTTTCATCATGACTAGGAGGGTTGGTTAGAGTCATATTATCGAGTTTGCCTTTTTATTGCGACTAGGAGGGTTTGATTGGACACTTATCCATCTATTTTCCACAAATACATCCTCACCATCATCATCTTTTCCATCCACCTTCATAAGGGAGCCACCTTCTACTATTTATCCCCCATTGTTCTTCATCGAGTCTAGAGTTTTCTAGGTTTGATTCTTCAACAAGAGTAACGTTCATTAATATACCATCGCTTTCCTATCAGCTAGGGTTTGCAATGGTAAAAAATAAAATAAATAGGGGATGAGAGAGATGCAGGCGCAAAGAGGAGAAATGGCTAAGTGAAAATAGCACGCGTGAAAGGCTAGGGTCTTTGTGTTCTCCTAAACATTTTGGTCTAATTAGGACACGGATCCTTGTACTATCATTTATTTTCATGTGGTCCCTTGTTTTCATTTCTTCCAATTTTGGTCACTAAATGTTTCTTTCTAATTTCTGATTGTGGCTCTCTATTTTGTTTGAGTACAATTTAGTCATCATTTTATGCTATTATGTTTTATTTTTAATTAATTATTGCCTTTTTATTTTATTACATTTTAATCCCTTGGTTCTTTTTAATTGCATTTAATTTGTTGGGTAATTTATATTCCTTTCAATGTAGTCATAGAATCTTAATTTTAGATCAAATCCTTAGGTTTAGATTTAAATTAATCCCTAATAGAGTAATTAGACATAATATCAAAGAAAAAACTCGTTATTTTTGCCTTCACGTTGAAAGAAGAAATATAAAGTTGGAATAATAGCATGAAATGGTTAAACTGAGGGTTTTAAAAAGTATTTATAAAATAAATACAAATAAAGTTATCTAAAAACTAGTTTTCCTTTAAAAATCAATTTCCTTTAAAATAAAATAGAGGGAAATTTCCCTCCTAAATTAATTATTTATTTTGAAAAATATTGTTTAATATTATTAAGATATAGCACTATTATTTGTTTGACTCATATAATATTAAAATAATAAAATATAAAATATAAAATATTGTAATAAATTAAATATTTAACAAAAAGTACACTCCTTTTAAGGCCATAGTACAATTATTATTATTAATTAGAGGATCTTTTGATATATTCTTAAAATAATAATAATAATAATAATACTAATAAAAGTATAATCTTCATAACATGATGGTTCTGAAGAGATTCATATAATATTAAAATATAAAACAAATCAATAATTATAATCATATTAATTATTAATAAAAACGATAAAAATCGTATATAAAATTTGTGTATTAAAAATAATTTATGGTTAAACTTTGATGTACCATAGTTTATAAAAATAATCGTATTAAATTTAATACATGATTTTTATCATCCATATTAGTTAGGGATGTTCATATCTAGGTACTCATTTTTTACAGGTATTCGAAAATTTTGAGTGTCAAAAACTCGGTCTACGTCTCAACCAATAATATGCGAGCACCCATAAGTTGGGTACCCATAAAACCTAGGTACCCGTATTTTTGGGTTATCGATACATGATTAATATTTATTTAATTTATATTAATTTTCAGAAAAAAGATACCTAAGGCTCTTGTACGTTTTCAAAAAAAAAATCAATTTGGCAACCAAATTACTTCTACATTCAATGCGACCATCAAACTTAGGAATAAAATTAACATGACCCTTTAACCAAGAGCTTCTATCGTTAACCATTATGAAACTATATAATAAAAAATATTAAAAATAGTTATACAACTAAGAAGAGTATTGTAGTGAATATAATATGATAAACAGAATTAAACTTTACCTAAACTTAATAGGAAAAATTAATAGGAAATTTTCTCAACTATGATTAATATATATTGTTCAAGACTTACACAGACCGCCTTACCTGAGGGCTTAAGTTAGCTTATTCATTCCCAATTCAATATATATATATATATATATATATATATATTTCAATTTTTTAGCAATTTAATTTTCATTTTTACTATTTTATATTTTGTGCATTTTATATTTTAAATTTTAAATTTAGAATAATGATTTTTTAATAAATAAATAAACCCCTAAACTTTTTGATAATATTTTTTTATTTTATTTGAAAAGGTCAATTAATTAATTATATATATATATATATATATATATAATCAGAACAAATTAAAATTTTTGAACATTTTGTTTTTTATAATAATAATTATATTTTATCAGTATAATTAAATATATAACTGCAAACATACTTTTTTTATAAAAAAAACTTTAATCTTTTATTAATTAAAAATATTTGTTGTGATAATTTTTCTATAACAATAACTATTACATATAGTTACAAAAATTGTCACTATATAACATTTTTGCACCAAAAATAGGGAGAAATGTTTCTGATAGTATAAATTTTCATAATGATTTAAATATATAACTACAAAAATAATTAATTACAAAAAGCTTAAATTTTATTAATTACAATATATTTTGTTACTATATAACATTTTTGACACTAAAAATAGGGAAAATGGTTCTGATAGTATAATTTTTCATAATGGTTAAAATATATAAGTACAAAAATAATTTATTACAAAACACTTGAATTTATTTTTTTATGTGATACTTTTTATATAACAATAACCATAAATTATAATTATAAAAATTGTCAATATAACTTTTGAAACAATAAAAAAAATGGAGAAAAAATAGTTATGACAATTAATATATGCTATCACTATAGTTAAAATTTATAATTAAAAATATAATTTGTCACAAAAACGTGAATAACATTGTTTTTTTTTTGTAAAATTTATTAGCACTTAAAGTTACAAAATTTGTCACTATATGACTTTTTTGGCGCAACATATATGGAGGGAAATCTTTGTGGCAATATATTTTGTTACTATAATTAAAACATATAACGACAAAAATTGTTTTTACTAAAATCTTGAATCTCATTATTTGTTGTGATAATTTTTTTTGTAACAATAATTATAGCTTATAGTTACAAAATATGTCACTATATGATTTTGTTTTTGTACCAAAATTTGGAGATAACCATTTGTGACTATACATTTTGTCACTATAATTAAAATATATAATTACAAACAAAATTTGTCATAACAAATCTAAATCTCAATATTTGTTGAGACAATTTTTTCTGTCATAGTTACTAAAACTTTTAGTTACAAAAGTTGTCACTGTATGCCTTCAATTTGGCACCAAAAAAGTGGAGGGAAACATTTGTGACAAAAATTCGTAATAAAATTTATTTTGTCACCATATGTTATACATGTTTTCTAATTGTGACAAATTATTATGACTATTTTAGCTTTTTGTAATAATTATATATCTTTTTTTAATATAATGTGATGATTATTTATTGTCACCAAAAAGCTACTAATAGTGACAAAATTAATTTTGACAAAATTAGTGAGGGTTCAAGCCCGAACATACCACCCCCTAAGTAAGTTTATAGAGAACGGGGATAAGTTTTCTATAGTTTTTCTTCTTTTTTCGCTTATTTAAGATACTACCTTCATTATTCCATCTTCCATCACCTTCTTATCTTCACCTTCACCATTTCCATAAATAATTCATCACCATTAAAACATCCTTCAATCATCATCAAAGGTAGCCGTCCATCATCACCATTGGAGGCTAAGTTCATCAATAATTGAAGGAGAATTCTTTATCAACTTCACTACTTCTGCAACCACTTTTATAACCTTTCTTTTCTTTCATCTTTTCATTATATTTTCATTTACTTCCTAATTTCATAACTCCATTATAATTATATCTTCTTTATCTTTGTGTAGATTGCTTATAATTCAAGTGTAGCATTTGGTGTCTCTCCTAGATCGAGAAACAACAAGGTTTCCATCTTCTCCATCATTGAAGAAGCTTGTGTCATATTGCTACGTTGGATAGCCTTACATCACTCGTCCTCTCCGAACATCGGCCAAGGCACGGGCCACCGAAACAAACCCCGCAAAGAACTTTTCTCACCTCTTCCCTCCTCTCTGGCTTTGGCCGAAAAGGCCATATCCTCAACCCAATGCCATAGCTCGACATCTCACCCTCATCAGCCATCACCGATGGAGGACATCGATCCCTATATCGAACCACAACTAAAACCCAAGCCTTCTTCCTAAAAGATGTTTGAATCGAGACCCTAAAAAGCTTTTCCCTCTTGAATGGTCGAAATGGCCTTGGACTTCTCGACTACCTCGCCAGAATGGCCACCACTCCCCTAAGGTAACAGTCTCTCCCTCCTCTCTATTTTACTTTCTCTAAAATGACCATGCACAAAGAAAAACAAGAAGGAAGAAAAGAGCTTCAAAAAATACCTTTGATTTTTGGTTTTACGTTGGATATAGTTTTTTAATCTATTTTTTCCTTTTAAATCTTTTGATTCATTGCTTATTAAAAAGAGTGGAGAGAGCTATGTTACATCTGATTTTTTTAGAGAAATGGGAGAGCCTTTATAAAATCCTTGGTATTTTTTTGAATGGTGGAGGAAGACCCCGATTTCATTCTCTCTTTTTTTTTGTTGCTTCCATTTTTGTTTTGCTTGCAGGTGGTCTTCTTGGCCGAGGTGCGTGAAATCCGGTGGAGATTGTGGTCAGTGCTGGTGGCGTCAATAGCGTGGAGTGCTCGGCGGTTCAGTTGCTGAGCGTGTTTGGTGTCGGGTAGCATCAGGGGCGTGCATCATAGGGGAAAAGTAGGGGTAACTTTTTTTATTTTTTTGTCCTTTTTGGCTTTTGTATGTTTGTAAAATTAATATAAATAAAACATAAATAATAATAAATAAATAATAATATTCAATAATAATAATATTAACCAGGAAAAAATGAGTATCCACATAAGGCATGCAAAAATTAATCCAACAATAAACATGAAATCCTTTAATTCTTGTAATGAAAATTCAGACCAGTCTTATTCTATAGGTTTTCCCAATTTACTTAGCCCAATAATATGTAATTTATAGATTTTATTTTAATTTATAAGTTGATATGAGGATGAGAGGAGTAAACTAGATGACATGGAGTTATAGATGTTTTTCAAGGGTGGAACATCATTCAAGGATGGAACATCAACAGACTTTTGATGACTTTTCGAATGGGATCCAAGCATTTCTCTATCAATATGTTTCTTTACAATAAGATCAATAGTCTCTTAGCTTTCCAACACATCTTAAAATGCCTCAATCTAATATCAGGAGTTCAAGATAAATCCATTATAACAAAGACAATGCAAGAAAAAATTAATCTAGCAATATACATGAAATCCTTTTATTCATTCAATGAAAATTTGATCCAATCCTATTTCATAGGTTGACCAAATTTACTCAATCAAATAAGAGATATTTTATAGCTTTTATCTTAATTTATAACCTGATATAAGGATGAGACAACTTGCCATCTTGGACAATAAGTTAGAGCTATTTTTCAAGGTTGGACATCAATCGACTTACAACAACTTTTTGAATAGGATCTGAGCATTTCTAGGTCACTATGTCTCTTTTCAATAAGAAAAACTTTCTCTTATCTTTCAAACCCATCTTCAAATACCTCCATTCATTGTCAATAACTCAAGATAAACCCATTATAATGAAGATAAAGCATGCAGAAATTAATCCAGAAATGAACAAGAAATCTTTTAATTATCGTAAAGAAAATTCAGTCCAATCCTATTTTATAAATTGACCAAATTTACTATTCCCAATAAGGATTATTTTATAGCCTTTATCTTAATTTAAAAGTTGATACGAGGATAAGAACTATAAACTAGCCATCTTTGACTAGAAGTTAAATTTGTTTTACAAGGATGGAACATCAGTGAATTGCAACGACTTTTTGAATTGTATTCAATCATTTCTAGGTCAATATGTCTCTTTCAATAAGATTGAATATCTCTTAGCTTTCCAAGGAATCTTGAAATGCCTAATCTGATGTCGGGACTTAATGATAAATCTATTATAATAAAGACAACACATCCATAAATCAATCCAACAATGAACATGAAATCCTTCCATTGATGTAATGAAAATTTGATTCAATTATATTATATAAGTTGACCGAACTTTCACATCCCAATAAGGGGTTTTTATATCTTATATTTTAATTTATAAGTTGATATGAGGATGAGAGGAGTAAACTAGACATATTGGACAAGAAGTTGAAGTTATTTTTCAAGGCTAGAACATCATTAGAACTACAATGACTTTTTGAATAGGATCCGAGCATTTCTAGATCGATATGTCTCTTTTAATAAGATAAAATGTCTCTTAGCTTTCAAAAACATATTAAACTCCTCAATCTCGTGTTGGGAGTTCAAGGTAGTCCATTATAACGAGGACAAAGCATGTAGAAATTAATCCAACAATAAAATAAAACTCTTTAATTCTTGTAATTAAAATTTGGTCCAATTATATTCTATAAGTTGTTCAAATTTACTCAGCCCAATAAGGGGTATTTTATAGATTTTATTTTAATTTATAAGTTGATACTAGGATTATAGGAGTAAACTAGCCATCTTGAACAAGAAGTTGAAGCTATTTTTCAAGTCTAGAACATCTATAGACTTCCGATGACTTTTTGAAGGGGATCTGAGCATTTTTTTTTTGGTCAATAAGTCTCTTACAATATGATTGAATGTCTCTTCGCTTTCGAACGCATCTTGAAACGCTTTAATATGATGTTGGGAGCTCAATATTAGTCAATTATAACTAAGACAATGCATGTAGAAATTAATCTAATAATGAATATGAAATCATTTAATTCATGTAATGAAAATTAAGTCCAATCCTATTAAATAAGTTTACCAAACTTAGTCACCAATAAGGGGTAATATATAGATTTGATTTTAATTTATAAGTTGATATGAGGATAAGAGGAGTAAACTAACCATCTTGAACAAGAAGTTGAAGCTATTTCTCAAGGCTAAAATATCAGTAGAGTTGTGATGACTTTTTGAATGGGATTCGAGCATTTATAGGTCAATATATCTCATTAAATAAGATTGATTCTCTCTTGGCTTTCCGTCGTGTCTTGAAATATCTTAATATGATCTCGAGAGCTCAAGATAAATCAATTATAACGAAGACAATGCAAGGAAAAATTAATCCAGTAATGAACATGAAAATCATTTAATTCATGTAATGAAAATTTACTCAGCCCAATAATGTGTATTTTATAGCTTTTATTTTAATTTATAAGTTCATATGAGGATAAGAGGAGTAAACTAGCCATCTTGGACAAGAAGTTGAAATTGATTTTCAAGGCTGGAACATTAAAAGACTTGCAATGAATTTTTTTCATGTGATCTGAGAATTTCTGGGTAAATAAGAGCCTTTCAATAAGATCGATTGTCTCTTAGCTTTCAAATACATATTGAAACGCATCTGATGTGAGCACACCAATGCCTACTTCAAAGGACATGGAAGTGATTCCACCAGGACCAATCACTCGATCAAGGACTAAGTTGTTCATGGAAGCACTTACAACTAAGTGCATTAAAACTTTTGAATCTTTTAAAAATGCATCCCCAAGTAATAGATTATATAATATATTTCAAGTTAATATATAATATAATCTATGCACCACATCTTTCTATGTTTTTCTTAGCTTCTATTATGTTCTCTTTTGTAGGTACATAGACGATCACATGATGGGAGTTAACTTAAGCTAGCTTTGGAGTCTAAGAACTATGGAACCATGAATAGGACAACTCTGGGACAGCTCAAGATCATTTTGGGACGAAGTTAATAGCTATGCTCTGAACTCATAACTGACTTGAGGTGAACCTTTGAGATAGCTAGACATCTCATTTCAGCTGGAGAGTTACACCATCATCACTAACACACAGAGTACTTCAAATATGGCCTAGGTAAATTTTTGTGAAATTGTGCCTTTTCGCGAATAGTTGCCATTCCAAGAGGTTCCTTTACTCAAGGAACTGTTCAATAACTCATCTAAATGTAACTTACCTATGGCCAGTTCATCTTCAGCTCATACACTTGGGAAGTAGCTCAAATGATGAAAGGTGACCTTACACACAACGTGACCTTTCATGACAAGTTACTGCCTATTGGATGCCATGACACCTAGGTGCACGTTGGTGAGATTTTTGTAGCTCAATGGAGCCAAAATTGCAAGGAGACATGAGGCATCCCTTACAACCATTCGGCCACACCCTTAGCACACGCCTAGCACGTGCACAAGGCTTGGCGCCAAAGTGAAGAAGCATTTAACCATTCAGCCAAGGGAGGTGCACTTTCAATTCAAACATCATGCACCTTCAATTAAGTTATGTACTTAGTTAAATAGGCTTATAGTTATTCAGTCAGCCATTCCAAATTCTATAAATAGGAAGGCTTAGATCATTTGTAAACAATACCCTTGAATATATAAAGCTCTTTGTGATATTTCTCTTTTGCAAGTTCTTTAAGAACTTTATCGATTAAGGAAATTTTTCTAAGTTTGTGGCGTCATTCCTTTCCTTTGATACTTTGAGTTCCTAGTTTCCATAACTAGAGGGTTTAAGTCCTATCATACCACCCCTTAAGTTTATAGAGAACGGGGATAAGCTTTCTACAGTTTTTCTTCTTCTTTAATTTATTTAAGATACTACCTTCATCCTTTCTATCTTCCATCATCTTCACGCCTACACCATCACCATTTCCATTATCATTGCATCACTATTGAAGCATCCTTTATTATCATCAAGGAAAACATCCATCATCACCATTGGAGGCCAAATTCATATTACATTGAAGGATTTTTCTATATCACTTCCACAACCAACTTTGATAACAATTATATACCTTCATTTCTTTATCGTTTAATTTCCTTTTCTTAAGTTCTTATTTATTAATCATTTCTTTCCATAATTTATGCAAATTGCTTATAAGTTCAAGTGTGGCATTTGGTGTCTCTCCTAGATCGGGAAACAACAAGGCTGCCATCTTCTCCATCAGTGAAGAAGCTTGGATAGTCTTACATCAAGTGGTGCTCAGTTCTAAGTTGGTTGACATTCAAAGTGTTGCAACAAAACAAAAGGAAAAAAGAAAGAAGAAAAAAAAGACTCCTACATCAACTAAGGAGTACAAAAAGAAAAGAAAAAGAAAGAAGGAATTCAAATCAAAGTTGCAGAAAAAGCTGAAGAAAAAGTGGCAATTCACATTCAAAAGGAAGCACATTACAATCTACTAACATCAAACTTGAAGGAGGTATCCTTGTTATTTCTTGTGAATGAAAATAGTAAGTGTTGTAACTTTGGTTGTAAGTTATCTTTATCTTTCTCTTTACTTCAAACATCATCTTTTATTTCATTATTACCTACCTATTCATTTCTTTTTCTCTTCTTACCTATTTTATCCTTACTTTTGCATAACATTTCCTATACTAACCATTTCCTTTAGCCGACGCAAAAAACAAAGAAAACTTGCTCAATCTTGAGTTAGTTCTCTAAAGGACCCATCAATAGAGAATTGAGAGAAAAAGGGCAACAAAGAGGGTGAGAACAGAAGGGGGATCAGAAAAAGCCAAGAAATAAATCCACGAGTGCAAACACGAGTGCGAATGGAGTGAAATCTGAATTTTCTTTGGAGTGACCAAGTGAGGCTTTGAGAGTGTACTGGTAAGGTTTTCAATTTTTTTATTATTTCACTAACCATGTCACAAGAGTTGCTTGATTTTCCTATAGTTTCAAGACAAGTGTTTTTCATTAAAAAGGCTTTAAGCACTCAAATCATAGAGGATGATCAAAGAGAAAACATCTTCCATACTTATTGTCATGTAAACAACAAAGTTTGTTTCATGTTCATCGACGGAGGAAGTTGTACGAATGTTGCTAGTACCCTTATGGTAGAAAATCTTGGCTTGAAGACATCTAAGCACCCGAATCCATACAAACTTCAATGGTTAAATGATGGAGGAGAAGTAAAAGTCACAAAGCAAGTTGTCATTCTGTTTTCAATTGGTAAATACCAAGATGAAGTTCTCTGTGATGTCGTACCATTGGATGTTGGACATATACTCTTGGGAAGGCCATGGCAATTCGACAAACAAGCAATCCATGATGGGTTTACAAACAGATATTCTATCACCCATAATGGCAAAAAAATCACTTTGACACCACTTTCCCCTAGTCAAGTGAATGAAGACCATAATCGTTTGAAGAAAAGCATGGAATCCTATAAACACATTGAAAAGGAGGTAGCTAAAGCACTCAATGTCTATGCTGGAAGAAAGGAAATTCGAAAACGTCTTCTCTCACACAAGGCTTTAATTGTACTAATGTACAAGGAAAGTCTTCTTTTAACTAACCTACAAGAAGGTTTGCCTTCTCCTATTGTTTCTCTTCTACAGGAATTTGAAGGACTATTTCCTGAAGATATACTAAGAGAACTTCCACCTCTTCGAGGAATTGAACATCAAATTGATTATATTCTCGGTGATACCATTCCAAATAAATAGAAGTAATCCGGAGGAAACAAAAGAACTTCAAAAATAGGTTGGTGAGTTTATGAAAAAGGGATACATTAGAGAAACTTTAACTCCGTGTGTTGTTCCAGTTCTACTTGTACCAAAGAAGGATGGTTCATGGAGAATGTGTGTAGATTGTCGAGTAATTAATCAGATCACCATAAATATCGACATCCCATTCTAAGGCTTGACGATATGTTGGATGAACTAAGTGGTTTCACTATCTTCTCCAAAATTGATCCTTAAAGTGGATATCATCAGATTCGGATGCGATAAGGAGATGAATGGAAAACTGCTTTCAAATCAAAGCAAGGATTGTACGAGTGGTTGGTTATGCCTTTTGGATTAACCAATGCCCCTAGTACTTTTATGAGGTTAATGAACCATGTACTTCGGTACTTTATTGGTAATTTTTGTGTGGTATATTTCAATGATATTATGATTTATAGCCATACTTTGGAAGATCATGTGCAACATCTAAGGTCAGTACTTGAAACTCTTCAAAAGGATAAGCTTTATGCCAACCTTCAAAAATGTTCCTTTTGCACTAACAAGCTTTCTTTCTTAGGATTTATTGTAAGTTCACAGGGACTTGAAATAGATCCAGATAAGATTAAAGCAATACAGGATTGGCCAAGTCAGAAGTTTCCATGGTCTTGCAAGCTTTTACAGGAGGTTTGTACCCAATTTCAGTTCTATTGCCTTTCCCTTAACCGAGATAATTAAAAAGAATTCAATCATTATATGGGGAAAAGAACAAGAGGAAGCATTTACGTCAATCAAAGAATGCTTGACTAAGGCGCCATTACTTGTACTACCTAGGTTCGACAAAACTTTTGAAGTACAATGTGATGCTTCTAGAATTGGTATAGGTGTCGTTTTGACTAAAGAATGGCAACCAGCCGCATAATTTAGTGAAAAGTTAAGTGGTGTTTCACTAAACTACCCCACTTATGACAAAGAGATGTATTCTCTTGCACGGGCACTAGAAACATGGCAACATTATCTATGGCCAAAGGAGTTTGTTATTCACACTGATCATGAAGCATTGAATCATATCAAAGGTCAACATAAACTCAACAAATGTCATGCTAAGTGGGTGGAGCTTTTCGAGTCTTTTCCCTACGTCATTCACTACAAGAAAGGTAAAGAAAATATCGTTATAGATGCCCATTCACGAAGGTGTTTTCTTCTTAGCACCTTCGATTCTAAGTTACTTGGTTTTTCTTTCCTTAAAGACTATTATGCTAATGACCATAATTTTGGAGAAAAATACAAATCTTGTGAAAAGGGTGCAGTTGAGAAGTTCTATAGACATGATGGGTATCTATTCAAAGAAGAAAGGTTATGTATTCCTCAAGGATCCTTCCGAGAAGTATTGGTACGAGAAGCACCTCAAGGAGGACTTATGGGACATTTTGGCATAAGCAAGACGTTAAAGATCTTGAAATAACATCTCTATTGGCCTAGGATGAAAAGAGACGTTGAACGGATTTGTGAAAGATGCATTGTTTGCAAAAAGGCTCAGTCAAAGTCATACCTCATGGATTATATAAACACCTTCCCATTCCTACAACACCATATATTTCCATGGATTTTGTGATGGGACTGCCAAGGACGAGAAATGGATGAGATTCCATATTTGTTGTGGTTGATTGGTTCTCCAAAATGGCCCATTTCATACCATTTCATAAAACTGATAATGCAAACCACGTGGCTAATCTATTTTTCAGGGAAGTGGTGAGATTGCATGGCATACCAAGGACCATTGTTTCTGATCGAGATGTCAAGTTCCTCAATCATTTTTGGAGAACATTGTGGAGAAAACTTAGGACTAAATTGTTGTTTTCAATAACTTGTCACCCTAAACTGATGGACAAACAGAGGTTCTCAATAGAGTATTATCAACGTTGTTGAGAGCCATTATCAAAAAGAACATAAAGACATGGTAAGAATGCCTCCCACATGTTGAATTTGCTTACAACCGGTCAATTCATTCAGCAAAAAAGACTTCATCGTTTGAGGTAGGGTATGGATTCAATCCCTTAACTCCTTTAGATCTTCTTCATCTACCTCAAGAACAATTGGTTAATAAGGATGGTAAGAATAAAATTGAATTCATCAAGAAGTTACATGAGCAAATTCGGGACAACATTGAGAAAAGAACAAAGCAGTATGAGTAAAAAGCTAATAAGGGACGTAAACAACTTCATTTGGAAGTTGGAGATTGGGTATGGGTGCATTTACGTAAGGAAATATTTCCAACTAAGAGGAAATCTAAGCTATTGCCAAGATGTAACGGTCCATTCCAGATTATTGAGAAGATCAATGACATCACATATAAATTGGACCTTCTCGGGGAATACAATGTCAGTTCCACCTTCAATATAGCAGATCTTTCCCCATTTAAGGATAACGACGATTTGGGGATAAACAGCATAAACGAATGGGGATGATGTGAGCACACCAACGCCTATTATAAAAGACATGGAAGTGATGCCACTAGGACCAATCACTCGATCAAGGACTGAGTTGTTCGGAGAAGCTCTTACAACTAAATGCATTAGAACATTTGAATCTTTTAAAAATGCATCCCCAAGTAATAGATTATATAATATGTTTCAAGTTAACATATAATATAATCTATACACCACATGTTTATATGTTTTTCTTAGCTTATATTATGTTTTCTTTTGTAGGTACATAGGCGACCACATGATGGGAGTTGACTTAAGCTAGCTTTGGAGTCCAAGAGCTATGACAACATGAATAAGACAACTCCGGGATAGCTCAAGATCATTTTGGGACAAAGTTATCAGCTACGCTCCGAGCTAATAATTGACTTGAGTTAAACTTTTGAGCTAGCTAGACATCTCATTTCATCTGGATAGTTAGACCATCATCACCACCATACAGAGTACTTCAAATATAGCCTAGGTCAATTTTTGTGAAATCGTGCCTTTTCGCGAATAGTTGCCATTCCAAGAGGTGCCTTTACACAAGGAGTTGTTTAATAAATCATCTAAATGTAACTTACCTATGGCCAGCTCATCTTCAGCTCATACACTTGGGAAGTAGCTCAAATAATGAAAGGCGGCCTTACACACAACGTGACCTTTCATGACAAGTTGTTGCCCATTGGATTCCATGACACCTAGGTGCACGTTGGTGAGATTATTGTAGCTAAATGGAGCTTAAATTGTGAGGAGACATGCCTTACAACCATTCGGCCAGACCCTTAGCACACGCCTAGCACATACACAAGGCTTGGTCCCAAAATAAAGAAGCATATAACCATTTAGCCAAGGGAGATGCACTTTCAATTCAAATCGAATAGACATGCATTTACATGAAGATGTAGTTGAACCAACACCAAGGCTAAAGGACGTCTTCATTCATTCAAACATCATGTACCTTTAATTAAGTTATGTACTTAGTCGAATATGCATATAGTTATTCGGCTAACCCTTCTAAATTCTATAAATAGGAAGGCTTAGTTCATTTGTAGCAACACCCTTGAATATATAAAGCTCTTTGTGAGATTTCTCTCTTGCAAGTTCTTTAAGTACTTTATCGATTAAGCAAACTTTTCTAAGTTTGTGGCATCATTCATTTCCTTTGATACTTTGAGTTCCTAGTTTCCATAACTAGAGGGTTCAAGTACAATCATACCATCCCTAACTTAAGTTTATAGAAAATAGGGTTAAGCTTTCTATAGCTTTTCTTCTTCTTTAACTTATTTAAGATACTACCTTCATCCTTTCCATCTTCCATCATCTTCACGCCTACACCGTTACCATTTCCATTACCATTTCATAACCATTGAAGCAGCCTTCATTATCATCAAGGCAAACATCCATCATCACCATTAGAGGCCAAATTCATATTACATTAAAGGATACTTCTACATCACTTCCACAGCCAACTTTGATAACAATTCTATACCTTCATTTCTTTATCATTTCATTTCCTTTTCTTAAGTTCTTATTTCTTTAATCATTTCTTTCCATAATTTGTGCAGATTGTTTATAAGTTTAAGTGTGGCATTTGGTGCCTCTCCTAGATCGGGAAACAACAAGGCTGTCATCTTCTCCATCATTGAAAAAGCTTGGATAGCCTTACATCAGCGTCGATCTATAATGTTGGGAACTCAAGATAAAACAATTATAGAGAAGACAACACATGCATAAATTAATCCAACAATGAACAAGAAATCATTTAATTCATGTAAAGAAAAATTGGACAAATCTTATTCTATATGTTGAACGAATTTACTCGTCCAAATAAAGGGTATTTTATATATTTTATTTTAATGTGTAAGTTGATTCGAGAAAGAGAGGAGTAAACTAGCCATCTTGAATAAGAAGTTGAAGCTTTTTTTTAAAGCTGGAACATGAGCAGAATTGCAATGACTTTTTGAATATGATCTTAGCATTTCTTGGTCAATATGAATCTTTCAATAAGATCGATTGTCTCTTAACTTCCCAATGCATCTTGAAACGCCTCAATCTGATGTGGGGAGATGAAGATAAATCCATTATAACGAAAACACCACATGCAAAAATTATTCTAGATTGAAGGTTGTTTTAGCTTGTAGTTTGGAAGTTATGTCCATTGGTCATAATTCGGTTTCCTGTGAATAAATTTGGTCACGGCCCACCGAGGGGAGTCAAGATTGCGTTTGAACATATACTCGTTGGTGGGACATTGTTAACTCGAGTTGTGCTCTTCAAGAACTCAAGACCGTCATAGTCTAGAATCACAATTATTGTGGTTAGACCATTCGACTAGAATGAATTTTTAGGTCGGTTCGGAGTCGATTAATAAAGTAGTTAACTACAAGGGTTGGTTCCTGTAGACTATAACCAACGTAGTATTTAAAAGTAAAAATCAATTTTGATGAACGGTCGAAATTTGAGCTAAACAAATACTAAGGCTAAGAAAATTCACATTTTAATTCTTTCATTATTTATTCCATCATTCCTCTTTATTTATTTATCATTATTTTATTATTCTCACTTTCTCTAAAAAAAACCTCTTGATATTTATTTTTGCAGTTTTAAGGATTTGAACAAGAAAACAACATTACTGAATTTTTTGAAGTCTTTCTAGAACCACCTTATCTCTCTATACTACAATTTGATGTATTTGACACCTTGTCACCTTTTTCTCCAAATGATCTGATTGAATAGATTTCTATATCATTAGGCGTGCACTTAACTTTCTGAGTACTTTACAAATTGCAACAATGTTAGCTCAGCTATTTGGTTCTTTGCTCCTCAATGTTCTTCTCTGTTACAGCCAATACACCTTAGTTTAGGATGAATCTATATTGTTAAATTTGGCCTTTAAAGAATTTAGGATATCAGCATACAGGCCAAATGGTGTGCCTTTCTGAGTAACTTCACTGACAAGTGGCCTGAGATTTTTCTTCTTCTTAATTTTGTACACATCCGGGTCTCTTGTCTGCATTTAAACGTAATTTCTCTTTGGGCTCATTCGCATTTTTAAAGACTCGTGGATGCATGTGGAGTTTTGGGGCTTCTTCTATTGCACCAGATCCAGTTCCATAGGCTGTACTTGCAGCGAAGTCTTTGCTTTTGACTAGGACTTTTATGATACAATACACATCAGCTCCAGATGAGCTGCTCGAAACTTCTGGGAGTGTTTGTTAATGTTGCATCAGGCGTTTTGCACAACCATGTTAATCACAAGTACACTTTGTGTCAAGTGGAACAGGCACATGAAGAACTTGAGAATCATAGAACACATGGGTCAGTTCTGATTCAATGAGGCATCAGAAGAAAGCACTTGATTGTATTCGGATTTTCCTTCGGACTCTCGTTTCACACTTGTAACGTGTGGAAGGTTAGAACTTAAAAAGGTCTGTCTCCTGTTATGTCTATTTATAGCATAAACATACAGGTAGTATCAAAGGGATCAACTAAAAGCCTTTGTTTGAATATATATATATATATATATATATATATATATTTCTTTGTATACTATTGATTCCATAGGTCTAATGGCAGCATTACGTGCAGAACATGTTCATCGATGTTTTCAAATAGTGATAAATCTCATCATATAACATAAGCATGCTTGTATTAAACCTCAATAAGGTGCACAATCAACAGCGAGCTATAACTTACTTTACCTGTCTAATTAAATACTAACTGAATATCAATTTATCTTCATGAACATGAATGTGAACCTAGAAGATGACTGTCCTTAAAGATGCACCTTACCCATTCTCTTAAATAAAGACAAATACTAAACCTTTGTAATCCTTAAAATTTATCTGATCCTATAGCTTAGAATGTATGACAAGATTAGTACTGTCAATATCTTGAAAGTTGATGTAACTGGAGAGTGCAGATGTGAGCTTCTTCAAATCATCAGTCGTATGTGCTGCACTCAAAGTGATTCGCAGCCTAAGGTCAAAAAGAAAAAACAGTCAGCTCACATTGAAATGAACATAGTTTCCATCATATTGGCATGAATAAGAACATCCACAGTGATTTTTGCCAAAGGTTTGGTAACATCTTTATGCTACATTCCGGATTTCATGGGAGGTTCAGACTAGAAGTGCCCAATGTATTCTACTAACTAATAGATGAATATGGGCAATGTTTCCACAAAACTGAAAACCAACAAGATGGATGATGATGATAAAGTGTAAACCTGCAAGAGTTGGGGGGCACTGTTGGTGGTCTGATTGCAGTCACATGGAAGCCTGATTTCAGCAATTGCCTATCATGAGAGGAAGAGTGGTAAGAAGAAATGTGTGTAAGTAGTACTGTCACAGCCATAAAAGGTGATGCATGGGGGATGAGAGAAGAAACCTGCTAGCTTTCAAGGCTTTCTCTTCACTTCCTACAATAAGAGAGATTATCTGACTGGAAATAGCAATTCCAGTCAAATTACGAAAATCCTGCACCCGGTTCCAAAGTTCTCTTCTACGCCACCTTTCTCTTTTAGCCACAATAACAGCAGCTGCTAAGTTGTATTTATTTTGTTAGCAAGAAGCAAATGCTACAATTACATCTGCGCATGAGGCCAAAAAGAGAATTCACTTCTAACATTGTATAATATATGGTCAATCTTGTTTTAGGTGTATTATTCCCTAGTAGTCAACAGACATCCTGAATGTATCTGTTTGTAACGAAATCTAAACCCATCAACAATTAGGACAATAACAAAAAGAATGTCTCGTTGAAATGATGTTGAACTTTACCATGTGCAGCAGCAGCTATAGGAACCGGTGTTGCAGTAGAAAATATGAAAGAACGGCCTCTTGATTGGATAAGTTGTTTCCACCTTTTGCTGTTCACATGGTATTCAGACTAGTGTGAAAATGAATATGATATATTCACAAAAAAATGAAACATTCAATTGAGGGTACTTCCTATACTACACGAGCATTTTGGAGAGTTAGAGTATATAAGATATGAACAAACCTAGAAGCCAAAAATACACTGTTAGCTGAAATTCCTATGCCTAAAGGGGAGAGATGAAAGGGGAGAAGGTGAAGAGCAAAATGCAACAAGAATGGCTCTCTAGTCGCTACTCTCCTCTCCTCCTCCTATTACCCCCTGAATGCTGCTCTATTGCCTTCTATTCTTCTCCATGTTAGAAAATTACACAAACTAAAACTATAATTTACCTGCAGACAATAAATCCACCATGGCAACCAGCTGCCTTGCTCAAAGTTCCAATGCATATATCAACATCTCTTTCACAATCAAATTCCTCTGCCACTCCTCCACCACTCTTGCCACAAACAAATGTTCCATGTGCCTGAAAAGCATAGGAGCAGCACTTCTTAGTTATTGATGGTATACACTAGAAATAAATCATGTCAAGAGAAAGAAGCTATCTTCTACTATGCACAACCTCAATAAAGTCTCAGCTAGGCCCTTTAGCTAATGACTGATAACAAATGGAGAATGCTTAATAAGATCAAGTTCATTGTCTTAAATTAGATCTTTCCTTCTCCCTAGAATCAATTATATGGACTACGAACAAGAAAATGGCAAATTCTTAATAGATTGAAAGGGTACAGTAAATTCTACAAAAGTTCTCTATATGGTAGACAACTAATAGCTTCTTGTAATTTTATAAAGGCTTACAGCAAAAAAAAAAAATGAGAGGTACATAAACTATGTCCTTTTCTTGCTTTAAGCACCTAAACTATCTTTTCGTCAAAATAAATACTTAAACTATGTTTTTTTTTCTTTACGACCTAAACTTTGCCTTTTTTTGTCAAAACAAGTACCTAAATCTTTGTGGCCTGTGAAGTCTCATTGGCAGAAAGAAATTTTTTTAACTGAGATAACGGCAGGACTTAAACTGGTTATAAAATAATAATTAGGTACTTGTTTTGACCAAGAAATAGTTGAGGTACTTAAAGCAAAGAAAAAACGAATTGTTTAGGTCCTTTTTTTTTACTTTAAGCCTTTATAAATGTCAATGCGAACTTACATCATCAATGACTAACAACAAATTATGCTTTCGCCGTAGCTCTACAAGCTCCAGCATTGGTGCAAAGTCTCCATCCATGCTAAACAAGCTGTAGAAGAGAATAAATAATAATAGCTGTAAAAAATGGATAAAGAAATTGGATTTTCAACCATAAATTCCTAAGACATGAATAGTAGTAATTTGCAATATATATAGTAGATAATACCTCATTCATAAATGAACACAATTGCAAAAATCTAGTTATAGTCATAACACGTATTTGTTTGATAAGCACAAAACATGCAAGTTATAATTAAATGCAAAGGTACAATCTTCTTGGACATCTAGAAAAGCATGAAAACACAAGAGAAAGATTAGTCATTGATTTATTTACTTTCATAGGATAAGGCAAACAGTTGTGGAAACAATGACTAACCTATCAGTCACAACCACCTTTCGCTTCATTTTGCAACTTGATCTGTCAAAATTTGAAAATGCGCCATTAAATGGCATGGTTAGACAAAGTCCTAGAAAGTGAACAATCATAAAAAACCTAAGTCAAAAGTAAAAACCTACAACAGTTCGCTGAGATGGGACATGTCACAGTGTTTATATACAAAGAATTCTACACTTCCTTGTCTTTCAGCAAGACGAATACCATCAATTATTGATGCATGGTTTAGTTCATCAGAAAAAATGGCAATTTTTTCATCCTTCAAAGGCTTATTCCCTGCGGCAAGGAGCAAAGCAATGTTTCCAAGTGCTACCATCAATGCCATATTGGCTGAAAACCCTGTAGGGCAAAGAAGACAGTCCTAAAGCATAAATTGGGAAGAAAAAAGAAAGCATCAGCCTTAAGTTAAAAAGCTTAAAAAAGAATATCAATGGTCAAAAGAATGAACACTGAAAGAACAAGAATATCACACTGATTATAATCATTATAATAGATCTTGATTGTAAATAGAAAAATAAAAAGGACAGTTTAAAATTCATAACCCCAATCTAGACAAAAATATCTCGTATCATTCAAGCTTTATCATTAAATATCATTCCCAAAACATGCACAAGAAACTATCGAATCGGACATACCAGCAAATGGCTTAAATAACGGCAAAAAGGATAACAATAGAAGCAAAGTCTAATCCAAGGTATATACCTCCTTATTCTTTAAACTTGCCAAGCTCGACTCCAGTAATCTATGGTGGTAAGTGTATCCGCAGATTAAGGGAGAGCCCCTTGGGCCCATTCCATACTCTTGTGCTGCCTGTTCGGAAATTAAGTAGCGAAAACAAAATTACTTAACCAACAAATATGGCAGAAAGTTAAGGGAGAAGTTATAAACCTTTGCAGCTGCTTTTCGAACCGCTGGATGAGAACTCAAGCCCAAATAATCATTTCCAGAAAATAAAAGTAACTGCTTGAATTGCTGTTGAAGAGTGCCAAAATTATCATCAGATAAGATTTCTCCATGAACAATGTCATCTCCTATAAGCCCGATGAGAAAAATTCAATAAACAAAATTCAAAAAGCTGCTCTTGTTTGGAGCAAAATTCGCTCATTTCCCAATCAATGAAGAATAAAACAGGGGTTATAAACATCCATATTCATCAGCTATAATTTATCATTTCCACAACTATAAAAACAAAATAAAAGATAACCCTTTTTTATTGGTTGGAAAATTTACCAGAACTTGGAATCTCGAGAAGCCATTTACGGTAAGTGGATTCAGAAATAGAGACTTTAACAGAGGAACGATCCCATGGATGCATTTCACCGAACAACTCGTACTCGTCTTCACTGGAAATTCCTGCATTGATCACTTCCGTTTGTTCGTAAGAAGGATAAAGGGGTCTTAAAGATCGAAGCAGTTTCAAAGATTCGAGCTTCGAAAGCGCTTCTCCAACCCATTTGTCCCATAAGTTGCTCGCATCCATTTTCCGCGGCGAAGAAAACAATGAGCCTTTGAGAGATAAGAGTACTTAAAAAGATTCTAGGTAAAAGGATAAGTTAGGGTCATTTTGCGGTGCAACGCCTAAAAAACAGTTAATATACGATGTGATCGATTAAATAAGTGATCGGTTAAAATTTAAATCGGTTATATTATATTATTTAATCGGAAATATTATAAAGTATAATAACATACTAGGTAACGCTTATATAATGTAATAGGTAGCGTTTATATTGACCTATTTTATAAGTAAACTGGTATATTTATACCGATAGCATTACAAATTTACCTATTATATTATAATATTTTAAAAGTGACTATACTTTTTTATAAAAATGATCGATACTCTTTTTAAAGTTATGTAATTTATGTTTCAATTTTTTTTTAATAGTGTTTCATGTTTTTCACCTATAATATTAATTTAATAATTTTATTTGCACAAAAAATTATTTGATTGTTTTGATATTTTATAAAATAATATTTAAAATTTAAATTTAACAATATTAACCAAAGATAATAATAAATATGTAATATATATGTTTATTGTTTTTAATTTAATAATAATATATATCGAAACGTAAAAAATAAATCATTAGACGCCTATAATTACTAAATTAATATCTTAAAACTCACTCAAAGATAACCTTAAATTAATGTTTTCCATAGTGAAATAAGTATGGACACTTTTATAAAAAGGATAGATATTTTACAATATAAGCACTACCTATTACATTATATAAACGCTACCTATTACATTATATAAGCGCTACCTATTACATCATATTTTTACCTATTATATTGAAAGTGTCCATACTTTTTATAAAAATGATCGATACTTTTTTTAAAGTTATGTAATTTATGTTTCAATTTTTTTTAATAGTGTTTCATGTTTTCCACCTACAACATTAATTTAATAATTTCATTTGCACAAAAAATTATTTGATTGTTTTGATATTTTATAAAATATTATTTAAAATTTAAATTTAACAATATTAACCAAAGATAATAATAAATATGTAATATATATGTTTATTGTTTTTAATTTAATGATAATATATACCGTAACATAAAAAATAAATCATTAGATACATATAATTACTAAATTGATATCTTAAACTCACTCAAAAGATAACCTTAAATTAATGTTTTCCACAGTGAAAAAAATATAGACACTTTTATAAAAAGGATAGATACTTTACAATATAAGCACTACCTATTACATTATATAAACGTTACCTATTACATTATATAAGCGTTACCTATTACATCATATTTTTACCTATTATATTGAAAGTGTTCATACTCTTTATAAAAAGGATCGATACTTTTTTTAAAGTTATGTAATTTATGTTTCAATTTTTTTTAATAGTGTTTCATGTTTTCCACCTACAATATTAATTTAGTAATTTCATTTACACAAAAAATTATTTGATTGTTTTGATATTTTATAAAATATTATTTAGTATTTAAATTTAACAATATTAATCAAAGATAATAATAAATATGTAATATATATGTTTATTGTTTTTAATTTAATAATAATATATACCGTAACATAAAAAAATAAATCATTAGACGCCTATAATTACTAAATTGATATCTTAAAACTCACTCAAAAGATAACTTTAAATTAATGTTTTCCACATTGAAAAAAGTATGGACACTTTTATAAAAATGAAAAATACTTTACAATATAAGCACTACATATTACATTATATAAACGCTACCTATTACATTATATAAGCGTTACCTATTACATCATATTTTTACCTATTATATTGAAAGTGTCTATACTTTTTATAAAAAGGATCGATACTTTTTTTTAAAGTTATGTAATTTATGTTTCAATTTTTTTAATAGTGTTTCATGTTTTCCACCTACAATATTAATTTAATAATTTCATTTGCACAAAAAATTATTTGATTGTTTTGATATTTTATAAAATATTATTTAGAATTTAAATTTAACAATGTCAATTTCATTTTACATACCGAATCGCTTTGTGTGCCATCTTCCTTCATCCTTTTGCATTCGGCCATACTGTCAACATTTAAAATTTGTAATCAATTTAAAGTTTATCGATACTTTAATCCAATTATCATTTCAACAATAATAACAAAAAGACATTGATACTTACTAGAAGTACATATATTCACCCTTTGGTTGCTTTCGAGTCTCGGCCTCAAGTTCAAAGTCATCTGCGCCACCAACAATTTTCCAACCCATTGACTCCATTTTTCCTTCATATATCAGTTTACGCAAATCAAATCAAATACTTGTTACGTACACTTTATTCAATATACAAATATAGATAACTACTCTTGTGGTAAAACGGTTTTCTTCAAAAGAATTTGAATGGCCACTACAAAATGTGTCGGCACATTTATACAACCTATAATATCATTTTTTACCTATAATATTTAATAAAAGTATCGACATTTATATTTTACTTTCAATATCACTTTCTACCTGTAATCTTTCTCAAATGCTTCTTTACTCTAAAACCCCAAACAATACATAAAAACCCTATTTCCTATTACTGTAATAATTAAAAACTAGGGTTTCGACAACATACTTTTTGATTCGACTGCAGCAACAAACAAACAAACTTCGCTTTAGAAACGCCTTCTGATATGCAGCAACAATTACGCTTCGATTTCAAAAACTCGTCCGTTCTATCTATTTTCAGAAGATATTTAGATATGGCCTTTATATTTTCATCGGATATGTTATTTATATTTAATCGATACAAATACAAAAGTGTCGATATTTTTATGTCAGGTGTCGATACTTTCGAAAGGATATTTACCTATTTCTTTGAAAGTGTCGATAATTTATTACACGTACTTACGAAAGTATCGACACTTTCAATATATCTGGTATCGTTTTACCGGTTTTATCATTTTGATACCGGTTTTATCATATTTTTACCTGTTATATCGTTGTGGATCGATATATTTTTTTAAAGTATCGACACATTATAGGCGCTAAAACTGCTTCTCTTTTAAATTCATAAAGTGTCGATCCTTATATAAAGTATCGACACTTTCAATATATCCGGTAACGTTTTACCGGTTTTATCATTTTGATACCGGTTTTATCATATTTTTACCTGGTATATCGTTTTGGATCGATACATTTTTTTAAAAGTATCAACACTTTATAGGATTTAAAACTGCTTCTCTTTTAAATTCACGAAGTGTCGATCCTTATATTAAAGTACCAACACTTTAAATGTATCCGGTAGCGCTTTACCAGTTTTATCATTTCAATACCGGTTTTGTCATAGTTTTACCTGTTATATCGTTTTGGATCGACAAATTTTTAATTTGGATCGACACGAACCGACAAGTTAAGTTTATCGGTTGCATAATTTTTTAATATTTCTTCATGACTTAGACCTACTACATTATTATTAGTCAACATTTTCGGTAGCGCTAAACCGAATTTGTTAAATATCTTTTAATGTATCCGGTAACGCCGTATATTAACTGTATATTAACCCGCCTTTCCTGAGACAATCCCGATAAGTTAGGAGAAATGTGCCCGTCTTAACATACGGTTAAAAAAATATTATTAGTTTTATTATTATTTTAAATAATAAAATCAGTAAAAAATATTAAAAATATTATTTTTTTTTATTTTATTATTACTATTAATTAAAGATATTGGTAAACGTGATAGAAAAATCTGGTAACAAATAATATTTTCGGTAAAGCGCTAAAATATTATTTTTTATCGAGTTTTTTTATCGCGTTTACCTATATCGGTAATTATAACCAGTAGAAATAATAATATTTTCGGTCATTTTTACCTTTTTTTATTTAAATAATAACAAAATCGGTAGCGTTTGTTTTAGCCGTATATTAAGGTTACCGTACCGTAAAACTTTTCGTAGGTTAGAGTGGACAAAGTTTTCGATAAATTGTTCGTGAACTATTCATATAAATTTATTTATGTTTGTTTGGTAAGTTAAATAAATGATTATGAATAAAATTTATGTTCACGAAAAAACTCGTTTATGATCTCATTTATTGACTTGTTCGTTTATGTTTATGAACAACCTCGTTTAATGGTTCGTATATGAGTTTGTTTAGAATTTAAATATTAGTGAATGTATATACTAAATTAAATATATAGTTAAATTTGGAGTTTAAACTATGAAGATCAAGGAGTTTAAACACTAATGGTGTAGTTTTATCAATTTTAGCTTACAAATAAACATGTTTGTGAATACTAAACGAACATATAAACAAACGTTAAACAAACATATAAACGATTATTAAATTAACATATTCACAAATACCTTAAAAATAAATAAACAAATATGAACACAATATTAAAAAAAATTAAACAAAAACGAGTCGAACATGAATATTTTTAAAAATAAATAAATGAATACGAACATACTTTTATTCATTCAAACTCAATTCATTTACATATCTTAGGGATAACTAACCAGCAGCTTCCGTGTTTGTTTCCATCACAAACATTGGTAGTTCTAGCACGAAGAATGTTAAAAAAAATGAATAAATTACATAAATGATTATTGAAGTATGAGTAAATTATTTTATTTAACATTAAAGTTTTAAAAATAATAAAATAATTACTAACATTATCTCAATTTAAAAAAATCTGAATGTGACTTGTTAGATTAATTTATTTGATATTATATTACCATATACGATAAAAATTGATCGACCTTTTGACTTTAATAAAAAAAAATTAGTCTTTAAGAGGAACATAATCCCTAAATAAACGCTCTAACTCCAATAATTTCAAACAGTCTCAAAGATCTCTGTGTTGTCGTCCATGAGGGAGCGTATGTGGGAAGGGATGGTATAACGCTATTGTTGTGGTATAACGCTATTGTTGTGCTTTATGAGTAGGGAATGGTGAAGACAGATTCTCCATATTTCAAAGCGTAGCAAGCAAACAAAGTTCATGATTTCTACAAGAGTCTGATTTTTGTTTATGCAGAAAAGGGAACACATATCGAGCATTTCAGCTTTTATATGAAATGTACAGTCAAGTTCATTCTAGAATTTAGTCCCTTCCTATTTGTTAAGACACGTGTGCTTTAAGAGAAAAATTATTATTAGAATTTTTTTAAAAATTTGTATTCTCACGTTTAATTTGTAGAAAAAATTATTAAAAGAAATAATTTATTACCAACAATAGTATTTTTTTTAAATAATAAAAATATCATCACTTCCGAATTATTAAGTATTGCATGAGGATGATGTTATTACGCTCTATCAGTACGGATGAGCATTACTAATGATAAGTACCATTAAATTAATTTATAAAATATTAAAGTATAAAGTACTAAATGTATAATTATATATTAGTTAAAAATTTAAATGTAATTTAATTAAAATACAATATTTATAAAATATTAGTTTTTATAATCTTATTTTAATTATAATTAAATCACATATTAATTGAGAAATTTATAAATCCTAATTTATTTTCATAGTTTTGAAGCTCCTGTCGTCGCCATCGCTACCACCACCACGGTCATCGCCACCATCACCACTGTTGCCACCACCACTGGTGAACGACAAAAACTAAATTGACAGCGAAAGATGATGAAGGTGGTGGCGACGGCGGCAGCGACAACTACAATAGTGATGACGATGGCGGTGACAGTGACAATAATGACGACGACGGTGACTTCAAAGCTATGAAAATAAATTAAGGTTTATAAATTTTTCAAATTAATATTTGATCTAATTATAATTAAAATAAGATTAATAAAAATAATGTTTTATAAATATTGTATTTTAATTAAATTACATTTAGATTTTTAACTAATTTATAATTATATGTTTAATATTTTATAATTTAACGTTTTATAAATTAATTTAATGGTGTTCATCGTTAACCGTGCTCTTCTACACTCAACGAGCGTTTTAGAAATTTTCATTGCACAATTACTATTATTTTGGACAAGAATACCTCTAAAATAATGAGTTCTTTTAATATAATAATAATATATAAATTGTTTGATTTAGTAAAAATATTAATAAATTCTAGTAATTAAAATTATTTTATATTATTTATATTTAATATATTAATCATTTATAATTTTATGGGGTAAAATGATATTATTGTAAAAAAATCATTTAAAATGATATATAACTTTAAGTTATTAAAAATGAACCTTGTACATTGAAAAATAATATATTTGTCCACACAATACCATAATTAGGGCTGTAAATGAGACGAGACAGATCAAGAGCTACTCGAGATCGACTCGATCAAGTCTTGATAAATACTCGGATCGAATGGACTCGACTCGAGTTCTTAACGAGCCGAAACGAGCTACTCAATTTTCGACTCGAAAAGCTCGTGAGCAGCTCGAAAATATAATATATTAACATTTTATTTTTTAAAATAAATTATTAATAATATTAATATTTATGTATTGATTTTTTTTTAAAATACAGTAAGATTTCATGTATTTAAGGTTCATGTTCGAGTTTGAGTTTGAGGCTTCAATCGAGTTAAGTTTAAGATATTTTTTATTTCGAGTTGCTCACGAGCTTCAGTTCAAGATTTCAGGTTCGAGTCGAGCTTGAAAATTATAAGCTCGCGAGTTTTCGAGTTGAGTCGAGCTCTATCTCAGAGTTTTCGAGTCGATTCGACCTCAGCAATACTCGAGCTCGACTCGGCTCGTTTACACCCTAACCATAACATTACTTTTTACATATTATATTTCATTTTTATATAAATATATATGATAACTATGAAAATTATTTAAAAATATAAGTTTGATATACTAATTATATGTTAAATGTATTTTTTTCTCAAAAGTTAGATAGTGTAACAATTAAAATATTTCTATGAATTTTCAATCAAATATTTATAATTTAATATTCCCTAAGTCTCACTAAATGTGTAATACCCCAAAAATTTAGATAATGACCAAAATGTAAATTTTGAAAGTTTGATGGTCAAAGTAGAAAATTTGGGAAAGGTTTAAAGAATTAAGTGTTAATTTTATACCCCAAAAATTTAGATAATGACCAAAATATAAATTTTGAAAGTTTGATGGTCAAAGTAGAAAATTTGGGAAAGGTTTAAAGAATTAAGTGTTAATTTTCCCAAAAAGAATATTATTCCATAAATGTATTTATTTAGTGACCAAATTATAATTTGGTAAAGTTTGGTGACCAAAGTATAAACTTTGAAAAGTTTAGGAACCAAAATGTAATTTTTTAAAAATGACATATGGGTCACGAAAATAATTAATAAAAATATTATTTTTCACATATTTA
Source organism: Hibiscus syriacus (assembly GCF_006381635.1). Taxonomy (NCBI): domain Eukaryota; kingdom Viridiplantae; phylum Streptophyta; class Magnoliopsida; order Malvales; family Malvaceae; genus Hibiscus; species Hibiscus syriacus. Next base: position 13,401,669 of record NW_024063533.1, read on the forward strand.
AAATATTGGGAAATAATATTTAATGGTTTAATTTCATGTTTAATTTGGATTGTTTGATTAAAGTAACTGAATTGTAATTTTTGGAAATTACAAGGGCAAAACGGTAAAGTGGAAAACTAATTTGTTCATCTTTGACTATTGAAAGATGACAAGACTGATATTTATCTGATTTTGAAGATGATAAGGATATGTATCTTGGTTTTATGGTAATTATGAAGTTATATTAAGGGTATATTGGTATTTTCTCAAGTTAATGATTTAAATAATGTTTTAAAGGATGATAAGCATGATATCAATCAAATAAATATCATGCCAAAGTGTTCTTCTCCAACATATTCATGTGAGAAAGCTTTCAAGGTAAGAAAAATATTTTATTTTCAATTTTTGAGCTAATTCCTTTGGAATTCGGGTTATGTCTTGAAATAAGAAAGTGATCTACGAGAAAAACGCTATCATTTGGGACCAATATTACTTTCTAATCTTGTTGGATTTAAAAGATCCCAAATCTAAGGGTTTATGTTCATGATAGGATTCATGAAATTGATGATAAATCTTGATGATTTACATGTTGTAGATTCATCTGCATGTCTGATGATTAGAACATGTTTAATCTTTCTAAAACTTGTTCTTTAAGTTTTGGCTATGGATTGTTTGAGTAAGGAAAATTATGGAAAAATTATATATGGGTTGGAAATGATTAAGGAAGTATTCTACAACTTTAGAAAATTTGGGGACTATTTTGTAATTTTTGAAAAGTTGGGGATCAATTCGATAACTTTAGAAATTGATGGGTTGTTCTATAAGTATTATATAATTGATGTACTATGCTGAAATTTTTGGTACTAAGAATCTAAGTGATAAAATGGTGAAGGACCATTTTGTATAAATTGGAAAAGTTGTTTCCAATGTCAAAAAGGAATTATTAAATGTTAAATACTTGGTAGAAAATAAGTTCCAAGTATATTATGGAATTGTTATGGGATGTGTTTATGTTAGTACAATACTAACATAAGTATTGTTATGAATTTGTGATTTTATACAGATTTTGATTTAAGTGTGATTGAAGCAAATCAAGTATAAAAGAGTTATTGCGGACCGTAGTGAGGCATGCATATTTTGGATTATATAAAGTGTCAAAGTGAGTGCAATACATGCATGATATGGTGCATAGATGTTTTATACATCGTGTACATAGATGTTTTATACATCATCTGGAAGACTTGCGATAAGTCGACCTTGTTTTATCAACATGAGATTTGATATGGAAGTTATTTTGGGTATGAACTGTCCTAATGTTTATACATGGTTATATGTTTTTATGGATGATTTAATTGATGACTATATGCCCAAATATGTTATTGAGGTTCAGTGGTATTAATGACATTCCATAGAGTCTAGCAGCTGCAGAATTAAGTAGTACTATAGTCTCAAATAAGATACATAGTATAAGTCAGGTGGGTAAAACCCGACCTCAGCACTACGGTACATTATTAGGTGAGCAATGCTCGACCTCAGCACTTTTGTGCAATATTTGACTCCTATATCAGGTTCCTCATAGATTGAGAATTGTGGGCAATAGTAGTGGAATAAAAATGATTTTATTTATATTATGTTGATTTGATTTTGACATGAAAATTCATGCATGAATTGTGTTGCACTGTCTATTGTTTTAATTGTCTCACTAAGTATATACTTAGCGTGTGATGATTTTCACGCGTAGGTAAAAAGCCAGTAGTAGAATAAAGAGTTCGGAATGACATCAAGCATCGATGAGTATATTTCAATATCAGTAAGACATCATATGGTGTAATGTTGATTTTATTAGTGGCATGTATTCATTAATGTTCAATTTGTTTTGTTGAACAAAATTGGAAAGAAAATGGGATTTTTATGAATTTATATGTATTTTTGAAAGTTACTGTAGTCATACTGTAGCAGTTACAATAGCAATGAATAGTACCCACTTTTTAAAAAAATTTCCAGATTGCTTAAGGGGTACCGATTCCCCCTACAGGAACCGATTTCCCCACTATTCATTGTTCACTATTCATTATTCATAAAAAAACTCTTTTGAATCAAATTTGTTATAACGAATTATAAATTATATGTTATGATATTTTTATAATACCAGTTACCATTTTTTTAAAAGAAAATAAATTTTAAATCGCTTTTGAATTGGAAAATGTGTTTAGAAATTCGGGTGACATCTATAATATGTATAAGTATAATTGTACGGGCTATGGGTGTTACATTTAAGTCTCTTTTGGTTTTTAAAATTGTCTCGTTCAAAATGTCCTATTAGAAAAGTCAACAAACATTAACACTTATATTTTCTTTTTCACCCTTGTATGTCCTATTCTTTTACACATGTGAAAATAAATCTATCAAATCTATCAATCACTTTTTAGGGATAATTTTTCCTTTTCCCTTGGTAAAATATATCTTCTAAAATTATGTACATAGTCAATATGAGACACAATTTATGTGACAAAATGAGTATTAAAGTTTAACTTGTTGAAAAGAACATATATTATAAAGATAATTTGGTAAAATATGCATTTTTCCTCTAACTAAACATTGTAATATTATATTCATGCTAAACAAACTAAACAATATAATACAACATTTTCAGAATAATGTTACATCCTAGTAATCTTATTCCCAAGTATCCGACAATTTCTTACATGAATACAGATATAATTATCCAATATGGAACTCATACTCGTATCCAAAACTCCAAGAAGCATATGTATTATCTTTCTTTGGCATCCATAAACGTTGAGAAAATAGGACTTAACTGGCTTGAGTCGACTTCACTGTTAGCTATCTCTTCATCAATGGAGATTGTTGATGCATGTGTATTCGTAAGCATCATTGACCTTATCTTCGGCCACTTCAATTCTTCTAGGGTTTTCCTACAATTGAAGGCAAACTCTAGATTCCAAAGCACATTGTCGATCGAAGGTTGATTGACCCCATTATTCAATAAACACTTTCTCGCTACTCCCGAGAATATCTTAAGGCACTCCGGGTTAATCTTTGCCTCCAGATGTAGATCGATGATTTAATGGAGAGTTCCTTTCATTTGGAAATGCAAAGCATAATCGGCCAAACTAACTTGTTCCCTCGGCAAGTTTGAATCCAATACTGATCTTGCTCAGAACACCTCAAAAAAGGTTTCCAAATGAGTACATATCAAAATTTTCAATTAATTGTTGCTTTCATAAGTATTCAAGGTCCAAGTAACCGAAGCTACCTTTCACCCTTAGACTAACATGAGTTTGGTTAAGATTTCAACTGGTTTTCAATAGTCCGAAATAGGAAACTTTATCAAACCACCAGGCCCATCCATGTACAAGCATAACTTGTGACACGTCTTAGGACTCCAAAATTTGGAGGTCTACACATAAATGTCAACCAGATCATCTATGTATAATCTGTGTCCTATCAATAATTTTGTTCGAAGGGAAAATAAACTTTTTGTTTGGTTCTCGAGAAAGTGGCAGAAAAAATTACAAACGAATATTTTAACAGTATCTTTAATCATTTTTCATGATAATTTTGGTAAAAGTACCTCGTAGATCCCTCATAATTTTAAATTTGACAAATTGATCCTTATTATAAAATATTTTAAAAGCCTCATTTTAAAAAATAATACATGGCATGAACATCTTTTAGGACCGGCCTGCAAACCACTTCTCTCATCCACTAAAATGTTTGTAGTCTTAACATATATGTGTATGATTGGATACCTTGCGCTACTGTGAAGATAGCGAAGTCCACTTGAAGCTCCAACGAATATTTCCAATCTTTGCTTCCAATGACAATGGAGGTTTATCAGTCTTATACAAATGTTCCCTTAAGATCTCACTAGCCATATAATCATAGACCAAGATTATCTCCCCCGCTTCTTTGTAAAATCTGATTAAATAAACAAAATATCGGTGTCTAAGCTCCGACTCCTAGAGCATCTTGATTTCTTTATGAAATTCATGAAGACCTTGTTTTGAAGAAGGGTTTGCTATTTTTAGCAACTTGAGTCTCTCCATTTATAGTACCCTTATAAACCTTTTCAAATCCACTGACACCGATAATTTTTGATTCATTGAAGTTCTTGGTTCCATTTTTTTTATATCCGATAAGGAGAAATATATATAGAGATCGGCGACAACATTCATAAGGTGGCATATGAAAAACTGTTAGAAATAAAAAATATCCGAGATGATAAAAAATAAAAATATTATCATTAAAATAATATAAAGAAAAATCTATAGAAATAAATACTTGATTTTTGATATAACAAATGATTGAAAACGATTCGGTGCTTGAGATCGTCGGTCGTCTGTCTCCCAAAATACAATAACTAGATGATCAACTACAGTAGCACGTCTGTAGAAATCACGAACTATACCCTTGCCAATGCCTATCACCCGAAAAACTAGAGGAGGAAAATAATATTCTTTAAGTTGTTTCAGGTTTTGAAGTTAAGGTTTGCACGATATTTATAGGGGTTTCTCATAGAAAATAGCATATGATTAAAATTAAGGTATAAAAATCCTTATGGAACTACAATATTATATTTTAATCAAATATAAATTGATAAAAAAATATATTCAATTTTATTCGAATATAAATTTATAAATAATATATTCGTATTTTAATTGAATATAAACTCATAAATAATATATTCATATTTCAATTGAATATAAATTCGTACATAATATTTTTTTTATTTTAATTGAATATAAATTCTTAAATAATAGAACATTATCCTATTAATATATGAATTTTAATGAAATCATGAAACATCATTTTAATTCAGAATATTCAAATAGGCCATTTTTAAGAAGAATTTAATTCAATTATTAAATTGATTAATGAATTCATCACATTTTTCCAACAATCCCCCACGTGATGAAATTAATGATTTTATCAAAACATTTTGACTCGATGTCGGTGATAAACCCTACAAAAGCTTGGCTAACCTACTCCTTGTGAGTACAAGGGGCATTTGCGCCTGACTAACAACTGAAGTATCTTGGCACTAGCTGAGAGATATATGGATAACCCAATCATGCAAAATGATCTTCATATTACTAGAGTAACTCTGGTTTCCTTGATGTTTCCCGAACGCCACAAAACAACTAGTTTTATGACATGTTATCTCATAAGGTACCTCATGCTTTTTCTATAATTATTAATTGTTCTCACTTGTAAGTGTAAGCTTATTAGAGAAGTATTAATATTTATCGACCCATTTTCCTAATAACTCCTCCAAAGTTAGGGTTTTTGCCCAAAAGTATACACTAGTACCAATAAAAGTCCTTCTAGTATCGATATTGACACTTTAGTATCGGTACCCACCTTTGGTACCAATACTCATAGGGTATTATGTAATCAGAGAAAGTCTTAACAATATCGATACTAAGTCTCTTAGTATTAATATTGACACTACAATATTGATACCCTTCTTGGGTACCAATACTAAAACTGATCTTTAAAATCTAAGGTCTAAAGATGGTACCGATACTCCACCTTTGACTATTGATAACCAATGAACATGGTATCATTACCACTCAATCAAAACTCCTTGTTTTCGACTACTTGAAGAACAATATCGATATTGATAATCCAGTATCGATACCCAAACCCAAAATCTCTATTTTGAGCACGAAAATGATATCTAATTCAACCCAAATTTCCCCTTAATGCCCTCCAACATTAATTAAGTCTTATATAAACTAATAGGGATCATAAATAGTCACTTTTCATGCTGATTAACATCATAAACTAAAATCTACCATGGATGTTCATACATGCCTCATGAATCCATACAAGCTAGCTAGATGCATCTAATGACTCACAAATGGTATAGATAAGTTGTTAATGTGTTACCTTGATTCCTAAGCTGATGGAAATACCCAAAGCTCAACCAAGTGATAGCTTCTCTTTTCCCTTGCTTTTGGAACTTTCTCCAACTTCTCTCACTAAACAAAGATTAAACACATGAATTACTAACTTGATTTGTGGCTTAGAAAGAGATTAAGAACACTTCATAAAGCTTAAATTCACCAAAAATGAGGTAATTCACTAAGGGTTCCTAAACCCCTACTAAAACTCTTTCATGGCCACTATAGCCAAAACTTGTTTTGAAGGGCTTGAAATTAAGCTCTAAGGATTCTAATTTAGGATCTTACCTACATTGATTTGAACTAGAGAGGCTGGAGGATAAAGTTAACACCTTTAAAGAAATTATAAGGGAGGGTAAGAGTATTTGAGAGGAAAAAGAAGGTGAGTGTTTGAGAAAATGAAGAAACAAAAGATGACAAGTTTTTCTCATTCTCTAGCCATGCAACCTCACTCTTGTTAAGGGAAATCAACCTTTCTTTTAAAAAAGTGGGATAATTGCTTCCCTAGTGTTTCCACCTTTGCTCCAAGATTAAAAATGCCCTTATTATGTCTATTTGGGCTCAAACCAAGCCCAATCCAAAATAAACTTGGACTTAAGATTTCCATAAGCTATGGGGCTTACCCAAAATGCTCTTGGGTTAGCCCGAAACTCCTAACCTAGGATTTGGGGCATTACAAAAACACAATAGTAACATTTTCTTCGAAAAAAGCATAAACATAAGACAAATCACATAAAACGGTAATTATCAAATATATGCAGTGATACATTCATCACAAGGCTCATATCAAAGGAAGATTGAGTAGCACTTATAATTGATCCACATGAACAAGCCTTGGAAAAGAAGAATAGTAGAGTAGTATAACTGAGACTACATTTTGAATGAGATCTTGATCTTATTCGGTCAACATGTCTTCTGGAGATATGACTAACTGTCCCATTTTAGTGAAGATAACGCTTGTAGAAATCCCTATGAGGGTTCATACAAAATTTTATAATTAATTATGAGTTTTAAATTTTTTCATATTAGGGATAGTTTAATTCAAGGTTATAAAGATAATTTTCTTCTAATGACAAAGCCTTAGCAGCCCCATCTTATTCTCCAAGCTGCCACCTTCTAGAAGAGCAATATGGACCATTCATCACATCCAACGACTGAGGAACAAGTCATCACCACAACAAAACAGGTTTGTAGCAGCAATTTTAGTGCATTTTTTTTTGGAGGAAACATAGTTAATTTTGAACATATAGCTGCGTTTTTAGACAAACACCGCGATAGACCGATCTATAGTGGTGTTTTTGGGAAAACACTGCTAACGCGTACTTTAGTGGGAGTTTTAGGAAAACGCCGATGCTGATGCATGCTTTAGTGGCATTTATGTGACAAACATCTCTGTAGATTGATATACAATGACATTTTTGGGAAAACACCGCTAATGACATGTACTTTAATGATGTTTGTGTATTAAACGCCACAATTGTGTGATACTTTAGTGGCGTTTTTAAGAACAAAATCCACAAATTGTTTAATCTTTCATCCCAAATTCTCTCGTCTCCATTGTTAAACTATACTTTTTAATATATTCTTCCTCCATCCTCAGCAACAGAGCACCTTCATCAAATAAGGTTGTTTACTTCATCAAATTTTAAACATAGACGGACTATAAACAGAAGGTTTCTTTGGGTTGACAACTAAAATTGATGCTATAGACAGTGGTTCTGTTTTTTTTTTTACCTATATGGCAATTATGTATTTCTTAGCAGCTTCGATAAGGGAGACCACTTTTTAGTATGTAGCATCTTCATCTTGTCTTGCCATGGATGAAAAGTAGCAATAATAGTAGCTTCTATACACCAAGCAAAGAGACCATGTTATGCTTTTAATTAGGCTTGTATATCTAATACGAGGTGTCATGCAGGATGGTCGTTCACCATTGATTGGCATGACACTGCTGCATACCTTGTTTTACCAGTGCTTCTAGTTGTCTGTAAATATGTTTCAGTGATGGCTTGTGTTTCATTCCCTCTAGGTTTGAATTAGAGCACCCATCCCCTCGATCTCTACATTTTAGTTTTATCATCATTTATTCATAATTTTGCTGTATAATATACATATATCTGTGTTCATGTGCGTGTGACAGCTGTTAAATAGAGAGAGACCATGGATTGCAAGGTTTTTGTCTTCCTTGCAAGTTGAGTTGTATGGTTTCATTAGTGACCATCGTGTACTGTTTTTTGCTGTCATGTTAGTATGTTACTCGTGTATGCACCTTCTAAAATTCCCATTTACGACGGTGGTAAAGAATCAAATAGTGACAGTGAAAGCTAGTCATCGTTAGACAGAGCTGAAGTTAACTGTACACTCCATGCTTATGGCAACATGATCATGACAATGAAGTTTTGAGTATAGGTTGTTGTCTTACTGAAGAAAACCAAACATATTCCCAATCTCATTAACAGATTTTATAATGGTATTCTTATGGCTCTTAAGAATTTGTAGTGTTCGTATTAATCTTGAAGCATTTTTATGCCAGTATATGTTTTTGTTTAGCATTAAAAGAAAAAGATTTCGTTTCTTTTATGTTCTGATTCTGAACTTTTCATTGTGTTGAGAATTTTGATTGAATCTTGATTTTAGTTAGTGATGCATTGAATTCTCTTTCATAAAACAAATTTCTAATGTTTATTACAATTTTCTTTCTGATGTTTGTTATCTATTTGCCCACACTCCTTTATACGGAAAAAATATTACAATTTTCTTAAGGTTAGAAAGTTTTTATTTTTAATTTTAGTAACATTGCACTTGTTGCTACATTCTGGCATTTTGTATTTAAAGCAATCGCACTAGAGACCTAAACAAGAACCGTGCAGTGTTCTCAATTGGGGAGTGCCACTGCATGATAGAAGAGTCTATTATGTTGTACAATTAATTGATCAAAAATATTTTCATATGATTCCTTTTGTCTGGTTTATTTGATTATTTTCATGTTGTTCTTGTACCCAAGTTTGTCACAGATTCTAGAAACAACGATGCTAACTTCAGACAAGACATTCCTTTCATCGCCCTTTTTGTACCTTCTTTTGGGGTGGGGATTCATGATGGAAATGAAAGCGAGAGAGGATTTGTTAAGTTTATGAGTAAATTATGTTATGTAGATATGTTGTAGTACCTTGAACCGTTGAATTATTCCAGGGTTTCTTACAGTGCCCCAGGTGCCATTGCTGGTGGAACTCTCTATGGATCTAGTTAGGTTTGTTCTAATCATTAGATATTAATAAACAAGAACATATCTATAATGGATTAGGCTATTCATTTATGTGGTGGAAATTATGGGTGTAATACAGTTAGTGGAATTTATTAAAATTATGATGCTTTATTATCTATAATAAGAAAGTTTGATATAGTCGGTTTTAGTTTTAATTTTAAGTTTAAATGTTTAATGAAGGTGTTATATTTTTTTTGGGGGTTCTTTGTTTCTGACTTTTTTCTGTGTGTCTGGTGGGGGGGGGGGATATTTCATTAGAATTTTTAAGGATTTACTTTGAGTTTGACCGTTCACTTAACCTCGACGGACATATAAGTTCATATAATATTCTTGCAAGTAGGGGAACAAACACTGTGTTTTAACATAGATTGATTTATATTGTAAATGATTGTTGTTTGCTGGCATGGGAACTATGGAAACATGGTGCAACGCTAGAATTAATGGATCTGCTACGCGTGAAGGATAGTCCACTTGATCAACCGACGATGTAAGATGTTATTTCGATCCTAAATGAAGAAATGCAATTGTTGTTGCCAAAATAGCCTGCATTTTCCACCGGGAGAAGGATTGCAGAAACAAATGTAGGAGACAAAAAGATGAAAAATTACTCTGTCAACGGTCTAACCATGTTTACCATAGTGGACAATCTTATTCAACAGTTGGCACGAAGCAGTCGCATCTCAAGTGCATGGTGGAGTCATCATTTTGTAGTTTCATAGAAACATCTTAAGTGATTTCTTATGTTCATACTTTGTTTAGTATAGTGAACAATGTTGAATTAAATTACATTTCACTTTAATGTTTATAAATTTTGATTATTTAGTATTTCTACTTTGTGTCCTAATTAAATTTCAAGCTTATTGTTATTGAATAATGTTACATAATATTAAATTTGGGTAACACAGATCAAAAAATGATGTACGTTAAATCAGTTAATATTAGCGGCGTTTGTAAAAAAAACGCCATTAGAAGTCACGCTGTTTTACGGCATTTGGGGGGGGGGGCGAAGGAACTCATGGCGTGCATAGTTTGTAAGGAAAAACGTTGTTATATACATATTCAATAGCATCTTTTTTATGAAAAACACCGCTATATATCATAACATATAGCGGCGTTTGTGAAAAAAGGGCCACTAAAGTCAAGGTAATCAGCGGCGTCACTGCTATAAAGCTCGACATTTAGTGGTGTTTTATAAACCAGCGTTGTATAAAACTCAACATTTAGCGGCATTTTATGTTCACAAACGCCACGAACAGTTACGATGTTAGTTTTAACGGCGCTTGTTGCATTCAAACTCCTAGTTTCCATCACCACCATCAGATCAAACACTACATCAATGGTCCATATTGATACAACCCACATCACTTGGATTAGGATATACTTTAGTTATTATTTTATTATTAATTTGTTTCTTAGTCATGTTAGGACCATGACTCCTTTTTCCTTTATAAAGGATGCTCCTCCCACCATTATAATCATCAAGTTTTATTCTTTTCAATACAACTTGAGTACATTTATTTCTTTGAAGCTTATTTTCTTTTATGTTCTTGAGAGTTCTTGAGAGGGAGATCTTTACACTCCGATTTTCCTTTTCATTACGACTAGGAGGGTTGGTTAAAGCCAATTATTGAGTTTGCCTAATCAATTGTGATTAAGAGAGTTCGTAGGACAATTATCCATCTATTTTCAAATCCATCCTCACCATCATTATCTTTACCATCAACATTCATAAGGATGATCTTCTTGATATCTTTATTATCATATTTTATCATTAATTCTTTATCTTTCGTGTATTTTGTTCTAACCTTGTTTCTTGCCTTGAATTCCAGCACTTAAAAGAAACCCTAAAAAACCCTAGCTGTCACCGCCACCTTCCCCATTCATTCCATTCGTTTCTTCATCGAGTCTATAGCTTTCTAGGTTTTATTCTTCAACAAGAGCAACATTCTTCAATCTGATGCTTCTTCCTTATCAATTAGTATCAGATTTGGGCCGATTGCTGGAAAGAATCAAGCAATCTTGCTTGTTCTTGCACACAAAACTACCAAGGTACCCCAACAGAGCATTTTCGCAAATATTCATTATTTTATGTTCTTTTTTGTTTATTTTAATTTAGATTCAAATTCTCCTTGTTAATTTGCTATTTTTCATAAAACAAATAAAATTAAAAAGGCAAAAAATTGGAAAACAAAACAAAAAAAATCACAAAACTTCAAAAATTGCAAACAATAGAATTTAAGGATGATTTTATTCATATCTCGTGTTAATTCTAAGAGTAACCTCAAGTCCAAAATTTAGTCCAATCAGAGTTCATTAGACCTTTCAAATACATCATGCAAATTTCATCTGCAAATTCGATCCAAAATCTTGTCGAATTTCTTGGGAATCTTCTAGAGGAAATTTCATGCTTAAAATTTTCATATTGAAACTACATCTACTAAGGATCATTAAAAAAATTAGAATTTTTGGAGGTTAATTACACCTTCAAACTAAGCGATCAAGAAAAACAAATTGTTTGAGGACTCACCGTTCAACAGAGTTTACGAGATACTACTGACGGTATTTGGTTCTGAAAATTTACAGGTGTTTTCTACACACATAGACCAACATTCCAAAATTTTATAGAATTTTTGGACACTAGAAAAATCCTAAAAAACGTTGCTCAAGTTGATACAATGTTTTCTAGGTTTTTGGTTTGTTCTTTTTTCTTCGTCTCCTAGTACTTTATATTCCTTTGTTTTACCTTTTTATTGTTCTTTTACATTATCTAACACATTATATTCATTGTGTTAGTAGGACTAAAAGAGCTTGCATATTTCTTCACTCCTTGCATTCTCATTCCCTTGGAGTCTAACCTTTGTTTGACCTCTTAGAACTTTAAGTTTTATTATTCGTTTTTTGTTAGTCATCAAAATCTGATAAGAATCTCGAAAGGCTTTAGGAAAATTTAGTTTTCAAAGAATACAAGATCGATTCTCTTGCCTCACGCTGTGTTATTTTCCTTGGAGTGATGTAAGGTTTATGATAAGGATATACAATCAAGTTAAGAAAGTCAAGGGATAAAATCAAGGGATTTTCACGTTTGAATATTTCTTTGTAATTATCTGTAGTATCTGGCAGTTACTCAATTTATTTTGTTTCCTTTTTATTTGTAGTTAGTCTCCTTCTTTTGTGCTCACATAATCTGTATATATACTGCCCATATTTATAAGAACAGTAAGCCATATATTTCTTCATCCTATTATCTTCTTTATGGTATCAGAGCCATGATTTGCTCTTTGATCTCCAGTAAGCTTCTTACCCCCTAATTTCAATGGCTAATGAGAATAACCAAGTCATCATCCCTAATGCCCAAGAACCCACAAAACCACTAACCATGATCACTATCCATAACTCCATTAAACTTACACCCACCAACTATCTTTCCTGGAAGACCCAAGTGGAAGCCATTCTCATAGGCTACGACTTACAAAAATTCATTGATGGGTCCACCCTGGTCCTCCACCCACTATCACCACCAATAATGTTATCTCTATTAACTATGTATACCAGACATGGCTACGTCAAGACAAACTATTATTTGGAGCACTTGTCGGTACTCTTTCACCCTCTTTAGTTCTTCTCATCACCCAATCTAAGACCTCTTATGAAGCCTGGCAAGTCCTTTCCAACACCTATGCTCGCCCATCTCGTGGCCATATCAAACAACTCAGAGACCATCTTAAAAATATTACCAAAGGTTCTCAATCTATTACAACATGTGGTCCATTAAAATGCGGCCTGACGAACTTACCACTCTCGGTAAGCTTCTTGACCATGAAGATCTAATCGAAAAAGTACTTGAAGGCCTTGATGAAAATTATCAGTGTATCATTGATTCTGTCAATGGCTGTGATTCCACCATCTCTTTTGATGAACTCCATGAGAAACTCATCAATAAAGAGCTGTCACTCCGCAACAAGACAAGTCCCTCACCTCTACCAGCATTAGCTCATCTTACCAATGTTTTCTCTACTCCATGGTCCGCTACCATCGGACTCCCTGGTTCCCTGGTTTCATATCCATACCCACTCAAGATATCACAAGAAGTTCTCCCAGCAACACTCGAGACAATCGTTCTCCTGCTCGTCCATTCCTTGGTCACTACGAACAGTGTAGTACTCAAGGTCATGTAGTCTCCCACTGTCCTCTCTTACAACAACAGTTTCCGCATGCGCAACCACCTCATCGTCCTAATAACTTATCACAGTATCGACCACCGTCTCCTAGAAAAGCTCAAGCGAATGTTGCAACCACCCATACATCCAACACTACATGTCTACTTGACAGTGGTGCCTCACATCATGTCACAACTGACCTCAACAATCTTTCCCTACATAGTCCTTATGATGGCACAGATGAAATTATGATCGGTGATGGCTCTGGACTCCCCATATCCCACACTGGTTCCACCTATCTTACCACTCCCTCTCACTCATTTTCCTATCTAATGTTTTATGTGTTCCCACAATGAAACATAATCTTATTTCTATTTCTCAATTTTGCAAGTCCAACAATACTTCTATTGAGTTCTTACCCTCTACTTTTCATGTGAAGGATCTTCGCATGGGGGCAATCTTTTTACAAGGTCGAACTAAGGATGGTGTGTATGAATGGCCGGTCTCCACTACTCAGTCACCTTTAATCGTCTTTTCTAGTGTCAAAACCACTTTGTCCGAGTGGCATCATAGGCTAGGTCATCATTCTTTGTCAATCTTAAAAAATATTATGTCTTCATTTTATTCAGATGTCTCTCGTCCTTCCAATTTCAATTTTAATTGCAATTCATGCCAATGCAATAAAAGTCATAAATTACCATTCTCTACTTATACTTTTTCTACTTCTTCACCACTTGAAATTATATTTACTAATATATGGACATCACCAGTCTACTCTATTGATAACTTCAAATACTATGTTATCTTTGTCGACCATTTTACCAAATATATTTGGCTTTATCCCCTCAAATGCAAACCTGACACGCATGATGTCTTTGTGCGCATCACGCCCTCGTCAAAAAATTCTTTAACCGTCCAATCATAACTTTCTATTCTGATAATGGGGTGGGTGGAATATCAAGCTCTCTCTTCATTCTTAACTATCAATGGACTCTCACATCTCATTTCTCTACCTCACACTCCTGAACACAATGGGTACTCTAAATGTCGTCATCGTCATATTGTCGAAACGAGTCTTTATCTCCTTACTCATGCATCCATGCCTATATCATATTGGCCTTTTGCCTTTTCTACTGCCGTCTACCTCATCAATCGCCTTCCTACGCCAACTTTAAACCACCTTTCACCATATCCCAAACTCTTTGGCACATCTCCTAACTACTCCAAACTTTGTAAATTTGGATGTCTTTGCTATCCTTGGCTTCGCCCATATACTTCCCACAAACTCGAGTCTCGCTCTTCTCCTTGCATCTTTGTTGGGTATTCCCACACTCAAAGTGCCTATCTTTGTCTTGACACATCTGCTGCTCATCTATACATTTCCCAACATGTCCACTTTGTTGAGTCTATTTTTCCTTTTGCCACTTCTCAAACTTCTCTTCCTCGTGCCACTCTATCCACCATTTTTGAGTGGTGCTCTATGACTTTACCAGCCGTGACAACACCATCCTTGAATACCGACTCTACTCCCCCACAGAATCTTCTTACTCCTACCGCTCAAAGCCAACCCCAATACCCAGCTCAAAATAATGTCACCCGCGTCACACCTACACCAGAGCCTGTCAATCATTCTAGTGAAACCGAGTGTGACCTTGCTAGTGATCCACCACCCTCGTCTCCTCATAATGACCCTAATCCACCTCTCGACTCATCCTCGGCTCATGTTATAGTCACTCTCTCCAAACACAATATCCATAAACCAATTCAAAAGCTTAACCTTACTGCCCAACTCCAACCATCTACCATTGAACCCACCACTGTTACCCAAGCCCTCAAGGAACCTAAGTGGCGAAAAGCTATGTCTGAAGAGTTTGATACTTTAATTCATTTTGGGACATGGTAACTAGTGTCATTTCATCCCACTCAAAATTTTGTTGGTTTTAAGTGGATCTTTTGTACCAAATATCTACATAATGGCTATGTTGATAGGTACAAAGCTCGATTGGTTGCTAAAGGCTTCCACCAATGCCCTGGAGTTGACTACTCTGAAACTTTCAGTCCAGTCATCAAACCTACCACTCTTCGTCTTATTCTCAGCCTTGCGGTTAGTCAAGGTTGGTCATTAAGATAAATTGATATCAACAATGCCTTCCTTCAGGGAACTCTCACTGAGGTTGTGTTTATGTCTCAACCTCCGGGCTTCATTGATCGTGACCATCCTTATCACGTCTGCAAGCTACGCAAGGCTATTTATGGCCTCAAGAAAGCTCCCCATGCTTGGTACCATGAGTTACGCCAATTTCTTCTCCAATCTTGCTTTACCAATTCAGTTACCGAAACCTCCTTATTCATCTTCAACGATCGTTGCACCACTCTTTATCTTCTTGTCTATGTCAATGATATCATTATCATTGGGCATAATGCCGATGCTACACATGCATTCATTCAACAACTCTCTCAGCGCTTCTCTCTCAAGGACCTGGCCCTCTGACATACTTCCTTGGAGTGGAAGTCACCTCCCACAACAATGGTCTTTTCCTCAGTCAACGCAAATACATTGTTTATCTTCTTAATAGATCTCACATAACTGAAGCTAAGCCTGCTCCTACACCACTAGTAACTAGCCCGACTCCCACTTTACAATCTGGGAATCCACTATCTGATCCGACCGAGTATCAAACAATTATTGGTAGCCTCCAATATCTATCACTCATTCGGCCCGACGTTGCCTATACGGTGAACAAAATCTCTCAGTTTATGCATCAACCAACCAGTGACCACTGGAATGTGGACAAGCTTCTACTGCGGTATCTCTGTGACATTTTAGAGCATGACATCACACTCCATCAGACCTCCCCACTAGCACTTCATGCCTTTTCAGATGCTGATTGGGCAGGTAACAATGACAATTTTACATCTACTAGTGCATACATAGTCTATCTTCGCCATAATCATATTTGTTAGAGCTCTAAGAAATACCGTACATTGTCTCGCTCTTTCATTGAGGCAGAGTACTGATCGGTGGCCTCCACAACTGCTGAAATTCAATAGATTTGCTCTCTCCTTATAGAACTATGTGTCACTATTCCCCAACAACCAGTTATTTATTGTGATAATGTTGGTGCCACAAATCTCTGTTCCAATACGATCTTCCACTCGTGCATGGAATATGTCACTCTCAACTATCACTTTATCCGAGAACAAGTTCAAAATGGTTTGCTTTAAGTGTCACACATCTCTGCAACTGATCAACTTGCCGATGCTCTTACCAAACCCCTTGATCATCCTCAGTTTGACTCTCTCAAGGTCAAGATTGGACTTCCTCCACGACCGTCCATCTTGTGGGGGCATGATAAGGATATACAATCAAGTTGAGAAAGTCAAGGGATTTTCACGTTTGAATATTTCTTTGTAATTAACTGAAGTATCTGGAAGTTACTCAATTTATTTTGTTTCCTTTTTATTTGTAGTTAGTTTCTTTCTTTTGTGCTCACATAATCTATATATATACTGCCCATATCAATAAGAACAGTAAGCCATATATTTCTTCATCCTATTATCTTCTTTAGTTTCTTGTTTTCTTTTGATTTTTTCACTTTAAATGCTTCATTGACTGTTGTCATTTTTAGGATGTTTGAGCAAAATACACCACAATGAAATATTCCAAAATTCCATGGCTTGAAAGAACCACATACTTACTATGAATGGGAAACCAAGATTGAGTTCATATTCCACGACTATGAGCGTTCTAGAAAAGAAAAAGTATTTGTAGCTATATGTGGACTAAATAACAAGGCACTATTTTGGAGTGTACAAGTTATATGCGGAGAATATCCACCCGATTCCTGGGATGAACTCAAATCTAAGATGAAAGAATAGTTTGTTCCAAGTTACTACACCCAGGAAAACCAAAAAATAGTTCGAAGATTGGGACAAGATAATAGATCCGTATAGAATTATTATGAAGAGATGGATTCCTTAGTGCGATAAGCAAGGATTTGTGAAATATATTACCACTGTTATCAATTCGTGAAAGGTCTGAATCTAGACATTTGTGATGAACTTGGTAAACAATGCTACGTAGATCTTCAGAATGCACTACAAAAAGTAATCACAATCGAAGGTTACTTTCCGCTCTTTGTGAGTACTATAAATGGTGCGGATATGTATGCAAGTATACACAATCGAACAAGTAATAAAGTGATGAGTGAGTATCGTTCTCCAAAGGGATTGGAGGAAATAAAATAAGTTTTTCACGAAACTTTACTCTGTCACCTAAGTAAAGTTAGAGATAAGATATATACAAATGATAATGCTGTTGCAAAATGAATGGATGGTATAGAAATGGAACGATGGCAATGTGGTAGCAAATGAATATATTGTGGCAAAATGAATTGTGTATAGTACAATCAAATAAAAATGTAAAGGAAAATAAACTGTAAATACTTGATTTTCTTATAAGAACTTTAGGCTCCTCACACGACAATCTACTATGGGAATGAGTGATGGGAGTCACTAAGGAAAATCTAAGTCTACTTTTCAGAATGGTCTTACTTCTATGCCTTAACTGCCCAACATAGTTTACTAAGGGTGCCCTATGCTATCTCTAGTTAAGGGACTCGACAGATTGAAGATGCCATGGCAAAACCGATTGGCGTTAGCTACTGCAAGGATCCTATTGGTCCAGATAACAGGATATGTCTCGGCAATACCTTGTGTTCTAGCTCAACTGGCAGGTGGCAGGTTTTTCCATATACCATCTTGAAGGGCGACATTCCCAAAGGTGTTTTAAATGCCGTCCGGTATGCCCAGAGCACTTTATCGAGTTTTGGGGACCAGTCTTTCCTTTGAGGGTTCACCACCTTTTCGAGAATATGCTTGACTTCTCAGTTGGACACTTCAGCTTTCCCATTTGTTTTTGGGTGATATGCCGTGGCAATTTTATGTCGCACTCCGTATTTCTGTAATACCTTGGCAATTAGCTTGTTATCAAAGTGGGTGCCCTCGTCACTGATGATGGCTCTCGGTACTCTAAATCGAGTAAAGATGTTCTTGTGAAGGAACTTGAGCACCGTCTTAGAGTCATTCCTCGGTGTGGCAATCGCTTCAACCTACTTTGAGATGTAATCCACAGCAAGAAAAATGTATAAGTCTCCAAAAGAAGATGGGAATGGTCCCATGAAATTAATGCCCCAAACATCAAAGAGTTCTATCTCCAAAATATTTTGCAGCGGCATTTCGTTTCATCTGGAAATGTTTCCAGTGGGTTGGCATATGTCGCACGTTTTACAAAATGTGTGGGCATCCTTAAATAGTGATGGCCAATAGAAGCCTGATTGGAGGACCTTTGCAGCAGTCCTTGCACCTCCAAAATGCCCTCTATAGGTTGTGGTGTGGCAATGATATAAGATATCGCGTTGCTCATTTTTGGGGACACACCATCGAATCATTTGATCGGCATATTGCTTGAACAAGTACGGCTCATCCCAAAAATAGAACTTGGCGTCATGCAGAAACTTCTTCTTGCTCTGGCTGTTTAGTTCATAAGGAAAAACACCACTAACAAGAAAATTGACAAGGTCAGCCTACTACAAAATTACCGTGGCATATAAAATTTTCTCATCAGGGATTTCTTCTTTAATATCGAAAATGTCATGGCATTCTGAAATGTTCTCTAGCCTAGATAAATGATCTCCAACCTGGTTCTCAGTACCTTTCCTATCTACTACCTCTAAGTCAAATTCATGCAATAGAAATATCCACCTAATAAGTCTAGGCTTGGCATCTTTCTTGTTCACTAAATATTTTATAGCTGAGTGATCAATGTGAACAATGACTTTGGTGCCTATCAAGTATGGCCTAAACTTGTTAAATGCAAATACCACGACAATTAATTCTTTCTCAGTGGTAGTATAGTTCAATTGTGCCTCATTCAAGGTACGACTAGCATAATATATAACATGAAAATTTTTACCTTTAAGTTACCCAAGTACAGCTCCCACGGTAAAATCACTTGTATCACACATCAATTTGAACGGTGCCGTCCAATCTGGGGGAACCACGATCGCTGCAGAGATAAGTCTTTTCTTCAGCTCTTTGAATGCACCCTGGCATTTCTGATCGAACACGAACAGCTGGTTCTGTTGCAGCAGGGTGCACAAGGGCTTGGATATTGTGAAAAAGTCCTTGATGAATCTCCGATAAAATCTAGCATGTCCAAGGAAACTCTAAATGCCCTTGACAGAATTTGGTGGGGGTAACTTCTCGATCTTTTCTTTGTCCACCTCAATTCCCTTTGCAGAAATTTTATGGCCAAGAACAATGCCCTCGGTCACCATGAAGTGGCATTTTTCCCAGTTAAACACGAGATTGGCCTCCTTGCATCGCTTCAATACCTTCGTCAAATTGCCGAGGCATTTTTAAAAATCATCTCCAGAAACTGAAAAATCATCCATAAAAATTTCCAGAAAGTCCTCAACCATGTCTAAAAATATGGCTTGCATACAGCGCTGAAACGTTTTCGGGGCATTACAGAGTCCAAAAGGCATTCTTCCAAAAACATACGTGCCATAGGGACACGTGAATGTTGTATTCTCTTGGTCCTCCAGTGCGATGGCAATCTGATTATACCTCGAGTATCCATCCAAGAAATAATAAAATGCCTTACCAGCAAGTCGATCCAACATTTGATCGATGAACAACAAAGGGAAGTGATTATTCTTGGTGGCCTTGTTGAGCTTGCGGTAGTCCATGCAAATCCGCCACCCTGTGACCGTGTAAGTAGGTATCAACTCATTGTCTTCACTCGTCACCACAGTCATGCCTCCCTTCTTTGGCACATATTGAACGGGACTCACCCAAGAACTATCAGAAATAGGGTATATTACGCCAGCGTCAAGCCATTTTAGAATCTCCTTCATCACAACTTACTTCATGATTGGATTTAGTCTGCGTTGTGGCTCTATGGATTTGCCGTGACATTCTTCCAGAAGAATTTTATGCATGCAGATTGTTGGACTTATTCCCTTGAGATCTGCCATCGTCCAGCCTAACGCTTTCTTATGCTGTGACAAAACACTTAACAAACTCGATTCTTGGTTAGGAGTGAGGGCAGAGGAAATAGTCACAGGTAAAGTTTCATTACTACCCAGATAAGCATATTTAAGATGTTGTGGAAAATTTTTAACTTCTAGGGTAGGAGCATGCTGTAATGAGGGCTTGGGAGGAATAAACTCTTCGAAATTAAAAAGTTCAAAACGCGTACATGGGCTAACTTTAGCCTGCAGTTCCTCGGATGAAAAATCATTAGGCTCTCTGGGCTTTAAGTCTTCCACTAGCCCCTCATCAGGTCCCAGCTGAATGAAATTATCCTGGAAAAATTGATCTACTTCTTTTGTTATTACTGTATCCACTTCTAAAATGCTCTGGCATTTTTCAGAATCATCCATGTACTTGAGAGATCGGAAGACATTCACAGTGATTTGTTGATCGGCTACTCGCATGGTCAGCTCGCCCCTCTCATAGTCGATGAGAATACGACTGGTAGCTAGAAAGGGTCTCCCCAAGATGATGGGTGCTGTGGCATCAACCTCATAATCCAGAATCAGAAAATCGACAGGAAAAATAAATTTGTCAACCCGCACAATGACATCTTCAATTCGCCCTTCAGGACGCACTTGTGAACGATCGGCTAATTGTAAAATGACATATGTGGGTCTCGTATTTCCTTTCCCAAGCTTTAAAAAAAATTGATTTAGGCATCAAGTTTACACTCGAGCCAAGGTCACATAGTGCCTTCCCAACAAATTTGTCTCCTATCGAACATGGGATGATAAAACTGCCCGGATCATGTCTCTTTGGTGGCAGCTTGCTTAAGGAAGAGCAAAATTCTTTTGTCGTGGCAATTGTCTCGTACTGCTCAGCCTTTCTTTTCTTGGTAACAATCTCCTTGAGAAATTTAGCATAAATGGGCATTTGTTCCATAGCTTCCAAAAAAGGAACATTGATTACTGGGTATCTTCGTTATGCTTCTTCAGTCTTTGCGAAAAAGGAGGTGGTGGTCTGGCTTCATGTACTGACGGGGTGAGAATAGAAGTTGCCTTGGCATTTTTATTTACCCTCTCAGTTTCTTTACTTGATGAATCCTCAGACTTGTCCTCTTCCTCTGGTACTTCTTCCAGCACTTCTTACTCAGCTTGCATGATTACTGGGGGTGAATCATTCTTCGGTCTTCCCCCAAACTTGTCTTCAACATTAATTTGTGTACCACTTTGGAGAGTTAGGACACTACAACTCTCCTTGCCATGAAGTTTGGTGACTTCAGTGTCAATCTACAAATGTCCTGGTCTGCGTTCTTGTAATGCAACGACAATTTGACCAACCTGACTCTCCAGCGCCCTTAATGACGAACTATGGCTCTGAAGCAGGGCTCCTTGATTTTTAATGGAGGTTGCATAGTCTTGCAGCATTGTCTTCGTTGTTGCAATAAACTCTTGTATTGTGGCCTCCAAAGAACTAGTGTTTGATGAATATGACCCTCATTTGTTAGAATTATGCCATGGCATATTCGATTGAAATCCCTAGGAGTCATTGAAATTCTGCTGCCAAGCTGATTGATGAGTAATGCTGGTTCCTTGATTTCCCCACGAAAAGTTTGGATGTTGACGCCATCCAGGATTATATGTGTTGGAATAAGGGTTGTTGTTGCCTCGGTTTATATTGCCTAAAAAGTTGATGGATTCTTGATTGGTCGGGCAGTCACTCTCATTGTGATTGCCGTGGCATAATAAACATGCTGAATGGGCTGCCTTTACTTCTCTCACCTCACTTTGCCTTTGCAAATTCTTCAACATATTGGTAATAGCAGCAAGTTGGGAAGACACAGTAACTTTATAATCTAGCTCGAAAGCTCCATGTTATTTGCGCCCAAATCCAAGCCTTGTGGATGGAAACTGATAATCATTGGTGGCAATCCTATCCAGAATGTCAAATGCTTCTGCTGGTGATTTATCAAGTAACGTCCCATTTGCCGAGGCATCTAGCATCATCCTCATGGGTGCATTTACTCCATTATAGAATATCACCACTTCCGTCCAATCTTCAAAACCATGATTCGAACATTTGCGAAGCAATGCCTTGTATCGATCCCAGCATTCATACATCAACTCGTCATCAGCCTGACGAAAGGAAGTAATGTCGTTCCTCAGTTGAGTGTTCATATTCGGAGGATTATACCATAGCAAAATTTGTTTGCACAGATCAGTCGATGACTCCATTGAACCCGCTGGAACGCCACTCAACCAAGCCCTTGCTCGGTCACGCGGAGAATAAGGAAATAACTTTAGTTTCAAAACATCTTCGTGCACTCCTTATTGGCGAAAGGAATCATAAACCTCCAAGAAGTTACGAATGTGCTGCCTGACATCTTCATTTGGCATGCTCCCAAATTGCCCTATGGAATTCAGCATATTGAACATGATAGGTTTGAGCTCGAAGTGGGCTGCCTGAATTTCTGGTGCCACAATTCTTGGATTTAAATAATTCAGGATAGGGTTTAAGTGATCACGAATGGCGTGAGGTCTGACTGCATTCCCAGCATTTGGAATTGCCCCGGCATTCTGATCATCCTTATGATCAATGCCTTGATTTCTGATTTGATATATATTTGCACGTTGATCTCGTCTTTTTCTCCTAAAAAGCCTCTCGATCTCAGGTTCAACCGATTCTAATGGTTCGTTCGAACATCTTCTGGTCATACACCACGAAAAACCTGAAATAGATAAAAAAAATAAAAAGTAAAACTATCTAAAAAAATAAACAAGTAAAATAATAATGCTTTGACAAAACAAATTAACTTCCAATTGCCAATCCCCGGCAACGGCGTCAAAACTTGTCTGCTCTTTGTGAGTACTATAAATGGTGTGGATATGTGTGCAAGTATACATAATCAAACAAGTAATAAAGTGATGAGTGAGTATCGTTCTCCACAGGGATTGGAGAAAATCAAATAAGTTTGTCACGACACTTTACTCTGTCACCTAAGTAAAGTTAGAGATAGTATATATACAAATGATAATGCTGTGGAAAAATGAATTGATGATATGAAAATGGAACGATGACAATGTGGTAGCAAATGGATATGTTGTGGCAAAATGAATTGTGTGTAGTGCCAATCAAATAAAAATGTAAAGGAAAAATAAACTGTAAATACTGGATTTGCTTATAAGAACTTTAGTCTCCTCACACGACAAACTACTATGTGAATGAGTTATGAGAGTGACTAAGGAAAATCTAAGTCTACTTTTCAGAATGGTCATACTTCTATGCCTTAACTGCCCGACAAAGTTTACTAAGGGTGCCCTATGCTATCTCTAGTTAAGGGACTCAACAGATTGAAGATGCCTTGGAAAAACAGATTGGCGTTAGCTACTGCAGGGATCCTATTGGTCCAGATAACAGGATATGTCTCGGTAATACCTTTTTGCGGCAGCATTAACATCTAACCTATCGATCATGCAGAACTCCTTTTAGTCGAATGAAATCCTTGCCTTATCTCTAAGGTGGATTAGGCCTAGTTACTATCTAGAACCCCTTACTTATGTGGTTCCTCGCTAGTTTCTCTCGAATACTAAGGATATGCTACTTAGGCATTCTCTCGAACCCTCAACACCTCCTAAGGAAAGGCTACTCTCGTAGCTCCTACAACCTTAAGGCATTAAGTTTCATAAATAAAACAAAATATAACATAGAAAAATAATCATTCATTAAAGCAAAACTTAAATATCCAAAATAAACTCCCACCAAATAGGATTAGTTCATGGTGGGGTTCGAAATAAGTAAGCACAAAGCAAGTTAATCCGTCATTATAACCCAAATAATAAATAACGAAAGCAAAGAGCAAAGACAAGGAGGAAAAGCCTTCGACGTGCACTGCCAGAGCTTCCCTCGGCCACCACGAACAGTCCCAGCGATCTAGCTCCTCTTGGACACCTAGTTTGCCACTCTCTATAGCCTGTCAATGGAGGAATGATACGGCAAAAACGATTGACAGAAAAAGAGAGAGCTTTTTCTCCAAATTTTTAGGCTCTTGGCGGCTGTCTAAAAATCTCCTAGTCTCTTCAAAAGTCAAGCTTCATCTTTTATTTATAGGGGAGAATGAACCTAGGGTTTTGTGTTAAAATTACACTAGCACCCTAAAGTTCATTCCTTTTATGTGAGAGTTAGTACAAAGATGGTAACTAGCCCCTCCTTTAATGTTGATTGCAGAAAGCACTTTTTATGCCATGACAGCTGGCTCTTACTAAAAATATATTCTTTGACTTTTTTTTACCCAGAATGCCGTCCGAAATGTCACGGCAATCGCATTTTGCTCAGTAGTCTCATCATGTCACGGCAATTCCCTTTTGCTTATCTTTGGTCCCAAATCCTACACATCATTAAACAAAACACCTTCCCCATAACGCAACACTAATTACAAAATAAAATGTCACAGCAAACAAAATTTCACCACATGCAACTATATGCTCCTAAATGCATCTATATGATCCTATATGAGCTCTTAAACAGTCAATAACTTAAGTGAAAAGGTCCCAAATATGACCTTTTTATGAAGTTATCAGTCACC
Source organism: Hibiscus syriacus (assembly GCF_006381635.1). NCBI lineage: Eukaryota > Viridiplantae > Streptophyta > Magnoliopsida > Malvales > Malvaceae > Hibiscus > Hibiscus syriacus. Next base: position 13,426,623 of record NW_024063533.1, read on the forward strand.
TTATAAAAAATCTCGTTTCAAAGAATAATATCAAGCTACATCATTTTCTTACACTTTTTCTACTCCTTCATCGGAATCGAAATTTGAATGTCCTAAAGAGAATGTTGCCATAGATAATGAATCTAACACTGACAACAAAGAATACGATGCTAACAACATTATAATATAAGATAAAGATCTTCAGTCATTTATCCTTACACTATTTGAATAAAAAATATGCATGAAATTTTGCGAGAATGGCGGGGACACAAAAAAACTAAGAAAGAGGAAAAAAAAATAGGTCACTAGTCATAAAAACTAAAAGAATCATGACCCACGGGTGGTGAGTGATCCTATTTGTGAGAAAAAAGAGTGACTCAAAATATAGATGTGAAGTATTAAGAGTGAACCTGATTCACAAAAAACCTTGCATCCTTATTCACTTTAGGGAATCAATTGTTTCAATTTCTAACATTAACAAGGATTTGCCTAGTGTGATTTCATCCTTTTTACAGGATTTTCGAGAAGTTTTAGGTGATCCACCTGACTAACTACCACCGAAAATAGGAAAAGAACAAGAAGAAAATTTAATTCAAAGCCAAGAAAATCTAATTCAAAGTTCCCTTATATCTCACCAGATAAACAATCCCGAAGAATCCAAAGAGTTAGATTTTTTGTAAAAACAGACACATTCAAGAAAGCCTTAGTCTTCGTGTCATTTCAGTGATGACTCACAATTTAAAAGAATTCAAAGGTAAGTATGTTATTCATTTTAATGATATTCTTATCTATTTCATTTCTTTTGTGAAGATTAAGGCACTTGAAGTTGTCATCCATATTTGATGTTGATAATAATAATTCTACAACAAAGTGCAAGCATACACTATCATATCAAAGTAATAAAGTATAATCTGTAAAGCATCAGATGTCAAGCCTACAAAGAGCTAAAGGTTTACAAAAGAGTTGTGTAAAAGAGTTATAGAAAAATGATTGTAATGTGTGAAGAAAGAGTCAACAACAAGATAATGAAATAATAATGATAAATGTCAGGGAGTGCTACAACATGCATGAGAGCAACATATTAGATTTAATAGATGTGGCTACTATTTGGTTGTTTCTACGATGAATATGCTTAAGACAGTGTATTCATGTGTCTCACATGGATTAACAATATTGAATTAACAAGAATCAACCTTCATTAATTCATTTAAGCAAATAGCTAACAATGCTTAATAATGGACACCATATATTTCTATACACCAACCTTTCTTTTTCCAATTACTAAAGCTGCAAAAAGATAGTATGAAAAATCCACAACTTTTATCTCTAAAAATTATAGAAATCACATACATAAAGATAATTTTATTTCTAAAATCATCCATTAAGTACGACATCACATAAAACAATGTTTAAACATAAAAAAAAGTAAGAAACATTTAATCAAACACCTTATGTTAAAGAACCAAATATCATCTAAAATATAATAACATTCAACTAAACAACCATCACTTCCCTATCTCAACAAAAGGATGGAAAATAAAGTTGAATCCTCTTCATCGTCTCTACTACACGACGTTGCTCCCTTGCTACTGCTGCACTCCCCTACGGTGGGTTTAAGCTTCCATGGAAGGTGGGAGAATAAAAAAAAATAAAATGAGGTCGTAAAAGAAATTAGGTTTTCAAAATATGAAGAAAATGTTATATTTATAGCCTCATAGGGTCAAATTTTCCACCAATAGAAAAACTCCATTAATTTTTAAATTTCCTTTATTTAAAATTAAAATTACAACCTTATCTTCAACAGCTAATCAATTCCTAAAATTTCTCTAACTATCTGATGATGTGTTAAATGCTACAACAACGGCTCAACAATTTTGTCTCATATCAACTCACAACAACACTTACAACATCAGACAAAGTCACAACATTATAGTAGCAAATTTACAGTAAAATCATCAAAATCAGCCCAAGTATCAACAATTCTCTCCCAATATGCAAATTATGCTAAACTTATTCTAAATGTGATCCTAAACATGCTAAAGTTCAAGCTTAACCTAAGTAAAAAGACTCTAAATAATACCTCTTTTGGAGAGTTATCAATACTAATCATGAATCCTTTAAGTAATTAAAAGACCGAGGTAAGAAAAACATAGTAGAAGATACATTGTCCTGAAGGTACACCCTTATCTCTCCAAAGCATACTAGTAGTCCGAGTGTTGAATATGTCTAAGACTTATATCATGATGACCCAGAGGTTTCTTATGTATATACCCATTCTTTTAAAAGTTCTTTTAACGATTTTTATTTTGTAGATGGGTGTCCTTTTCAACTAAACATGTTCTGCATTTCGCAAAGCTCCTCGCGAGAATTATTAGTTCCTAAACCACACTTAGGAGACTTCATGGATTACTTTCATGAACCACTTGACATGGATTTTAAACATTCCTTCTCACCACACACAAGTGAAGCCATGCAAAGGACATATGAAACAATCACAGACAAAGATAACAGTGGCCGACGTCATGTTGAATTTTATCCCAAAAACCATATTAAAAGACCTTTATGCAAAAGAGGATTTCAATACAAAAAAATCAGTTCCAACAAGGAAGAAATCTCTACTAAGGAACATCACATTGATCCGGGTAAGTGTTTTACAAGCTTGTCATTTAATACATCTAATTCTATTTCTCTTGAATTTCCAGATTCGTGGATGAATCCTTTTGAGGAGAGGGGAATGATACATGCACCAGAACCTATAATGATGACAAAGCTTTCATCTTTGGACTAATGTTTCTACTCGAACCTATTAGAAGAACAAAGTCTCGAAGATTCAAAGCACGTCTATTCAGTAAGTATAATATAAATGAATGCTTTAAAAACCGTAATGTTTCTCCCTTTGATGTTTCAAATTCGAGGTTGGATACTTTTGAAGATATGGAGGATGATAAATGCATCACAGGGCTCACGTCAAAGGAAGATGGACTAGCACTTCCAATTGATCCACATGAACAAGCCTTGGAAAAGAAGAATAGCAGAGCAGCAGACTTGCGACTGCTTTTTGAATGGGATCCTTATCTTATTCGGTCAATATGTCCTTTATGTATATGATAATATGTCTCTTATATTTTCAATGGTTCTTGAATCGCATCAATCCGATATCGGGAACTCAAGATATGCCTATTTTAGTGAAGATAGGGCTTGTAGAAATACAAATACGAGATTCATACGGAATTTTATATTTAATTACGAGTTTTCAATATTTTCATATTAGGGATTGTTTAAGTCATGGTTATAAAGGTAATTTTGTTGAAATTACAAAGCCCTATCCACCCGAATCTTATTCTCTAATCTGCCACCTTCTATAAGAGCAATCTGGACCATTCATCACATCCAATGGCTGAGGAATAAGTTATGCATTCAAACCCCTAGTTTCCATCACCACCATTGGATCAAACACTACATGAAGGGTCCATATTGATGCATCCCACATCACTTGGATTAGGATAGACTTTATTTATAATTTTATTGTTATTTTATTCCTTAGTCATGTTAGGACCATGCCTACTTTTTCCTATATAAAGGATGCTCCTCCCACCATTGTAATCATCAAGTTTTATTCTTTTCAATACAATGTGAGCATGTTTTTTTCTTTGAGACTTCTTTTCTTTTAAGTTCTTCAGAGTTCTTGAGAGGGAGATCTTCACACTCTAGTTTACCTTTTCATTATGACTATTAGGGATGGTTAGAGCCAATTATTGAGTTTGCATAATAAACTGCGATTAGGAGGGTTCGTAGGACAATTATCATCTATTTTCCACAAATTCATCTTCTTCATCATCATCTTTACCATCGACCTTCATAAGGGAGATCTTCTTTATTTCTTTATTATCATACTTTGTCTTTAATTCTTTTATCTTTTGTTTATTTTGTTCTAACCTTGTTTCTTACCTTGAATTCTAGCACCTAAAAGAAATCCTAAGGGACCCTATCTACCACAGTCACCTTCCCCATTCATCCCATTCATTTCTTTATTGAGTCTAAAGTTTTCTAGCTTTGAGTATTAAACAATAGCATCATTCTTCAATCTGTTTCTGTTTCCCAATCATATAGGAAAATGTAATATGCAAATAAATTAACCCAAAGTAGAAGCAATAATCGCTATAAAGGGATACACATTCAGTACCTTTCCTGACTTGTCACACCCCCAAACTTGAACTATTGCTTTTCCTTAACAAATGCATGACAACAACTTGCCCTCATAAATTAGATAACATAACACATATACTTGCTCTGCCCCTGTCACCTTAGAACCTTTAAAATCATTTTCCAATTACCTTGAAACCTCAAGACAACAAGAAATCAATCAACTTATAATGCTCATGCATGTGTTTGCTCTTAGTCGTGATAGTTCGCCACCATGGGAATTTACAGAGAATATAATAATTATAAAATAAATTAATAAATCAAAAGATGTCACAACAATTACTATTTAGCTTAACTAGAGCTTCAACTCATCACAACTAGCTGCTAGTATGCAACTGACGAACCCTCTAGCCTTTTAGGTAGAATCATCCCATAATGACTTTCATTCACAAATTCTATTTTAGATTATAGTTCCTACTTAGTATTCACTAATCTTATCAGGCTTGCCTTAACAGCAGATTGTCCTAGAGCTAAAAGATTATCGTGAGCAATTTATTCGGCTAGAGCTAGATGGGCACCTCTAGTAGTGCACACAGAACTTAGACAAATTTTATTTATTTTATTTTTTTCTCTTTTTTCTCACTATTTTTTGAAAATTCATTAAACAAAAGATATAACTAAATATTCGTCAAAATACCCACAAGTCAACCATGTACGACATTCGATAAATAACTAGAGCATCACAAGAATCATTAAGGCAATATCAAGTTATCTCTAAATCCTAGGGTTCTCGCATTAAATTTTCGTCGGCAATTATCTCATCATAGGTAAACGCAAAGACTCGTCAATTGTCTGCTCTGTAAATGTAATGGCAAGTATATGACGTAAATAAACAATCACACAACAAAAACAAATACAAATACAAATACAACATATAAACCAAAAGATACAATCCCCTCAAACTCGAATGAGGCATTTTCCTTAATGCATGCAACATTCTATCCTACAAAAAAAAGAAAACTAAAGTGAGAGGTCGTCACCTCTTATTCAAAGTTTCTTTTGTGCATTTTGTTTCCTTATCTTGATGGTGGTATGGAGCATATGTAGTATACTCGAAACTTGAAAAATATCAACAAAAAATTGTACTTTTTGGTTCAGAATTCTTTTACTTACCTGGGTTGTTGTGTCAATTCAGTTGTCGTCCATCTCAACAGCGCCACCAACGACCTCAGAATCAATCGTGGTGACAAGTGTACCAACAAGAAAGGTGAGAAAGGGAATGATATAGTGGGCAATGAGTTCCAATAGGGCATATGTTGTGGCAAGGATCTGATATTGCTTATTTCAACTTATAGTCTTATTCAAATGCGAAGAAAAATAATAAACTAAAAATCAAAATAAACATAAAATAAAATTCAAAGAGAATAGATATTCCTATATGTGTTGGAATGCAGATCATTTCTGATACTACTTATAGTCCATTCGCACCCTCCATCGAGTGACTATTCTACGCAAAAAGAGTTGGGTCAGCGTGATGTCAACAGCTCCTACTTGTGTTCCCATGGTAGAGCTATCTTTCTTCATTGTTCCCTTGTAGTCCATACGTACCCTATACCTTATTATTATTCCTGAAGGCAAAAATTCAAAATTATCAGTTTTTCCAGTATCCAACCATTAAATAACCTCGTCTTCATTAATTTCTATAATGGGTGGATGTAATCTTCGTTATCGTGGCAACTGCTGCTCCAGCCAATTGTCGTGGCAATCTTTGCCAGAAGTCGGTGTTAAGGCAAGTGGACCAAGTCTCTGAAAATCTTAACCATACAACCACAACCTTTTTCTTCAAGCTTTTCAAACATTTCCTTCGGTAGAGATATTGGTTCCACACTAGGATTAGAGAGAATCACTATAGATAAATTATCGCCATCTTGTTGCCCTTGCATGAAGTTGTGTAATTGTCATGGAAATTGTGAATATGAGCAATCTACATATTCATGCTTCAGCATCAGAGTTGTTGTAACATTTTGGGCATCAGACTACTTAGAATTTGTTGGAGCATTACTCTTCTTAGCCTCATTGAATGTTGTTGCGACATTGTTATGTTCAAGCTCCTCGATCATTAATATTTAGGCTCATCCAGCGTTGGGCATTCTTTCTCATTGGCATACTCTTGACTTGGAATTTCAAATTACTCCCCACACATCAGGAAGATATCTTTATGGTTCTCCACGACCACTTGCCTTAGGATTTCAGTATCCCTACGAATTGATTATTGTGGCATGGCATAGCCTCCATGGAATTATATTTCTCTTTAGGGTTACTATACTGATGCGACAATTGATTGAATCTTTGTGGTGGAACATAGTTGTTATGTGCATAGAAATTGTCACCTTGTTGATCATTCCATGAGAAGCTTGAATGTTGATCATCACTACATTGCCATGGCATGTAAGCGACAAAGCTATCATTGTCATAAAAAATTCAGCTCCTTGATCATGCCATAAATTTTTTTTTTCCATGAAATGTTTAATACCCCAAAATTATGGTTAGTGACTAAAATGCAAATTTTGAAAGTTTGGAGGCCAAAATAGAAAATTAGGAATGTTTAAGGACCTAATTGGTAATTTTACCAAAAAAGATTTTTTATTCCATAAATGGATATTTTAATCTTGAGAGTGGGGTTTTATTGAAATCAGATTCTTGATCTGGAAATTGTGTTAAAATCTTGAAAGTGTTAAAGTTCGGTAAAAAATCAGTAGATGGGATCGAATATAATTTTTAAGAAATTTTAAAGAATGTTAAATTAAGTTTAGAAATATTATTTCCACATTTTAAAATGATGAAAAATAATATGGATCATTGGATTTGATGATTTACTTTCATGTTTAATTTGGACCGTTGGATCAAAGTGGTAAGATTGCAATTTTTGGAAAGTTGATTGGTAAAATTGGAAAAGGGTAAAATATTTTGTTCATCTTTGACTTTGGAAAGATGATAATGTTATGTGGATTGGTATTATTTTAAATATCAAGTTTCATTAATGGCAAAATGGACATTTCTCATTAAATGAATATTTTATTCATTTAAGCTTAAATAAAGGTTAAATTAACATGAAATTATTTAGAAATTTCATGAAATTATTTAGAAATTTCATGAAAACTTAACCATTTTCAGCCAACATTTCGTGCTCCCTATGAACAAGGTAAGAGATCTTTATTTTTTTCATTTTTGCTCAATTTTCATTGGATTTTGGATCATGCCGTGAAATAGAAATTTGTTCTATTCGAAAAACACTATCATTTGGTACTATTATCGTTTGCTAATTTTGTTTGTGTTCGAAGATCCCAAATTCTAGGGTTTATGTTCACATTAGGGTTTATGGAATTGATGAAGGATTTTGATGTTATTGAGGTTGCAAAATCATTTCCAAGCATGATTGATGATTAAAATCACTTGTACATGATCATATGGACATTGAAGTTTCGATCTAACCCTAATCTTGGGAGAAAGATATGTTTTGATGAAATTAAGTTAGGGTTTTGATTGTAGAGATTTTATAAGGTTGAATCGAAGTTGATTTCATGCTTGAATTGAATCAAAATCGAGTAAAATAATGAATACCCTAATCTTGAACATACAAAGCATTCGACCTTAACTATAGAGGATGAGAAAATTATGGAAAATTTATGTAGGGGATGGAAATGATGTAGAAAGTATTCTACAAGCCTTAGAAAAATTTGGGGACCATTCTATAATTTTTTAAAAGTTGCGGGACCTAATAATTTTTTTTGAAAAGTTGTGGAATGTTGTGTAATTGTTCAATAGTTGATGTACTATGCTGGAAATTAATGTTTTAGTGTTGAAATTGAAGCTAAGATGTGAAATTGGGATTATTTTGGAAAACTTGTAAAAGTTAAGGTTTAAACCACAAATATGGAAAGGTTGGGAGCATAAGTGAAAATGTTATGTGAAGTTGGGATAAAAAGGAACTTGAATGTTCAATTAGAAGTATTAAGGTCAACATATATGTTGTGACATGGAAATTGTATCGAATAAACATCGAAAAATTTGTTAGGAATTTATTTTCCAAAGTATGCTTGTGTCAGTAAGATTCTAACATTTGGTTTGAATTTGTATATGTTTGGTAATGATGTTCATCTAGAGATTGAGTGCTTGAAATCAAGATCAAATATTATTAAAGCTAAGGAGGAGCTTAAGGATGAAATGAGAAATTCCAAGGAATGTTGCAAGCTAAGGACACCATGTGAGTACAAATTTAAATTGTACTTATGTTATCGAACAAACATTGGCTTGCGATGAGTCAATGATGAAGTTACTATGGTAATGAGTGACTCCTAAAATGTTATGTGATTTGTGATGCATGCATATATGTGCATTTGGTGAGCTAATAGAATTAGTGAACAAGTTGAAAATACAAATTGGTGAAATTTGCTTATAATTCATGTTTTGGACAGTAAGTTTAGAAAATTTCCATAAATTCTAAAAAATATTATTAGAGGATGATTTTTATACCATTGGATTAGTATACCAGTACATTTTTGTTTAGAATAAATGTAAATTGATTTTGAGGTATATAAAAAGATATGAATTTTTAACCGAGGATAGGTAAAAAAACAGGACAACAAATCCTGCTCAAAACAAATTTTGTCGGTCAACTTTGAAAATTTGCCATAAATTGTAAAAATTGAACTAGAATAATTTTGTTATATGGATAGATTTGTATTTGAGTCCAGTTTCCATTGGTATAAACGGAATAATTTTTAAAGGTGTATATTAATACAGAATATGAAATTTTGACAAATTTTTGGATTTAACCGAATTAGAAGCAAAGGATTAAGTCAAAGCTTAGTGAGGCTTATACTTTGACTTGTATATGATGTCAAAGTGAGTGCAATGCATACATAACATTATACATGGATGTTTTATACATCATTGGGTAGGACTTGCGATAAGTCTACCATGTTTATATTGGCATGCTATTTATGTCATATATCATATATTTGACATATTCTAAATATGTCAAAGGTTTAATATAAAATGCATTGATCATTGATTGTTACATATGATGTTTATCATGAAAATATATGATATTTAACATGAATGATATTTCGGGTATGAATTGCCCAACGTTAAATTATGATAATATACTTTGCCATGGATGGATCAAATAAAATAGACTGTATTCCTAAGTAAGTCATTGAAGGACATGGTGTAATTGGCATGCCACAGAGTCTAGCAACTGCATAATCGGATTAACACTAATGTGTAAGGACATTTAGTAAATCACTATAGTGTGTAAGGGCACTAAGTGCATATGGTGGGCACGACCTTATGTGTATTATTGTGGGCATGGCCTTATGTGTATTATGGTGGGAACGACCTTATGTGTATCAGCACTTCGGTGCATATTTGACTCGAATACCCAGGGTCTTCATAGATTTACGTTTGCGCTATGGTTTATGGGTTAATAAATGATAAACAAGAAAATAAGCTTACGAGCTTATGGGATAAATGGAAAGTATATTGGTAAGAAACTTTATATCTGATTATATCATGTTAGTTAATGGTAACATGGTTGAAATGCATGTAAAGTGATCACGTTGCATTGAATATTATTACTCATTTATATTCATATGTTGTATTGCTTTGAATATTTATATGATTGTCTCACTAAGTGTATACTTAGCATGTGATAATTTTCACGCGTAAGAAAAAGGAGGAAAAAGGAGTAAGGAGCTGAGCTTGGCATCAATCACCAAATAAATATTTACAAGTAACAATGATGACATCCTACTGTGTTCTAAAAGTTACAGCTGACATGTATACGAGAATGAAATGTTTGCAATTTCTTAATATAGTTAGTATTAAATATTATTAATAGTATGAATAAATATTATGATATTAAACTATGCTTAAATAAAATTAATTTGGGTTTTAAATCAAACATGATGGACAGTCGTATTTATTTTACGAAACAGAACATCAATGTCTATCACTGCTTGAAACATGTTTTGAATTGGTAACCAACAATATTATATTACGATTTTTCTCTGAATAATTATTTTATAATTATTGTTCACGTTATGAAACTTGATATGTTTGAATGAAATAAAATTTTAATCAGTTCACTTTAAGAAAGATTTTTGAATTTCTGATGTGAAATCTGTAACTCGTATTTGGTTCGCGTATATGGGTTATGGGTGTTACAAAATGAACTCCTTGGGCTGCTGTAATACCCCAAAAATTTAGACATGACCAAAATGAAAATTTTGAAAGTTTGATGGTCAAAGTAGAAAATTGGGGAAAAGTTTAGGGAATTAAGTGATAATTTCATAAAATGAATTTTATTCCACAAAGAGATGGTTTACTCTTGAGAGTGAGGTTTTATAGAGATCATATTTTTGGATTTGGAATTTTAGTAAAGAAAAATTAGAAAGGGTTAAAGCCGATAAGGAATCGAAAATTCAGATCAAATTGGAATGTTACAAAAATTTGAAGGATGTTAAAAATGGTTGGAAATATTATTTTAATATTTTGGATCAAAGAAATTTGGTTTGGAAATGTGCAATTTTTCAGATTTAACCAAAACAGTGGAATTTAGTGACTAAAACACAATTTTTGGAAATTCATGGGAATTTTTGTAACTAAAAGTCAAAATAATTCAGCTTTGACTTGGAAATATGATAAGGATGAGTTTTCATGGTTTTATGGTGAATAGGAAGATTCATTAAGGGCAAAAATAGAATTTCTTATTAAATGGAATAAAAAATGCCATTATAATATATATTGTCATGTGATAGATTTATTTATCATTAAATATCAATCATGGATGAGCATTTCCAGCTTCTTCTTCCTCCAAGGGCTGACACTTTCAAGCAAGAAAGGTAAACAATTTTTAGTTTGAATTTTGAAGCTATTTCTTGAGAATTAGACTCGGTGTGGTTAGGAAAAATGTTCTACGTTCAATTCTCTACATTTTGACATGAATATTACTGGGATTCATGTTCAAGTTCATATTGAGTTGATGAAAGGGGATATTGATTCTTGTGTTTTATGGGTTTTGAAGAGTTAAGTGATTTTAAAGAATTGGTTGTAAGAATTGATAAAGAATCTAAGGATGAGGTTAAAGAAAACCGTTTATATTTTGAATTTTGCAGTGGGTTTGGAAATTTACCAGAAATTATATAAAAATAATTTGGAGGTTATTTTTATATATATTGTTCATATATCGATGTAGTTTTGTTTAAAACAAACGGGGATCAATTTCAAGGTGTGTACAAAACATATGAACTTTTAACTAAGGAAAGGTCAGAAAAATCGGACAACAGATTCTGCAAAACAAATTCTGTTGGTCAACTTTGAAAATTCACCATAAATTGTACAGAATGAATTAGAAGGAGTTCTTTATATGGATAGATTCGTATTCAAGTCTAGTTTTCAACAGTATAAACAGAATTAAATTCCAGTGTGTATATCAATACAAAATATTGATTCTTTAAAGGTAGTGTGAGTGGTCTGAATCTGGAAAATTGATGAAATGTTGTTTGGGAATTGAAATGAGTGTAAGATGTGAAATATGACTATTTTGGAGGTTTGAAAAGATTTTTGATTTAATTACAACACACATAGTTGGGGTACTTAAATGTAATAATGTTTTTGTAAAAGCATTTGAATGGTAATAATTTCAATGCTGGAATTATTGGTATTAAAAAAATCTAAGTGATAAAATGGTGAAGGACAATTTTGTGTAAAATGGAAAAGTTGGTTCCAATGTTAAAAGGAATTATTAAGAGTTAAGTATTTTGATAGATAATGAGTATAAAAAATATTATGGAGTTATTTTGGGATATGTTTATGTTAGTAAAATATTAACATATGTATCATTATGAAATTGTGAATTATACAGATTATGATTGATTTGTGATTGAAGCAAGTCAAGTGGGTTATTGTGGACAATAGTGAGTCACAAATTTGGAAAAATTATAAAGTGTCAAGGTGAGTGCAATACATGCATGAAATTATACATGGATGTTTTATACATCATAAGGAAGACTTGCGATAAGTCGACATTGTTTATATCAGCATGATATTATGCCATATTTTTATAAATTGACATGACATTGACATGTCACAGTATGAAATTATAATGCATTGATTATAGAAAAATGTGATAATTTACCATGAATGTTATTTCGGGTATGAACTGCCCAATGTTAAATGTTGATAATATACTTTGCCATGGATGGATCAAATAAAAATAGACTATATGCCCAAATAAGTCATTGAGGGACATGGTATATTTGGCATGCCATAGAGTATAACATCTGTAGGTTTATATTATTACTATAGTGTGTAAGGACACTAAGTGTAGGTTTATGTCCGGATTAGCACTTTAGCGTAAGCTTAGTGTAGGTGGTGGGCACAACCTTATGTGTATTGTCTGGATTAGCACTATGGCGTAAGCTTAGTGCAAGTTTAGCACTACGGTGCAGGTATATTACTCGAATACCCAAGGTCCTCAGGGTTGTATATTGGACTATTATCTATTGTTTATGGCTATTGTCTATGCTGTATGGTTATGGAATAATGACAAATGTATTGGTAAAATAAGCTTACGAGCTTATGGATAAATGGTAAGTATATTGGTAAAATAAGCTTACGAGCTTATGGATAAACGGTAAGTATATTGGTAAAATAAGCTTACGAGCTTATAGTATTAAATGGTAAATATTGCACATGTATGTAACATATTTTATGGCATTTTGATTTGGACATTGAAATTCATGCATGAATTGTATTGCACTGTATATTGTTTTAATTGCCTTACTAAGTTTATACTTAGCGTGTGATGATTTTCACGCGTAGGTAAAAAGCAGTAATGAAATAAAGAGTTCAAAGTGACATCAAGCATCGAGGAGTATATTTCAATATCAGTAAGACATCCTATGGTGTAATGTTAATTTTATTAGTGGCATGTATTCATTAATGTTCAATTTGTTTTGTTGAACAAAATTGGAAACAAAATGGAATTTTTATGAATCTATATGTGTTTTCGAAAGTTACTGTAGCAGTTACTATAACCACGTTATATGAAAATTTCCAAATTGCTTATGGGGTACCGATTCTCCCATATGGGAACCGATTCTCCCACTATTCACGGGTATTGTTCACTATTTGCTGTACAATGTTCACTATTCACGACACTATTCATAAAAAATCTTTTTAATTAAATTTGTTTATAACGAAATATAAATTATATGATATGATATTTTTATAATATCAGTTACCATTTTAAAAAAAATAAATTTTAAATCGCTTTTGACTTGTAAAATAGTTTTAGAAATTCGGGTGACATCTATAATCTGTATAGGTATAATTATACGGATTATGAGTGTTACAGCTGCTCTTGGTGGTTGCATAAATGCGATCAAAATGATTAATTTTGAAAGTTGTACTGAGATTGATTAAATATCATCTTCTTCCCCCTTGAAAAGCTATATTGTGTTGTTATAATTCGTCATCGATGGGTATAAGATACTCTCGAATAATCCTTTGATCTCCCATCTTCTTGATGTTCCTTCAACTTGTAACACACCTAGAAGGAAAAAATATAAAGTTAGTAAAAAAATTGCAATAACAAAAACAAATAACACCTCCAATTGCTAATCCCGACAGCGGTGTCAAAACTTGTTGCATGTTTTAAGTGCTATGGAAATGGTGCAAGTATACACATCGACAAGTAATTAAGTGATAAGTACTTGAGTATCATCTCAAAATGGATTGGTTGGGCTAATTTGCTTGAGTTATTGCAACTGTAAAAGAAAATAAGTATAATAAGATTGGAACTTGGGTAATATAATGCAAAGTAAAGGTAACTACATAAATGGTTGCCACAAAAATAAAGTTGACAAGGTAAGTGCTAAAGATAAGGAAGAAAAACTGAGGTAGGGTTTTGAGGTTATGTTGAAGCTCAAGGTTGAATTGCCCATGGCAAGTAATGCCACTTTGAATGCCCGACAGAGTTATCGTTAATGCTCACTAACGAAGTCTAGTAGAGAGTCTACGACAATTATTACCTTCGACAATACAAATTTGCGTTAGCTTAAGGAACAACACCTACTTTTGCTTAAACTCCTTTTAGTCGCTTGAAACATTCTTATTGCTAAGAAAGATTAATCATCATTAGTTTCTTAATTGAAAACCTGCATTCACCAATTTAACTCGTGAACTTAAGTCTATCAAATCTCAAGTTCATAAATGAAGCCAAATATTTATTCCTAAATAACTCAACCATGAATAAAAACAACAATTAATGAATGAGCATTCAAAAGTGTAAAACCATTAATAGATAAATTCAAATATTAACAAAAATATAATTCCCAAAAACCCTAGCCAAACAAGTTAGTTCATGGCTGGGTTGAGTTCGAATAAACAAAGTAGATCATCTAAAGTAAAATCAAGGAAAGAGAATAAAAGTCGGAAGAAGTAGATGTTATCTCCTCCAAAGTCTTATGCCAGCTCTTTAGCAAGTGTGTCGTCTCCTTTGCAGTGGCTTCGCGATGGGAAAAGATGAAAAATAGGTTTAGGGTTTCTACTATGAGCCCACCGATTCTAGTTCAGGTTAGTCCCCAATTCTGTGTGCCTCCAGCCTTTTTAAAGAGAATAAATCTCTTTAATTAAAATATTTAAGAGATAATTCAATAATTAAATATTTATGTACCCGTTATCTTATTTTAAAAATAAAATAGTTTAAAATAAATAAATCCCTTTATGTTCTCCTTTATCTCTAAAAAGTTAAATTCTCTTATCTCCAGCTTTATCTCCAAAAAAATTAAGAAAATTTGAAGGTCAAATAAATTATTACTAGCTAGATTTTTCAATTGGCAGATCGTATTTTCATCGTCTCCAGTTGTCGGCGACAATATGCTCGGCAATCTGCTCAGCAATTATACAACAAATAAAGAAAACACAACAGAAACATTTTCTCCCAAAAGAAGCATAAATATAAGAAATTATCTACCATATGCAAGAAAATGTAATATGCAACTAAATTAACCCAATGTAGAAGCTATAGCCGTTATAAAGGGATAAACATTTCACTAATTTTACTGACTTATCAAACCCCCAAACTCGACTATTGCTTTTACTAAAGCTATGCATGAGAACAATTAGCCTTCGACAATTAGACAACATAACTCTTACACTTACTCTACACTTGTCACCTAGGAACCTTGGCAATTTTCCTCAATTATCTGTGAACCTCAAAACAACAAGAAATCAACTCACATCAACTTATTATGCTCGTGCATGTGTGTTCTCTTAGTCGTGACAGTTCACCACCATGGGTATTTGCAAAAAATATAATAATTATCAAATCAATTAATAAAGCATAAAACGTCAGGACAATTACTATTTAACTTAACCAGGGCTGAACCTCATCAGAACTACCTGCCAGTACTTGAGTAGTAAGATGGTGCAACCAACAAACCCCTTAGCATTTTAGGTAAAGTCATCCCATGAAGACTTTTATTCACTAATGCTATTTTAGACTATCTTTCCTACCTAGTATTCACTAAGCTTATCGAACTTGCCTTAGCAGCAGAGTCTAAGACCTAAAAGATTACCCTAAGCAATTTATGTGAGCCTTCATGCATGTGGATCACACCCTACGAATAACCATTATTACCATGTGTCGGCCACCTACTACCCTTGCGAGCACATTCCGAGTATGATCACCAGCAACCACGCACATGGTCTCTTAATCTAAGCTTACAATTCCTAAGACGTCCAATCAATACTTTTTTTCTAGCAAAGTTAATCTTATTAATATATGAAAAGAATAGACTCGATCACCTCTTGTCTCATAAAAAAAACCCTCCCAACAAGCAGGGGAAAAGAGTACAAAATGTGACCCAAGATGAAACACACAAACACAACACCAACAAGAGCAAATACACAATTTGGAAAAATGAATACAGATTGTAGACACCTATTTTCTTTCGGGGTTGATTTAAATTTCATTTTACTTTTGGTTTACTTGATATTATTATTATTCTCAATTTTTCTATTTATTATTATATAGTATTATTATCTATTATTTTGTTTTACTATATTAATTATGTTATTAATATTATTATTACTATATAACTATATAATATTATATCTATATTATTGTAGGTATTAAGATATACTATTATACATGATTTATTATAGTTATTATAAATATTATTTATTATTTATTATTAATATTATTATTAAGTATATATATATATATATTAAAACATGCTAAGATTGAATGGATGGGTTCTTATTTTACAAGTCCAATTTACAAAACCAACTCATTACAAGGAGAGCCTAAAAGCCCACGAAGTTAACAAAAGAGAGAAACCCTAGAGTACATACCTAACTCCAGTCGCCACCCACCAATAGTGGTGTCCAGCTTGCACGCGTGTGTATTCCACGCGTGACGTTCGCGCTCCCTCCACGTGCTCGCACACTGACAATAGCTCCATCATCAGATTCGCTCCAACATTTTTTGGCAAGGAAATCTTCTCCTGCCAAACAAAGAAAGAACTCGTCAACAACAAATTGAAGAACAACATACTTTTCAAGATTCAAATCCCTTTCTTCTAATTTAATGTAAAAATTAAAGATCTCAAACCTAATGATTGGATTGTAATCATCACCATTGTACACTCAATCCAAATAATGAAAAAAAGACTTTTTTTCAGATCAACTTGCATGTTTACCAAAGGGAGAGAGAATAAAACAAATAAAAGAAAAAAATGAAAGATTTAAATTCGACCGACGAAATTCATGGTGGATGGAGGCCTCCGTTCGAATATTTGAACAGTGAAGAGGGAGAACAAACAACCAATATCAACATACTTAAAAATTAAGGCAATCCAACGGTGAACGACAATAGATTAGAGCAAGGAAACCCAATTTTTCCCCTTTTTCGGAGATAAAAAGCATATTTTGGAGAAACAATCCTCAAATTTGAATTTAGAAGAACCAAACGAGTCATTCAATAAAATTTGAGCCTAAACGATCACCGTTGGCGATAGTGGTCGGCGATCGATAATCGACCAACAATGATGATGGGTGGCTAGCGATGATCCCCTGCATGTCTAGAAAGAAGATAGAGACTCTCTCTAAAGAGAAAAGAAAAGAAAGCAAATGAAAAGAGAAGTCATAAATTGGCTATTTATATCCTCCCAAAACGACGTAGTTTTGGGAGGATTATTCCATTTTTTTTTTCAAAATGGGTAAACTCATTCTGTGGTCCCCTACTTTTGATACGTAGTTCATTTTTGTCCATAACTTTACAATTTCATTTTAGTTTTTGATTTTAATTCTAATTTTATTTAATTTGATCCTCTAACTTATTTTTATTTATGACTTGCAGGTTATGTTTATTTAATTTTTGCCCTATTCTTGTTTTATTATCTATTTTAGTTTTTCTTATTATTTAATTTATATTTTATTTCTATTAATTTTTTTTCTCAGGTTCTTCTAATTGAAGCATCGATCTATAGTTCCAATTATTTAGTTTCAGTTTGGTTTTAATTTGCTTGATTTTATTTATTACAACTCTAATATATTTTATTCATTTTAATATTTTTATTGTTTTTTATTTAATTTTATTAAGAGTTCAATTTATATAATTATTTTGATCTAACTATTTATTTAATTGGTCATTATTTTTATTTATTTATTCTTGTTTTGCAGAGTTTAATCCCTCATTTTAATTTTGAAATTTATTTTTATCCTTTTTTTACTAACATAATTGTTTTTATCCCTTCTTATTTTAAGTTAAGTGAATTCTTTTGTTATATGTACTTATTTTATTTATTCATAATATTTTATATTCCCCTAACATATTTTTTCCTTTTTATTTTACAGGTAGAATTTTTCTATTTAATCTTAGGGGAAAATACGTCTATGAACCCTCTTTTTATGATTAAGATTACATCTTGGTCCTTTTCTATTTTTTTTTAATTTTATTTTTATTGGAATATATTCTATACTTGTTTTATTGTTTTATAGGTTCGAGATCCTTAACTTGGATTTTAATTCGCTTTGACCCTTCATTCCCTCGATTGTTTAATTTTTTATTTTGACTTACGATTTTAGGTTTGATTAATTCAATCTTTTATCTTGTATTGTTGTTTATTTATATTATTTTATTTTTTTACAAATATGTTTGTATTTAATTTTTTTCTAATCATTTTTTCAGGTTTAGAGAATGCATTCTTATTATTTATTTTAATCATATTATAATCTTCACTTTTTGTGTATAATATCCCATGTATGTATATTAATGAATTTTATTTTATTTTTAGGTACAAGCGAGATTTTTAGGGATCAATAATCAAATTAAAGTAAGAATTCATTTTTTTTTCATTTTTAAGACAATGCTATAATCATGTACCAAAATAGCGTTGTGGAGGTGTTCATCATTCCCCACACGTAATCGACTCCCGAAATTGTTTTCTCTGGTAAGCAGACTTCAATTTGTTATTTTAATTTTATTAAATTAACAAGTTTTTTGGGTGATCCAGTCACACCTTGAAAAGGATTGGAGGTGAATCATTTGAACAACAATTTAATACCATTCAAAGCGGGACTTTAAAGTGGATTCACCTCCCTGGTCTCGAATGACCGTTGCGACAGCTTGACTCTGTTGGAGACACAAAAAAGTCAGGCCAAAAATCGATTACTAGTTGTTTTCTTAGATGAAAGTTGTAAGTTTAGGTTTTAATTTATTTTTGATCCTTTTTATTTACCTTTGATTGTTTTATTTTTCAAATAAATAGTTGGACTAATTGTTTTCTAATGATTTCAATTTTTTTAAAAGAAAAACGACACTCATCTCAAGCTTTATACCTTAGCTCCAAACATTTTTTAAGTGGGAGTGAAAGCAACACCTTCATGAGAATTTATTTTCTGCATAGGTCTAGCAAGTAGCCTTCAGGGTTCATACACCTTATGTCTTTGTGAGAATTTTTTCTTCGTACAGGCATAGAGGAATGTATCCTCTCTAGTTTAACTCGGTCCACATGAGCCTATGATAGGTTTAAGATTGAGGGTCTGGCAGACCCAAGGGAGCACCAACAAGGAGAAATCGGGTCCCTTTTTTAGAACCAAATTGTGTTGCTGTGCAAAATTTTAGCCCTCGTCGAAGCCACATTCAAAACCTAGGATAATTAATCTATTTTCTTGCTGTAAATTTACTTCTCAAAGCATGCAAACTAGAAATATATATGGTTAGGATTTATTCAATAAAAAAGTATGCGGGATAAAAATCAGATTCGGGTAGGAACAAAAACAAGTGAGGTAGATATCATGTGGGGTAAAAAATTATTATTTTGATTTTAATTATTATTTTCCCCTTACTAACTTGTTTGTTCTTTTTTTCTTATCATTTGCATCATTACATAGAGGTGTTGATCCGAGAAGTATTTGTCAACTTCAAATAATTTTCATTAATAAACAAAGGGGTTGTGATGCAAGAGGTTAAAAAATGGAGGTACGACTATGGTCATAGAAGACTCGAAATGAGAAAAGGGATAGTCTGCAAGACGACTATGTGTTAGATTTGGTTGGTTACACTTCAATAATCCTCAAACATAACGATGTCCAAGAACTGTGGGACATCTGGGACAATTGGAAGAATGAGAAAAAACAAAAGTTTTATCACTATGGTGACATTACGTACTTACTTTAAGTCAAAATAGATGAGCTTTTGATTCGAGCCCTAGTTTAGTCTTGGAATCCAAGGTATAACCTTTTCACCTTCAACAAAGAAGATATGGTTCCCACAATAGAAGAATATACAACTCTGTTGCATTGTGAGAGAATTTGGATGGATTGAGTCCTTATCAAATTCATGAAAAGTTCACCTTTCAAAAGTGGATTCACAAATATTACAGGGGTGGATGAAAAATGGATAACTGATTGAGTCTAGCTAAAAGGTAGAGGAGAAGAAATTGCTTGGATTCACATCAAGAAACTGATAAAGAATCATCCTAATGAATGGAAGGTGATAGATCTCTTTGAACTTGAGATTTATGGCCTGATCATTTTCCCAAAAACTTTGGGATACATTAATGCAGTTGTGGTAGAGTTATTTGAATAGTTACCAAGAAAGGTGAATCGTGCTCCGACGATCCTAGCTGAGACTTTTCGATCACTAAACCACTGTCAAAGGGTAAGAGGAGGTCGCTTTATAGGATGCATGTAGTTGTTACAAGTCTGGATCCATAGCCATTTATGGAAGACTAATGAGATCTTTTATTGTTGGTTCAGTACGACATATTCACCTTTGGAGGAATTCCACACACAAAAATGACAAGAAGGCATTCCAAGATAAAGATGAACAAAGATGTTACTCATACTATAAAGAGAAATCTTCTACACTCCACTTTTATTCCTATTACAATATGGGGCAAGACAGTTTGTTTCGGTCATACACGAGCTTTGTAGGTTAGAGTTCATATACCATGAGAATAATTACAACAAGATCAAAGACATATCAGAGTTGTGGAAGAAGGTGTTCTAAGCCGATGTCGTAGTAGCCAAAGACATGCTTACTCCTGATTTTGTAGAATGGAGGAAGCTTTGGAAGAATAACAATATCTCAATACCTAATTGTGAGGACACTCGATCCATGAAATAACATATTAGATCTGTCTTATTTGAACTGGAGATATCAAAGAATGAATTTTAAGATGAGAGGAGAGAATATGAAGTGAAGCTGAGAAAGTTAGAAGATGAGAGGTTTTATTGAATGAAAAATACAGATACCCTAAAAGATCGAGCATACAAAGCAGAAAAGGACTAGAAGAAAGTCTGCGGTGAACTAGAGGATTTGAGAAAGGGGTACCAAGAGCAGGCCTAGAAAAATGCTAACGTGAAGAGATCATTAGAAATGGGGAAGGATGAAGCAATTAGTTTAAGGAGGAAAGTTGAAGAGCAATGTTACATAAATATATTGAAAGAACAATTAAAGACTTCCCAGAAGCAACTGTTAGATAGTTGGTATCAGAAGAAGTGGTTGAAGACCAGGGTAACTGATTTGGAGAAGTTCCTTTAAAGGTAGCAAAAGCGTGAAGCCATGAAGAAGTGCATAGTTGAGATGGAAGGCATCGTGGAAATATACAAGAAGTAAGAAAATGAGCTTCAGATAGTTCCCTATGATAGAGGAAACTAGTGGCATTTTGGATGGGAACAAGCTAAACATAATGAAAAAATGATAGATGTAGTCATCTTGGAGGTCCAGAGCAAGTACAAAAGACAATTTGTCACCTGTATGGTCTGGAAAGAGAAGATGGGGTAGTCAAATAGGATATATAACAGGTAATCGGTGAAGCGAGAAGACTTGTCAATCTACTGGAAGTAGTCTAGGGTTCAGAAGATCTAGCTCATATGTACCTCTAAAATGTTTTTGGTCTCATAATAACACTTTTGTCCCAGTGAAAGCTATTTGTTATGAAATGCATGTTTGAGATCAATACCTCACTTTTGCATTATAATTGATGAATTAATCATTTTACATACATTTATCATGAACATATTGTGAATGACTCATGAAAGATATTATTTTAGTAAGGTCCGGAGATCAAACCCAATAATGATGGTTCACATGAACAAGATAATATTACGAATAAAGCAAATAGAGATGCTTCAAGAATATTTGGCTATAACTCAATGAGAAATGAGTGATCAATTGAAGAGGTTCCAATATGATCAATGGGGCAGATCTCCAAGTTAATGAACATGATGTCTACACGGATCGATGGAAAGAATCCGATAAATGAGATCGTTATGCAAGTTAAAGAGAAAAATTGGGAGTAAGTCAGAATCCCAAATTAATAGGTAATGAGACATTGTTAAGTGTTCAAGAAATTGTTAAAGAGAAAAACATTCCAAGAAAAAAAATCAACATCAGTCCCAGAGAAAGATGTTGGAGTAATGAAAGACGATGGTGTAACTCACTCAAAGGAAAGAGACATTGAAAAAGATAAGATACCAGCCGAGAGGGTTAAGAGAAAGAAGGAAAAGATATAAATTGTCCAAATCTCGGGGTTGTATATTGTTATCCTATCTCTTCCAGAATCACCTTCTAACATCAATCCTGCTAAGGCCTAACAGTTATTTATGACAAGATTGGCATGGTGTCAAAAATTCCTATGAATACAATTATGGTATTTCATTCATACTACAGAGAATTGTGGGATCATAATGCAAAAGGTACGAAATTTAATCACAGAAGGATTACTATGCTTCAAAAATGGAAAATATGTGTTCCACAAAAGCTCAACATTAACTGAGGAACCTAAACATGTAGAAAAGAACAAGAACCAAACCTTTGCAAGCCAAACCTTTAATCCTCTACAACACGTCAATTTGGACTTGACGCTGTAAGATCAATCCTAAAAGTCTCATTTACTACAAGAAGACATTTTGTTAGATTCTCATAAGGACACTAATAACGGCATAGGAAAGATGGAATCTAGAGGTCCCCGATTCAATCTCATTAATTTGTCATACCACGAGGTTTATTCTAAATTGCTTGAAGCATAACTGATTGTACCAAAACATGTCAAGCCATCGCATCCCCCACATCCAAGGTAGTCTGATGAAAAGTCTCATTACAAATATCATGTTGGAATTCAAGGACACTCCATTGAGAAATGTATCAACTTCAAGTGTCAAGTCCAGAACCTTTTGGATCGCAGAGTTATAGAGTTTGAGATCAAGAGCCAGTCTTTCATGACTCATGCGTTGAAGATCAATCGCATGGTCTACATATTCAAATCAAGAAGCATGGAGGGACCAAAAGTGAGGGAAAATGACTCCCTGCCAACATCCACCAAGGAAAATATCCTAGACAAATGCAACCCTCAAAATGTTTCAAGTGCCTATTTCAGAATTGCTTCCAAATTTGATTAAGGGTAAATACTTCACTCCTAAACCTTCGAGAGTAATGAGTAGCCTGCCTGCCTACAGCTATGATCCAAACAACAATTGTGACTTTCAAATGGGGCATCTAGTCACCCTACTGGAAAGTGTATATCACTCATGGATGAAATAGAAAAGCTCATTGCTAGGAAAGATGTAATACCCCAAAAATTTGATTAATGACTAAAATGTAAATTTTAATAGTTTAATGGCCAAAGTAAAAAATTAAAAAGTTCATAGACTAAAGAGGTAATTTCCCCAAAAAATTATACTATAAATAAATAGTTCATATTTAAGAATAGATTCTTTATGGAATTCAAATTTCGATCCAGAATTGGCGTAAAAAGCTATTAAGTGATAAAGTTCAGTAAAGTATTCGAATAATCGGATCAAATTGGAATTTCACAAAAGTTTGAAGGGTGATAAAAAAGGTTTAAAAGTTCATGCAAGTGATTTATTGTAAATGATATCTCTCTAACAATTGATAACTATTTTTCAAATGCATAACATTTTTGGAAAACTTTATGCCCATGTACTTAATTTCAATAATTGGTATTGCATAAAGTATTTTAGACTTCATATATTGACTTTCATGTGTTACTAACATATTTGTTACTCTTTGTTGAAATTCAATTTTATTTAAGTGTCAAGCTTTTAAAGTCAAATTTTGTTTGGAATGCAATTTTTGAGGGGGAGCTTTGATTTTTCAAATGCTTTTAATGTCAAATTTTATCACTTACTCTCCAAAGTTATTTTAGAACTTTAAAGTTGAATTATTTTTATATAACAAAAAGGGGGAGAATTATGGTTTGAAAAATTCAATTTCTTAATGAAAAAAGGGAGCTGAATATTTTCATTTATTTTCCAACAATTGGTATCTTTTTCATTAAATATTTTATTAAGGTGGAGTTTTTCCAAAACAATTTTTCAAATGTTTTGTTATATCAAAAAGGGGGGGGGGATTGTTGAACTATATTTTGATATAACAATTAAGGAAAAATGGTTTTTGGACTTGAATTGAATTTGTTCAAAGTTTTTAAAAATAATTCAAAGTCCATTTCACTTGGAATTGAGAACAAAATACGCTTTTGGACAAGCAGTGCCGATACTATTCTTATAGTATCGATACCGCATGAACATTATCGATATTGTTCATATGGTACCGATACCAAAGGTAAGGGAAGTATCAATACTCACAAGGTAGTATCGATACTACTAGCATTGCTCAAATTTCATAATGCAAGAATGGTACCGATACCCAAAGGGGTACCGATAATACTTTGTATAGTAGTATCGATATCATAGGTATAGTATCAATACCATCAGGCCCCAACGACTAGTAACGACTAGTTGATTTAAAAATAAACATAGGTAGTATTGATACTCCCTTTAGGAGTATCGATACTCTATGTTCTAGGCAGTTTTATTTTGCAGAGATTTCATCCCCAAAAGGCTAGAAATCATCCCCAACAGCTAGAACGACCACAACTTCATTCCAACATTTAAATACAAGTTCAAGACACTTGAAGAAGAGTTAGAACACTTATCCAAGCAATCAAACACAAGAGAAGAATTTTTTATTCTTATTTTCTATTCTCTTGTACATATTTGTTCTTGTGAACTAAATGTTGTAAATATCTTCCTTTTTAAAGGTTTTATTGTTTACTTCTTTTTACCTTTTGTAAAAAGGGATTGGTTCTATCTTAGCTAAGTGAAAAGATAGGGAGTGTAAATGTTATCTCTTGATCCTTGAAAAAGAAAGAACAAATTAGTGAATTTATTAGAAAATCCTTAGTGAAGAGCTAAGGTAGTGGATGTAGACTTGGTTGATAAGTCGAACCATTATAAATCCTTCTATCAATTTTCTCTATTTTTTACTCTCCTTAGTCTCAAATAAATTTATTGTCAATTCACCCCATTGCAACTTTTTCAGTTGTCAATGCGAGCTTCCGCAAATCCCAACAGTATAACATGACCACAAATTAAATATACAATAAATATTTTATAATGATTTAAGTCATTTTTTATATTTTATATTTTCATCTTTATAATTGATTGTATTTAAATTTTTAAAAATAAATAATACATCAATAAAATTACAATTAAAATTATCAAAATAAAAGTTTAATAGAAAAATATACAAAGACTCCTTCATTGTACCAAGCAAAAAATAAAAAAATAAAAACTTATTTTCCATCTAATTAATTATCTTCTCAACCAAACACACCAATGAAAAAAACTTTAGTCCTTCCACATTTCTACCATTTCAATTATCCATCCTTTCAATTTTCTTTCTTTTTTACCAAACATATTCTAATTAAAAGTTTTGGTGTTTAAATGGCGTGTTCAAAAATACTTGACCCGATTGACTCGACTTGTTGACCTGTCGATATGAACCCTTATGTAACACCCCAATTTAGGGGCTAAATTTTAGAAATTAAAAAGTGCTGAATTTAATTGGTATTTTGGAAGAAATTGAGGATTAAATTGTAAAATTTCAAAGTTGGCAGGCCATTTTAGGAAGTTCAAAAAATTCAATGACCAAGTCCTGAATTTGACCATTTTTCTTATATGTTGAATTTATAAACTCATTTCCACGTTCAGTTTCCAGAAATTGCTCCCATTTTCTCTTCTCCTTTGACCCTCCTTTGAGCTCCGATCTACTCACCCTCTGGCCACCGTTCGACAAACTGAAACCACCATCGTGTTCGTTGTCGACCAATGAACAAAACCCCTCAAACTTTTCATTATGAATCGACGTCGTTTGTCGTAAATCTTAATCGAAAGTATCGTCGGTTTTTACTCTATTTTCGTTGGTTTTCTGTCGATTCACGTCGATCCGACCATCTATTTTCAACACCTCCCGCATCATCGTGTTCCTTGCATCGTTCTGAGTCCATCGGTGTCCTCTATGTCTCCGTCGTTGCCGACGCCGGCGCGTGGAGGGGTGAGAAAGTTAAAGTTTTTGATGTTTCAGAATCGAGCTCTCCACCGTTCAAAATTATGAACCGAGCTTGGTAAGTGTATCAAAATGCTTTAAAATAATTTTTAAGAATTTTTGGGAATTTTTTGGAGATCGGGACAATGTTCACGTGCCCCCATGCGCCGCCCCTATGCGTGGGGGAGCTTCAGAAACTGTTGGGGTAGTTTGACCCAGTTTTGACCTGACCCGACTGCCCGACTCGACTGCCCGACCCGACCGGTTGACCGACCATTGACCGCGTTGACCTTTGACAGCCGTTGACCAGAACTTTGACCGTCGTTGACAGGCCGTTGACTTTTTCCGGGTACACCTATCCTTACTTTTTTCGACGTCCTGAGTCTGTATTTTGGGTCCGTTTCTCCAAATTTGAACCCGGAATTATTGGAAGTTGAATTAAAGATCGAGGGTGTTCGAATGGAATTTACTTGGTCGATCAATATGGCATGGAAATCAAGGTAATACTTTACTACCTCTTTGCATGCTTTATGGAACATGTTGATAATGGGTAAATGCATGGATGTATATAATTGGTCTATTATGCCTGTTTGATTATGGATGGACTCGAACTGAATACGATTTAAATGATAAATTGGTTTAGACTCTATTGAATTATATAAAGGAATTGGAAGACTGGTAAGAAATGATGTTTAATACAGCGAATAATATGAAGAGAAAATGATCTTAGATTTATTACATTAATTTTGTTAAAAGGTTTAATACCAAAATCACCTGATTAAGGAATTACGAAAATGCCCTTGTGATGTAAAATAGTCTGAGTTGACTCTGAATGAGGAAATACTGAGAATTCGTACCTGACCCGATAAATTATTGATTTATTTGTTAAGATCCTACGTTGGTACAGAAAATTCCTGATAAACCGCTCAGAACATTTGAGAAGGCAATTGATCCGAAAATTTCTGAGTTATGAGTAATTACCTGAAGAATAAATTATAGAGGGTGATCTTTTGTCAGAAATGTTCGAAAGGATTGAAATAGATGATAAGTTTGAATTAACTGATAAGATCGAACATAAACAAAAGATTGAAATATTATGGATTAGTAAAATGGCGAAAATACCTTGGAATGCAAATGACCCAGGAATATTACTAAGCTCAGGAATGATTAAATACCCTAGAAGGGCAATGAATTGATAAGTCGACAAATATTAGTTCTGGAAGTAGTTCAGCTCAAGTTGTTCGATAATCTGATCGATCGACATAGATGGTAAATGTTATGAGTCTTCGTTCTCCCTTATCAGCTCAAATCACTCTGGTAATATCTGAAAAACAAGTAATTCATATGTAAACGATTCTGAAAAACTTTTTGAATATCTGTGTCTCTGAAAACTGTCCGAATACTAAATGATCCTGATAAGTTACGTTCTGAATAACCGATGATCTCATCAACTAATAAACTCTTCCGATAGTCATTCTAATTTCTGTCATTCTATCGGTACACTAAAGATCTCTATTTCTCTGTCTGACAAGATTATTCAGTACCTCCGAACCATATCTATAACCTTTAGTGTGTTCCCTGATCATATGAATGCTTTATATGATTTTTGTTCTGATTTCTATTCTAAATTTTTTTCTGATTTATACTCTGAATTATATTCTGATTTCTGATATCTACGTTTACTGACGAAAAATGTTTTATTCGGGGTACTCTAGGATCTGGTATGAAGACTCTGGCAGGTTTAGAAGCTGCAGTTAATACGGACCTAAGGTGACCCTTGGGTAGGCTCTGTGGCCCCGAGAATTTTCTTGGGTAGGCTCGCAGGCCCCAAGGTACTCCCTTAGGTTGTACAGTTCTGGGGAACTGCACATGGCATTCGGTTGGAAGACGATTCAGAGTTTTTAAATTTAAAACTCCTATGATGTTTTAACGACTGTGATCTGTACTATTTTTAATAAAAAATAAATGTTTTAGATGATTTGCGGGAACACACTAGATAACCTATTCTGATCTCCTGAACCTAGATATCCATAATATTTCCATCTGAACTGAATACTATCTGTTAGTACCTGAGATATCAATGAGACCTCAGCTCAGCCTACAAATCCGTAGATATCTGAACCAATAAGGAAATATATGTTTATCTGTATCTGCACGTTCTTCAGCATCATCTGGTAGTTCTGTATTACTGAGCTTTCCAAAGCTCACTCTGTTACTCACATTTTTAGGTTAAAATAATCCTACCAGTGCATCCGTTGACATCAGTAAGGGAGTTATTCCGACGTTGTTTGTAGAGTATGGTATATGTGATTAGGGGGCATGTAATTGTATTTTGATTTATATATGAGTCTGAAAACATGTTTTATTTCTGCATACTGATAAATCATTTTATGAGTTACATTTTTTAAGAAAGGTTTTAAATTTTCTTCTATTTTTACGGTGGGTCACTTCGGTGGCCCTAATGTGAAACTCCAGATCGGATCCGGTTACCCACATCGGTCTGAGGGAGTTACATTTAGCAGTATCAGAGCTTTGGTTTGAGTCAAAATTTTCATGATAGACCGGCCGGTCGAATGTCAAAAGGTGTCTGATCAGTACATGCCCCTAAATTACAATCGTACCTCTCTGAGCCGAAACTCCAAGGTTGAGTCCCTATCTCTAATGGTAAACCTAAGTTTTCTATCCATTAGGACTCTACCATTACATAAAGGAATATCAGTAACGTCTGTCTAAATTATGTAAAGTATTTCACGAGCCATGTGATAGTTACTCATTTGAGAAATTCTGAACCAAGTACAGAAATGAAACTGGGATATGTTATTGCTCTATGGGCCTATTTTCATAACCAAGGTTGAATTGATTCCACAAGGATAAATCTGTTCTGACTCTTTTATTAGAATTAGAGAGAGATGTGATGAAAATGTATACTCAGCTGGTTAAGGATTAATAGTGTATTGGAACTCCAGTAAAAGATACGAAAAGATATGAAAGAACTGTTAGAAGTTTCATATTTTTAATTATGTGACATTAATGAATTTCGAGGACGAAATTCTTTTAAGGAGGGGAGAATTGTAACACCCCAATTTTGGGGCTAACTTTTAGAAATTTAAAAGTGGTGAATTTAATTGGTATTTTAGAAGAAATTGAGGATTAAATTGTAAAATTTCAAAGTTGGCATGCTATTTTAAGAAGTTCAAAAAATTCAGTGACCTAGTCCTGAATTTGGCGATTTTTCTTATATGTTGAATTTATAAACTCATTTCCACGATCAGTTTCCAGTTATTGCTCCCATTTTCTCTTCTCCTTTGACCCTCTTTTGAGCTCCGATCTACTCACCATCCGGCCACCGTTCGATGAACTGAAACCACCATCGTGTTCGTTGTCGACTGATGAAAAAACCCCTCAAACCTTTCGTTATGAATCAGCGTCGTTTGTCGTATATCTAAATCGGAAGTATCATCGGTTTTTACTCAATTTTAGTTGGTTTTTCGTCGATCCGACCTCCGTTTTCGACACCTCCCGCATCATCGTAATCCTTTCATCGTTCCGAGTCTACCGTTGTCTTCCGTGTCTCCGTCGTCGCCAGCGCGTGGAGGGGTGAAAAAGTCAAAGTTTTCAATGTTTCGGAATCGAGCTCTCCGCCGTTCAAAATTGTGAACCAAGCTTGGTAAGTGTATCAAAATACTTTAAAATAATTTTTAATAATTTTTCAGAGACCAGAACACTGTTCACGTGCCCCCACGTGCCGCTCCTACGCGTGGGGGAGCTTCAAAAACTGTTGGGGCAGTTTGACCCAGTTTGACCTGACCCGACCGGTTCGACCCGACCCGACTGCCTGACCCGACCAGTTGACCGACCGTTGACCACCGTTGACTAGAACTTTGACCGACGTTGACAGGCCGTTGACTTTTTCTGGGTACACCTATCGTTACGTTTTTTGACGTCCTGAGTCTATTTTTGAGGTTTGTTTCACCAAATTCGAACCAAGAGTAATTGGAAGTTGAATTAAAGATCAAGGGCGTTCGAATGTAATTTACATGGTCGATCAGTATGGCATGAAAATCGAGGTAATACTTTACTACCTCTTTGCATGCTTTATGGAACATGTTGATAATGGGTAAATGCATGGATGTATATAATTGGTCTATTATGACTGTTTGATTATGGATGGACTCGAACTGAATATGGTTTAAGTGATAAATTGGTTTAGACTATTGAATTATATAAAGGAATTGGAAGACTGGTAAGAAATGATGTTTAATACAGTGAATAATATGAAGAGAAAATGATCTTAGATTTATTAAATTCTCATTGATTTCGTTAAAAGGTTAATACCAAAATCACCTGATTAAGGAATTACGAAAATTCCCTTATGATGTAAAATAGTATGAGTTGACTCTGA
The DNA here is from genome assembly GCF_006381635.1 of Hibiscus syriacus. Lineage (NCBI taxonomy): Eukaryota > Viridiplantae > Streptophyta > Magnoliopsida > Malvales > Malvaceae > Hibiscus > Hibiscus syriacus. Next base: position 13,457,072 of record NW_024063533.1, read on the forward strand.
ATGAGGAAATACTCTGAGAATTCGTACCAGACCCAATAAATTATTGATTTATTTGTTAAGATCCTACATTGGTACAGAAAATTCCTGATAAACCGTTCGGAACATTTGAGAAGGCAATTGATATGAAAATTTCTGAGTTATGAGTAATTACCTGAAGAATAAATTATAGAGGGTCCTCTTTTGTCAGAAATGTTCGAAAGGATTGAAATAGATGATAAGTTTGAATTAAGTGATAATATCGGATAGAAACAAAAAATTGAAATATTATGAATTAGTAAAATGACCAAAATACCTTGGAATGAAATGACCCAGGAATATTACTAAACTCAGGAATGATTGAATACTCTAGAAGGGCAATGAATTGATCAATCGACAAGTATCAGTTCTGGAAGTAGATCAACTCGAGTTGTTCCATAATCCGATCAATTGTCATATATGGTAAATGTCATGAATCTTCGTTCTCCCTTATTAACTCAAATCACTCTGGTCATATATGAAAAACAAGTAATTCATATGTAAACGATTCTGAAAAACTTTCTGAATACTAGTGTCTCCGAAAACTATCCGAATACTAAATGATACTGATAAGTCACATTCTGAATAACCGGTGATCTCTTCAGCTAATAAACTCTTCCGATAGTGATTCTAATTTATGTCATTCTAACGGTACACTAAATATCTCTGTTTCTCTGTCCGATAAGATTATTCAGTACCTCTGAACCATATCTGTAACCTCTAGTGTGTTCCCTGATCATATAAATGCTTTATGTGATTTCTGTTCTGATTTCTGTTCTAAATTTTGTTCTGATTTATGCTCTAAATTTTGTTCTGATTTCTTATATCTACGTTTACTGACGGAAAATGTTTTATTCGGGGTACTCTGGGATCTTGTATTTGGCAGGTTCAAGCGCTGCGGTTAATTCCTTTTATAGGTTTTGCACTGACTGGTAATTCCTTACGGACCTAAGGTGACCCTTGGGTAGGCTCCGTGTCCCTGAGAATTTTCTTGGGTAGGCTCTCATGCCCCAAGGAACTCCCTTAGGTTTTGCAGTTCTGGGGAACTGCACATGGTGTTCGGTTGGAGGACGATTCAGAGTTTTTAAATTAAAAACTCTTATATGTTTTAATGATTGTGATATGTACTGTTTTTTAATAAAAAAAAAATAAATGTTTTAGATTATTTCAGGAACACACTAGATAACTTATTCTGATCTCCTGAACCTATACATCCATAATATTTCCATCTGAACTGAATACTATCTGTTAGTACCTGAGATATCAATGAGACCTCAGCTCAACCTAAAAATTCGTAGATATCTAAACCATTAAGGAAATATATGTTTATCTGTATCTGCACATTCTTCAGCATCATATGGTAGTTCTGTATTACTGAGCTTTCCAAAGCTCACTCTGTTACTCACATTTTTAGGTTAAAAGAATCGTACTAGTGCATATGTCGACATCAGTAAGGGAGTTCTTCCGGCGTTGTTTGCAGAGTATGGTACATGTGATTAGGGGGCATGTAATTGTATTTTGATTTATATTTGAGTCTGAAAACCTGTTTTATTTCTACATACTGATAAATCAATTTATAAGTTACATGTTTTAAGAAAAGTTTTAAATTTTCCGCTATTTTTACGGTGGGTCGCTTCGGTGGCCCTAATGTGACACTCCAAATTGGATCGGGTTACTCGCATCAGTCTGAGGAGGTTACACCTTAAAAATCAGGTAGCTCTCTAAAAAGAATTAATTGAATGTACTGAGTACCTGACCCATGATTTTTTTGAGTAGTTGAGTCGGATTGTTTTTTATAATCGAGTACTTGACCCGACCCATTAGTTTCAATATATATATATATATATATATATATATATATATATATATATATATATATATATATATATATATTAGTTTTAATTGTAAAATTATATTTTTATTTTAGGTTCTTTATTATTTTTTCCTTTAAACTAAATTTAAATCTCTAAATTGTTTTAGGTTTCTATTATCTAATTTAAGTTTTAAATTTTTAAAAATATTTTTATTAATTTTTCAATATGAGATTCGAAAGAAAAAATCTGAATCGATATTTATATTTATATTTTTTCTTTTAAAAATAAACTTATATATATATATATATCCTTAAAACTGACTTCAAATCATTAATTTTTGTGTATGAATTATGCATTATGAACTTTTTAATTTTATGTGTTCCTATATGATTTTAAAAAATAGATTTTAAAAAATATGTTAACTGGATACCCAATACCCAATTAGCGGGTACTCGGTAGTCACGGGTCGGGACATAAATCAATAAACGTTCTATCTGAAGAAATGAGTACCCAACATTTTGGGTCTCGAAAGTTCAAATATCCATTTATGAACACCCCTACGTTTAAATGAACAATGTTTCAATCAATTAACATGTTTAACTGAAATTAAATTTATTGTTTGGTATAGTGAAGAATTCATAAGTACAAAGTTTTTTTTTTAAATTCTACTTAGGGAAGGGGAACAAGAATTTTAATCTTATATAGTATTGAACTCACAATCTAAAATAATAAAAAGGTGTCAACTAAAAGTTTTTAACTACTTACTCTATAGATTATTGACTCATAAATAATTGAATAGTAATATTGGTAATACGATGTAAAATTTTATATAGAAAACATTCATAATTGAATTTTGCCCGTGAATTATATTTTATATCTCCTTTTTTTTTGTTCTTTAAATAATTGAACGTTCAAGACCACCCGTTCAAGAGTATGGAAAAGCAGGAAGAAGTATATTTATTCGTTGCCTTATTTCCAACTAGTACAAAAACTCAGTAGCTCTCAATCATAGAAGATACAGTCATTACGTTGTTTTAGTTTACTCGTAGTTTCTTCACCATATTATTTTTTATTTCCCTCCATATTCTCAAAGCTTCGTCCTGATTAACCTGGACTGATTCGGGTTGCACGACTGACTTTAGTAAATGAGTCTCACAGTAGTGACTTTTTTATACAGAAATACTTGAACTCTAGACTTGCTTAAACGACATCAGGGCATTTATGGATTTGAAGTACATTAAGCAATCGTTGAGGAAGAATAGATCAAACCGTGGAAAAAGGCCGTGGACATTCGTGGAAAGCAAGGTGAATGATGATAAGAAAAGCTTGAAGAAGGGTAAAGCTTATAGGCATCCAACTTATCGTGGAGTGAGGATGCGAAGTTGGGGGAAATGGGTATCTGAAATACGTGAGCCGAGGAAGACATCAAGGATTTGGCTAGGAACTTTCCCTACAGCAGAAATGGCAGCTCGAGCCCATGATGTTGCCTCGTTAGCCATTAAAGGTTCATCGGCTTACCTGAATTTTCCTGACTCAGCTCATGAGCTTCCAGGCCTGCTACTTCTTCCCGTAGAGACATTCAAGAAGATGCTAATAAAGCAGCCTACGCCATGATGGATGAAGCAGAAAGCTTCCGAGTGAAGACGGAGGAACCGAGTCAAAATGTGACTCAGTCCCCGAGCTCCACCTCAATGTCGTTGGAAACTCAAGGCTTCCCGTTTTCAGAATTGGTGGATAGTGATCACAGTATGTGGGTTGACCTGCCTGATCTCTTCGTGGAAGCAAATTCAAGCCATCGATTCGGTTGCACTTCGTGGTGGCAACAAGCTGGAATTGACATCGAGTTCCAGTTCGATAAGTAGTTCATCATTGTGGGATGTTAAGAGGTGGGGTTATTCATATCTTTCTTGTTTCACCAACTTTACCGGTATAAACACCTTAATCTTTATCTCTAAATCCCCAGAAACATGCGTCTATTAAGTTCTGTATGATAATCTGAAGATTTACTTTTGTTCAAGTACACCTTCTATGTCTAGACAATTATTTAACAATATATATATATATATATATATATATATATATATATATATATATAACTTTAATGATTATTAGGTCAAATTATAACTTTAGTGTTTATCCTATTTCTCTATTTTTCTTTAACAGTTGTTAGTCTCTTTTTTTCTTTTTCTTTGTGATCGGTGATGGCACTAACCTTAGTGTTTGTCGCCAACAACCAATATTCATTGTTTTCCTTTGCTCTATTATAGTGTATCTTTATTTTTTTTTCTTGTTTTATATTTTTAATAAATTTGCCTTTGTGGCACACTTTCTCTGCCTTTATAACATGTTCTTTCTGTCTTTATGACTCATTTTCAGTCATATAACCATTATTTTCGTTTATCATTTTTTTCAATGTTAGATTTGAGATCTTCCCTTCTTTGGACCATCGGATTGGATTTGGATGTGCGATTTGCATTCGTGGATAGTATTTTTCACGTCGTTTGATTCTGATTTGCGGTTTATTGGTATTCTTTCAATAGCTTTATCCCCTTTTGTGATTTGTTAGCTGATGCGATCAGATCTGTTCATATCTACCTTTTGTTCGAGTTTACTTGGTTAGATTTTTCTTATTGCCTTTGCTAGTAATCAAACTCCGATACAAACTGTGGAAGACTACTTGGTAAAGTGAGTTTTAAAGAGTACAAGATTGGCTTACTTGCCTCTCATTGTGTTACTTTCTTGGAGTGACTTGTGAGGTTTCTTGCTTTGTTGAATTTTCTTTTTTTTCTTTTTATTTTACTTTAAAATTTTCTTTTGAGTGTTATGTTTTCAGGATGGGCGACAATAACAACAAAACACTTACGGCTATCTTAGCCGCACTTGCACGACTAATGACTCAAGTTGAATTTGATGAACTTAACAATATCGTGAGAGGATGACAAGAACCACAACTAGATCTACCAAATCATAATCCAAAACCAAACAATGCTGAACTTTTGGTACCCAGGAGAGAACAACCACATTTCCAAGCACCCGAACTCGTTGCAAAACCAAAGTTCATGATCCCGTCTTTCAAAGGAGACAACGATCCAGATAGGTAAATCGATTGGGAAGGAAAAGTTGATCTCATGTTCGTATACCATGACTACCCCCAAGCTAAACAAGTTCCCCTCATCACTATGCAATTCGAAGGACATGCTCGAACTTGGTGGATGCAAACAAGGAAAATGATCCAAAACTTCCAAATTCCAACAATCACTTCTTGGACCGACCTCAAACAAAGCATGAGGAAGCGATTCCTACCAACACATTATACACGAGAAGTTAAACTACGACTACACCGACTCTGACAAGGTAGAAGTTCAGTTGAAGACTACTACAAGGAGATGCAGTCCTTACTCAATAGGGCCAACATAACCGAAAAAGAAGAGGTCACCGTGTCAAGATTCGTCGTCGGCTTGAACTCAAACATCACTGATCTTCTTGACCTCCATGAGTACGAAAACCTTAAAGATACACTAAAGAAAACAATGATAATCAAAGCACAAATCCAAAGGAGATTCTGATTCAGAGAACATTACCAAGGTACTTCATTCTCTTACCAAGGTAATCCTTAAAATCCTTCCTCGTCTTCTCTCCATGTTTTTTTGAAAAAGCCAAGAGATGACAAACCTGACAAGGAGAAAGAACGACCAGCAAATAATGTCACACTTCAAGCGTCTAAAGATCAAATGATAATTTTTGAGAAGGTAGTGATACATGCATCAGAGTCCATAATACATGCTTCTTTGGACTAATGTTTCTACTCGAACCTATTAGAAGAACAAAGTCTCGAAGATTCGAAGCATATCTATTTGGTAAGAATAATGTGAATGAATCATTAAATGATTCTAATGTTTCTCCTTTTAATTTTTTAGATTCGAGGTTTAATCTTTTTGAAGAAAGGGAGGATGATACATGCATCACAAGGATTACATTAAAGGAAGAAGTAATAACTCTTCCAAATGATCCACTCGTCCAAGCCTTGGAAAAGAAGACCATAACAACATCAGACTTGCGATGACTTTTTGAATGGGATATTTATCTTATTTTGTCTACATAGCTTCTGGAGATACAACTTTCTATCTCTTATGTTTCCAACGATTCCTGAATCGCATCAATCCAATATCGGGAACTCAAGATGCGTTCATTTTAGTGAAGACAGCGCATGCAGAAATTGCTATACGAGATTAATACGTCATTTTGTAAATATTACGAATTTCAATATTTATATTGATTATTTGTAATATAATTTAATATAGGATGATGCATTATCTTTTAGGATTAGATTTATTATTTTATTATGAATTAAGGCTGAGTTAAAACATTAATTTTAGTTATTATTATTTTATTAGGAATTAGAGTCGGAACATGTTTAGTTTGTTATTATTTTATTCATTAGTTATTTAGGACCTTTAGAAGTCAACCCCTATATAAAGGAGACTTCATTCACCTTTGTAAATCAAATTTCTTTGATTAATAATACAACGAGAGTTCGTTTTTGCAAGTGCTGATTGCTTTGTGCCTTCGAAGCTTCTTCTCCGGGAGTTCTTTCAAGTTCTTGTGAAGGAGATTAATCTTCACACTCCAATTTGCCTTTTCATCGCGACTAAGAGGGTTGGTTAGAGCCATATTATCGTGTTTACCTTTTCATTGCAACTAGGAGGGCTCGATAGGACACTTATCCATCTATTTTCAACAAATCCATCCTCATCTTTACCGTTCACCTTAATAAGGGAGATCTTTTGATTTCTTTGTTATCATACTTTATTTTCAATTTCTTTATCTTTTCTTTATCTTGTTTTAATCTTGTTTCTTACCTTGTTTCCAGTAACTTAAAGAAACCCTAAAGAATCTTAGTTGCTGCCACCATATTCCCTTATTCATCCCCTTTTATTTTTCATCGAGTCTAGAGCTTTCTAGGTTTGATTCTTTAACAAAAGCAACGTTCATCAACTCGCCACCGCTTCCCTATCAATTGGTATCAGACTTGGGCCAATTCTTGGACAGAAGCAAGCAATCTTGCTTGTTCTTGCACATAAAACCGTCAAGGTGCCCCAACGGAGCTAGTTCGCAAAAGATTCATCGTTTCAAGTCACAAAATATTAATAAATTGCAAACAAAAAATTTAGGGTTGATATTCTCCAAATATCATATTCATTCTAAGAGTAATCTCCAGTCCAAGTTTTACCCCAATCAGAGTTTATTAGAGCCTTCAAATACATCATTCAAGTTTCAAATACAAGAGGAATTTCGTGGTGAAAATTTCTAGATTGCAGCATCATATATTCAAGATCATTCACACAACAAATAAGAATTTGTGGAGATCAAGAACGCCTTCAAACAAAGCGATCACGAAAAATAGATTTTTTGAGAACTCACAGTTCAACAGAGTCGGTTCTAAAATTTTACAGGTTGTTTCTTTACGCATCTAAATACATTCAAGAATTTTTCCAAAACTTTTGGACACCGGTAACCCCCTCAAAAATGTTGAACAAGTTGATCCAGCGTTTTCTAGGTTTTCTGGTTTGGTTCCTTTTTTCTTTGACTCTTAGTGTTTTAGGTTCTTTTGTTTTTCCTTTTTATTGTTATTTTGTGTTATCTAACACATTATATTCCTTGTGTTAGTAGGAATAAAGAGTTTGCATACTTCTTCCTTCTTTGCATTGTCGTTCTCTTGGAGTCTAACCTTTGTTTGGCCTCTTAGAGCTTTTAAGTTTTTCTTATCACCTTTCCTAGTAATCAAACTCTGATACGAACTGTGGAAGACTACTTGGTAAAGTGAGTTTTAAAGAGTACAAGATTGGCTTACTTGCCTCTCGTTGTGTTACTTTCTTGGAGTGAATTGTGAGGTTTCTTGCTTTGTTGAAGTTTCTTTCTTTTATTTTTTATTTTACTTAATTTTTTTGAGTGTTATGATTTCAAGATGGACGAAAATAACAATAAGACACTTATGGCTATCTTAGCCGCACTTGCTCGACTCATGGCTTGAAAGATTTGATTAAACCATGAGAGAACGACAAGAACCACAACTATAACTACCAAACCAGACTCCAAGACCAAAAATGTTAAACTTTTGGTACCCAGGCAAGAACAACCACGTTTCTAAGCACTCGAACTCTTTGCAAAACCAAAGTTCACGATCCCGTCTGATCGCTTGTAAATGTATATGCTAAGGCAAGAAAATCTATGCAATTATACACAATCGATGCAAGTAATATAGCAGTAAGTGAGTATCATCTCCACAGGGATTGGATTAGAAATATATTTTCACCACAACTAGTACTAATGCCACAAACTAAATCCTACTATGTATTTGAACTAAGAACTAATACGAATAAACTAAGAAGAATGATTTAATGATTTCATAATAATGTAGTCGAGACAAAGGAAATATGCAAACAGATAAAACAAAAAAAGTATTGGTTTAAATATAATGCAAACAACCTCTCATATTCAGACGTGTCACAGAGCACTGATGCTAAACTATTATCTTGACAACAATTATTCTAAGTTCTGAATGAATTATTATGCCTCACTAAGTTGCCCGACAGGATTGCTAGGTATTCTTGGACGGTTGCTATGGTAATACCTCTCGGCATTAACTATAGACGTTGTCTTAACCTACTCTAGCAATTATCCCTTTTAGTCGCTTGAAACTCACTCCTTATCTCTAAGGTAGACAAGTTAGAACTTCACCATCCCAGATTCATTCATTTTCTCACGTTGATCTATCTTAATTCTATCGAATCTAAGAATCACTATCTAGACAAAAGGCTATCTCTCGATGCTCTCACAATGCCAAGACATGTTTTACCGAAACCCCAGGCGATTTCTCGATGCTCTTACAGTGTTAAGGACAAATATTTAAATTATGAACAAAACAATCATAAGAAAACATAATTCATCATTCATAAACATAAAAAATATTATTTTGGCAAAAGAAAGTTTAACACCAAGTAAAACATTCATGGTGTTATCAAAGATCATCCAAGATTTAACCATTTAATACAATCCCAAATACAATAAGAATTAAGACGACTCCCAAAACCGGGGGCTCTATCGTGACAATCCTGATTAGCACCACGCCTGCCTTGGTGATCACCCTCTCTCGAGGCCTGATCACCGCTCTGCTATCGTCTGGCTATGGAGGACACCAAGGAAGATTAGTGGGTAGACGATGGGAAAGCACTGCAGTTGCTTGATCACTCCTTAGGTAAAGCTCTTCTCTCTTTTTCTTCCTTGCCTCCTCTTCTTTTTGCGGCTACAGCTGAATATTTATAAGGAAAAATATCCTAGGGCTTTGCATGCTTTTGGAGTTTCCTTAATTAGCCGTTATTAATTTCCCAATCTTAAAAAGGAAAGGTGGCTAGTGGCTGTCAGAACAATCAAGGCTTGCTTGCATGTGAAGTAGGTCATCCAGTTGGCATGTGACATAGGCAGTTTTGCCACACCTGCTTCAGACTTCTTCGCGAGATAAATCTACTCTTCACGTACTTTTCTATTCCGTTGACCTTTGCAACTTTTCATTGTCACGACTGAAATGTTCTTCCTCTGTAGAATTCATGCACAAACACAACTCAAACAACCCTTTCTCCTCAACAACATCAGTCAAGCCAAATAAATCTTGCCTAAGCAAAACTTATCCACCATAGGCTAATATAACCTATATGTAACTAAATGCAACTAAAAATGCAGTCCATACTTTGTTTAGACGAGCAATAACTTAAGTGAAAAGACTAGAAATTGAGTCTTTTTATATAGTTATCACACCCCCAAACTTAAGCTATTGTTTGTCCTCAAGCAATGGATAATAGCTAGAAGAAAATCAAAATTATCATGGCAAAGCAGTATCAAGAACATCATCAGCTTTAAGATTTTATCCCTCAGCAAAAATATTTGGCCTCAACATGTTCGACAATCATATCAGTTAAGTCCCTTCCCTAGTCAGGATCCTTTGCTATGGTGTGTGCATGATTATAACCAGTCTATGCATAGAGGTAATTAGAAAACTTAAAGTAAGCACTTCTAGGTTGTCAAGGCAATAAACTATTCATCAGGCTTGGTTTATACTCCTAGTTATTTATCAACTTTTATTCTCTTTATTTACACATTTTTAGGGGACTCAGCTCATCACACATACCGTTCCACACTCTAGGTGAAAGGGAGCATACCTTCCACCCCCAAGCTAGTCGGGCAGAGTCATGCTATGACTACTTTCATTCACTCATATGCCTTGGCTACTCTTATATCTTTTGGAGTTTTTCTTGTTCATGCCTTTGCACAGAGGAGTGTCCCTTTTTGTTTTTCGAGTTTTTCAAGTTTTTAAATACTAGAGAGTTTTTACTTTACCCTTAGAATATTTTTTAAAGTCTCGACAATTAGAAAGTTCTTTCCTAAAATTTTTACAGATTACCTAGAGAAAAGGCAACCTACAATCGCGTTTATAAATTTCAAAGAATCATGACTAGGGTTGGTTCTCTTCTTTAAACAGTCTTAACAATAATTTTTGGCCTAGGCAATAAAATTATACTTTCATCATTGGGCATCCCTAATTCATTTCTAACAATAATCTTAACCTGCTTATGTCATGACAACCAAAATTTTCAACCAATAAACATCAATTACTATTTAACAAAGTATGGCAGAATGGTATAACACCTCCCTAATGCATGAAAGCTACATTATATGATTTTATATGCAGATGCAAAATAAATTAAAAAAATGATAACTAAGAAGAATAACTCACTTTGGTGGGGTGGCTTGACTGGACGCCCTCGTGCGGCGTCGTTTGGGAGGAGAGGGACTCTTGGATCCGGAGTCTACTACTGCGGGGGAGAGAGATGGTTGAAGTATACATTTTTCTGTTCTCTTGTAGCGCTTCTTGCTAGACGAGGTACGTTCTGGAGTGGACTGCTCGGTCGCAAGAGTCTGTTATGATGGGACGGGTGGTGGACTAGGAATTTCTGTTGGGACTGGTGGTGCTGATTGAACCGGGGTCGGAATATGATCATGCTCAGGTTGCTTCGGTGCTGGCGTTAAATCTTCATAAGTGAAGAAGTGGGGTGGATTATCATCGCTGTTATCGGTGGTCAAGAAGGATGAGGAACTGAGGAACTCTTCTATGTTACCTTGGCCTTCTTCTGGTACTGGTGGGACATAGGTTGCTAGTGGTGGCACATCGGTGGGAACTTCTGGTGGAATTTCTGGAGGGACATAAGATGTCGAGGCATGGAATGTGATACCTCCTGCATTGTAGTTGAGGATAACACTGGGAAAGGTTGGCAGTCTGATCATTATGGTTGGTAGCAACTCCTTGATGAAGGTGTTGAGTTACATATCCCTTGCCTTGGCATACTCGAAGTAAATTTTCATGTGGTCCTCCAGGCATCCAATCTTTTCACACGTCTCTCGTGTGTGCGTGACCATAACAGCCATTCTAGCTGCGGCAACCGATTTTGTGCTCGCTCTAGACCTTCCTACGGGTCGTCATTATTGAAACTCATCAACTCGGGGCCTTTTTCTTTGTAATTCCCTCCTTGGGTTTGATGAAATCTTCGAATGGTTCCTCATGAACCTTTTTCTTCTTGAACAGTGCGGTTATAAGGTTTGGAAATAGTGGGTTACCCCGGTTCCGTTTGGCACAGTCATGGATCTGCTCAAAGATGATTTTGCCCATGTCGATCTTCCTACCATATATGATCGAGTACAAGAGCATCAGTCGCTTGACGAGGAAAGTGGTGTTGTGGGACGTTGGCATCAGCTTGCCTTTGAGAAAGTGGTTCCATAATTTCACTTACAATTTTAGGGCTCGCCGATCTACTCGTTTCCTTGTGGGGGCATTCCCTTTGAACTTGGCCCACCCAAAGCATAAATCCTGTAGAACTCCGCTGTACGTTTCTTGATCTGCTTCGGCCACAAATCTCTTATACTGGTCATCCACTTTCCCCAACTTAAAGTATTTGTTGAGTGCAGAGGGGGACAAGAAAATGAGTTTTCCTCGAACATATACTGTGTGGTTGGAGGGGTCCTCGAGATTTGCATAGAACTCCCGTACCATTGCTGGTGCTACAGTGTTAGGATTTCGAGCAAACTTCTCCCAGGTATGCTTCTTTATGATGTCCATCACCTCGGGTCCAAACGGCTCGTCGCCCTCGGCTGGAAAAATGAATCCATCTTCCAAATATACTTGGCGTTGCTGAATGGTTTTGAAGTGTGCTTCTGCTTCGGTTGTTTGGAAATGTTTGAAACTCTGTTTAGGGGCTGGGGCCGATCTTGGTCTCACCATTTTTCTTGGCTGAATTTAGTGGTGGCGATAGGGAGATATTTTGAGAGAAATAAAAAAAATTATCGTTTATAGAGAAAGAGGGGAAAATGATGAAGAAGAGGTGGATGGGTAGTTTTTCTTGGAAAGTGATAGGTGTTTTCAGGGTATTTTAGTCTTTACATGGTGGGAAAAAGATTTCTCATTAAATGAGAAATATGTTATTTGACATAAAGGAGGAGAAAAGCTTTTTCCCCCTTTATTCTACCACCAAAACCTTGTGCCCTAGTTTGTCCTTTTTCCTTCATGCATGCTTCAACTCCCCATGCTTCCACGTGTTCCTTGCTTGCCTACAATATGATAGAAGAAAATAATAAAATAAAATGGATTAAAGCAGAAAATAACTTAACTTATTTATGTACATAATTCAGATTTTCGTTGCTTAGGCAACAAATATTTGCTCAATTAAGTAAAGCAAACTCTTAGGCATCATGTTCAAACGATGCCGGTTTGTCACGCATGACTGGGGCTCCTTTGTACTCCTTGAGGCTATGTCTGTTAACCTTAAATATAGAACCATCATTTTGGTTCTGGATTTCAATTGCTCCATTTTCATGGACTTGGTGAACAATGAATGGTCCTGACCATCTCGATTTTAAATTGCCTGGGAATAACTTAAGGTGTGAATTGTAGAGCAGTACTTGTTGTCCAAAATAAAATTACCTCGGCAATATTTTTCTGTCATGCCATCGTTTTGTTTTCTCCTTGTAAAGGCGGGCATTCTCGTATGCATGTCCTCTAAATTCATCCATCTCGTTCAGCTCCAAGAGTCTTCTTTATCCAGCAAGTTGAGCATCCATGTTTATCTTTTTGATGGCCCAATAAGCTTTTTGTTCAAGTTCAACTGGTAAATGACATTCCTTCCCGTAGACCAGCTTGAATGGGACATTCCCAGCAGTGTCTTGAATGTTGTGCAATAAGCCCATAGTGCTTCATCTAGCTTCGGCGACCAATCTTTTCGACTTGGGTTGAGCACTTTCTCAAGGATCTGCTTGATTTCTCGGTTAGACACTTCGGCTTGTCCATTCGTCTTTGGGTGATACGCCATAGCGATTCTATGTCGTACTCCATATCTTTTCAGTGCCTTGGAAATAAATTTATTATCGAAATGTGTGCCTTCATCGCTAATGATAGCTCGTGGTGTTCCAAAACGGGTGAATATATTTTTGTGCATAAACTTCAACACCGTCTTGAAATCGTTCTTAGGTGTTGCAATAGCTTCAACCCATTTTGATACGTAATCCACTGCCAAGAGAATGTACATATCTCTGAATGATGTTGAAAAAGGTCCCATGAAATCTATTCCCCATACATCGAAAAGTTCAATTTCCATAATGTTTTTCCATGGCATCTCATGCCGTTTCGAGATGTTTCCTGTTCGTTGGCATCTATCACATGACTTATAGAATTCATGTGCATCTCTGAACAGGTTTGGCCAATAAAATCCGGACTGGAGCACTTTTGTTGCTGTTCTCACTCCACCAAAATGCCCTCCATATGGTGACGAGTGGCATTGGTGTAGGATATCTTGATGCTCTTCTTCTGGAATGCATCTTCAGATTATTTGATCTCCACATTGCTTGAATAAAAATAGTTCGTCCCAGAAGTAGTGTCGCACATCATGTTAAAATTTCCTTTTGCCCTGGCTAGATAAATCAAGAGGAACAATACCACTAACAAGAAAATTAACTATGTCAGCATACCATGGTGTAGCCGTGACAAATAATATTTTCTCATCAGGGAAATCCTCTTTAATTTATTTAATGTCAGGACAATCAGATATGTTATCTAGCCTAGAAAAATGGTCTGACACTTGATTCTCTATACCTTTTCTATCATTGATCTCTAAATCAAAATCTTGCAGTAATAATATCCACCGAATTAGTCTAAGCTTTGCATCTTTTTTATTAATCAAATATTTAATGGTTGAGTGATCTATGTGCACAATTACCTTAGTGCCTATTAGATATGGCCTAAACTTATCGAATGCAAATACTACTACTAATAGCTCTTTTTCAGTGGTGGTATAGTTCACTTGTGCATCATTAAGAGTTCGGCTTGCATAATAGATAACATGAAAATTTTACTTTTTTGTTGCCCTAGCACTACTCTGACTGCATGGTCACTAGCGTCGCACATGATCTCAAATGGTTCGTTCCAGTCTGATGGGATAATAATTGGTGTTGTCGAAATCTTTTTCTTCAAATATATGAAGGCATTCAAACAATCATTAGTAAATTCAAATGGATGATTTTTTTGAAGCAAAAGACATAAGGGTCAGAGATTTGAGATAAGTCTTTTATGAACCGCCTGTAGAATCCTGCATGTCCAAGGAAACTACATACACCTCGCACATTAGTAGGTGGGAAAGATTTTCAATTTCATCCACCTTGGCTTTGTCGACTTCGATGCCATGGCATGGAATTTTGTGACTCAACACTATTCCTTCGGTTACCATAAAATGGCATTTTTCCCAATTCAGTACTAGGTTAGCTTCTTCACATCGTTGTAACACCTTGGATAAATTGCCGAGACATCTATCAAATTCATCACCCGAAATGGAGAAGTCGTCCATAAATATTTCCATGCACTCTTCCGCCATATCTGAAAAGAATTCCATCATACATCTTTGGAATATAACTGGAGCATTACACAGTCCAAACGACATTCGTTGAAATGCATAGGTACCATACGGGCATGTGAATGTTATCTTTTCTTGGTCCTCGGGTTCTATGGCAATTTGGTTATATCCCGAGTATCCATCGAGGAAGCAATAAAATGTTTTCCTGCTAATCTATCCAATATTTGATCGATAAAATGGAGGGGAAAATGATCCTTTTTTATGGCTTTGCTGAGCTTCCTGTAGTCCATGCATATACGCCAGTCCGTGACTGTTCTCATGGTGAGTAACTCATCATGCTCGCTTTTGACCACAACCACACCACCTTTCTTTTATACGCATTGTACTGGGCTAACCCATGAACTATCGGATATAAGATAAATTACTCCTGCATCCAACCATTTTATTATTTCTTTCATGACTACCTTCTTCATGATCGGGTTAAGCCGTCTTTAGGGTTTTATCGAGGTGCTGTGGCTATCATCGAGATTGATTTTGTGCATGCATATGACCAAACTAATTTCCTTTAAATTTGCCACCGTCCAACCTATAGTTTTCCTGTGATGTGACAAAACATTCAATAAACTATTCAATAACCTATATTTCAAATGTGATGGAAAAGTTTTAAGTTCCAATTTCGGTGCATATTGTGAAGATCACTCTTGAGGCTTAACTCCATCATAATCTAAAGGTTCAAATTTCTTACCTGACCTACGAAGAAATCTCAATTGGTCATTTGTCTTTCCTTCGCATCTTGCCTTGGTATAACTTTTAGGGTGTTCATTGCTCAGATTTCTATGGTTGGGGCCATAATTGTCAGAATTGTCTTATGAAAATAATTCGTCTCGGCCAAAGTTTTCTACTTCATGCATCTCGGTTGTAGGTTCATGGTACAAAGTACTGTATTCATTGAGCCTTAGGGATTCACCCCATTCAAGGATTGCCTTTTCTTCAATCTTATTAATGCATTGGCATTTCTCTGGATCATCCGTGTATTTCATAGAGTTGAATACATTGATCGTGACTCTTTGCTCTCCCATTCTCATGGTGAATTCTCCCTTTTCACAATCTATTAAATTTCTGTCGGTGGCTAAGAATGGGCATCCTAAAATGATTGGTGCATTTTCATCGGCTTCGTAATCCAGGATGAGAAAATCAACTGGAAATAAAAATTTATCCACCTTTACTACAACGTCTTTAATTCTGCCCTCGGGTCGCACATAAGACCGAGGATGACTGATGTGGGATGGGAGTGATATCCGTCTAGTTTCATGAATATGGACTTTGGTATCAAGTTTACACTTGATCCCAAATCAATAAGAGATCGTCCTATAAAGTCATTACCAATGTAACATGGTATCACAAAGCTGTCAGGGTCTTTTTTCTTTGGTGGGAGTTTGCTCAATGCTGAGCAGATTTCTATTGCCATGGCGACACGTTTTACCTTCCTTTTCTTTGTAACAATTTCTTTTAAAAACTTGGCATTGGAAGGCATTTTCTCAATGGCTTCAAGTAGGGGCGCATTGATACACAACTGATCCAGAACATCAACAAATTTCTTGAACTGCATGTCATCATCATACTTCTTTAACTATTGAGGGAACGGTGGTGGAGGTCTCACATCTACTGCTGATGGTGCTGAGGAATCGCTAGCTGTGACCATGAATTTCTTGTTATCTGGTTGATGCTTTTCCGAGCCTTCACTTCTTTCATTCTCTTCAGGCACTTGCTCTCGTTCAACATTCTCAGATTGATCAGGTTGTGTTATGCCTTGGCAAGACTTGTTCAGGTGATCTCCCCCAAACTTGTCATCTTGGTCGACTTGTTTTCCACTCCTTAGCATTAGTACATTGCTTTGCTCCTTCCCATGATGCTTAGTGACTTCAGTGTCACTAGGTAGATTTCTGTGTGGGGCTTTGCAATAGTGTTACTTGGCTTTGTAAGAAATTTTCTTGATTTTTAATTGTTGCAGAATGTTCGTGCATTAAGGTCTTTGTAAAAGCCATGAAATCTTTGTCGAGGCCATAAATTCCTGCAAAGATAATTCCAAGGAGTTAGTATTGGAATAAGTGTTAGAGGAAGAAGCTTTACCTTTATTGTTCTGTCAGGGCTGCTGATGATACTGATTTTGAAAATGTTGATGGTCGGAATTATTTTGTTGTGGCCTGTAATTTGCGGCTTGATTGTTGCTTCCTTGATTATTCCATGGGAAATTTGGGTGTTG
Organism: Hibiscus syriacus; assembly: GCF_006381635.1. Lineage (NCBI taxonomy): Eukaryota > Viridiplantae > Streptophyta > Magnoliopsida > Malvales > Malvaceae > Hibiscus > Hibiscus syriacus. The sequence continues at coordinate 13,474,108 of NW_024063533.1, forward strand.
TCTCTAACTAGGATTGTACGTGTTTGATTAGGGATTATTGTTGTTCCGATTGTAGTTGCCCACAAAATTGGTTGACTCAGGACATTCGCTCTCATGATGGTTGCCATGATAGAACAGGCACACATTATTGGTTGCTTTGAATTCTCTTACCTCATTTGGACGTTGCAAATTTTCCAACATGTTGGTTATGGCAGAAAGTTGAGCTACTACTGAATCTTTACTCTCTAATTCATATGCTCCAGGGGTTTTTTTTCTGGTTCCCAATCTTGCACCTGGAAATTGATAGTCATTATTTACTATTTTGTCGAGAATGTCAAAAGCTTCCTCGGGTAATTTGTCTAGTAAGGTGCCATTCGCTGAGGCATCTAGCATCATTCGAGTTGGTGCTTTGACTCCATTATAAAACATCACCACTTGCGTCCAATCATGAAATCCATGGTTAACACATTTGGGAAGTAAACTTTTATACCTATCCCAATATTCGTACATTGATTCATCATCTCCTTGGCGAAAACTTGAGATGTTGTTTCGAAGCTGTGTATTCATATTGGGTGGATTATATCGGAGTAGGAAACTCTTGCATAAATCTGCCCATGACTCCATTGATCTGGAAGGAACTCCGCTGAGCCAAGCTCTTGCTTTATCACGTAAGGAGTAAGGAAAAAACTTCAATTTGAGCTCCTTGTTGTCGAAATGAATCGTATACTTCAAGGAAAGCACATATATGTTGTCTAGTATCTTCATTGGGTGTACCACCAAATTGGCCGATAGAGTTCAACGTACTAAACATCACTGGTTTAAGTTTGAAATGAATGGCTTGTATCTCGAGTGCCACTATGCTAGGATTGAGGTCATCGAGAATTGGGTTCAAATGATCTCGTATCGCTCTTGGTCTTGCAACTTGGAGATTAATCGTTGTATCTGGGTCTCCTAGATCTCCCATGTCGTTTTGTATTTGATTCAAATGTTCTCTGGTTCTTTGGGCACGTAACCTTTGTCTTAACGATTGCTCAACTTCTGTGTCAGATGGTTCCAAAGGTTTACCAGTAGATCTCAATGTCATGCAATAATAAAAACCTATAAAAGAAAAAAAACCAGGTTAGACTAAATAAATATAAAGTGACAAAAAGAACTTGTTATGGCAAAAAATATTCGCCAACTGCCAATCCTCGGCAACGGCGCCAAAAACTTGATCGCTTGTAAATGTATATGCTAAGACAAGCAAATATGTGCAAGTATACACAATCAATGCAAGTAATATAGTAGTGATTGAGTATCGTCTCCACAGGGATTGGATTAGAAATATATTTTCACCACAACTAGAACTAATGTCACAAACTAAATCCTACTAAGTATTTGAACTAAGAACTAACATGAATAAACTAAGAAGAATGATTCAATGATTTTAGAATAATGTAGTCGAGATAAAGGAAATATGCAAATAGATAAAACAAAACAAAAACGTATTGGTTTAAATATAATGCAAACAACCTCTCATATTCAGACGTGTCACAGAGCACTGATGCTAAACTATTGTCTTGACAACAATTATTCTAAGTTATGAATGAATTATTATACCTCACTAAGCTGCCTGACAGGATTACTAGGTATTCTTGGACGGTTGCTATTGTAATACCTTTCGGCGTTAACTATAAACGTTGTCTTAACCTACTCTAGCAATTATCCCTTTTATTCGCTTGAAACTCACTCCTTATCTCTAAGGTAGACAAGTTAGAACTTCACCATCATGGATTCATTCCTTTGCTCACATTGATCTATCTTAATTCTCTCAAATCTAAAAATCACTATCTAGACAAAAGGCTATCACTCGATGCTCTTACAATGTTAAGGCAAAATATTTAAACTATGAGCAAAATAATCATAAGCAAACATAATTGATAATTCATAAACATAAAAATATTGTTTAGGCAAAATAAAGTTTAACACCAAGTAAAGTATCATGGTGTTATCAAAGATCATCCAAGATTTAACTGTTTAATACAACCCCAAATAAAATAAGAATTAAGAATAAAGGAAGAACGACTCCCAAAACTGGGGGCTCTGTCGCAACAATCCTGATCAGCACCACGCCTACCTTCGTGATCACCCTCTCTCGAGGACTGATCACAGCTCTACTATCGTCTAGCTATGGAGGACACCAAGGAAGATTGGTGGGTAGACGGTGGGAAAGAACTGCAGTTGCTTGCTCTCGCCTTAGGTAAAGCTCTTATCTCTTCTTCTTTCTTGCCTCCTCTACTTTTTACGGCTACGTCTGAATATTTATAAGGAAAAATCTCTTAGGGCTTTGCATGATTTTGGAGTTTCTTTAATTAGCCGTTGTTAATTTCCCAAGCTTAGAAAGGAAAGGTGACTACCGGCTGTTAAAACAATCAAGGCTTGCTTGCACATAAAGTAGGTCATCCAACTGGCATGTGACATAGGCGGTTTCGCCACACCCACTTCAGACTTCTTCATATATATCTTGCCTTGGCGAGATAAATCTACTCTTCACGTTCTCTTCTGTTCCGTTGACCTTTGCAACTTTTCATTGTCACGACTGAAATGTTCTTCCTCTGTAGAATTCCTGCAAAAACACAACTCAAACAACCCTTTCTCCTCAGCAGCATCAGTCAAGCCAAATAAATCTTGCCTAAGCAAAACTTATCCACCACATGCTAATATAACCTATATGCAATTAAAAATGCAATGCATACTTTGTTTAGACGAGCAATAACTTAAGTGAAAAGACTAGAAATTGAGTCTTTTTATGAAGTTATCACCGTCTTTCAAAGGAGACAACGATCCAGAAAGGTATATCAATTGGGAAGGTAAAATTGATCTCATGTTCTCATACCATGACTGCCCCTAAGCTTAACAAGTTCCCCTCATCACCATGCAATTCGAAAAATATGCTTGAACTTGGTGGATGCAAACAAGGAAAAAGATCGAGAACATCCAAATTCAAGCAATCACTTCTTGGACCGACCTCAAACAAACTATGAGAAAGCGATTCCTACCAAAAAATTATATGCGAGAAGTTCAACTACGACTACACCGACTTCGAAATGGTAGAAGTTCAGTTGAAGACTACTACAAGGAGATGCAGTCCTTACTCAATAGGGCTAACAGAACCGAAAAAAGAAGAGGTCACCGTGTCAAGATTAGTCGTCGGCTTAAACTCAAACATCACTGATCTTCTTGACCTCCATGGGTACGAAAACCTTGAAGACGCACTGAATAAAGCAACGAAAATTGAAGCACAAATCCAATGGAGATTCCGATTCAGAGAACATTACCAAGGTAGTTTATCTTTTTACCAAGGTAATCCTTCAAATCCTTCCTCATCTTCTACTCTATCTTCTGTAAAAAAAGCCAAGAGATGACAAACTTGACAAAGAGAAAGAACGACCAACAAAGAATGACACACTTCCATCCCCTAAAGATCAAATGATAATTTGTGAGGAGGTAGAGAAATCAAGAAAAAGAAAAAGCTGAGAAAGAAGCAAAAGCAAAAGTAAAAGAGGTCACCAGTTACAAAAGCCAAAAGAATAATGACCTATGGAGGTGAGTGAACCTAAATGTGAGAAGAAAATAGTGACTCAAAATCTATGTGTAAGCACAAAAGAATTGAGAGAGAACCTTCATTACAAACAACCTTGCATCCCTGTTCACTTTAGTCAATCAATTGTTTTGATTTCTAACATTAACAAGGATTTGCCTAGTGTGTTTTCATCTCTTTTACAGGATTTTCGAGAAGTGTTAGGTGATCTACCTAACGAATTACAAATGAAAAGAGGAAACAACACCAAATCAATCTAATTCAAGGTTTTATCATACCTCGTCAAACATACAATCTTGAAGAAACCAAAGAGTTAGATGTGTTACAAAAATGCTATATCCATGAAAACCTTAGTCGTGATACTATCTTAATGACGAAACATGACTTAAACAACTCCACATGCTTTATAGTTTGTGCACATGGAATCCATGTAAATGAGGAGAAAGTAAAAGTAACACGAGACTGGCCCACGCCATCTTTCATCACTAAGAGTTGTCGAATAGTGCTAGGTGACCCTCCTGACGGGTTACCACCTGAAAGCCCTGATCAATATGTCATATCAATGAATAGTCATGATTTACGAGAGTCCAAAGGTAAGTATTTTATTACTCATTTTAATGATATTGTAACATACTTCTTCTCCTTTTTACAAGGTAAGACTCTTGAAGTTGTCATCCATACTAAACACAACTTCTTTAAGTGCGTAACAGACCGAGGTAAACAAAACATAGTAGATGATGCACTGCCATAAAGGTATACTCTTAAGCATACTACTATTCCTAGAATTAAACATATCAAAGATGTATATCACGATAACTCAAATATTTCTGATATTTCTACCCATACATTTAAAAGTGCTTTTAATGAGCTTTATCTTGTATATGAGTTTCTTTTCCAATTAAACAGGCTCTGCAATCCACAAATCTCCTACCAAGAATTCTTAATTTATGAACCACACTTAGGATACTTAAGGGATTACTTCAACAAATAAGTTAACATGCTTTTTAAACACTCATTCTTGCCACACATGAATAAAACCATCGAGAAATTATCTGATGCAATCATACAAAAAGGCAACAGTGGTCAGCGCCATGTTGAATTTCAACCTAAACATAATATTACAAGACTTGTATAAAAAAGAGGATTTCATGACTACAAGAAATCATTTCATACAAAGAAGAAACCTCGACTAAAACGCATAAAGACACATCGCATTAATCCTGGTAAATGTATCACAAGTTTCCCTTTCAACACATCTAATTCTAGTTTTCTCAGATTTTCAGATTCGAGGACAAATCCTTTTGAGGAGTGAGGGAATGATACATGCACCAGAGTCCATAATACATGCTTCTTTGGACTAATTTTTCTACTCGAACCTATTAGAAGAATAAAGTCTCAAAGATTCAAAGCATATCTATTCGTGTAAGCATAATGTGAATGAATCATTAAACGATTCTAATGTTTCTCCCTTTAACATTTCAGATTCGAGGTTGAATCTTTTTAAATAAAGGCAGGATGATACATGCATCACAAGGCTCACATCAAAGGAAGAAGTAATAACTCTTCCAAATGATCCACTCGTCCAAGCTTTGGAAAAGAAGATCAGAACAGGAGCAGACTTACGATGAGATTTTGAATTGGATCCTGATCTTATTTGGTTAACATGTCTCCCGGAGATACAACTTTCTATCTCTTATCTTTCCAACTGTTCTTGAATTGCATCAATCCGATAACAGGAACTCAATATACGTTCATTTTAGTGAAGATAGTGCATACAGAGATTTCTATACGAGATTAATAAGTGATTTTGTAAATATTACGAATTTTCAATATTTATATTGATTATTTGTAATATAATTTAATATATGATGATGCATTATCTTTTAGGATTAGATTTATTATTTTATTAGGAATTAAGGTTGAGTTAAAACATTAATTTTAGTTATCATTATTTTATTAGGTATTAGAGTCAAGACATGTTTGTTTGTTATTATTTTATTCATTACTTATTTAGGGCCTTTAGTCATTCAACTTTTTAAATCAGGTTTCTTTGATTAATAATACAATGAGAGTTAGTTTTTGTAAGTGTTGATAGCCTTGTGCCTTCGAAGCTTCTTCTCTAGGAGTTCTTTCAAGTTCTTGTGAGGGAGATTAATCTTCATACTCCAATTTGCCTTTTCATCATGACTAGGAGGGTTGGTTAGAGCCATATTATCATTTTTGCCTTTTCATTGTGACTAGGAGGGCTCAATATGACACTTATCCATCTATTTTCCACAAATCCATCCTCACCGTTATCATATTTACCAGTCACCTTCATAAGTGAAATCTTTTGATTTCTTTGTTATCATACTTTATTTTCAATTTATTTATCTTTTGTTTATCTTGTTTTAATCTTGTTTCTTACCTTGTTTCCAACTCCTCAAAGAAACCCTAAAGAATCCTAGTTGTTACCACCATATTCCCTTATTCATCCCCCTTTGTTCTTCATCGAGTCTAGAGCTTTCTAGGTTTGATTCTTCAACAAGAGCAACTTTCATTAACCCGACACCACTTCCCTCTCAGGTAGGGAAAGCAAAAAAAGCTGAGAAAGAGGCAAAAGCAAAAGAGGTCCCTAGTTACAAAAGTCAAAAGAATAATGACCCATGGGATGTGAGTAAACCTAATTGTGAGAAGAAAAGAGTGACTCAAAATCTATGTGTGAGCACAAAAGAATTGAAAGAAAACCTTCTTTAGAAACAACCTTGTATCCTTGTTCACTTTCGGGAATCAATTGTTCTGATTTCTAACATTAACAAGGATTTACCTAGAGTGTTTTTATCTTTGTTACAGGATTTTCAAGAAGTGTTAGGTGATCCACCTGACGGATTACCACTGGCAAGATGAAAACAACACCAAACCAATCTAATTCAAGGCTCAATCATACCTCGTCAAACATACAATCTCGAAGAAACAAAAGAGTTAGATTTGTTACAAAAAGGCTACATCTAGGAAAGCCTTAGTCGTGATGCCATCTTAATGAAGAAACATGATTTGAACACCACAGGCTTTATAGTTCGTGCACAGGGAATCCATGTAAATGGTGAAATATTTAAAGCAACATGAGACTGGCCCACACCATCTTCCATCGCCAAGAGTTACCGAATAGTGCTGATTGCCTTGTGCCTTCGAAGCTTTTTCTCCAGGAGTTCTTTCAAGTTCTTGTGAGGGAGATTAATTTTCACACTCCAATTTGCCTTTTCATCATGACTAGGAGGGTTGGTTAAGCCATATTATCATTTTTTCCTTTTCATTACGACTATGAGGGCTCGATATGACACTTCTCCATCTATTTTCCACAAATTCATCCTCATCATTATCATCTTTACCCTTCACCTTCATAAGTAAAATCTTTTGATGTCTTGGTTATCATACTTTATTTTCAATTTATTTATCTTTTTTTATCTTGTTTCTTACCTTGTTTCCAGCAGCTCAAAGAAACCCTAAAAAATCCTAGTTACTGCCACCATATTCCCTTATTCATCCCCCTTTGTTCTTCATCGAGTCTAGAGCTTTCTAGGTTTGATTCTTAAACAAGAGAAACGTTCATTAACCCGACACCACTTCCCTCTCAGGTAGGGAAAACAAAAAAAGCTGAGAAAGAGGCAAAAGCAAAAGAGGTCACTAGTTACAAAAGTCAAAAGAATAATGACCCATGGGAGGTGAGTGAACCTAATTGTTAGAAGAAAAGAGTGACTCAAAATCTATGTGTGAGCACAAAAGAATTGAAAGAGAACCTTCTTTACAAACAACCTTGTATCCTTGTTCGCTTTCGGGAATCAATTGTTCCGATTTCTAACATTAACAAGGATTTACCTAGCGTGTTTTCATCTTTGTTACAGGATTTTCAAGAAGTTTTAGGTGATCCACATGACGGATTACCACTGGAAAGAGGAAAATAACACCAAACCAATCTAATTCAAGGTTCAATCATACCTCGTCAAACATATAATCTCGAAGAAACAAAAGAGTTAGATTTGTTACAAAAAGGCTACATCCAGGAAAGCCTTAGTCGTGATGCCATCTTAATGACGAAACAGGATTTGAACACCACAGGCTTTATAGTTCGTGCACAGGGAATCCATGTAAATGATGAAAATTTTAAATCAACACGAGACTGGCCCACACCATCTTCCATCGCTAAGAGTTGTCGAATAGTGCTAGGTGACCCTCTTGATAGGTTACCACCTGAAAGCCCTAATCATTATGCCATATCTATGAAGAGTCATGATTTACGAAATTCCAAAGACCAAGGTAAGCAAAACATAGTAAACGATGCACTACCACGAAGGTATACTCTTACTTATCAATCACATACTACTATTCCAAGAATTGAACATATCAAATATGTATATCACTATAACTTGAATATTTATGATATTTCTACCCATACTTTTAAAAGTGCTTTTAATGAGCTTTAACTTGTATATGAGTTTCCTTGCCAACCAAATAGGTTCTACAATCAACAAATCTCCTCTTGAGAATTATTAATTCATGAAGCACACTTAGTAGACTTAAGGGATTACTTTAACAAACTAGTTGACAAGGTTTTTAAACACTCATTCTCGCCACAGACAAATAAAATCATGGAGAAATTATCTGAACCAATCATACAGAAAGCCAACAGTGGTCGACGCCATGTTGAATTTTAACCTAAACATCATATTACAAGACTTGTATGCAAAAAATTATTTCAAGACTACAACAAATAAGTTCCTACAAAGAAGAAACCTCGATTAAAATGCTTAAAGACACATCACATTGATCCTGGTAAATGTTTCAAAAGTTTTTCTTTCAACATGTCTAATTCTCTTTCTCTCATATTTTTAGATTCGAGGACGAATCCTTTTAGGAGTGGGGGAATGATACATGCACCAGATTCCATGATACATGATTCTTTGGACTAATGTTTCTAATCGAACCTATTAGAAGAACAAAGTCTCGAAGATTCAAAACATATATATTTGCTAAGCATAATGTGAATGAATAATTAAACAATTCTAATGTTGCTCCCTTTAATATTTCAGATTCGAGGTTGAATCTTTTTGAAGAAAGGGAGGATGATACAGGCATCACAAGGATCACATCAAAGGAAGAAGTAATAACTCTTTCAAATGATCCACTCGTCCAAACTTTGGAAAAGAAGATCAGAATAGCAGCAGATTTGTGACGACTTTTTGAATGGGATACTGATCTTATTTGGTCAACATGTCTTCTGGAGATACAATCGTCATTCTCTTATATTTCCAGCAGTTCTTGAATCCCATCAATCATATTACGGGAACTCAAGATACGTTCATTTTAGTGAAGATAGTGCATGCAGAAATTCCTATACGAGATTAATACATGATTTTGTAAATATTACGAATTTTCAATATTTATATTGATTATTTGTAATATAATTTAATATAGGATGATGCATTATCTTTTAGGATTAGATTTATTATTTTATTAGGAATTTGGTTGGGTTAAAATATTACTTTTAGTTATTATTATTTTATTAGGAATTAGAGTTGATACATGTTTAGTTTATTATTATTTTATTCATTAGTTATTTAGGACCTTTAGAACTCTGCCCTTATATAAAGGAGGCTTCATTCAACTTTCTAAATCAGATTTCTTTGATTAATAATACAACGAGAGTTCATTTTTGCAAGTGTTGATTGCCTTGTGCCTTCAAAGCTTCTTCTCCTAGAGATCTTTCAAGTTCTTGTGAGGGAGATTAATCTTCGCACTCCAATTTGACTTTTCATCGTGACTAGGAGGGTTGGTTGGAGCCATATTATCATGTTTTCCTTTTCATTGCAACTAGGACGTCTTGATAGGACACTTATCCATCTATCTTTTCGACAAATCCATCCTCACCATCATCATCTTTATCATTCACCTTCGTAAGAGAGATCTTTTGATTTCTTAGTTATCATACTTTATTTTCAATTTCTTTATCTTTTGTTTATCTTGTTCTAATCTTATTTTTTACCTTGTTTCCATCACCTAAAATAAACCCTAAGAACCTTACTTGCTACTGTCACCTTCCCCTATTCATTCCCCATTGTTCTTCATCGAGCCTAGAGCTTTCTAGGTTTGATTCTTCAACAAGAGGAACGTTCATTAACACGCCACCGCTTCCCTATCAATCATACTTATAACTCAAGGGCATTACTACTTGTCATTCCTAGATCTTGACAATAATAAGGCTATCTATTCACTTCCATTAAAGAGTGTAGATTACCTTACATCACATCATCCCCTCTTCTTTGAGGTGATTTGTCCTCAAATCGAAAGGTGGCTTCTCCCTAGTGTCCTTTATGAAAAGGTCCATCTTAAAAGTCAGGCCTTTTGAATAAGTGCTTTGAATGTTCAAGTACTGAAAAGAAAAGAAATTTCTATAAGTAAGGCCAACATCGATCATACGTACATTAAAATTATACTCTATATTTTTATCCTTTGGATAGTCAAGAATTATGTCCTTTAATAGAAGAGTTATGATGCTTTGACTGAACATATTCCTTGGAATTCCAGTAGTCACATTCTGATGCGACCATACCAAGGACCAAACTTCTTCAACACATAATCACTTCATGGACGTTCTACCTTACTAATTCTAAGGGAGTCTTACCTTATTTTATTACTTATTTACTCATTTATGCTTTATATGTGCTATAAGCATTCTTTGACATTCTAAACTATGCTTGAATATTCATATATTTCCCTATGTTTGCATCCTATATGATATTCATGCATGTTACATCTATAATTAGCTTGTTTCATGCATATGTCACACATTCCTTATTTATGTTATCATATCAATTGTATTATTATATTAGACATGGAATCATGTGTTACATTAGAATTTTACTTATTACTTATTCATTACCTTGAGCATTGTAACTTATATACATTTTGTATTTAGTACAAGGCATATTCAGGGCAATTCAATGGATAGTGCACGCCAGTCGGATTGATCGCCACTTTTGAACATGTTACAAGCATATTTGGGTGATGAAGTCTTCTTAACATTTAATCGCCTATCTCTTAGCTTTCCAACGAAGTTTTAATTATATCAATGTGATATTGGGAGCTCAATATATGCCCAGATTACTAAAGACAGTGCAGGCTGAAAATAAATACAGGATTTGCAACCATTCATCTCATTCAAAGGATTTATGCATGAGAGGAATTAATAGAAACATGCATGTACGGGAAAAGAATATTAAAATGAATCAGCACATTTTTTAGAAGGTACAAGGTTTCATTCAAAGGCTTCTAAGTTCATCCATTCATACATATTCATGCAAGAAGCCAAATAGTCATGTTCACACATGGGAGGAAGGATTCAGCCATGCAAATACATTCATGAAGATTTATTCATTTAATTCATCATACATTCACCATTGACCGTACATTGAATTTCCCTAAGGGATGAACATTCATCCTTGAATGTTCAACCATTAAATCTTGTATGTACGTCCTAGACATACTTAGGCCTATAAATAGTTTATCTTTCATTTAGTAAGGAATCAATTAACTTTGTTTAATCAAAACTTGGAGATTTTCTCTATTTCTAGTTCTTTGAGAACTATATCGAATTATCAAGTGCTCTTGTGCTTATGGAGTCGCCTATCTTCTATTCACCCTTCTACTTTTGGTTCTTTTGGTTTAATATACCTAAAGGGTCAAAGTCCTTAAACACCATCCCTCAAGTTTCTATAAGGTCTAGAGTTAAGCTTTAGTATAGCTTAGTTTGATTCATTTTTTTCTTGGATACTATCTTCATTCTTCACTACCATTTCCATACTTCTTTCTTCCATCACCATAACATCTTTCAATGGATCAACTTATTTTTTAGAAGGTGCAAGGTTTCATTCAAAGGCTTTTAAGTTCATCCATCCATGCATATTCATGCAAGAAGCCAAATAGTCATGTTCACATAAGGGTGAAGAATTTTAGCCAATATACATTCATGAACATTCATCCATAGAAGACAAATCAACATGTTCACACATGGGAGGAAGGATCACTACTTTTGAACATGTTACATGCATGGACGGGAAAAGAATATTAAAATGAATCAGCTTATTTTTTATAAGGTGCAATGTTTCATTCAAAGGCTTTTAAGTTCACCCATTCATGCATATTCATACAAGAAGCCAAATAGTCATGTTCACACAAGGGGGAGAATTTCAGCCAAGATACATTCATGAACATTCATCCACAGAAGACAAATCAACATGTTCAAACATGGTAGTAAGGATTCATCCATGAAGATACATTCATGAAGATTTATTCATTTAATTCATCATACATTCACCATTAATCGTACATTGTATTTCCCTAAGGGATGAACATTCATCCATGAATGTTTAATCATTAAATCTTGTATGTGCATCCTAGACATACTTAGGCCTATAAATAGTTTAGATTTCATTTTGTAAGGAACTAATTAACTTTTTTTAATCAAAACTTGGAGATTTTCTCTCTTTCTAGTTCTTTAAGAACTATATCGACTTATCAAGTGCCTTGTGCTTGTGGCATCGCCTATCTTTTATCTACCATCCATGTTTTGGTTCATTTGGTTTAATATACCTAAAGGGTCAAAGTCCTTAAACACCATCCCTCAAGTTTCTATAAGGTCTAGGGTTAAGCTTTAATATAGCTTAGTTTGATTTTTCTTGAGATACTATCTTCATTCTTCACTACCATTTCCATATTTCTTTCTTCCATCACCAACCATTATTCCATATATAAATACTTCTTTATATCATTTCAAACATATCATCATCTTCATCTATTCAGTTGTCATTTCTATCTTACCATCTTACTCATTCATATTTAACTATTTTCTTTAAAGCCTTCTTATTTCAGGAACACTTGTTGCCTTCCTAGATAATCAAAGTGCAAGTCTTACCTCACCAAGTAGATTAGGGTGTGTATGTATCATAGAGCACAACCCTGATCTTTACAAACTTGCTTGAGGGGTAGTGATAGTGTCTTTAACCCACTCGATATAAAATCTAGGAATTTATGAATCAAGGTGAAAGAATGACACCACAAGTATAAGAAATATACTTGTTTAGTCGATAAAGTTCTCAAAGAACTTTGAAGAGAGATTTAACTCACAAAGGTTTGTTTATTTTATGAAATGAGATACAACATCATCACCATCTTCCGTACAACATCAACACCATCAATCATCTTCCATCAAGACCACCAACAGCTTTATTATAATTCTACAGCCATCTCTTTTCTTACTTTTTATTCCATTAATTATTTACTTATCCATTTCTTATTCCATTACTACTACCATTTCTTATAATCTTTGTTGCAACCATACTTATAACTCAAGGACATCCTTTCTTATCATTCCTAGATATGGACAACAATAAGGCTATCTATTCACTTCAATTGAAGAGTTTAGATTCAGCCTACATCACGTTCTTTGGTTGTTCTAGAGACATATCCTTTGAATCATGAATAGTTGTTCCCTTAGCAACTCAATAGACATTTTCCTTAAGCATCCAATGTACATTTCCTTTGGTTCCTCAATCCGACCAAATGTCCCATCTGGAATGACCTGTAAGCAAAATAAAAATCTGCATACTCATGGTAAAAAAGTTTTCCTTCAATCTTCCTTCTTGTTAAAAGGCATTCTCGAATTAAGCGCTTGTCTTTTGGTCTATTTTCTTCACTTCTGTTATTGTTTTCCTTTCCTTATGTCGTCAATGCTTTACTTCATCTTCATTTGGTCACATTGAACTTGTTTGGGTGTCAAAGGTGTAAGGATGATTTTCTTGCTCCACCATTGAAATAATGCTGATTTGTGAAGCAATCATGTATAATAGGTTTATCATACTACCATGGCCTTCCAAAAAGTAGATGACTAGCATGCATTGGCACTACATCACAAAAACTTCATATTTATATCTTCCAATTGAGAAATAAACCAGCACCTATTTGTTTACCTTGAGTTCTCCTCTCTCATTCAGCCATTGTAACTTGTATGGTGTAGGATCCTTCATAGTTTTTAACCCAAGTTTTTCCACCATGATAGTGCTTGCCACGTTGGTACAACTTCCTCCATCTATAATCATGAAGAAAACTTTATCATTCACATGGAACCAGGTGTGAAATATGTCTTCTCGTTGTGCATCATCCTCAACCATTTAAGTATTTAAACTTCTTTTTACAACCAAGAGTTCTCCATCCACTGGATTATCATATACCTCATCTTCTTCTTTAATGTCTTCATATTTTGTATCATCTTCTTCATGTTTATATTTAATGTCACCATTTCCAAGAAGTAACATCGTGTTTTGATTGGGACATTATGTAGAAACATACCCTCTTCCCAGATATTTAAAGCACCTGATGTCCCTATTGATTTGTTTGGACTTAGATGAATCGACTTGTTCTTTGTTAGGTATAGGAGTGAACTTCTTCAAATTATTTTGGCTCCATCTTGAAGTGGTAGGTATGATATTACGAGATGTAAACCTCCTAATGAGTTACCTTTCTATATTCATAGCCATTTGTACCATTCTATCAATTTCAATTTAACGGTATAACTCCAAGGCATTGTCAATTTCCGGATTAAGTCCTGAAATAAACCCTGCCATAGTTGCTTCACGGTCTCCCTCGATGTTGACTCGGAGCATTGCCACTTCAATTTCTTTATATTAGTTTCCTTGTTTGAGATTTTTTAACTTTTGAAACAAATCTCGGTGATAATGAAAGAGAATGAAACTGATACATGCATCGCAAGGCTCACATCAAAGGAAGAAGTAATAACTCTTCCAAATGATTCACCCATCCACGCTTTGGAAAAGAAGATCAGAACATCACCAGACTTGCGACGACTTTTTTAATGGGATCCTGACCTTATTTTGATAAAGGCTAATCTACACCCTCAATGAAGAAGATGATAGATAGCCTTATTATTGTCCCGATCTAGGAATGACAATTAGTAATGTCCTTGAATTATAAGTATGACTGCAACAAAGATGATAGAAGATAGTATTAGTAAAGAAATATGAAATGGATAAACAAAAATAAGTAATGAAAATAATGATAGAAAAGAGTTGGTTGCGGAATTTTAATTGAAGATGTTGGTGGCCTTGATGGAAGATGGTTGATGGTGTTGATGTTGTATGGAAGATGGTGATGATAGTGTATCTCAAACACGCCAAAGAAGAAGCTATACGAGAGAGCACAACCCCGATCTTCACAAACTTGCTTGAGGGTTGGTGATGTAGGTTGAATATACACTCTTCAATGGAAGTGAGTAGATAGCCTTATTGTTGTCCCGATCTAGGATTGATAAGTACTGATGTCCTTGAGTTATAAGTTTGGGCTACAACAAAGATAAGAAAGAAATAGGATTAACAATGGAAAAATAAATGGATAATTAGATAAGTAATGAAATGAAAGAAATAAATAGAGTTGGTTGTGGAATTATAAAGATGTTGATGGCCTTGATAGAAGATATTGATGGTGTTGATGTAGAAATGGAGATGGTGATGATGTTGTATCTCAAACACTCCAAAGATGACACAGGAAACGCAATCCCGATCTTTACAAACTTGCTTGAGGGGTGATGAAAGTGTCTTCAACCCACTAGATAGAAATCTATGAATTTAGGAATCATGATGAAAGAAATCACGCCACAAGTATAAGAAGTATACTTACTTAATCGATAAAGTTCACAAATAACTTTGAAGAGAGATTAAACTCACAAAGGTTTGTTTATAATATGAATGAGATGAGTACAAATGATGCCAAGCCTCTCAATTTATAGGAAATAAGAGGGCTTGGCCAAATGGTTATATAAATGTTTGGGCTAGGTACATGTCCCTAGTGAAAGTACATAATTAATTAATTAAATGGATATGTCCATAAGGTTGGTGTTGGTTCGGCTAACCCTTCATAAAGGGGATTGATGTTTTGGTCATACATGATTCTATCTCCCTTTGGTCGAATAGTGGGGTGCTTGTTCATCTTGGAGCCAAAGACATCTCCCTTGGCTGAATGATGATGTGCCTCCTCAAATTGGCGCCAAAGCTCTCATGTGCAAGGCATGTGGGTGTGGCTTTGTCTCATGTCCCTTGGTGATTTAGGCCTCTCATGGGTGTAATCTCTTCACCAATGTGCTCCTTGGTGCATGTGCAGCATCATTCATGAAAGGTCGCAATGTTTGGGAAAGGTAACCTTTCATGTTTGAGCTAATTCTAAGGTGAATGAGCTGGAGGTGAGTTGTAGAATGGTGAACAATATGTCAGCTTCTTGTGAAATGGTACCTCTAGAGGTGGAAACTATTCATGAAAAGGTACGATTTCATAAAATTTGACTTAGGACATATATGAAGTTTCCTAAGTGGTGATGATGATGGTGAAGCTCCCCAACTAAATTGAGGTCAACTTGTAGCTCAAATCTTCAGCTCAATCCAGCTATAAATATATCTCACATAGTAATGAATAATTTATCATCATTATAACTGTAGATGTAATATATATATATATGAATATAACTATGTTATAGCATATGAAATTAGCATCATTATATATAAAGATAGAAAGTTTCTTCCCTTAAAAGGTTGGAATAACCAAGTTAAACATGATGCCGAATTAGATTACATCATCCTCCACTTCTTTTAATCAATTTGTCCTCAAATAGAAAGGCTATATTTTCCTAATGTCCTTCCATTCAATAAGAACCTTTATGAAAAGGTTCATGTCTTTTGAAACAATTCTTTGTAAGTTCTTGATCTAGAAAGAAAGAAAACTTTCATAAGAAACTATTTGATTAAACATAATTAAAGTTAAGAAATACTCCATGTTAAATGTATGTTAAAAGTTCATGTCTATTGAAGACGTTTTGATTTGAGCGTTTGTTTCCTTTAGCATCCCAACAATCATGTTCCTTGGTCCTTCAATAGATTTTTTCATTAAATCACAAAACAATATGACTTTTGGAATGGAGATGTCCTTATAATCCTTATAAGTCACGCCTTTTGGATGAAGAATTGCCTCCCTTTGCTTTTCATTAGACACACCTTTTGGCTCTTGAAAGGGCACGCCCCTTATTCTCCCAAATTGACAAATTGTGTTGCTTGGAACATCCTACAAATCTAAGAAATTTTTTGCATTTTCAAGGTTAGAAAAATCTTCTTCAATCTTATGTCTCGACAATAAGCATTTCTGTAATAAGCACTTAGATCTAGAAGCACTTGTTTTCTGACTAGTTTCCGCCTTGCTTGATGTCGATTTGCCCTTCCTCATAGCCTCAACACTTTGCTTCATCTTAATTTGATCAATTTGGACTTGTTTAGGTGTTAAAGGTGAACGAGTATTGATTGGTAAAACAATCATGGTTAGTTCTTTTATCATATTGCCATGGCATTCCAAGAAGTAAATGAATATCATGCATAGGAACAACATCACACATAACCTCATCCTTGTATTTTCCAATTGAAAAAAGAACCATCACCTGTTTATTGACGTTAAGTTCTCATCGTTCATTGAGCCATTATAGTTTATAAGGATTTAGATGCTTCAATGGTTTCAATCCCAATTTCTCTGCCATGATTGAACTTACTACATTAGTACAAATCCTATCGTCTATGATCATGAAACATACCTTTTCATTCACATGGAATCGGGTATGAAAGATGTTCTCCCGTTGTGCATTGTCCTCTACCGCTTGAGTACTCAGACTTCTTTTAACCACTAGAGCTTTGCCTTTTATAGGAGCCCCAATTTATACTTCTTCCTTGACTTCAGTTGGTGATACTTCTTCTTCTTCATGGTCAGATTCAATGTCATCATTTCCAATTAGTAACATGGTGTTTTGATTAGGACATTGAGTAGAAACATGCCCCCTCCCAAGACATTTAAAGCACCGAATGTCTCTTGATCATTCAGGGGTTTCTTTTCCTTGGTTATCCTTGTTGAGTTGTGGAGCACTGGATGATTTGACCTTCTCTTTGCTAGCAGTAGGAGTAGATTTCTTCAAGTTGTTTGGACTACATCTTGAATGTGTAGGCATGATAGTGTGAGAGGTAGCTCTTCTCCGTAGTTACCTTTCTATTTTCATCGCCATTTGTATCATTTCATATATCTCTATTTAATGGTATAACTCCAACGTGTTGGTAATTTCTGGATTGAGTCCGACAAGAAATCTAGCCATGGTTGCTTCATGATCCTCCTTAATATTGACTCGGATCATTGCCACTTCCATCTTCTTATAATAATCCTCTACACTCTATTGTCCTTGTTTAAGATTCTATAATTTTTGAAACAAGTCCCGGTGATAATGAACAGTAATGAAACGTTTACGCATTATACCTTTCATTTAAAGCTATGTTGAGATTGGTGTCTCTCCATTCCTCCTTCTGGTAATAGTAAGTTGATCCCACCATATCAAAGTATAATTGACAAACTCCATGGATGCCAATCTCACTTTCATTAATTCGGAATAGTTGTGGCAACTAAAAACAAGTTCCACCTTACTTTCCCATTCGGAATAGGCTTCAAGATCAGTTTTTCCTTGGAATTGAAGAATCTTGATTTTGATGTTACTTATGTTTTCATCAACATTGGCACGTCTAGGTCCTTGTAACATTGCTGGTTCTTCTCCTTCATAGTTGTCTAGGACATCATATTCTTGAAGAGGTTGTTGTCTCCGTTGTGTATCATTGTTTCGAGTTTATGGTGGATCTCGTCGTTGGTCTAGTTTATCATGAAGAGAATCAAACTCTTCACGAAACATTCTCATCATTTCTCTAATCAATGCTTGCATTTGCAAGTTTGGTTGACATGCATTTCCTTTAGGACTTTTAGACATGGTTAGTAAACAAAATAAAATAAAATAAACCTTATCAGCACACTCACAAAGCCTCACAAGTTTCGCTCCAAAGAAATGATAGGATCACTCCACTCAACACTCGAGTTTTCTCTTGGGAATATAACGTGGCTTTTAACAATTCCCATTACAATCTCACTCACTTAATTAGCCTTTTTCCACTCGATCTCTCTTGCTAAGTCCTTTGAAGAACTTACTCAAGATTAGAACAAGTTATTTCTCTTCTTGTGTGCGTCGGATGCAAATAGGTTAGGGTAAAAGGAAAAGGTGAAATAGAAAGGTAGAAGAAATGATTCAAGGTTTTGAAAAGAAAGAAAAGATTAAAGACAAGGAAAATGAAAGTATATAAAAGGAAGAGGTGAGTTACAACCCAATAAACAACACTTACTTTATCCTTTCACAAGAAATAATAAGGTTATCTTCTCTAGTGTAGATATGCCTCCTTGATGTACTTACAATGGTAGAGCACTTTCCTTGGCTTTGCTTTTCTCTTTTTGTTTGAAATTATTTTCTCTTCTTTTTCTGATTTTTTTCTTTTTGTCTTTGAACTCCTTTTTTTGTTGTAGGAGTTTGATTTTCCTTTTGAACTTTTTTTTCTTTTTGCTTTTTCTCTTTGCACGCCAATGTCACCTTTTGTTGTCAATCCAACTATGCTCTGAATACCGCTTTATGTAGGCTAAATCTACACTCTTCAATGGAAGAAAGTAGATAGCCTTATTTTTGTCCCGATCTAGGATTGACAAGTACTAATGTCTTTCAGTTATAAGTTTGGGTTGCAACAAAGATAAGAAAGAAATAGGATTAATAATGGAAAAATAAATGGATAATTAGATAAGTAATGAAATGAAAGAAGTGAATAGAGTTCGCTTCGGAATTATGAAGATGTCGATGGCCTTGATGGAAGATGCTGATGGTTTTGATATTGAAATAGAGATGGTGGTGATGTTGTATCTCAAACATGCCAAAGATGAAACAGGAAGCACAATCCCGATCTTCACAAACTTGCTTGAGGGGTGATGAAAGTGTCTTCAACCCGCTAGATAGAAATCTAGGAATTTAGGAATCAAGATCAAAGGAATGACGCCACAAGTATAAGAAGTATACTTGCTTAATCGATAAAGTTCACAAAGAACTTTCAAGAGAGATTAAACTCACAAATGTTTGTTTACAATATGAATGAGATGAGTACAAATGATGTAAAGCGTCTCAATTTATAGGAAATGAGAGGGCTTGGCCGAATGGATATAAATGTTTCGGCTTAGTACATGTCTCTAGTGAAAGTACATAAGTAATTAATTGAAGGGATATGTACATAGGCTTGGTGTTGGTTCGGCTAACCCTTCATAAAGGGCTTGATGTTTCGGTCATACATGATTACATCTCCCTTTGGTTGAATAGTGGGGTTCTTGTTCATCTTGGCACCAAAGACATCTCCCTTGGCCGAATGATGATGTGCCTCCTCAAATTAGTGCAAAAGCTCTCATGTTCAAGGCATGTGGTGTGGTCGAATAGGCATTGAGCTTTGTCTCATGTCCCTTGGTGATTTAGGCCTCCAATGGGTGTAATCTCTTCACCAATCTGCTCCTTGGTGAAAGAGCATCTTCATGGGTAGCATCGTTCATGAAAGGTTACAATGTTTGGGAAAGGTAACATTTCATGTTTGAGTTAGTTCTAAGGTGAATGAGCTGGAGGTGAGCTGGCCATAGGTGAGTTGTAGCATGGTGAACATTATGGTAGATCCTTGTGAAATTGTACCTCTAGAGGTGGCAATGTTTACGAAAAGGTATGATTTCACAAAATTTGACTTAGGACATATTTGAAGTTTCCTAAGTGGTGATGATGATGGTACAACTCCCTAGATGAATTGAGGTCATCTTGTAGCTCAAATCTTCAGCTCAATCCGGCTATGAGCTCACAGGTCTCCAGACAACTTTTCAACAAATGTTCCTTATGCTCTCTTAAACGTTCCCATGTAAGTTTCCTTGCCTTTTCATTCTCTAATTAGCTCCAATATAGATCCCAAGTTTTGGTCGAATGTACCTACACACATAATATAAAGAATAAGTTAAGTATATGAACTATATAATAATGTGTATAAGATAAGGATATGGACTATAGTATAATAATAACTTATATCTCACATAGTCATGAATAAGTTATCATCATTATAACTATAGATGTAATATATGTATATGAATATAACTATATTATAGTATATGAATATAACTATATTATAGCATATGAAATTAGCATCATTACATATAAAGATAGAAAGTTTCTTCCCTTGAAAGGTTGGAATTGCCAAGTTACACATGATGTTGGATTAGATCACATAGGTGGTAATGGTGTCTTCAATCCACTAGTTATAAAATCTAGGAATTTAGGAATCAAGGTGAAGGAATGACACCACAAGTATAAGAAATATACTTGCTTAATCGATAAAGTTCTAAAAGAACTTTGAAAAGAGATTTAACTCACAAAGGATGTTTATATTATGAAATGAGATGGGTACAAATGAAAGCAAACCTCTCAATTTATAGGAAATGAGAGGGCTTGGCCGAATAGTCACCTAGTGACTCGGCAAGTACATGACTTTAATTGAAAATACATAATGCTTTAAATGAAAGGAGAAGTTCCTTGGCATGGTGATGGTTTGGCTATCCTTTCAAATAAGACATGTTGGTTCGGCTAGGTAGAAGATGCATCTCCCTTGACCGAATGATAATATGCTTGTTCATCTTGGCGCCAAAGTTATCCTCCTTGGCCGAATGGTGTTGTGATGTTCATCTTGGTGCCCAAAATGTTCATCTTGGTGCCCAAAATCTTCATGTGCAAGGCATGTGGGTGGTGGCCGAATAGGCATAGTGCTTGCCTCATCTCTCTTCATGATTTAGGCTTCATTTGGATATAATCTCTTCACCAATCACCTTGATGAAAGGGCATCTTCATGGGCAGGATCATTCATGAAAGGTCACAATTTTTGGAAGGTAATCTTTCATGTTTGAGCTAGTTCTAGGGTGAATGAGCTGGAGGTGAGCTGGCCATAGGTGATTTGTAACACGATGAACATTATGGCAACTCCTTGTGGTATGTTACCTCTTGAGTTGGCAACTATTCGCGAAAAGGTACGATTTCACAAAAATTGACTTAGGACATATTTGAAGTGTCCTAAGTGGTGATGATGATGGTGCAACTCCCTAATTGAATTGAAGTCATCTTGTAGCTCAAACCTTCAGATCAATCTAGCTATGAGCTCACATGTCTCCGGACAACCTTTCACCAAATGTTCCTTATGCTCTCCTAAACATCCCCATGTAAGTTTCCTTGCTGTTGCTTTCACCATTTATCTCCAAGATAGCTCCCAAGTTGTGGCCGAATGTACCTACACTTAAAACATAAAGAATAAGTGAAGTACATGAACTATATTAATGTGTATAAGATAAAAATGTGGACAATAGTATATAATAATAACTTATGCCTCACATAGTAATGAATAAGTTATTATCATTATAGCTATAGATGTAGTAGATATATATGAATATAACTATATTATAGCAAACAAAATAAACATCATTGTATAGAAATATAGAAAGTTTCTTCCCTTGAAAGGTTGGACATGAAAAGTTAAACATGATGTTGAATTGGATCACATCATCCTCCCCTTCTTTTAATCGATTTGTCCTCAAATCGAAAGGTATTCTTTTCCTAGTGTCATTTCATTCTATAGATTCTCCAGGTACCTTTATGAAAAGGTTCATGTCCTTTGAATGAATGCTTTGAAAATACATGATATGAAAAGAAAGAAAACTTTCATAAGTAAAAATTTGATTAAACATAAAAAACAAGATATACTCCTTGTTAGGTGAATGTTTAAAGTTCATGTCTGTTGAAGACATTTTTCTTTGAACGTTTATGTCCCTTAGCATCCTAAAAATCATGTTCCTTAGTCCTCCAATAGATGTATTTATTGAATCATGAAAGGTTATGACTTTTGGAATGAAAATGTCCTTAGAATCCTCATAAGTAACATCATTTGGATGAAAAATTATCTCCCTTTGCTTCTCATTAGACGCATCTCTTGGCTCTTGAAGGTCACGTCCCTTATCCTCCAAATTTGATAAGTTATATCGCTTAGAACATCCTGCAAATCAATGAAATTTTCTATATTTTCAAGGTTAGAAAAATCTTCTTCGATCTTGCGTCTTGACAATAAGCATTTCTGTAACAAGCACTTAGATGTATAACCACTTGTTTTTTGACTAGTTTCCTCCTTGCTTGATGTCGTTTTCCTTTCCTCGTGGCCTCAACACTTTGCCTTATCTTGAATTGATCAATTTAGACTTGTTTACGCGTCAAAGGTGTAAGAATAATCTTCTTCCCTCCATGGTTGAACGAGTATTGATTAGTAAAACAATCATGGATAGTCCTTTTATCATATTGCCATGGTCTTCCAAAAAGTAAATGGCTATCATGTATAGGAATGACATCACACATAACCTCGTCCTTGTATTTTCCAATTGAAAAAGGAATCATCACCTCTTTATTGATGTTAAGTTCTTCTCGTTCATTAAGCCATTATAGTTTATAGGGATTTAGATACTTCAAGGTTTTTAATCCCAACTTTTCCACCATGATCGAACTTGTTACGTTGGTACAACTCCCACCATCTATGATCATGAAACATACCTTTTCATTCAAATGAAATCATGTATGAAAGATGTTTTCTCGTTGTGCATTATCCTCTGTCACTTGTGCACTCAGGCTTCTTTTAACCACTAGAGTTTCTCCATCCACGGGAGCCCCAATTTCTGTTTCTTCTTCAACTTTGGTTGGTGTTGCTTCTTCTTCTTCATGGTCAGATTCAATGTCACCATTTCCAAGTAGAAGCATGGTGTTTTTGTTGGGACATTGTGTAGGAACATGCCCCCTACCAAGAAATTTAAAGCATCGAATGTCTCTTGATCATTCAGGGGTTTCTTTTTCTTAATTGTTCTTCTTTAATTGTTGATCATTAGATGATTCACCCTTCTCTTTACTAGGAGTATGACTAGATTTCATCATGTTGTTTGGACTCTATCTTGAAGGTGTAGGTATAGAATTATGAGATGTAGATCTTCTCTGTATTTGCCTTTCTATCTTCATTGCCATTTGCACCATTTCATCTATCCCAACGTAATGGTATAACTCCAAGGTCTTGGTAATTTCTAGATTGAGTCCGGTAAGAAATCTCGCCATGGTTGCTTCACGATCCTCCTCAATATTGACTCAGATCATTGCCACTTCCATCTCCTTATAGTAATCATCCACACTCCATTGGTCTTGTTTAAGATTCTGCAGTTTTTGAAACAAGTCCTGGTGACAAAGAACATGAATGAAACGTTTACGCATGATACCTTTCATTTTAAGCCATGTTGAGATTGGTCTTTCTCCATTCCTCCTTCTAGTAAGAATAAGTTGATCTCACCATATCAAATCATAATATACAAACTTCATGGCTACCAATCTCACTTTCTTTAGTTTGGAATAGTTATGGCAACTAAAAACATGTTCCACTTTGCTTTCTCATTCAAGATAGGCTTCAAGATCAGTTTTCCCTTGGAATTGAGGAATCTTGATTTTGATGCTACTAATGTTATCAACATTGGCACGTCTAGGTCCTTATAACATTGTTGGTTATTCTTCATCATAATTGTCTAGGACATCATCTTCTTGAAGAGGTTGTTGTCTCCGAGGGGTATCATTGTTTTGAGTTTGTGGTGGATCTCGACGTTGGTCTATCTTATCATGAAGAGCATCAAACTTTTCACTAAACATTCTCATCATTTCTCCAATCAATGCTTGCATTTACAAGTTTGGTTGACTTGAATTTCCTCTAGGACTTTGAGACATGGTTAGTAAACAAAATAAAATAAAGTAATCCTTACCATCACACTCACAAAGCCTCACAAGCTTCACTCCAAAGAAAAGATAAGATCACTCCACTCAATGCTCGTGTTTACTCTCAAGAATATGATTTGGCTTTTAACAATTCCCCTTCTGATCTCACTCACTCAATATTCCTTTTTCCATTTTATCTCTCTTGTTAGGTCCTTTGAAAAACTAACTCAAGATTAGAACAAGTTATTTCTCTTCTTGTGTGCGTCGACTGCAAAATATGTTAGAGGAGCAAGGAAAAGAAGAAATGGAAAGGTATAAGAAAATATTCAAGGAAATGAAAAGAAAGAAAAGGTTGAAGACAAGGAAAGCGTAAGTAAAGAAATGAACAGGTGACTTACAACCCAAGAAATAGCACTTACTTCATTCTTTCACAAGATGCAATAAGATTATCTTCTCTATTGTAGATTTGCCTCCTTGATTGACTTGTAATGGTACAACACTTTTCATTGGCTTTGCCTTTCTTTTTGTTTGGAAATTTTTTTTCTTCTTTTTTTTTGTTTTTTTTGTACTCCTTTGTTTGTTGCATGAGTCTTGATTTCCTTTTTTTAACTTCTTTTATTTTTGCTTTTGTTGTTGCATGCCAATGACACATTTGTTGTCAATCCAACTATGCTCTAAATACTACTTTATAAAAGCTCATATGCGCCCTCAATGAAGAAGATGATAAATAGCCTTATTGTTGTTTCGATCTAGGAATGACAATTAATAATGTCCTTGAATTATAAGTATGGTTGCAACAAAGATGGTAGAAGATAGAATTAGTAAATAAATACGAAATGGATAAACAAAAATAAGTAATGAAAATAAGGATAGAAAAGAGTTGGTTGTGGAATTATAATTGAAGATGTTTGCGGCCTTGATGGAAGATGATTGATGGTGTTGATGTTGTATGGAAGATGTTGATGATGGTGTATCTCAAACACGCTAATGAAGAAGATATGCTAGAGAGCAAAACCCTAGTCTTCACAAACTTGCTTGAGGGGTGGCAATGGTGGGTTGGTGTCTTCAACCCACTAGATATAAAATCTAGGAATTTAGGAATCAAGGTGAAGGAAAGACGCCACAAGTATAAGAAATATATTTACTTAATCGATAAAGTTCTCAAAGAACTTTGAAGAGAGATTTAACTCAAAAAGGTTATTTATATTATGAAATGAGATGGGTACAAATGAAATCAAGTCTGATGTGATCCTGTCTAGCACCAACTTTCTTCATGACATATTCACATCATTAAAGATCCTTTAAGATCAATACAAGGGAGTTTTACCTTACATTATATTATATTTACTCATTTATGCACTATATATTATTATGAGCATACATTTTCATATTAGACTATACTTGAATTATCATAACATGTGCATTCATTCATTATGTCCTATGGTTAGCATTATTGATTGATATTCATACATGTAATCTATAGTTATAATAATAATATTCATTCAATATCATATGATACATGAGTTATTATTATAATCTATAATTCACATCTTTGTAATATGCACATACTTATAACTTTATAATAATTCATATACTTAACTTAGTTTTTATGTTTTAAATGTAGGTACATTCGGCCATAACTTGGGAGTTATCTTAGAGCTAAATGATGAAAGCAACAACAAGAAAACTTACATGGGGACGTTTAGGAGAGCCTAAGGAACATTTGGTGAAAAGTTATATGGAGACCCATGAGCTCCTAGCTGGATTGAGCTAAAGATTTGAGCTAAAATATGACTTCAATTCACCTGGGGAGTTGCACCATCATCATCACCACTTATGACACTTCAAATATGTCCTAAGTCAATTTTTGTGAAATCGTACCTTTTCACAAATAGTTGCCAACTCAAGTGGTACATTTCCACAAGGAGCTACCATAATGTTCATCATGTTACAACTCACCTATGGCCAGTTCACCTCTAGCTCATTCACCCTAGAAGTAGCTCAAACAAGAAAGATTACCTTCCAAAAATTGTGACCTTTCATGAATGTTGTTGCCCATGAAGATGCCCTTTCATCAAGGTGCACGTTGGTGAAGAGTTTACATCCATTGGAGGCCTAAATCATGAAGAGACATGAGACAAGCACCATGCCTATTCGACCACCACCCACATGCCTTGCTAATGGAGACTTTGGTGCCAACTTGGGAAGACACAACACCATTCGGCCAAGGGAGATGTATCTTCATCCTAGCCGAACCAACATGCCTTTTTTGAAGAGATAGTCAAACCATCACTAAGCCAAGGGACTCATCCATTCATTTAAAGCATTATGTACTTTCATTAAGAATCATGTACTTGCCGAATCCCTAGATGCTCGGCCAAGCCCTCTCATTTCCTAAAAATTGATAGGCTTGCTTTTAGCTGTACTTATCTCATTTTATAATATAAACAAACCTTTGTAAGTCAAATCTCTCTTCAAAGTTCTTTGAGAACTTTATCGATTAAGCAAGTATATTTCTTATACTTGTGGCATCATTCCTTCACCTTGACTCCTAAATTCCTATATTTCTATCTAGTGGGTTGAAGACACCATCACCACCCCTCAAGCAAGTTTGTGAAGATCAGGATTGTTCTTTCTAACATAGTTTCTTCTTTGGCATGTTTGAGATACAACTTCACCACCATATTACATTTAACATCAATACCATTAACCATCTTTCATCTTGGCCACCAACATCTTCATTGAAATTCCTCAGCCATCTCTTTTCTATCCTTATTCATTACTTAATTTTTGTTTATCCATTTCTTATTCCATTATTAATTCTACCTCTTTCTTATCTTTTTCGCAGTCATTCTTATAACTCAAGGACATCAATACTTTCCATTCCTAGATCAAGACAACAATAAGGCTATCTATTCACTTTTATTGAAGAGTGTAGATTCAGCCTACATCAATCGGTATTCAGAGCTTAGTTGGATTGACAACAAAAGTGTCATTGGTGTACAACAACAAAAGCAAAAAGAAATGAAGTTCAAAAAGGAAATCAAAAGCTCCTACAACAAATAAATGAGTTCAAAAAAGAAGAAGAAAAAATCAGGAAAAAAAGAAAAAAATACAAACAAAAAGAAAGGCAAAGCCAAGCAAAAGTTCTCTACCATTACAAGTCAATCAAGGAGGCATATCTACACTAGAGAATATAACCTTATTGTGTCTTGTTAAAAGGTGCAGTAATTTTTGTTACTTGGGTTGTAAGTCTCATCTTCCTTTTCTATACTTTCATTTTCCTTGTCTTCAACCATTTCCTTCTTTTTATTACCTTTGAATCATTTCTTCTACCTTTCCATTTATTCTTTTCCTTTCTGCCCTAACCTATTTTGCAACTGACGCATACAAGAAGAGAAATAACTTGTTCTAATCTTGAGTTAGTTCTTCAAAGGACCTAACAAGAGAGATAGAGTGGAAAAAGGCTTATTGAGCAAGTGAGATCAGAAGGGTAATTGTCAAAAGCCAAATTATATTCCCGAGAGTAAACACGAGTGTAGAGTGGAGTAATCTTATCATTTCTTTGGAGTGAAACTTGTGAGGCTTTGAGAGTGTGATGGTAAGGTTTACTTTGTTTTATTTGTTTACTAACTATGTCTTAGGTTTCAGGACAAAATTTGGTCGTGAAAAGAGCTTTAAATATTCAAATTATGAAGGATAATCAAAGAGAGAACTTTTTTCACACTCGTTGTCATGTAAACAACAAGGTTTGTTTCATTATTATCGATGGAGGAAGTTGTACCAATATTGAAAGTACTTTAATGGTGGCCAAATTCAGACTCAATATGACTAAATATCCCACACCATACAAGCTAAAATGGCTAAATGATAAGGGAGAAGTTAAGGTCACCAAACAAGTCAACATTTCCTTTTCAATTGGAAAATACCAAGACCAAGTTCTTTGTGATGTTGTTCCAATTAATGTGTGACATATACTCCTAGGAAGGCCTTGGCAATTTGATAAGAAGGTTGTCCATGATGGTTTCACAAACCGGTATTCTTTCTTTCACAATAAAAGGAAATTCATCTTGACTCCACTTTTACCAAACTGAGTGATTAAAGATCAAAATCATTTGAAAAAGATCACTGAAGCAATGAAAGAGCAACTTAAAGACAAGCAAATTGAAGAAAACATTGGAGTTAAAAATGAGAGAGTTGAAAAGGATGAATTTGGAGATAAATAGGAGAATGAATAACATATTTTAACTAACCTTACTCTTTCATCCATTCTTCCTATTGTTTTGTAGGATAATCCAGGAGATGTATCTTTTAGAGGAGATGATTCAAGAATCATAACTTTTGGAGGATTAAAAGATGTGACCTTTGAAGAACCAATAAGTGCGACTCTTAATGTTTCAAAGGTTATACCATTTGAAGTTCAAAAGAAGCGTCACTTGATGTGCCAAGAGTTGTTGATATTCCATATACATTGCCAATCCTGAAAAGAATTCAGCAACCAACTCTTATTAAACACCCACCTTGGTTTGATGTTTCCATTCATCTTGTTAATAATCCATCATATTCTAACTTTGATTTACTTTGCAGGAATTTGATTTATGTACATGGTATTATCCTACCAAACTTTAATAGAAAGATCCTTTATCGTTATAAGCTTGATTGGTCCATTGAACTCAAGCATTCCAAGAAGTTTCAAAGGTTAAGACTCTCCATAAACCATCATGATGATTAAAAGAATGGAGATGAAGAGTTACATACTTTTTTAAAGAACATGGTGTGCCAGATCAAAGAGTGATACAAGATCCATCATCAAAGGACACAATGCAAATGTCTATTCCAACAAAGAAATTTTCTTTGAATTGCAGAATATTTCAAATGACTCCATTGGCCAAATGGAGGAACCAAGAGACGTGATCCATGAAAGCTTAAGAGAATTATCTTTTCAACTGCCAAAACTATAATTTTTCATGATTCAACGGACATGACTTTTAAACTAAACAATATGTCTTTTGGCGTACCAAGAGATATGATCATTCAAGACAATATGTCTTCAAAAGGCATAAATTTTGGCTATCCAAAACATGAGAATAGGGAGTACAACTTTCACTTACTCATAATTACTAATTCTCTTACTTATGAAGTTTCTTATATTTCCAGGTCATGGACATTCAAGGAACCTATTCAATGGTTATGACTTTTGATAAGAATCCTTTCATAAAGATGACCTATGGAGACAAACCAGCAACGATTGAATGGGCGAACATTTTGGAGAAGTCACTTTTCGATTTGAGGACAAATCGCCCAAAAGAATGGGAGGACGATGTGATCTTGTCTAGCACCAACTTTCTTCATGACATACTCACATCATTGAAGATCCATCAAGCTCAATATAAGGGAGTTCTACCTTACTTTATATTATATTTACTTATTTATGCACTATATAATATTATGAACATACATTTGCATATTAGATTATACTTGAATTATTATAACATGTGCATTCATTCATTATGTCCTATGGTTTGTATCATTGATTGGTATTCATGCATATAATCTATAGTTATAATAATAATATTAATTTAATATCATATGATGCATGAGTTATTATTATAATCTATAGTTCACATATTTATAATATGCATATACTTATTAATTTATAATAATTCATATACTTAACTTAGTTTTATGTTTTGATTGTAGGTACATTCGGCCACAACTTGGGAGTTATCTTGGAGCTAAATGATGAAAGAAAACACAAGGAAACTTACATGGGGACGTTTAGGAGAGCCTAAGTAGAATTTGATAAAAAGTTATCCACAGAACCGTGAGCTCATAGCTGGATTGAGCTGAAGATTTGATCTACAAAATGACTTTAATTCAGCTAGGGAGCTGCACCATCATCATCACCACTTATGACATTTCAAATATGTCCTAAGTCAATTTTTGTGAAATCGTACCTTTTCACAAATAGTTTCCAACTCAAGAGGTACCTTTCCACAAGGAGATGCCATAATGTCCATCATGTTACAAATCACCTATGGCCAGCTCACCTCTAGCTCATTCACCCTAGAACTAGCTCAAACATGAAAGTTACCTTTCAACAATTGTGACCTTTCATGAATGTTGTTGCCCATGAAGATGCCCTTTCATCAAGGTGCACGTTGGTGAAGAGTTTACATCCATTAGAGGCCTAAATCATGAAGAGACATGAGACAAGCACCATGACTATTCGGCCACCACCCACATGCCTTGCACATGGAGACTTTGGCGCCAACTTGGGAAGACATAACACCATTCAGCCAAGGGAGATGTATTTTTATCCTAGTCGAACCAACATTTCTCATTTGAAGAGATAGCCGAATCATCACTAAGCCAAGGGACTCATCCATTCATTTAAAGCATTATGCACTTTCATTAAGAATCATGTACTTACCGAATCACTATATGCCTATTCAGCCAAGCCCTCTCATTTCCTATAAATTGGTTTGCTTTCATTTGTACTTATATCATTTCATAATATAAACAAACCTTTGTGAGTTAAATCTCTCTTCAAAGTTCTTTGAGAACTTTATCGATTAAGCAAGTATATTTCTTATACTTGTGGCGTCATTCCTTCAACTTGATTCCTAAATTCCTATATTTCTATCTAGTGGGTTGAAGACACCATCACCATCCCTCAAGTAAATTTGTTAAGATCGGGATTGTTCTTTATAGCATAGTTTTTTCTTTAGCGTGTTTGAGATACAACATCGCCACCATCTTCCATTCAACATCAACACCATCAACCATCTTACATCAAGGCCACCAACATCTTCATTGAAATTCCACAACCATCTCTTTTCTATCCTTATTCATTACTTAATTTGTTTTTATCCATTTCTTATTCCATTATTAATTCCATCTCTTTCTTATCTTTGTTGCAACCATACTTATAACTGAAAGACATCAGTACTTGTTATTCCTAGATCGGGACAACAATAAGGCTACTTATTCACTTCCATTGAAGAGTGTAGATTCAGCCTGCATCAATGTTTCTCAATTTATAGGAAATGAGAGGGCTTGGCCGAATAGTCACCTAGTGATTCGGCAAGTACATGACTTTAATTGAAAATAGATAATGCTTTAAATGAAAGGAGAAGTCCCTTGGCATGGTGATGGTTCGAATATCCCTTCAAATACGACATGTTGGTTCGGCTAGGATGAAGATAAATCTCCCTTGGCTAAATGGTGATATGCTTGTTCATCTTGGTGATAAAGTCATCTTCCTTGGCCGAATAGTGTTGTGATGGTTCATCTTGGTGCCCAAAATCTTCATGTGCAAGGCATGTGGGTGGTGGCTGAATAAGCATGGTGCTTTTCTCATGTCTCTTCATGATTTAGGCCTCCAATGGATGTAATCTCTTCACCAACGTGCTCCTTGATGAAATGGCATCTTCATGGGCAGCAACACTCATGAAAGGTCACAATTGTTGGAAGGTAACCTTTCGTGTTTGAGCTAGTTCTAGGGTAAATGAGCTGGAAGTGAGCTGGCCATAGGTGATTTGTAACATGATGAACATTATAGTAGCTCCTTGCAGAAAGGTACCTCTTGAGTTGGCAACTATTCGAGAAAAGGTACGATTTCACAAATATTGACTTAGGACATATTTGAAGTGTCCTAAGTGGTGATGATGATAGTGCAGCTCCCAAGCTAAATTGAAGTCATCTTGTAGCTCAACCTTCAGCTCAATCTAGTTATGAGCTCACGAGTCTCCAGAACAAGCTTTCACCAATTGTTCCTTATGCTCTCCTAAACATACCCATGTAAGTTTCCTTGTTGTTTGTTTCACCATTTAGCTCCAAGATAGCTCCCAAGTTGTGGTCGAATGTACCTACACTTAAAACATAAAGAATAAGTTAAGTACACGAACAATATTAATGTGTATAAGATAAAAATATGGACTATAGTATATAATAATAACTTATGCCTCACATAACTATGAATATGTTATTATCATTATAGATATAGATGTAGTAGATATATGAATATAACTATGTTATGTCAAACGAAATAAACATCATTGTATAGAAAGATAGAAAGTTTCTTCCCTTGAAAGGTTGGACATGCAAAGTTAAACATGATGTTGAATTGGATCACAACATATTTGGCCAATATGTGTTTTAGATATACAACTGTTTGTCTCTTATTTTTCCAACGGTTCTTGAATCGCATCAATCCGACATCGGAACACAAGATACGTTCATTTTAGTGAAGACATAACATGCAGAAATTCCTATACGAGATTAATACGTGATTTTGTAAATATTACAATTTTTTAATATTTATATTGATTATTTGTAATATAATTTAACATAGGATGATGCATTATCTTTTAGGATTAGATTTATTATTTCTTTAGGAACTAAGGATGAGTTAAAACATTATTTTTAGTTTTTATTATTTTATTAGGAATTAGAGTTAAGACATGTTTTGTTTGTTATTATTTTATTCATTAGTTATTTAGGACCTTTATAACTCAATCCCTATATAAATAAGGCTTCATTCAGCTTTTTAAATCATATTTCTTTGATTAATAATACAACGAGAGTTCGTTTTTGCAAATGCTGATTGCCTTGTGTCTTTGAAGCTTCTTCTCCTGGAGTTCTTTCATGTTCTTGTGAGGGAGATTAATCTTCACACTCAAAATTGCCTTTTCATCGTGACTAGTAGGGTTGGTTAGAGCCATATTATCGTGTTTGCCTTTCAATTGCGATTAGGAGGGCTCGATAGAACACTTATTCATCTATTTTCCATAAATCCATCCTCACCATTATCATTTTTACCATTCATCTTAATAAGGGAGATCTTTTGATTTCTTGGTTATCATACTTTCTTTTAAATTTCTTTATCTTTTGTTTATTGTGTTCTAATCCTGTTTATTACCTTGTTTCCAGTACTTAAAAGAAACTCTAAAAGCCCATAGTTATTTTCACCACCTTCCCCTATTCATCCCCCTTTGTTCTTCATCGAGTCTAGAGCTTTCTAGGTTTGATTCTTCAACAAGAGAAACTTTCATTAATCCGCCACTGCTTCCCTATCAATTGGTATCGGATTTAGGTCGATTCTTGGAAAGAAGCAAGCAATCTTGCTTGTTCTTGCACACAAAACCGTCAAAGTACCCCAACGGAGCTATTTCATAAAAGATTCATCATTTCAGGTTCTTTTTATTTAATTTTAATTTAGATTCAAATCCTTCTTGTTAGTTTACTATTTTGTTTTAAAAAAAAGGTCGAAAAAATGGACAAAAAAAGTCAAATATTCAAAAAAATGTAAATGAAGGAATTTAGGGCTTATTTTGTCCTGATCTTATAGTCATCCTAAGAGTAATCTCCAACCCTAAATTTAGCCCAATCGGAGTTCATTAGAGCCTTTAAATACATCATTCAAGTTTCATTGGTAGATTCGGTCTAGAATCTTATCAAATTTATTGAAAATTATACAGGAAGAATGTTGTGGTGAAAATTTCCATATTGAAACTTTATATATTTAATATCATTTACACAAAAAATAAGAATTTTTAGAGATCAAGAACACCTTCGAATAAAGCCATCACGAAAAATAGATTGTTTGAGGACTCACCGTTCAACAGAGTCTACTGAATACTAATGAAAGTATTTGGTTCTGAAACTTTACAGCTGGTTTCTCGATGCATCAAAAGACATTTAAGAATTTTTCAAAAAACTTTGGACACCGGTAACCCCCTCAAAAACATTTCTCAAGTTGATCCAGCGTTTTCTAGGTTTCTGGTTTGGTTCTTTTATTTTCTTTTGACTCTTAGTTCTTTAGGTTCTTTTGTTTTTCATTTTTATTGTTCTTTTTCATTATCTAACACATTCTCTTTCTTGTGTTAGTAGGACTGAAGAGTTTGCATACTTCTTCCTTCTTTGCATTCTCGTTCTCTTTGAGTCTAACCCTTGTTTGGCCTCTTAGAGCTTTTAGGTTTTCTTATCGCCTTTGCTAGTAATCAAACTCCGATACGAAATGTGGAAGACTACTTGGAAATGTGAGTTTTAAAGAGTACAAGACCGGCTTACTTGCCTCTCGCTGTGTTACTTTCTTGGAGTGACTTGTGAGGTTTCTTGCTTTGTTTAATTTTATTTCTTTTATTTTTATTTTACTTTAAAATTTTCTTTTGAGTGTTATGATTTCAGGATGGGCGACAATAACAACAATCTTAGCCACACTTTCTCGACTCACGACTCAAATTGAAATATTTGATGAACTTAGCAATACCGTGAGAGAATGACAAGAACTACAACTGGATCTACTAAACCATAATCCAAGACCAAACAATGCTGAACTTTTGGTACCCAGGTGAGAACAACCACATTTCCAAGCACCCGAACTCTTTGCAAAACCAAAGTTCACGATCCCGTCTTTCAAAGGAGACGATTCGGACAGGTACATCGATTGGGAAGGAAAAATTGATCTCATGTTCACAAACCATGACTACCCCCAAGCTAAACAAATTCCCCTCATCACCATGCTATTTGAAGGATATTGATGTAAGGTTATCCTAGCTTCTTCAAAGATGGAGAAGTTCGTAGCCTTGTTGTTTCTCGATATAGGAGAGACACCAAATGCCACACTTGAATTAATAAGCAATTTGCACAAATAAAAGAAAGAAATGATTAATGGAATAAGAAATAAATGAAAGAAATGAAATGAAAATTAAATAAATGAATAGAGATGTTATCAAAGGTAAGTTGCGGAAGTGTTGAAGAAATATCCTTCAATGGATCATGAATTCGGCCTCCAAAAGATGTTGTTGAACGCTTACCTTGATGATGAATGAAGAATGTATTTATGATGATGGAATGGAATTGGAAATGATGATGTTGTATGCGTGAAGGTGATAAAAGATAGTGATGGTTTAAGTAGTATCTTAAATAAGTCAAAGAAGAAGAAAAGCTATAGAAAGCTTATCCATGTTCTCTATAAACTTAAGTAAAGGGTGGTATGTCCGGACTTGAACCCTCTAGTTATAAGAACTAGGAATTTAAAGTATCAATGAAAGGGGTTGACACCACAAACTTAGAAAGTTTGCTTAATTGATATAGTTCTTAAAGAACTTGAAAGAGAGAAAATCTCATAAGAGTTTATATTAATAAAAGGGTTTAGTTACAAATGAAATGCCAAAGCCTATTTATAGGCTTACAAGAGTTTGGCCGAATAAATACATGCCTATTCGGCTAAATACATGACTTTAAATGAAAGTGTATGATGCTTGATTGAATGAAGATGTCCTTGGCCAAATGGTCTCATTGTTGGTTCATCTTGGTGCCAACTTGAAAAATCATCTTGCTTTTGCCAAATAGAGAGGCATCGCTTCACTTTGATGCCTAATTGTTCCACATGCATGGAATCTAGGTGTGACTTGTCTTTCAACATGTGTCTAGGTGACATGGCATCAATTGGGCAGTAACCTGTTATGAAAGGTCACATTGTGAGTAAGGTAACCTTTCATCAATTGAGCTACCTCCCATGTGTATGAGCTAAATATGAGCTGGCCATAGATGAATGACATGTAGGTGAGTCTTTCGACAGCTCCTTATGAAAGGGAACCTCTTGGAATGGCAACTATTCATGAAAAGGCACGATTCCATAAAAATTTACCTAGACCATATTTGAAGTACTCTATGTGGTGGTGGTGGTGGTGCAACTCTCCAGCTGAAATGAGATGTCTAGCTAGCTCAAAAGTCCAGTTCAAGTTAGCTATGAGCTCAGAGGGTAGCTAGTAATTGTGTTCCAAAATCTTCTTGAGCTATCCCGGAGTTATCCTAGTCATGTTTCCATAGCTCGTGGACTCCAATGCTAGCTTTAAGTTAGCTCCCATCATGTGGCTACCTATGTACCTACAAAAGAAAGCATAATATTAGCTAAGTAATATAAGAAATAAACATATAAAGATGTGGTTCATAATAGTAACTTCATACATTACATAATATCATCATCAAAACTATAAATGTAATGTATGTAATTTATTATCATAACCATGGTATAAAGAAAGAATAAGTTAGAGAAAATCCCCCTTTGATAATTGCGAAGGTTGGAGATGCAAGGACATTCATGATGCTGATTTGGATCATCCCCTTCTTTAAAGTGATTTGTCCTCAAATCGAAAGGTGGTTTTTCTTCAACGTTCCTCCATCCCATAGTTGTTGTTTTGTCAAAAATGGGGATCTCTTCAATAAGCACTTGTGTGAGATATGTCCATGTCATTTTGTTTAGAAAGATTAGGTTCCTTGATATTACTAAAGTGATGTCCCATAACTTTCCAATCGGTATGTTCATTGAATCCTCATGAGTCACGTCCATTGGTCCTCCTAAGGTCATATCCTTTGAATGAAAAATTACATCCTTTTACATTCTCAAAGAAAAATTCTGCATTTTCAAATATAGAATAATCATCTTCAACCTTGCGTTCTGTCAATAGGCATTCTCATATCAAGCACTTTAAAGAATAAGCACTTGTCTTTAGATCAGTTTCCTCCATGCTTGCTGATGCTTTTCCTTTCCTCATAGCCTCAACACTCTGTTTCATTTTGATTTGATCATTCTGAACTTGTTTTGGCATTAAAGGAGTAAGGATAATCTTCTTCCCTTTATGGTTGAACAAGTATTGATTGATAAAACAATCATGGATAGTCCTTTTGTCGTATTGGCATGGCCATCCAAGAAGTAGATGGCTAGAGTGCATAGGAATGACATCACACATAACCTCGTCCTTGTATTTGCTAATTAATTAAGGAACTATCACTTGTTTGTTAACGTTGAGTTCCCCTCGTTCATTTAGCCATTGTATCTTGTAGGGATTCGAGTGCTTCATTGTTTTCAAGCCAAGTTTTTCCACCATAATTGTACTGGCCACGTTAATACAACTTCCACCATCTATAATAACAAAACATACCTTTTCATTCACATGGCATCGGGTATGAAAGATGTTTTCTCGTTGTGCATTGTCCTCCATTGCTTGAGTGTTCAAACTTCTTTTTACTACCAAAGTTTCTCCTCTTTGAACGGGATCTACAACGGTTATTTCTTCATTGACTTTAGTTGGTTTCTCTTCTTCTTCTTCAGATTCAGATTCGATTTCACCATTTCCAAGTAAGAGCATGGTGTTCCAGTTAGGACGTTGAGTAGATACGTGGCCCCTCCCAAGACATTTAAAGCACCTAATGTGTCTCAAGCATTCAATGGTTTGTTTTCCTCAGTTATGGTCTTTACTTACTTGTTGAGTCTTTGAAGATTCAACTTGTTCTTCGATAGGAGAAGGACTAGGCTTCTTTATGTTGTTTGGACTACATTTTGATGGTATGTGCGCAACATTGCGAGATGTATGTCTCCTCTTCAGTTTCCTTTCGATCTTCATTGCCATTAGCACCATCTCATCTATTTCAATGTAATGGTACAACTCCAAGGTGTTGGCAATTTCTGGATTAAGTCCGGCAAGGAATATGGCCATAGTTGCTTCACGATCCTCCTCAATGTTGACTCAGATCATTTCCACTTCCATCTCTTTATAGTAGTCCTCCACACTTCTCTGGCCTTGCTTGAGATTCTATAACTTTTGAAACAAGTATCGATGACAATGAACAGGAATAAATCATTTTCGCATTATACCTTTCATTTTATGCAAGTTGAGACCGGTCGTTATCTATTCCTCCTTCTGTTAAGGGTAAGTTGATCCCACCATATTAAAGCATAGTCTATAAACTCCATGGCTACCAATCTCACTTTCTTTATCTCGGAATAGTTGTGGCAACTAAAAACATGTTCCACCTTGCTTTCCCATTCGAGATAGGCTTCAGGATCAGTCTTTCCTTGGAATTGAGGAATTTTAATCTTGATGTTACTTAAGTTGTCATCAACAATAGCATGTTTGGGTCCTTGTAACGTTGCTTGTTCTCCGTCCTCAATATTATCTTGAATATCTTCTTCTGGGAGTGGTTGTTGTTGTCTTCTAGGAACCCCCATTGTTCTTGGCAGGTGGTAGATCCTGACGTTAAACTATCTTTTCATGAAGAGAATCGAACTCTTCAAGAAACATTCGTTTCATTTCACCAATGAGTGCTCGCATTTGTAAATTTAGTTGTCCTGCATTTTCTCTGGGACTTTGAGACATGGTTAGTGAAATAAAAATAAATTAAAAACCTTACCAGCACACTCACAAAAGCCTCACTTGGTCACTCCAAAGAAAATTAAGACTTCACTCCACTCACACTCGTGTTTGCACTAAGGGATATGTTCTTGGCTTTTTCTGATCCCCCTTATGATCTCACCCTCTCATTTTTCTTTTTTCGCTCAATTATCTCTTGTGGGTCCTTTAGAGAACTAACTTAAGATTGAGAAAGTTTCTTTGTTTATTGCATCGACTATAGTAAATGATTATGGTAAAGAAATATATATGGTAAAAGTAAGATATAATGGGTAAGAAGAGATAAGGTAATGAAAATGATGAAAGATGAAAGCAAAGGAAATAAAGTAAAGAGAATGATGAAGATAACTTACAACCCAAGTTGCAACACTTACTATCTTCCTTTACAAGAAACAAAAATGATACCTCCTTCAAGTTTGATGTTGGCCAGATTGTAATGTGCTTCCTTTTGAGTGTAATTTACAACTTTTCTTCACTTTTCTTTTTCTTTTGAATTTCTTCTTTTCTTTTCTTTCCTTTCTTTTTTGTACTCCAAATTTGATGTAGGAGTTCCTTTATTTTTGTTTTTCTTCTTTCTTTTTCTTTTCTTTTTAGCAGCACTTTAATTGTCAATCCAACTAAGCTCTGAATACCGCTTGATGTAAGGCTATCCAAGCTTATTCAATGATGGAGAAGTTGGCAGCCTTGTTGTTTTCCAATCTATGAGAGACACCAAATGCCACACTTGAATTAATAAGTAATCTGCACAAATAAAAGAAAGAAATGATTAATGGAATAAGAAATAAATGAAAGAAATGAAATGAATAAATATAGATGTTATCAAACCTAGGCTGCAGAAGAGTTGAAGGAATATCCTTCAATGTATCATGAATTCGGCCTCCAAATAATGTTGTTGGATGCTTGCCTTGATGATGAATGAAGGATGTCTTTATGATGATGGAATGGAATTGGAAATGATGATGTTGTAGGCATGAAGGTAATGGAAGATGGTGATGGTTTAAGTAGAATCTTAAATAAGCCAAAGAAGAAGAAAAGTTATAGAAAAATTATCCCCATTCTCTATAAACTTAAGTAAGGGGTGGTATGTTGGGACTTGAACCCTCTAGTTATAAGAACTATGAACTCAAAGTATCTATGGAAGGGGTTGATGCCACAAACTTAGAAAGTTTGCTTAATCGATATAGTTCTTAAAGAACTTGAAAGAGAGAAAATCTCACAAGAGTTTATATTAATAAAAGGTTTGAGTTACAAATGAAATGCCAAAGCCTATTTATAGGCTTGCAAGAGTTTGGTCGAATAAATACATTCCTATTCAGCTAAATACATGACTTTAAATGAAAGTGTATGATGCATGGTTGAATGAAGATGTCTTTGGTTGAATGGTCTCCTTGTTGGTTCATCTTGGCGCCAACTTGAATAATCATCTTGCTTTGGCCAAATAAAGAGGCATCCCTTCACTTTGGCACCTAATTGTTCCACATGCATGGCACATGGGTGGGTTGGTCATAAGGCACTCACATGGGGTCATAGGATGCTTAAGGTGTGGGCTCATCCATGGAATAAAGATAGGAAGCAATCTAGGCGTGACTTGGCTTCCAACATGTGTCTAGGTGACATAGCATTAATTGGGCAGCAACTTGTTATGAAAGGTCACATTGTGAGTAAGGTAACCTTTCATCAATTGAGCTATTTCCCATGTGTATGAGCTGAAGATGAGCTGGCCATACATGAATGACATGTAGGTGAGTCTTTGGACAACTCATTGTGAAAGGGCACCTATTGGAATGGTAACTATTCATGAAAAGGCACTATTCCACAAAAATTGACCTAGACCATATTTGAAGAACTCTGTGTGCTGGTGATGATGGTGCATCTCTCCAGCTGAAATGAGATGTCTAGTTAGCTCAAAAGTCCAGCTCAAGTCAGCTATGAGCTCGAAGGGTAGCTGGAAACTTTGTCCTAAAATGTTCTTGAGATGTCCCAGAGTTGTCCTAGTCATGTTACCATAGCTCGTGGGCTCCAATGCTAGCTTTAAGTTACCTCCCATCATGTGGCTGCCTATGTACCTACAAAAGAAAGCATAATATTAGCTAAGTAATATAAGAAATAAACATATAAAGATGTGGTTCATAATAGTAACTTTATACATTACATAATATCATCATCATAACTATAAATGTAATGTATGTAAACTATTATCATAATTATTGTATAAAGAAAGAATAAGTTAGAGAAAATCCCCCTTTGATTATTGTGCTAGGTTGGAGATGCAAGGACATTCATGATGCTGATTTGGATCACACTATCCCCCTTCTGTAAAGAAAATTATCCTCAAATCGAAAGGTGGTTTCTCTTCAACGTTCCTCCATCCCATAGTTACTTTTTTTCAAAAATGGGGATCTCTTCAATAAGAACTTGTGTGAGATATGTCCATGTTATTTTGTTTTGAAAGTTTAGGTTCCATGATATTCCAAAAGTGATGTCCCATAACTTTCCAATCGGTATGTTCATTGAATCCTTATGAATCACGTCCATTGGTCCTCCTAAGGCCATATCCTTTGAATGAAAAATTGCGTCCTTTTACTGCTCAATAGACACATCTTTTGGATTTTTAAAGGTCACGTCTCCTAAACCTTCATTTTGACATATGGTGTCTCTTGGTACATCCTACAAGTCAAAGAAAATTCTGCATTTTCAAAGTTAGAATAATCATCTTCAACCTTGCATTCTGTCAATAGGCATTCTCGTATCAAGCACTTTGAAGAATAAGCACTTGTCATTAGATCAGTTTCCTCCATGATTTCTTATGCTTTTCCATTCCTCATAGCCTCAACACTTTGTTTCATTTTGATTTGATCATTCGGAACTTGTTTTGGCATTAAGGGAGTAAGGATAATCTTCTTCCCTTTATTGTTGAATGAGTATTGATTGGTAAAACAATCTTGGATAGTCCTTTTGTCGTATTGCCATGGCCTTCCAAGAAGTAGATGGATAACGTACATAAGAATGACATCACACATAACCTCGTCCTTGTATTTTCCAATTGAGAAATGAACTATCACTTGTTTGTTAACGTTGAGTTCCCCTTGTTCATTTAGCCACTTAGCTTATAGGGATTCAGGTGCTTCATTATTTTCAAGCCAAGTTTTTCCACCATGATTGTACTAGCAATGTTAGTACAACTTATACAATATATAATAACGAAATATACATTTTCATTCACATGACATTTGGTATGAAAGATGTTTTCTCGTTGCGCATTATCCTCCGTTACTTAGTGTTCAAACTTCTTTTTACTACCATTGCTTCTCCTCTTTCAACGGGATCTACAACAGTTATTTCTTCATTGACTTTAGTTGGTGCCTCTTCTTCTTCTTCATATTCAGATTCGATTTCACCATTTCCAAGTAAGAGCATGGTGTTCCGATTAGGACATTGTGTAGATATGTGGCCCCTCCCAAGACATTTAAAGCACCTAATGTCTCTTAAACGTTCAATGGTTTGTTTTCCTCAGTTAGGGTATTTATTTACTTGCTGGGTCTTTGAAGATTCAGCTTGTTCTTTCATAGGAAAAGGAGTAGGCTTCTTTATGTTGTTTATTTTGATGGTATAGGCGCAACATTGTGAGATGTATGCCTCCTCTTCAGTTGCCTTTCAATCTTCATTGCCATTTGTACCATCTCATCTATTTCAATGTAATGGTACAACTCCAAGGTATTGGCAATTTCTGGATTAAGTCTCGTAAGGAATCTGGCCATAGTTACTTCACGATCCTCCTCAATGTTGACTCAGATCATTGTCACTTCCATCTCTTTATAGTAGTCCTCCACATTTCTCTGGCCTTGCTTGAGATTCTGTAACTTTTGAAACAAGTCTCAGTGACAATGAACAGGAATAAATCATTTTCGCATTATACCTTTCATTTTATGCAAGTTGAGACCGGTCGTTGTCCATTCCTCCTTCTGTTAAGGGTAAGTTGATCCCACCATATTAAATCATAGTCTATAAACTCCATGGCTACCGATCTCCCTTTCTTTATCTCGAAATAGTTATGGCAACTAAAAACATGTTCCACCTTGCTTTCCCATTCAAGATAGGCTTCAGGATCAGTTATTCCTTGGAATTGAGGAATTTTAATCTTGATGTTACTTAAGTTGTCATCAACAATAGCACATCTGGGTCCTTGGAACGCTGCTTTTTCTCCGTCCTCAATATTATCTTAAATATCTTCTTCTGGGAGTGGTTGTTGTTGTCTCCTATGAACCCAATTGTTCCAGGCAGGTGGTAGTTCCTGACGTTGATCTATCTTTTCATGAAGAGAATCGAACTCTTCACGAAACTTTCGCATCATTTCGCCAATTAGTGCTTGCATTTGTAAATTTGGATGTCATGCAATTTCTCTGGGACTTTAAGACATGGTTAGTGAAATAAAAATAAATTAAAAACCTTACCAGCACGCTCACAAAAGCCTCACTTGGCCACTCCAAATAAAATTAAGACTCCACTCCACTCACACTCGTGTTTGCACTCTAGGATATGTTCTTGGATTTTTCTGATCCTCCTTCTACTTTCACCCTCTCATTTGCCTTTTTCTGCTCAATTCTCTCTTATGGGTCCTTTAGAGAACTAACTCAAGATTGAGCAAGTTTCTTTGTTTGTTATGTCGGTTATAGTAAATGATTAGGGTATAGAAATGGATATGGTAAAAGTAGGATAGAATGGGTATAAAGAGATAAGGTAATGAAAATGATAAAAGATGAAAGCAAATGAAATAAAGTAAAGAGAATAATGAAGATAACTTACAACCGAAGTTGCAATACTTACTATCATCATTCACAAGAAACAAAAAGGATACCTCCTTCAAGTTTGATGTTGGGAAGATTGTAATGTGCTTCCTTTTGAGTGTAATTTGCAATTTTTCTTCACTTTTCTTTCGCTTTTGAATTTCTTCTTTTCTTTTCTTTCTTTTTTGTACTCCAAATTTGATGTTGGAGTTCTTTTCATTTTGTTTTTTCTTCCCTTTTTTTTTTGCAGCCTTTTGATTGTCAATCCAACTAAGCTCAGAATATCACTTTATGTAAGGCTATCCAAGCTTCTTCAATGATGGAAAAGTTGGCAGCCTTGTTGTTTACCAATCTAGGAGAGACACCAAATGCCACACTTGAATTAATAAGCGATATGTACAAATAAAAGAAAGAAATGATTAATGGAATAAGAAATGAAATAAAAATGAAATGAATGAATAGAGATGTCTTCAAAGGTAGGCTACGGAAGTGTTGAAGAAATATCCTTCAATGGATCATGAATTCGGTCTCCAAATGATGTTGTTGGACGCTTGCCTTGATGATGAATGAAGGATGTCTTTATGATGATAGAATGGAATTGGAAATGATGATATTATAGGCGTCAAGGTGATGGAAGATGGTGATGGTTTAAGTAGTATCTTAAATAAGCCAAAGAATAAGAAAAGCTATAGAAAGCTTATCCCCGTTCTCTATAAAATTAAGTAAGGGGTGGTATTTTGGGAAAGTATCAATAGAAGGGGTTGACACCAGAAACTTAGAAAGTTTGCTTAATCGATATAGTTCTTAAAGAACTAGAAAGAGAGAAAATATCATAAGAGTTTATATTAATAAAAGAGTTGAGTTATAAATGAAATGCCAAAGCCTATTTATAGGCCTCCAAGAGTTTGGCCGAATAAATACATGCCTATTCGACTAAATACATGACTTTAAATGAAAGTGTATGATGCTTGTTTGAATGAAGATGTCCTTGGCTGAATGGTCTCCTTGTTGGTTCATCTTTGCACCAACTTGAATAATCATCTTGCTTTGGCCGAAAAGGGAGGCATCCCTTCACTTTGGCGTCTAATTGTTCCACACGCATGGAACAAGGGCGGGCTAGTCATGAGGTACTCATATGGGGGTCATAGGATGTTTAAGGTGTGGGCTCATCCATGGAATAAAGGTAGGCAACAATCTAGGCGTGACTTGGCTTCCAACATGTGTCTGGGTGACATAACATCAATTGGGTAGCAACTTATTATAAAAGGTCACATTGTGTGTAAGGTAACCTTTCATCAATTGAGCTACTTCCCATATGTATGAGATGAAGATGAGCTGGCCATATATGAATAACATGTAGGTGAGTCTTTGGACAGCTCCTTGTGAAAGGTCACCTCTTGGAATGAAAACTATTCATGAAAATGCACAATTCCACAAAAATTGACCTAGACCATATTTGAAGAACT
This sequence comes from Hibiscus syriacus, assembly GCF_006381635.1. Lineage (NCBI taxonomy): Eukaryota > Viridiplantae > Streptophyta > Magnoliopsida > Malvales > Malvaceae > Hibiscus > Hibiscus syriacus. Next base: position 13,518,887 of record NW_024063533.1, read on the forward strand.
CTGTGTGGTGGTGATGATGGTGCAACTCTCCAGCTGAAATGAGATGTCTAGCTAGCTCAAAAGTCCAGTTCAAGTCAGCTATGAGCTCGGAGGGTAGCTGGCAACTTTGTCCCAAAATGTTCTTGAGTTTCCTCGAAGTTGTCCTAGTCATGTTTCCATAGCTCGTAGACTCTAATGCTAGCTTTAAGTTAGCTCCCATCATGTGGTTTCCTATATACCTACAAAAGAAAGCATAATATTAGCTAATTAATATAAGAAATAAACATGTAAAAATGTGGTTCATAATAGTAACTTCATACATTACATAATATCCTCATCATAACTATAAATGTTACGTATATAATCTATTAGCATAACTATGGTATAAAGAAAGAATAAGTTAGAGAAAATCCCCCTTTAATTATTGTGAAAGGTTGGAGATGCAAGGACATTTATGATGTTGATTTGGATCACATCAGATATGCTCGAACTTGGTGGATGCAAACAAGGAAAAAGATCGAGAACTTCCAAATTCAAGCAATCACTTCTTGGACTGAACTCAATCAAACCATGAGGAAGTGATTCCTACCGACACATTATACGCGAGAAGTTAAACTACTACTACACCGACTTCGACAAAGTAGATGTTTAGTTGAAGACTACTACAAAGAGATGTAATCCATACTCAATAGGGCTAACACTACCGAAAAATATGAGGTCACCGTGTCAAGATTCATCGTCGGCTTGAACTCAAACATCACTGATCTTCTTGACCTCCATGGGTACGAAAACCATGAAGATACACTAAAGAAAGCAATGAAAATTGAAGCCCAAATCCAAAGGAGATTCCGATTCAGAGAACATTACCAAGGTACTTCATCCTCTTACCAAGGTAATCCTTCAAATCTTTCCTCGTCTTCTACTACATCTTCTTTGAAAAAAACAAGAGATGACAAACCTGACAAGGAGAAAGAACAACCAGCAAAGAATGGCGCACTTCTAGCCCCTAAAGATCAAATGATAATTTGTGAGGAGGTAGGGAAAGCAAAAAAAAAAGAAAAAATTGAGAAATAGGCAAAAGCAAAAGAGGTCACTAGTTAAAAAAGCCAAAAGAATAATGACCCATGGGAGGTGAGTGAACCTAATTGTGAGAAGAAAAGAGTGACTCAAAATCAATGTGTGAGCACAAAAGAATTGAGAGAGAACCTTCTTTACAAATAACCTTCTATCCTTGTTCGCTTTAGGGAATCAATTGTTTTAATTACTAACATTAACAAGGATTAGCCTAGTTTTTTTTCATCTTTGTTACAGGATTTTCAAGAAGTGTTAGGTGATCCACCTAATGAATTACCACCAAAAGGAGGAAAACAACACCAAACCAATATAATTCAAGGCTTTATAGTTCGTGCAAAGGGAATCCATGTAAATGATGAGAAAGTAAAAACAACACGAGACTAGCCCACACCATTTTCCATCGCCAATAGTTGTCGAATAGTGCTAGGTAACCCTCCTGACAGGTTACCACCTAAAAGCCCTAATCACCATGACATATCAATGAAGAGTCACGATTTACGAGAGTCTAAAGACCGAGGTAAGAAAAACATAGTAGACGATACACTACCATGAAGGTTTTACAGTCCAAAAATCTCCTCCCGAGAATATTAATTCATGAACCACACTTAGGAGACTTAAGTGATTACTTTAACAATCCAGTTGACATGGTTTTTAAACATTCATTATCGCCACACATGAATAAAACCATTGAGAAATTATCTGAAGCAATCATACAGAAAGCCAACAGTGGTCAGCGCCATGTTGAATTTCAACCTACACATCAGATTACAAGACTTGTATGCAAAAAAAGGATTTCAAGACTGCAAGAAATCAGTTCCTACAAAGAAGAAACCTTAACTAAAATGCATAATGACACATCACATTGATCCTGCAAAATGTTTCACAAGTTTTCCTTTCAACACATCTAATTCTCTTTCTTTTGGATTTTCAGATTCGAAGACGAATCCTTTTGAGGAGTGGGGGAATGATACATGCACTAGATTCCATAATACATGCTTCTTTGGACTAATTTTTCTACTCGAACCTATTAGAAGAACAAAGTCTCGATGATTCAAAGCATATTTATTCGGTAAGCATAATGTTAATGAATCATTAAACGATTCTAATGTTGTTCCCTTTAATGTTTTAGATTCGAGGTCGAATCTTTTTTAAGAAATGGAGGATGATACATGCATCACAAGGCTCACATTAAATGAAGAAGTAATAACTCTTCCAAATGATCCACTCATCCAAGCTTTGGAAAAGAATATCAGAACAGTATCAGACTTGCGATGACTTTTTGAATGGGATCCTAACCTTATTTGGTTAATATGTATTCTGGATATACAACAGTCTGTCTGTTACATTCCAACAGTTCTTGAATCGCATTAATCTGATATCGAAAACACAATATATGTTCCTTTTAGTGAAGACAACACATGCAGAAATTCCTATACGAAATTAATACGTGATTTTGTAAATATTACGAATTTTCAATATTTATATTGATTATTTGTAATATAATTTAATTTAGGATGATGCACTATCTTTTAGGATTAGATTTATTATTTTATTATGAATTAAGGATAAGTTAAAACATTATTTTTAGTTATTATTATTTTATTAGGAATTAGAGTTAAGACATATTTAGTTTGTTATTATTTTATTCATTAGTTATTTAGGACCTTTAGAACTCAGTCCCTATATAAAGGAGGCTTCATTCAACTTTGTAAATCACATTTCTTTTATTAATAATACAAAGAGAGTTCGTTTTTGCAAGTGTTGATTGCCTTGTGCCTTCGAAGCTTCTTCTCCTGAAGTTCTTTCAAGTTCTTGTGAGGGAGATTAATCTTCACACTCCAATTTGCCTTTTCATCGCGACTAGGAGGGTTGATTAGAGCCATATTATCGTGTTTTCCTTTTCATTGTGACTAGGAGGGCTCGATAGGACACTTATCCATCTATTTTCCACAAATCCACCCTCACCATTATCATTTTACTGTTCATTTTAATAAGGGAGATCTTTTGATTTTTTGGTTATCATACTTTATTTTCAATTACTTTATCTTTTATTTATCTTGTTCTATTCTTGTTTCTTACCTTGTTTTCAGCACTTAAAAGAAACTCTAAAAGACCCTAGTTGCTACCACTACCTTTCCTTATTCATCCCCCTTTGTTCTTCATCGAGTCTAGAGCTTTCTAGGTTTGATTCTTCAACAAGAGCAACGTTCATTAATCCGCCACCGCTTCCTTATCAGAAACATTTTCGCATTATACCTTTCATTTTTTGCCACGTTAGGATTGATATTTCATTATTCCTTCTTCTTCTTGTTATAATTTGATCATGGCTACCAATCTTACTTTCTTCAATTATGAATAGCTTTGACAACTACGTTCCACTTTGCTTTCCCAGTCAAGATAGGCTTCTGAATTAGTTTTCCCTTGAAATTGCATAATTTTGATCTTGATGTTACTCATGTTGTCATCAACATTAGCACGCTTAGGTCCTTGTAATGTTGCGTGTAATTATTCTTCATAATTGTATAGGATGTTATCTTCTTGGAGAGGTTGTTGTCTCTTAGGAACACCATTGTTTTGAGCTTGCTTTAGACTTGTTGTTGATCCATTCTTTCATGAAGAGCATCAAACTCTTCACGAAACATACACATCATTTTACCTATCAATGCTTGCATTTGTATGTTCGGTTGACCTGCATTTTTGCTAGGAGGTCTTTGAGACATTGTTAGAATTAATAACAAATAAAGAAAACCTTACCAGGATACTCAAAAAGCCTCACAATTTTACTCCAAAGAAAGTTGATAGATCACTCCACTCAACTCTCATGTTTGTACTCGGTAATGTATATTTGGCTTTTATCAATTTCCCTTTCGATCTCAGTCTCTCAGCATGCCTTTTACTACTCAATCTCTCTTGTTAGGTCCTTTAAAAGAACTAACACAAGATTAAAACAAGTTCTTTCTCTCTTGTGTGTGTCGGCTGCAATTTAAGGTTAGGATAGAAAGAAAATGAAAATAAAGGAAATGGTTTAGGAAAAGAAATGAAAAAAAGAAAAAATGGAAAACTCAAGTATACCACTCCCTACAAAGACAACTCTTAACCATCAAAAAGAAGAAAAACAATACATCCTTCAAAGAACATGAAGGAACAAAAACAGCAAAGTAATTCCAATCGATAGTTCAATAGTAGAAACCAGTAACTCATACTAAGGCACAAAAGCATTTCCACAGCATCTACCGCCGGTCACTAGAATAGTTTACGAAGATGATTACACTACCACAAATACTTTGGAATTAAGAACAAGGTTGTTCCTAATGTCACCAAGCTTGTGGTCAAGAAACTCTCGACAAACCAAACAATCACTAACCAAGTAACCAGACCATAATCGTATATAAACCAGTAATTTAATTACAACACTTATGATCCACTACTTCTAAAACCTCTGTAACTCAATCTAGATAGAATAACTGCCTATAAGCAAATTCCACTTGCAGCAATGCCAACCACACCCAACTTGCCTCCACACTTAGTACCAAAGCTGAATTTAAGCAACAAATCTTCACAAACAAAAAAACTGCAAAATATAACTGAATTATAAGAATCAAAATGAACAAGATGTTCTTCTGAGATATAGATGCCAACTAGACTAAGAATGACAATACTCTTTACGAATAAATGAAAACAATCCTCCTTAGAGATTTCATTGAATTTGAAATCTTAAGATTCAACAATAAATAATTCAAGAAGATGACCTAAACCTCATTCAATGCGAGAGACAACTCAACATTGGTGCAACAATGACTTTGAGTGGAACACTAGAAGATGATTCGAAAAAACAAAGACAAATTCGTTCTTGACTACCTAGTGTAATGAAACCTTGTTATCTAAATGAAGGTTGTTTTATGGTGGTCACTTTTGGTATGAGCGCCTTTTGCATTTGCATTTTCATTGTATTTATTTAAGTATTTTTACATGCATTCAATCATGAAAACATGACAATAATTCATGGAGGATTGTATGAAAGAAATCTTGAAAGAAAAATCGAGAGTCATGAATGAGATATTAACACATGTTAATATAATCGAGAGACTCCAAGAACAACTTGTTAGAACTCAACAAGAGATGAATGATCAAAAAAATAAATCAGGTATGGTTCCAGTGAGCTTTGCAAAAGCTATGTTGGGTAAAATGACAATAGAGGATGAATATTCTCTCGTGAAAGATGAGTGTCACTCAAGAAAGAGAGACATAAATGAAATTCAAATGCCAATAAACAGAGCTAAAATGAACAAGAAGAAAAAGAAGAATGCATCACTTGTTCCAATCTTGGGGAAATATTGCTACATTTTCTCTTCATAGGTGGCCTTCTAGTGCCAATTCATCCAAGACACAATACTTATTTGTTTCCAAATTTGCAGGATATAAAAAATTCATGCGGATACCATTGTGGCAATTCTAGATACTCTATAGAAAATTGTGGGATCAAGATATTAAAGGTTTAAAACCTCATCACATAAGGGTTAATATGCTTTTAAGATGGAAAATCAATACGTGTTACAGATGTCACAACATAAATTCATAACATTTCTTTAATTGAACTGAGTAAATTTTGTTTTATTCAAACATCTCAAGTTTCATAACTTTAACAATTATTATAAAATAATTATTCAGGGAAAAATCATAATATAATATTGTTGGTTACCAATTCAAAACCAGTTTCAAGTTGTGATAGACAATTCTATTGTATTTTCATAAAATAAATAAGATAGTCTAACACGTTTGATTTAAAACCCAAATTAATTTTTCTAAGCATAATTTAATACCATAATATTTATTCATACTATTAATTATATTTAATACTAACTATATTAAGAAATTAGAGACATTCCATTCTCGTATACATGACAACTAAGACTTTTAGAACACAATAGGATGTCATCATTATTACCAGTAAATATTTCCTTGGTGATTGATGGCAAGCTCAGCTCCGTACTCATTTTCTTCATGTTTCCTACGCATGAAAATCATCACACGCTAAATATACACTTAGTGAGACAATCATATAAATATTCAAAGCAATGCAATATATAAATATAAATGAGTAATAATAATATTCAATGAAATGTGATTATTTTAACTGAATTCCAACCATGTTATCATAATTTAACTTGATATAACCAGATATAAAGTTTCTTACCAATATACTTTCCATTTATCCCATAAGCTCGTAAGATTATTTGCATGTTCATCATTTATTAACCAATAAACCATAGCCCAAATGTAAATCTATGAATACCTAGGTATTCGAGTCAAATATGCACCAAAGTGTTAATACACATAAGGTCGTTCCCACCATAATACACATAGGGTCGTGCCCACCATATGTACCGAAGTGTATTACACACAAGGTCGTGCCCACTATATTCACCGAAGTGCATTACGCATAAGGTTGTGCCCACCATATGCACCAAAGTGCATTAATTGATATGGAGCTACTGCTAGATTCTATGGCATGCCAACTATACCCTATCCCTCAATGACTTACTTGGGCATATAGTCTATTTTTTCCATCCATGGCAAAGTATATTATCATAATTTAACATTGTGCAGTTCATACATGAAATATCATTCATGATAAATATCATATATGTTCATGATAAACATCATATGTAACAATCAGTGATCAATGCATTTTATATTCAGCATTTGACATGTTTAGAATATGTCAAATATATGATATATGACATAAATATCATGCCAATAAAAACAAGGTAGACTTATCGCAAGTCCTACCCAATGATCTATAAAACATCTATGTATAATGTTATGTATGCATTGCACACACTTTGACATTATATAAAAGTCAAAATATAAGCCTCACTACTCTTTAACCTGATCATTTGCTTCTAATTTGGTTAAATCCAAAAATTTGTCATAATATCATATTATGGTAGTTTGCACTACCTTTAAAGAAATACTATTTTGTATTAATCTATACACTAAAAAAGTATTCTGTTTATAAAAAGGAAAATATACTCAAATATGAATCTATCCATATAAGACATTTCTTTTAGTTCAATTTGTACAATTTATGTTAAATTTTCATAGTCGACTAACATAATCTGTTTTGAGCAGAATCTGCTGCCCCGTTTTCTGATCTATCATCGGTTAAAAATTCATATCTTTTGGTATACACCTTGAAATCAGTTTCCATTTGTTCTAAGCAAAACTAGACTCGTATACTAGTCCAACGGTATAAAAATCATCCTCTAATCATTTTTTAGAAGTTATTGTGATTTTATAAACTTATTGTCCAAAACATATATTCTAAGCTGGTTTCACCAGCTTGCATTTTTAATTTGTTCACTAATTATATTAGCTCACCAAATGCACATATATGCATGCATTACAAATCACATAACATTTTAGGAGTCACTCTTTACCATAGTAACTCCGTCACTGGCTCATTGCAAGCCAATGCTTGTTCGATAACATAAATACAAATTAAATTTGCACTCACCTGGTGAGCTTAGCTTGCAACATTCCTTGGAATTTCCCATTTCAGCCTTAATATTCTCCTTAGCTTTAATAATGTTTGATCTTGATTTCAAGCACTTAATCTCTACATGAACATCATTACCAAACATATACAAATTCAGACCAAATGTTAGAATCTTACTAACATAGGCATATTTTGGAAAATAATTTCCTAACAAATTTTTTGATGCTTATTCGATACAATTTCTATTTCAAAACATAAATGTTGACCTTAATACTTCTAATTGACCACTCAAGTTCCTTTTTATCTCAACTTCACATAACATTTTCACTTAGCCTAAACTTTTACAAGGTTTCCAAAATAATTCAATTTCACATCCTACCTTCAATTTCAACACTCAAACATTAATTTCCAGCATAGTACATCAACTATTGAACAATTACACAAAAACCCATAAACTTTTCCAAAATTGCCGATTAGGTCCCATAACTTTCATAAAATTACAAAATGGTTCCTAAATTTTTCTAAGGCTTGTAAAATACTTCCTACATCATTTAAAGCCACTACATAATTTTTCCATAATTTTTCTCATACTCTATAGTCAAGGCCGAATACTTTGTATGTTCAAGATTAAGGTTTTCATGATTTTACTCGATTTTGATTCGATTCAAGCATGAAATCAACTTCAATTCAAACTTATACAATACCTAAATTAAATCCCTAACTTAATTTCATCAAAACACATATCTCCCCTAAAGCTAGGGTTTGGTCGAAACTTTATATGTTCATATGATCATGTGCAAGTGATTTTAATTATTAATCATGCTTGGATATGATTCTACAACCTCAATAACATAAAAAAAATCATCAATTCAATAAACCCTAATGTGAACATAAACCCTAAATTTTGGGACCTTGAACACAAACCAAATTAGCAAACAATAATGGTATCAAACAATAGCGTTTTTAGAATAAAACAAATTTCTATTTCACGACATGATCCAAAATTCTAAGGAAATTGCTCAAAAATGATAAATAAAAATTCTCTTATATTTTTCACGGGGAGCAAGAAATTTTGGATGAAAATGGCTAAGCTTTCATGAAATTTCTAACGAATTTCATGTTAATTTACCTTATATTAAGCTTAAATGAATAAAATATTAATTTAATGAGAAATGTCCATTTTGTGATTAATGAAACTTGATATTTACTTTAATACCAAGCCACATAAACCTTATCATCTTCCAAAGTCAAAGATGAACAAAATATTTTACCCTTTACAACTTTGCCCATGCTATTTTCCAAAAATTTCAAGCTTGCCATTTTTCATCACACGATCCAAATTGAACGTAAAAATAAATTTTCAAATATAGTGAACCATATTATTTTACATCATTTTAAAATGTGGAAATAATATTTCTAAGCTTAATTTATCATCCTTCAAATTTTCCCAAAATTTTTACTGAATTTTTACTGGACTTTAATACTTTCTAGTTTTTAACACAATTTCCAGATCAAGAATATGATTTCAGTAAAACCCCAATATCAATATTAAATTATCCATTTATGGAATAAAAATTCTTTTTTTGGGAAAATTACCACTTAGGTTCTGAACTTTTTCTAATTTTTTACTTTGGCTACCAAACTTTCAAAATTTACATGTTGGTCACTAACCATTTTGGGGTATTACCCTAAACTTCTTGAAGGTTCAAAATTTATCAATGAAATTAAGTCTTTACAGGAGAAAGAGAATCAAGGCCAAACATCTACAAGCCAATGTTTCAATCTGCCTCAAGTTGCTAGTCAAGAGTTGAACCTTCAAAATCAATCTCTAAAAACTCCTTCATCTTAGAATAACCCCTCACTAGGTTCTCGTGTTGATCATGAAAATGAAAAAAGATAAAATGAAATCCAAAAACTCTTTATTCGATAATTTTCCTTTTCCATGAGTGAGTTATACTCCAAGTTGCTCGAAGCTTGGTTTATTACTTCATGTCTTGCTAAACCTATATTGTCCCCATATCCAATGTGGTACAGTGAGAAAGTTTCTTGTCATTATCATGCTAGAGCTCAAGGACACTTTATTGAGAGGTTTGATAACTTCAAACGACAAGTTTAGTACCTTCTAGATCATAGAGATATAAAATTTATCGCCAACAGTCTATCTATTTTATTCAAACAATTGGAAATATTTTATTCAAATAGTTGGAAATCGATCACCAGGTGGAAGTTGGAATAGTCAAGTCGAATGAGGAGTAGACAAAAAAGACATGGAAAAGGAAAAGAATGAATTGGATGAAGTCCAACGTAGGATCAATGAAGCAAAATTAATAAAGTTAATTCCTAAAGTAACTCAATGATGGAAGAATAAAAGAAAAAAAATGAGAGAAGATCATCACAAGAAGATTGAAGTAGAGGTAACTCGAGGTTAGCCGCAAAAGATGTGTTGGACAAACGTGAAACTTAAAGTTTTCCAAGTACATGTTTTAGACCTTTTGCCCCATTTAATTAAGGTTAATACCTCACCCCTAGGCCTTTTAAAGTAATAACTAGCTCATCTACTTGTGGCTACGACCCAAGTGGTACTTGTGATTTCCACATGGGGGCATTAGGACATCCCACTGAAAATACATATCATTGATGGAGGAAGTTTAAAATATCATTGATAGCGAAGTTTTTACACGAGAACTGATCGGAAAAATAGGGAGAAAATGAGGAATTAAAGGGTATGGTGTTAGATCCGATTGAATCAAGCACATGGATATTTGATGATTGAAGGGGGAAGATATGTAAGATATTTTTGTTTATTCATCATAGAGATTTGTTGCACTTGTATAGAAAGATATTATATTTTGTTTGAACTTGTTTTTGTTTTTTCTTTCTTATTTTCTCAAATATTTGTAAATATTTTAATGTTTGAACTCGTTAACTAAAATGCTACCTTTTAAGGTTCTGAGCAATGAAACATTTTTAATTTTGAAGTTCTTTGAATATCAAATATAATGAAATCTATTTTGAGAATTAAAGTTATATTTTTTTAACGAATGCCAATGTTGAACCCTCGTAAAACAGGGACCCTTGATCTTGCTCCATAAGTTACACCCGAATATCACACCCTTTTTCCTGGAGGATAGAAGATAACCTTCTCCTCCCACGATGAAGCGGCCAAATGCAAGGTATTTAGGTATGTATAGTAGTGGAAATAATGATAAATCTTTTTTGTATTACCTTGCAAAACTAATTAGATTGTATTTTCGTTAAAAACGTTCAATGATGATCATAATATTCACAAATGAAATGGTGGGTAGATGATTTTTTAGGTTATTTTCTTGAGAATTGAACTCTAAATACATAATTTCCTGACCCTCCAACGACACCCAAACTATAGCATTTTCTTATTGATGAGCTTAAGAAATTTTTAAATCCAAGTACTCAAAAGTTAATGAATTATCATCATAAGGTAAGTTTAATAAATAGTTATTCCGCTAAAGCAATTGGTTATAGAGGTAACTCAAGAGCCCTGACTTTATGGTAGGTTACATTCAAACCGTGACATTTATCAGATATTTGGTATTTTGTTGTTTGCACCACGGTGGTTTTCAAGTCTAAGACTTTGACTAGATGAATCCCTCAGCTATACCATAATAAAGGCAAATAAAACTAAATTTAATAAAGTTTAAGGAAACAAAAAAGTCTGAGGTTTGAATTAATAATGAGTTTTGGTGGAAAATGGACTAAGGGAGTTGAGAAATACCTATTATAGTTGACTTCACACAAGCACTCAGGAATTATGTTTTTATACCAATATTTCTACCCTACATTTTCTAAAAGAGTCTATGAAGCTTGAATAAATGTGAGATTTCAGAGAATTGAAATGGAAGTACACTCTAAAAGGTCTAGCAATCAACTTTGCTAGTTGTTTCATTTTGTCCACATCCGATCGGAATGTCATGCCGAGATAGAGGGGCATGTCACGATGTTCACAAAGATCAAGAAAGGAAAGACATCTAGATGATTGAAACCTTAGAAAATTTAGGAAGATGATCTAAAACTAACCCATCAATCCTAACATTTGTCAATAGGCTATAATTTCAAAATATTTGAAAAGTAATTGACTTATTTGATATTCAGTGAACTATTGTTTTATGATTTGTTCCAATTGTGAACCTGAAGTGAGGGGTACCTTTTGTTTTTATGAAATTTTTCTTTGAACTTTTCACATTTCAAAAATCATAGATGAAGAAAAATATTTTCAAATAAGGCAATTTCGCTTGAAAAATGTCTTTTAAATTGGAAAGGGTCTTTTTGACTTAATAGCTCCGAATCAGAAACTGGGGCAAAGAAAAGTGAACCTTGGGGGCAAGAAGAGTAGGCTACTGTGAGTTCAGAACTGATAAGATACACTCTAGTGTGAAAAAAATGAAGAATATTCAATCACGTCAAGACTTCTTGAGCATCCATTTGCGACCATCGATCAAGAAAACATGCATCAAAATTTCTAACCTACATTTTACATTATTTGCATTTTTGCATCAGAAAATCATTATTACATTGAAGGCAAGAAGAAAAATTGTTTCTGCTATCGTGAGGATGTCTACAAAATCTCTTTTGAAAAATCAATTTAGTCTTTCTTAAGAGCGTTTCCCTATAAACCTTAATCTTAACTTTCTTAGGACTTGTAACACCCATAACTTGTATACGCGAACCAATATAAGTTACAAATGTCACATCAGAAATTCAAAACATTTAAACTTGAACAATTATTATAAAATAATTATTCAGAGAAAAATTGTAATATAATATTTTTCGTTACCAATTCAAAACCAGTTTCAAGAAGTGATGGACAGTTCTGTTTTGTTTCATAAAATGAATAAGACTGTCTAACATGTTTGATTTAAAACCCAAATAAATTTTTAGCATTGTTTAATATCATAATATTTATTCATACTATTAATTATATTAAATACTAACTATATTAAGAAATTGCAGACATTTTATTCTCGTATACATGGCAGCTATGACTTTTAGAACATAATATGATGTCATCATTATTTCCTGTAAATATTTCCTTTGTGATTGATGTCAAGCTCAGCTCCTTACTCATTTTTCCTACGCATGAAAATCATCACACGATGAGTATACACTTAGTGAGGCAATCATATGAATATCTAAAGCAATACAACATATAAATTTAAATGAATAACCATATTCAATGCAATATGATTACTTACATGTATTCCAACCTGTCACCATATATTAACATGATATAACCGGATATCAAGTTTCTTACCAATATACTTTCCATTCATTCCACAAGCTCGTAAACGTATTTGCATGTTTACCATTTATTAACCAATAAACCACAATCCAATCTAACCATGAAGGCCTTGTGTATTCGAGTCAAATACATGCACGGTAGTGCTAAACCTGCACTAAGGTTAAGCTCTAGAGCTAATTCGGATATGACACATAAGGTTGTGCCCACCACCTGCACGTAGTGTCCTTACACACTAATGTTAATATAAACCTGCAGCTGCTATACTCTATGGAATGCCAACTATACCCAGTCCTTCAATGACTTGCTTGGGCATATAGTCTATTTTATTTGATCCATCCATGGCAAAATATATTATCATAATTTAACATTGGGCAGTTCATACCCGAAATAATATTCAAAATATACATCATATATATTCATGATAAACATCATATATAATAACTAGTGATCAATGAATTTTATATTCAACCTTTTACATATTTAGAATATGTCAAATATATGATAAATGACATAAATATCATGTCAATATAAACAAGGTTGACTTATCGCAAGTTTTACTGAAGGATGTATAAAACATCCATGTATAATGTTATGCATGTATTGTACTCATTTTTACATTATATACAAGTCAAAATGTAAGCCTCACTAAGCTTTAACTTGATCATATCCTTCTAATTTGGTTAAATCCCAAAATTGATTATAATTTCATATCATGTCAGTTTGCACTACCTTTAAAGAAATATTGTTATGTATTAATATAAACCTTTAAAAATTATCCCGTTTATACTAATGAAAACTAGACTCAAATAAAAATCTATCCATATAAGGAACTCCTTCTATTTTAATTTGTAACATTTATGATGAATTTTCAAAGTTGAATGACTCAATCTGTTTTGAGCAGAATTTGCTACCCCTCTTTATGACCTATCATCGGTTAAAAATTCATATCTTTTTGTATACACCTTAAATTCATTTTTCGTTTGTTTTGAAAACACTAGACTTACATAGTAGTCTAACGTTATAAAATTCATCCTCTAATAATATTTTTAGAATTTTTTTCTAATTTTCTAAACTTACTGTCCAGAACATAAATTCTAAGCAGGTTTCATCGATTTGCATTTTCAACTTATTCATTAATTCTAGTAGCTCACCAAATACATATATATGCATGCATCAAAAATCACATAACATTTTAAGAGTCACTCTTTGTCATAGTAACTCTGTCACTGGCTCATCTCAAGCCAATGTTTGTTCGATAACACTAGTACAAATTAAATTTGAACTCACCTAGTGTGTTTAGCTTGCAAACGTCCCTTAGGATTTCACATTCCATCCTTAAACTTTTCATTAGCTTTGATATTGCTTGATCTTCATTTCAAGAAAACTATCTAAATAAGCATCATTACCAAACATATACAAATTCAAACCAAATGTTAGAATCTTACTAACATAGCCATACTTTGGAAAATAAATTCCTAATAAATTTTCCGATGCTTATTATATATAATTTCCATGTCACAACATAAATGTTTACCTTAATACTTCTAATTGAACAATCAAGTTCCTTTTTATCCCAACTTAACAAAATAATTTCACTTAAGCTCCCAACGTTTCCATATTTGTGATTTAAACCTCAACTTTTACAAGTTTTCCAAAATAATCCAATTTCACATCCTAGCTTCAATTTCAACCCTCAAACATTAATTTCATACTTAGAACATCAACTATTCAACAATCACACAACAATCCATAACTTTTCCAAAATTATCAATCAAGTCCCCCAACATTCATAAAATTATAACATGGTTCCCAAAATTTTCTAATGCTTTTAGTATACTTCCTACATCATTTAAACCCCTACCTAATTTTTCCATAATTTTTCTCATCCTCTATAGTCAAGGTTGAATGTTTTGTATGTTCAAGATTAGGGTTTTCATTGCTCCGTTTTGATTTGATACAAGCATGAAATCAACTTTGATTCAACCTTATAAATCTCTAAAATAAAACCCTAACTTAATTTCATCAAAACACGTCTCTCCCCAAAAGCTAGGGTTTGACCTAAACTTTATATGTTCATATGATCATGTACAAGTGATTTTAATCATCAATCATGCTTGGAAATGATTCTACAACCTCAATAACATAAAAATCCTTCATCAATTCCATAAACCCTAATGTGAACATAAATCGTAGAATTTGGGATCTTTGAACACAAACCAAATTAACAAACAATAATGGTACCAAATGATAGCCTTTTTTGAATAGAACAATTTTCTATTTCACGGCATGATCCAAAATCGAAAGGAAATTGCAAATTCTCTTACCTTGTTCATGGGGAGCACAAAATATTGGCAGAAAAATGGCTAAGTTTTCATGAAATTTCTAATGAATTTAATGTTAATTTAACCTTTATTTAATCTTAAATGAATAAAATATTCATTTAATGAGAAATGTCTATTTTTTCATTAATGAAACTTAATATTTACAATAATACCAAGCCATGTAACCTTATCATCTTTCCAAAGTCAAAGATGAACAAAATATTTTACCCTTTTCAAATTTTACCAAGCAACTTTCCAAATATTACAATCTTGCCATTTAAATCCAACGGTCCAAATTGAACATGGAAATAAATTTATCAAATCTAATTTTTAAGCTTAATTTATCATCCTTCAATTTTTCTCAAAATTTCTATTCGATCCGATTTACCAAATTTTTATCAGACTTGACACTTTTTAGTTTTTAACACAATTTCCATATTAAGAATTTGATTTCAATAAAACCCCACTATCAATATTAAATTATCCATTTATTGAATAAAAATTGTTTTTGAGAAAATTACCACTTGGATCCCTAAAATTTTCCAAATTTTCTACTTTACCCACCAAACTTTCAAATTTTATATTTTGGTCACTAACCAATATTTTGGGGTATTACAAAACTTATATACTAGAAAGCTTAGTTTTAGTCTTTCTCAAGATTGTTTCTTTATAAATCTCAATTTAGTCTTTCTTAAGATTGTTTCCTTAGAAACCTCACTTCGATCTTTCTAATGATTGTTCCCCAAGAAACCTCATTCTTGATTTTCTTAGGACATGTATCCCAGAAAACTCATTCTTGTCTTGCTTAAGATCGTTTCCCTAGAAACCTCAGTCTCATCTTTGTCATCACCCATTTTATTCGGGTGGTAACATGCACGTGGCGTTTCATTTTATAATATATAGTATATAATAAATAATGTGTGCATATGTATAATATATAGTTTGTACATATAGTTTAGTTTAGGTATTAAATGCATTATATCATATAGTTTCATTTTTGCATAAGTTAGTTTTATATTATATAGTTGCATAAATTAGGCATTATTAGTATTTTAGTTGCACTGCATAAATATAATTACATGTGTTAGATATTAAATAATAATAGGTGCATGCCATGTTGCATATCATAGTTGTATGTTGTAAATAATAATTGCATGTTAGATAGTTAAATAGTTAGTATGTTATATGTTACATGTTACATGTCATATTAATTTAACTTGCATATTAGTATTTTAGTTGCATGTTAGTACATGTCATATTAGTGTTAGTCCATTTATTTTATTGTTATAAATTAATAAATAAATAACCCAAAATAAGTCTATTTACATTAATAGATAGGCCCATTACATTAGTTTTTACATAGGCCCAAGTTAGCCCACATTTGTTTACAATATATGCATTAAATAAAAAAATAAAAAGGATCTAAAACTATTCATTCAGCCGCTGGTGTTTCGCATTTGGGGGGGAGTTGTTTTGCTTTTCAAAGTCAAACAAAGCGTTAATTGGTGGAGCTTTTTAGGTGGCTTACATCAGCTATCCAAGTGAAACAAAACCAAACAAATCTTAACCATTGTTTGGCTTTGAGCTGATGGCTAGGGAGGCTTAAATCCAAGTGAAATAAGCATAAATTAATGAGGACCCTTGGATGGAAAGCTTAATCCAATGGCTCCCATGCTGCAACGTCATCGATCCATGGCTAAGAAGCACAAAGCAATCTAAGCTATTGGATCAAAAAATAATGGATAAAATAATATTACTCATTATTAATAATTTATAATATTATTTTTATGAGATTAATAAATAATATTAATTTTATTAATAATTTATTATATATTATTAAAATAATAATATAATATCATATATTCTTATCATATATTCTTATCATATAATTGAGTATATTATTATTATATTAAAAATATTATATTATATTCGGTTCTGGGATGACGTGTGGATTCCTTCCCTTGGTCCTCTCCGAAACCATGCACTTGACTCGCACCACCTTGACCGTGCTCTGGACCTTAACAGCCTTGTTTCCAGTGAGGGTCAATGGGATATTTCTGATCTCAATCTCCTTGCTCACCCCAATGCTATCCAACACATTGTTAATGTCAAACCTCCTTCAGTTAATGATCTCCCAGATCAGCCCATTTGGCCTTGGAGCAAGACGTTTTGCTTCGATGTCAGTTCGGCATATACTAAAATTCTTGAAAGCCAATGGAATCCTAAAGATGGAAAATGGAAATTCTTTTTGTCTCTCAGCATCCCTCAACGCCTCTGTCTCTTCACCTGGCTCGCCCTCAAGGAAAAACTCATGACCAATTATGAATGGAGTAAGTGTATGCTCACGGCTAATCCTGCTTGTCTTCACTGTGGTGCCGCTCTTGAAACAGTCATCCATGTCGTTAGAGACTGCTCTCCTGCCCGAGGCTTGTGGAATTAGATTGTATTTGTACCCCTTCTAATGCGCTCTAAATTTTTCTCAAGTGATCCTTGGCTGTGGCTTCTCAGTAGCCTTAAACTACTTCGACCCTTGGCTACTGGTGAACCTTCATGGTCTGCTCTCTTTGCTTCAACTTTATGGCAAATATGTGTAGACACATGATTTCTGTTACATATATATAATGTTATTAATTTTTGTTTTCTTTTGCAGGACCACTACAAAGGACCAAACAATGGCCCAACAGTGGACCCAACAGCCCACGTGTGCTGAAGAAATCCTAGCCCACTCGTCCATCAGCTCTAAAGCTGTGTTTCCAGAAACCCTCGCACCCGAAGACCCTTGGTGCTGCACAGCCTCCTCATGCTGCACGCCACTAGTTTCCTAGGCAAACACGAAGCCAACAAGCAAAGCAACGTGTTAGGACTCATCCACAACCAAGCAACAGAATATCAATGTGATTAGGACTCAAATATATAATCTAAAATAGGTTTATTTTTCAGTATAAAATCACCCATTGTAGGAGGAGTACAGGGGACAAACATTCGGATTATAGAGGGAAATAAGGAGAAAGTTTACACACCGGTTATACGCAAAAATACTAGAAGAAGACGAGCAAATAGGCAGTGATTTCAAAGTTGTTGTAACAAGCTTGAAAAGAAATAAAAAGGTAGTATTTTTTTCTTCTTTTTTTACCTTCGTTCGTTTTCTTGTTGTTGCATGTTGAATATTGCTTGAGATTTGGCTTCGAAATCACAAGAAAGAACGTTTTGGCCGATGAACGAAGTGAGGCCTTTATTTTTCGAAACTCATTTCTTAGATCTGCGTTTCTTCGAGCTGATTTTTGAAAAACCACTTGGATTTTCGGAATGTGTGAGAAAGATGCTCTTTAAAAAGATAGGTTTCGTGGTGGATCACCGTTGATGAGCGGCGGCGAGACGGTGGCCACCATTTTCAGGCGGCGGCGCACTACCCTTGTTCTTGAATGTCAAGAACAACCAGGAGAGAAACTAGAGAAAGGAGGAGAGCTCTCGTGGATTTGAAAAGAGAAATGAGAAATTATATATTTTTTTAAAAAAAGAAGTTTATAATAAACCCATTTAAACGTCATCTGACCCGTGTGAAGCTCGTAAAGCCGCGTGTTTTAATTGGTCTCGGGAAACAATGTGTTAATTCCTTCCATGTTTAGAATAAATTCAATTTGGTCTCGTAATTAGCCTTAATTTAAGTCATGTTTCCGTGTAATATAAGGCTTAATGCCTTTAATCCTTGAATTTGCTGAATGTGATTGAATTCCATATATCTGACTTCTTAATAAACTGATTTGATGCCTTTTATTTCTTTGTTTGATTTGAAAAGACGTGGCCTCCATTTTGCTTGGTTATGGTAGTTGAATTCCTTTTCTTAAGCTTTGGTTTATATGGCAATAATTAGTATGATTAAAGATCACCATAAATTCATAATTAGATGCTGCATGAATCCTAATTTACTAACTTGGAGTAAATTTGGTCGTTAATCACCATGGTATTTGACTAATTCGAACATTAATTGTTTTAATAGAGATAATAACTAAGGGAATTATTTTTAATGTTTGATTAATAAATTGATTCGAATTATTCAAATAATTTGTTATTTGATTAATTCATTTGTTAGGTTAGACAATTAGTAATTTTATTTCTTTTCTTTTATTAAAGATTATTTTTAATTAATTTTTACTCGATATTTTTTATTTACCATCTAACATCTTACTTGATTTTTAAAGGCACGATTTAAATTCGTCAGAGGTAAATAATTTGGATCACATGTTACCTTTTAAATTAAACTTTCAATTTTTCTTAATTTAAGACAACTGGAAATTACATAGTACCGAAAGGGCGGTTCAAGGGTGCTAATCCTTCCTTGACCGTAACCGACTCCCGAACCCGGCACATCTTTGGAAAGACGCAGATCAGGTAAGAAATAGGGTATCCGATCAACCCATTTATTTTAAATAAATGATCGATGGCGACTCCAATCCATATTTTTCAAGTCGAAACCCAATTACGTGGCCCAACCGAAAGACGGTTACGACAGCTTGGTGACTCCGCTGGGGACACAGGTAAGTGAGTCAGGCTAAGGTAATTTCCAGTTGTCTTTTTAATGAAAATGGTAAGTTTAAATTTTAAGGTAATATTTCGATCCTTATTACTTACTTTTGATTATATTTTCGAGTAAATAGTTGTACTGACCGTTTTTTAATGATTTCAGCCCTTAAAGATTTTTCATCCAAAGGCTCTATACCCAAGCTCCGAACCCGTTTTAAGTGGGGGTGAAAGCGATGCCTTCGTGTGAATTTATTCATCGTATGGGCCTAGTAAGTAACCTTCGGGATTCATATACCTTATGCCTTCGTGTGAATTTATTCTTCGTATGGGCATAAGTGAATGTTTCCTCTCGAGTTTAACTTAGTCCACACAAGCTTGTGATGGGTTTAGGACTAAGGGTCTGGTAAGCCCACGGGGGCACCGGCAAGGAGAACTCGAGTACCGTTTTTTTTAGAACCTGAACCGGGAAGCTATGGAGAAATAGAGCCTACCCCGAAACCACATTTCAAACCCTAGAACATTTTTACCCTAACCATATTTTTGTTTCTTCTTACTATTCTTTTTTTTTCTCTTTCGTCTTTTCATATTTACTTATATGTTTTCATTTTACTAACGTTTTTACCTTTGTGTTTGTTTTCTAGCATTTGCATCATAACAAGAGGTCATTGATCCCTAAAAAAACATTTATTACGCACAAAATAATCTGAACAAATGGACAAAGGTGTTGTAATACAAGAGATTAAAAACCCGGAGGTACGACTATGGTCCGAGAAGACCCAAAAGGAAAAGGGATACAGTCTTCAAGGAAGCTATATGTCAGAGCTGGTTAATTATGCCTCTATCAGCCTAAAACAGAACAATGTTCAAGAGCTTCGAGACATCTGGGACAGTTGGAAGAATGATCGAAAACAAAAGGTCAGCCAACGGTACGGTGACATTGCACTTCTACTCCAGGTTAAAACTGATGAGCCATTAATCAGAGCCTTGATTCAGTTTTGGAACCCGGGATATAGTTGTTTCACTTTTAACCGGGAGGACATGGTGCCCACCATTAAAGAATACACTGTAGTGCTGCATTGTGAAAACATCAAACTAGAGCGATCCTACATTAAACACATTAAAAGTCAGCCTTTTAAGAATACACTGGCCAGAGTTGCGGGAGTAGACGAAAAATGGGTAATTGACCAAACTCAGCGCAGGGGCAAGGGGGAAGGAATTGAATGGATCCACATAAGGCAATTAATGAAGAACCACCCTAATGAGTGGAAGACTATAGACCTTTTTGCACTAGGTCTATACGGGTTGATTATCTTTCCGAAGATATTGGGTTGCATTGACGCAGCCGTGGTAGAATTGTTTGAACAACTTCCGAGATGAATCAACCCCGCACCGACCATCTTAGCTGAGACCTTTCGGTCTCTTAATCATTGTCGAAGATCTGGTGGAGGTAGGTTCGTTGGGTGTATTTAGCTCCTTCAAGTCTGGATTCACAGCCATTTCTGGAAGACTAACGGGGTCGCCTACCGCCGATTTAGCACCACATATTCACCTTTAGGGGAGTTCATCACAATGAAATGGCATGAAGGTTCTTCAAAGGAAAAGTGGATGAAAGTTTTTACACATCTTCAGGATCGAGATATTACCTGGAGAGCCCCCTGGTTGTTCCTCGGTGACGTTCTTTTTCGATGTGAGGATTCTGATACTATAACTTTACTCGGACTTTGGGGTGCAGTTGGGTATGCTCCATTGTTAGCACTAAGATAGTATGGGGCACGTCAGTTTTTCCCCGCAACATACGGACTAATTAAATCAGAGTTTGTGTATAGCGGTGACAGTTATAAGAAAATGATCAGGGAAGTATCTAAGTCATGGAAGAAAGTATTTCGAATGGATGTCGTTGCTGCCAGAGACATGCTTACTCCGGATTATGTGGAGTGGCGAAGATTGAGAAAGAATGATAACGTCCCGGTGCCAGACTGTGAAGACACTCGGACTATGGAAGAACATCTCAGGCCTGTCCCTTCCGAACTAGAAATAGCCAAGGCAGAGTTTGAAGCTGTGAATAGCGAACTGAAGCAGAGGATTAAGGAACTTGAAATTGAACGTTATCAATGGAAAGTTGAGGCTGACTCATAGAAAGATAAACTAGACAAACTAGAAAGAGAACATAAAAGAGTCCGTTTTGAGCTTGAAGACTTGAGAAAGGGGTATCAAGATACGGTCAAGGATAACTCCAAGTTGAAAGTGTCTTATGAGTACTGGAAAGATGAAGCTCACAGCTTGAAAAGAAAGTTTGAGGGGCCTGATGAGAGAGCCTGGAAAGAACAGATAAAAACTACCCAGAGACGCTTAGTAGACAGCCAGCATCAAAACCAACGCTTGAAAATCCAGATGGCTGATATGGAGAAACAACATGAGAGAGATGGCAAAACAATAGCTGAGTTAGAAACTATTGTAGATGGGTTCAAAAAGCAAGCGAGCAAGCTTCATATAGTACCCTTCGACGGAGGTTTGCAGTGGCGTTTCCGTTGGGAGCAAGCACAACAAAGGGTAAAGGCCAGAGACGCAGTTATCCGAGACTTCCTAGATCAAGTACAAAAGGCAGCTCGTCATCTACATGGCCTAGCAAGGGAAGCTGGAGTGGTTCGACAAGGTATACAAACAGTGACAAATGAAGGAAGAAGACTTGTCAACCTACTAGAAGCTGTTCGGGGTTTAAAGGATTTAGTCCGAATGTACCTTTGATTGTTTTTATGTCTCTTATAAGATAAAACATTTTTGTCTAAATAAAGATTATTTATAATAATGAACACTTTTCTGGATCAGTGCCTCTAAATCACATACATTATGCATTGCATACTTTGCATTTTATATTTCATGTTTATTTTTATATTTTCCATGTTTTTACACCCTTGCATACGATGGAGGGATTTGTCTCTGCAGGTTCATCCACCCTTGCATGAAAAAAAGACTAGAAAGTTGTTTATATAAACCCTGAAGACACCTTACTTCGGACACCTGGTGGCAATTACATATGGAGGTTTCTCAGATTTAGTCATGGCCGGTGAAATGATTGAGTTGGCCATTAAACAAGGAAAAATCGAGGGAGGAGACTCCAGTAAGAAGCCTTCCATGAAAAATAAAGACCGAGAGATCAACAATGTCAACACTTATAACGTCAACAAGGGTGTTACAGTCTCAAGCTCAAAAACCACTGCAACTGTACCATCTGGTTCTTCCACCCAAACTCAAAGAGAACCAAGGAGGGAAAGGGAAAGGGAGCAGTTCGATCCCATTCCCATGACATATAAAGAGTTATATCAACAACTCCTCGACACACATGCAGTTTCACCTTACCCAATGGATCCGATGAAGCCCCCATATCCGAGATGGTATGACGAGAACGCAAACTGTGAATACCATGGTGGTGTGCAAGGGTATTCGATCGAAGGTTGTCTCGCATTCAAAAGGCTTGTACAACGAATGCGGAACAAAAATTGGATCACCTTCAACTCTGAAACACCAAACATCACCCAGAATCCTTTGCCTAATCATCCGGAGGCCGGAATTAATGCAGTCATCACCAAAAATGGCAAGAGAATCAAAACCAATGTTTCAGAAGTCAAAGCTCCTTTGGCTTGGGTATGGAGTCAAATGGTAAAGGTAGGGCTTCTTACACCGCAATCGTATCTAAAGAATGAAGGTGGTAGCTAATGTTGTTACCACAACGAAGAGGGGTATAAAGTGCAAGAATGCCCCGAATTCAAGACATTAGTCCAGCTCATGATGGACCAGAAAGAGTTGGAGTTTTATGAAGAAGTTCAGGATTCCCCAGATTCAGACATTTGCGCTACTGGAGAATCATCAGAAAAAAGAATCGGCAGGGGTAGTCCTTTAATCATCACCCCTAAGGCAAAGACGACAATGACAACTCCATAAGCAAAGGTGGTGATTACAGTACCTCGACCTTTTCAGTACAAGGACAATCGGCAAGTTCCATGGAAGTACGGATGCTAGGTGAGTACTTCCAAAGGATGTGACAACAATGTGTGGCAAAGACAACTAGAGCCCTTCAAGGAAGATATATTGGCTATCAATGAGCCTATAAAGGAGGAAGAAGCTAAAGAATTCCTCAAATTTCTGAAGCATAGTGAGTACAATGTTATAGAACAGTTCCACAACTTGCCAACACGCTCTTCAATGTTGGCACTCTTATTAAACTCAGAAGCACATCGGGAGGCACTGTTGAAGGTCCTGAATCAGACATTCGTGCCACAAGACATACCAATCAGCAAGATGGGTCGACTGGTAAATAATATTCAAGCTGATAATCTCATCTCATTTTCAGATGATGAGATTCCATCCGGAGGAAGAGGCCGAACGAAGGCATTGCACATCACTACCTAATGCAAGGGGCATGCTCTGCCAAGTGTATTGATCGACAACGGATCAGCCTTAAACGTGATGCCTCTATTAACATTGAAAAAGATGCCAATAGATACCTCGCATATGAAAGCCTGCCAGAACATGGTCCGAGCATTTGATGGTACCAAAAGAGAGGTTATTGGTAAGATAGAGGTGCCACTGACTATCAGACCTGTCACCTATGATGTCGAGTTTCTGGTATTGGATATCATGCCTTCCTACAACTGTTTTCTGGGAAGACCATGGATTCATCAAGCTGGTGCAGTACCATCCACACTGCACCAGAAGGTTAATTTTTTTATTGACGGGGCTTTAGTAATTGTCGATGCTGAGGAAGATATTATGGCAAGTGTGACCACGGAGGCCCCATACATGGAGGTGGACGAGGAAGCGGTGGAGTGTTCATTCCACTCCTTGGAGTTTGTGAATGCCACCTTTGTGGCAGAAGGAAGAATGATTCTTAGACCCCGGCTTTCTAAGTGTACCAGAATGGAACATTGGGATGAGGTGCCAAGACTGGAAGAGGGTTTGGAAAGTTTCTGCAGTGGAGGATTGATCCAGTCCTTCTTATTTCAAAGCCAGACCACTTTGGGCTCGGCTTCCAGCCTAGTTACCATGAGAAGAGAAAAGAAGGTCAGAAGAACTGAGAAAGAAGACTAGCCAGGTTGACTGGAAGTGAACTTCAATGGGATCCCATGACATTCCCGCCTCTTTGCCACACATTCAAGTCAAGTGGTTATGCGTTTGAGACCACATTGACAGACTTAGAAGCGACTTTGGAAGATTTGAGCATCAATGCCATAACCACTGGAAATTCTAAGGACATAGTTAGATCTTGGATATGCCCTCTGACACCTGGGTTCGTGCCTAGCCGTTAGTCGGTCGAAGAACTACCTGTGGTTTACAAGAGTCTTTCAGAGTAATATTCGAACTATCCCTATTCGCCTATACCCGGGGCAATAGGTTATCTTTTGTAATGGTTAATAAATATTATGTTTAAGTTCAATAAAAGATGCATTTTTTTTCTTTTCCATGGCAAACAAATTTTCCTTTGTTCCTTTTTGAATTCATTGTCTATCTTCTTCATTTCGATAGTTCATTTCCATTTTCCCTCGAATTTAATTCTTGATTATTACTTGTGGGATATTTTCCTCTCACACATGCACATTCTCCCTTCTTTCAGATCCCCAGATAAAAATAATGTAGGCACTAATGATCCTGATCCGGAGGTGGATTTTGAATCGGCCATTTGCCTCGGGGAATTTGATGAATGTGACATTGAAGAGGAGTGCAATTTGCCTACTGAATTGTTGAGAATGATAGAAAGAGAAGATAAACAAATACTGCCCCATAAAGAGACAATCGAAATCTTGAACCTGGGTACTGAGGAAGATCGAAAGGAGGTTAAAATCGGCACGACTCTTTTAACGGAAGCAAGACACAACCTGATAGTCTTACTTCAGGAGTACAGATAGGTGTTCGCCTGGTCGTATCAAGACATGCCTGGATTAGACACAGATATGGTAGTCCACAAACTGCGAATTAAACTAGAATGCAAACCAGTGCAGCAGAAACTGAGAAGAATGCGACCAGAAATGCTCCTTAAGATCAAAGAAGAAGTTAAGAAGCAGTTTGATGCTGGTTTTCTTCAAGTGGCCAAATATCCGGAGTGGGTGGCCAACATAGTGCCTGTGCCGAAAAAGGATGGGAAAGTACGCATGTGTGTCGATTACCGAGACCTTAACAGGGCAAGTCCCAAGGACAACTTTCCTCTGCCACACATAGATACTCTGGTGGACAATACAGCCGGGAACAACTACTTTTCATTCATGGATGGATTTTCGGGGTACAATTAGATCAAAATGCATCCCGAAGATATGGAGAAGACCACTTTTGTCACGATGTGGGGAACTTTCTGTTACAAAGTGATGCCTTCGGATTAAAGAATGCTGGGGCAACATATCAGAGAGCTATGGTGACCCTGTTCTATGACATGATGCATAAAGAAATCGAGGTTTATGTAGACGACATGATTGTCAAGGCACAGACCGAAAATGAACACATCGAGCATTTGAGAAAGCTCTTCCAAAGATTGAGGAAGTTCCAGCTTCGTCTGAACCCTAGCAAGTGTACTTTTGGAGTAATATCTGGGAAACTGTTAGGCTACGTGGTAAGCAGAAATGGCATTGAGGTTGATCCTGACAAAGTTAAGGCCATCCAAAATCTACCTCCACCTCGAACACAAAAGGAGGTCCGAGGTTTTCTGGGCAGATTAAATTACATAGCTCGGTTCATATCTCAGTTAACCGATAAGTGTGATCCAATCTTTCGACTTCTCCGAAAAAATAGCCCTGGGGCATGGGATGAAAACTGTCAGATTGCATTCGAAAAGGTGAAAGAGTATATGTCTCATGCTCCTATCTTGATGTCCCCCATCCCAAGAAAACCTCTGTTCTTGTGCCTATCCATATTCGAGAACTCAATGGGGTGTGTCCTGGGTCAACATGATGAGTCTGGAAGAAAAGAAAGAGCCATCTACTATCTGAGTAAGAAGTTCACCGATTGCGAGGTCAGATATCCTCCCATCGAGAAAGTTTGATGTGCTTTAGTCTGGGCTACAAAAAGACTCAGACAATACATGTTGTATCACACCACTTGGTTGATTTCCAAGTTAGATCCTTTAAAATACATGATGGGGGTACCTGCTCTATCCGGAAGGTTAGCCCGATGGCAGATGTTATTGTCCGAATTCGACATTGAATACGTGAGCCAAAAAGCAATCAAAGGAAGTACCATATAGGATTTCTTAGCAAGCAAATCCAATGAGAATTATGAGCCATTAGACTCTGATTTCCCAGATGAAGACTTGATGGCTTTATCCTTAGAAGAAACAGGTACTGCAACAGACAGTTCCTGGAAAATGTACTTCAATGGGGCATCCAATGCATTAGGACGTGGCATCGGGGCAATACTGATCTCTCCAGAAGAGATTCATTATCCATTTACCAGCAGACTGAACTTCGATTGTACCAATAACATGGCAGAGTATGAGGCCTGTGTCTTGGGAATTCAAGCTGCACTGGGGTAAAATGTAAAGACCTTGCGGATATACGGAGATTCAGCATTAGTAATCTATCAGCTTCGCGGAGAATAGGAAACGAAAGATACAAAACTGATAGAATACTGGAAGCTAATACTGGATCTGCTCGAAGATTTCGATGAAGTCACTTTTCACTATGTGCCAAGAGAAGAGAATCAAATGGCTGATGCTTTGGCTACCTTGGCCGCCGCATTCAAAGTTGGTAAGGAGTCTGAGTTGATGCCAATTGACATGCAGTCGTATGAGTACCCGACTCATTGTTACCAGATTGAAGAAGTAAAAGACACAAAGCCTTGGTACGACGACATTTTGCAGTATATCAAACATCGAAGCTATCTAGAGGAGGCCACTGAAACCGATAAAAGAACCATTAGAAGGATGGCAGCTGGATACATCCTTGACGGAGAAGTCTTGTACAAGAAAAGCCATAATCAAGTTCTGTTAAGGTGCGTCGATGCTGAAGAGGCAAAGATGATAGTGGAAGAAGTACATGACAGAGTTTGTGGAGCACATGCAAATGGACATATGATGTCAAGACAAATAATGAGATGTGGATATTTCTGGTCCACACTGGAAAGTGATTGCATCAACTATGCTAGAAAGTGTCATAAATGTCATATTTACAGAGATAAAATAAATGTTCCACCACATCCGCTTCATGTCATGACGTCACCATGGCCTTTCTCTATGTGGGGCATGGATGTAGTTGAACAAATCCATCCAAAGGCTTCGAATTGTCATCGTTTCATCCTCGTAGCTATTGATTATTTCACTAAGTGGGTAGAGGCTGCTTCCTATGTCAGTGCACTCAATCTGTTATCTGTAAGTTTTTGAAGAAAGAGATCATATGTCGGTATGGATTACCTGAAAGGATCATTACCGATAATGCTACAAACTTGAACAATAAAATGATGAAAGCTGCTTGTGAGCAATTCAACATAAAACATCACAATTCTACTACCTACAGACCAAAGATGAATGGTGTAGTAGAAGCAGCAAACAAAAACATTAAAAAGATAGTAGAGAAAATAACCGAGACCTACAAGGACTGGCATGAGAAGTTGCCTTTCGCTTTGTTCGCTTATCGAACCTCAGTACGAACCTCGACTGGGGCAACTCCATTTTCACTAGCATATAGAATGGAAGCAGTACTGCCCATTGAAGTAGAAATTCCGTCATTACGTGTCTTGACAGAAGTTAAACTAGATGACGCAGAATGGGTGCAATCCAGATACGATCAGCTTAATCTGATAGATGAAAAGAGACTGAAAGCCATTCACCATGGTCAAATCTATCAGAAACGAATGATTCGAGCACATGACAAGAAGGTACGCCCAAGAATATTCCATGAATGAGATCTGGTGCTAAAGAAAAGTTTGCCAGTTCAGAAAGATTTCCGAGGAAAATGAACGCCAAATTGGGAAGGACCCTATGTCGTAAAGAAGGCCTTTTCCGGAGGGGCCCTTGTCCTGGCCGAAATGGACGGACCTGACCTGCCACATCCCATCGAATCAGATACAGTCAAGAAATACTACGCTTAGGATGAAAATCCGAAAGGGCGTCCTAAGTCGAAAAAAAAACGTTTAGAGTGAAAACCCGAAAGGGCGCCCTAGATATAAAAAGGCAAAAAGGTGGGTTCAAGGTGAAAATCCGCAAAGGGCGTCTTGCAACCAAGGATGGATCCAAGTTGAAAACCCAAAAGGGCGATTTGGATAATTCAAGAAACCCATATTCCCCGGCATTTGAATTTCTGCAGGCTCAACGAGTCAGAGAAATGTTGCACTATCCTGAAGATTGTCGTATTTTTCAAAGATCCTTTGGCAAAAGCTGTATTCAAGGTCACCTAACGGCTTTTCAGGTCAGAAGTGCCCACATTATTGAAATCTAAGACATTCATTTATACCTCATCATGTCTTCATCTTCCAAAATGTTTGTTATGTATTATTTGTTTCTTTTTCCCTCATGAATAAAAGACAATCCTTTTCTCTACACCAATTCCTTTTGAGCATCTTAGATTGAGCTTAAACTTAATGATTTATTCACTCATGCAAAAGATATTCGTATATTATTTCACAAAGATTCATTGAAAAGTGCAGGTACTCGGAAGCTGATCAGGGCTCGTGCATATACTTGAGATGGTCGAGAGGCATTTCTCGGATCAAGGATATAAAAACAAACATCAGACTTGAACATTTGAAGAATTCAAGACCAAGGGTCGAAATCTTCGAAATTCCATACAGACAATCGAAGATCGAGATTTCTCTCCACATCCCCATAACGTTTTCAAGTTTTAGGCAGAATCAATTTCAACTTCGTGATGAAGGATATTGAACTCACAATTTGCTCGAGAGTAGATTTCAACTTCATGACGAATGATATCTAGCTCGAAGCCAAACATCCACGATTTCAACTCCACGACGGAGGATATCGCGCCACTCAAGACAATATAAGTTCAACTTCACGACGAAGGGACGGTTGGTTGTCAACAACAATTTTCCAATTTCGGAGCCAATTTCAACTTCACAGCGAAGGATATTAGACTCCAGACGATGCAAGTTCAACTTCACGACGAAGGGACCGATGGTTGTCAACAACAACTTCCCAATTTTAGAGCCAATTTCAACTTCACAGCGAAGGATATTGGACTCCAGACAACGCAAGTTTAACTTCATGACGAAGGGACCGCTGGTTGTCAACAACAACTTCCCAATTTCAGAGCCAATTTCAACTTCACAACGAAGGATATTGGACTCCAGACAACGCAAGTTCAACTTCACGATGAAGGGACCGCTGGTTGTCAACAACAACTTCCCAATTCCAAAGCCAATTGCAACTTCATAGCGAAGGATATTGGACTCTAGACAACGCAAGTTCAACTTCACGACGAAGGGACCGCTGGTTGTCAACAACAACTTCCCAATTTCAGAGCCAATTTCAACTTCACAGCGAAGGATATTGGACTCCAGACAACGCAAGTTCAACTTCACGACGAAGGGACCGCTGGTTGTCAATAAACAACTTCCCAATTTCAGGGCCAATTTCAACTTCACAACGAAGGATATTGGACTCCAGACAACGCAAGTTCAACTTCACGACGAAGGGACCGCTGGTTGTCAACAACAACTTCCCAATTTCAGAGCTAATTTCAACTTCACAGCGAAGGATATTGGACTCCAGACAACGCAAGTTCAACTTCACAACGAAGGGACCGCTGGTTGTCAACGAACATTTTTCAAATTTCAGAGCCAATTTCAAATGATATTGGACTTAAGACAGCACAAGTTCAACTTCACAACGAATGGACGGCTGACTGTCAATAAACTTTTCGGTTTCAGAGCCAATTTCAACTTCACAAGCGAAGGATATTGGACTCAAGACAGCACAAGCTCAACTTCACAACGAAGGGGCGGCTGACTGTCTACAAACAATTTCCCAGTTCCAGATACAAATCCAACTTCACAAATAGATTGACCCAACTTCACGACGAAGGAGTCATCTGCAACACATCAACACCGAAGCCTTCAAGTCCAGTTTTAGCGTCACGACAAAGTATCTTTGGCTAGAATACGATCCATGACTACTTCCCAATACTCTGAGTTCGATCTCAACTTCACAACGAAGGATTTGGTACTCAGAAGTTTCTAGTTCTGACTCAACCTCACAAATCTCAACTTCACAACGAAGGATTTGGTACTCAGAAGTTTCTAGTTCTGACTCAACCTCACAACGAGGGAATCATTTCACGATTTCAGCATCGGGTTTCAACTCTATGACAGAGGATAGTCAATGTGGACGAAATCAGTGTCTTTTAATCTTTGCTTTATTTTCGTTACACGATAATAAGCAAAGAGGGGCAGCTGTAGACACATGATTTCTGTTATATATATATAATGTTATTAATTTTTGTTTTCTTTTGCAGGACCACTATAAAGGACCAAACAATGGCCCAACAGTGGACCCAACAGCCCACGTGTGCTGAAGAAACCCTAGCCCACTCGTCCATCAGCTTCAACGCTGTGTTTGCAGAAACCCTCGCACCCGAAGACCCCTGGTGCTGCACAACCTCCTCATGCTGCACGCCAGTAGTTTCCTAGGCAAACACGAAGCCCACAAGTAAAGCAACGTGTTAGGACTCATCCACAACCAAGCAACAGAATATCAATGTGATTAGGACTCAAATATGTAATCTAAAATAGGTTTATTTTTCAGTATAAAATCACCCATTGTAGGAGGAGTACAGGGGAAAGACATTCGGATTATAGAGGGAAATAAGGAGAAAGTTTACACACCGGTTATACGCAAAAATACTAGACAAAGACGAGCAAATAGGCAGTGATTTCAAAGTTGTTGTAACAAGCTTGAAAAGAAATAAAAATGTAGCATTTTTTCTTCTTTTTTTACCTTCGTTCGTTTTCTTGTTGTTGCATGTTAAATATTGCTTGAGATTTGGCTTCGAAATCACAAGAAACAACATTTTGGCCGATGAACGAAATGAGGCCTTTATTTTTCGAAACTCATTTATTAGATCTGCGTTTCTTCGAGCTGATTTTTGAAAAACCACTTGGATTTTCGGACTGTGTGAGAAAGATGCTCTTTAAAAAGATAGGTTTCATGGTGGATCACCGTTGATGAGCGGCGGCGAGACGGTGGCCACCATTTTCAGGCAGCGGCACACTACCCTTGTTCTTGAATGTCAAGAACAACCAGGAGAGAAACTAGAGAAAGGAGGAGAGCTCTCGTGGGTTTGAAAAGAGAAATGAGAAATTATATATATTTTTTTAAAAAAAGTTTATAATAAACCCATTTAAACGTCATCTGACCCGTGTGAAGCTCGTAAAGCCGCGTGTTTTAATTGGTCTCGGGAAACAATGTGTTAATTCCTTCCATGTTTAGAATAAATTCAATTTGGTCTCGTAATTAGCCTTAATTTAAGTCATGTTTCCGTGTAATATAAGGCTTAATGCCTTTAATCCTTGAATTTGCTGAATGTGATTGAATTCCATGTATCTGACTTCTTAATAAACTGATTTGATGCCTTTTATTTCTTTGTTTGATTTGAAAAGACGTGGCCTCCATTTTGCTTGGTTATGATAATTGAATTCCTTTTCTTAAGCTTTGGTTTATATGGCAATAATTAGTATGATTAAAGATCACCATAAATTCATAATTAGATGCTGCATGAATCCTAATTTACTAATTTGGAGTAAATTTGGTCGTTAATCACCATGGTATTTGACTAATTCGAACATTAATTGTTTTAATAGAGATAGTAACTAAGGGAATTATTTTTAATGTTTAATTAATAAATTGATTCGAATTATTCAAATAATTTGTTATTTGATTAATTCATTTGTTAGGTTAGACAATTAGTATTTTTATTTCTTTTCTTTTATTAAAGATTATTTTTAATTAATTTTTACTCGATATTTTTTATTTACCATATAACATCTTACTTGATTTTTAAAGGCACGATTTAAATTCGTCAGAGGTAAATAATTTGGATCACATGTTACCTTTTAAATTAAACTTTCAATTTTTCTTAATTTAAGACAACTGGAAATTACATAGTACCGAAAGGGCGGTTCAAGGGTGCTAATCCTTCCTTGACCGTAACCGACTCCCGAACCCGACACATCTTTGGAAAGACGCAGATCAGCTAAGATATAGGGTATCCGATCAACCCATTTGTTTTAAATAAATGATCGGTGGCGACTCCAATCCACATTTTTCAAGTCGAAACCCAATTCCGGGGCCCAACCGAAAGACGGTTACGACAATATGGAAGAAACGTAATGATATTGTTTTCTGCGATATCATGCATTCTACCCTAACGTATCCCGAGATCCGTTAGACTTAAAAAATTTATTTTTGGGGAAAGCGATGAAATATGATTTGAAAAACGATTTGATTTGGAGTCGCCACCAACCTTTAAGTTAGGTAGGTTGAAAACCTTAAATGATAAAAAATGGTTTGCATTTTACCAAATATTTGTTTTTAAGAGTTCATGAGTCGATTACGTGTGGGAAGGGTGAACACCCCCACAACACCCAAATTTTGGTAACTAAACAATTATATGTTGTTTAAATATTGAGAACTACAAACTCGAAAATATATTTACATTATGATCCGTTTATTCATTTGACTTTATTCAAAAGTGTCAATTTTAGGATTACGAATGCCCTTTTGTACGAATAATTTTCGGGAACACACTTCCTTTACAGTTAGGAGACTTTCTCATAGATTTCCCTCACAAAAAAAACATTATTTCACAATTTTCGCAAATATAAAATAAAATAAGATAATACAAAATAAAAGTGAAAAGCAATGAAAAATACTCAAAATAACTACACTTGGAACAAAGAAAATTACCGAATATAAAACAAACATTTATGCGAAAAATCATCGAAAAGATACATTCCCTTTAGTTAGGAGATATTTTCGTAGATTTTCCTCACATTGAAATTTCTTTTTATTTTTGTATATTAAAACCATGGGAATTAAATAAACAAGGTTAAAGTAATAATACAAAAAAATACAAATAAATCAGGGACCAATTAGCACTTACAACAACTTGAAAGGCTAAACAATAAATACCAATAAACCAGAGCTAATACCACATAAATTAAAACATACTGGTACTGGAAAGTAAATTAACCATAAATAATATTAAGGATTAAAATGAAACAAAATAGAAACACAAAGGTGCAAATAATAATTAACCCTAAAATGTATTTATTAAATGGTGACTAAAACAAAAGAATCAGAAAACATAGGAACAAATTCAAATATTAACAAATATTGAATAATAAATATACTAGTGACTTAAATATAAACAATGCAAAACAGAAGCTTAAAATGAAATAACACAGAAATTCATTAATAATTAAAATGAGATATTACAAATGAGAAAGGATTGAAACTATGATTTACCCCTAAACTTTGAAAACATGCGTGTGATGTTACAAAATAACAAGGACTAATATTGCTATTAGCCCTCAAACCAAAAACATTGAACACCAAGTCCCTTAAACGGTGTCGTTTCACACATGTTATATAAGCCCAACAATAGGCCAAAATTCGGCCATAACCCACTATTTGCCTCATTTGTTTCT
This sequence comes from Hibiscus syriacus, assembly GCF_006381635.1. NCBI lineage: Eukaryota > Viridiplantae > Streptophyta > Magnoliopsida > Malvales > Malvaceae > Hibiscus > Hibiscus syriacus. The sequence continues at coordinate 13,553,193 of NW_024063533.1, forward strand.
CTCTCCCCGAAAATAGAGAGCCCAAATGCTCTCAATATTCTCTTCCTCTTCGTCTCTTCGCAACCTCACCACCGAGGAAAAAGAACCTAAAGCCCCGGCCACCGTAAATCGGTGGCCACGGGGTTAATAAGCTCGATAAGCCTCTCAAACCCAACAATTTCTTTGCTCAAAACCCCAAATATACACTCTTTAACGTCCTTCCCCACAACGAAAAAATAGAACCCCAACCCAAAGGTAAGATTTTTACCTTTAACGGTTGTGTGGCTTAGGTCATTGTGATGCTCGTAGCGGCGAGGGCTCGAAAGTTAAGACCTTTCAGTTTTTTTTCGTTTTATTTCTCTCGTGTTTTTTTCGATCTCTCTTTTTTTTCTCTGAACCCCAATCCCCCTTTTCAAATCATCCCCTTTAACTGAATGCCCTCTCTCCTTGATTTATGGTATGTTCCCCTTTGTTTGGTGAGATGATGATATCTAGCATGTAGGGCTTTGATTTTCTGCTTGGGTAGATTAAATCCTAAAAAATCGGGATCTAAATAATTTTTGGGTTTTTTTATTTTGGTAGATTTGTGACTGATGGGGTTGTTGTTTGATAACTTTTCACTGTAGTTGAAGATGGTGGCGTGGGAACAGTGGCTGAATCGTCGAAGTGGGTCGGAACAGTGGCGGCGGCGTGGCTTTTCCTCTGCTGGGGAGACGACTGAGCTGATTAGGGTAAAAACCCTAATGTATTGGCCCTCTTAGGTCAGGTCACTGAATCAGATCTGAATCAAGTCTGGATCAGATCTGGATCCTGGGTCGGGTCTCGGGTCGGTTCGGGTTAGCTCCTGGGCTTGAACCGGGCTACTTGTAATTATATGGGGCTGTTGGGTTATTGGGCTGGTATGTTGGGCCTTTGGGGCTTTTTGTAATGGGTTATGGCCTATAAAAATATGTAAAAAGTAATATTAAAATAACAATAATAATAATATAATATATTAATATTTTTATAGACCTGGACAAAATCGGGTGTCTACTGTTACCCCTCTTTGCACATTCTTGTGTTATCAAGAATAGGGCAAAGAAGAAAAAGACAACCAGTTTTTTGTCCGATTCTCCCTTTTTTTTTTTGTTTTAAGATTTGATGGTGTTATCTTTTGGAGACGACACGGCTCATACGCGATGAAGAGTTATGGTCATCTAAAGGTGACACGGCTCCTACATAACGAGGAGATCTGGTTGGTGGATGACACGGCTCATACGTGATGAAGAGTTCTGGCCATCTTTAGGAATGGTGATAACATGGTTCCTACGCGAAGAGCACGACTAGTTATCTAGTGGTGACACGGTTCCTACGTGATGAGGAGGTCTGGTCAGGGGATGACACAATTCCTACGTGATGAGGATGTCAGGACATCTTTAGGAATGATAACACGGTTCCTACGAGATGAGGATGACTGGTTATCAGGGGTGACATGGGTCCTATGTGATGAAGAGGTATGGTTGGGGGATGACACGATTCCTACGTGATGACGACGGTAAGCCATCTTTACGAAGGGTGATAACACAGTTCCTACACAATGAGGACGGTTGGTTATCAGGGTGACACGGCTCCTACGTGATGAGGAGGTCTAGTCGGGGGATAACACAGTTCCTACGTGATGATGACGTCATTCCATCTTTAGTGATGATAACACGGTTCCTACATGATAAGGACGATTGGTTATTTGAGGTTGACGGCTCCTATGTGATGAGGAGGTCTGGTTGGGGGATGACATGGTTCCTACGTGAAGAGGATGGCAGACCATCTTTAGGGATAATGGTTTTAAAAGAAACCAACTCAAAGATAATGAAATTCATTTCAAGGGAAATTAACTCAAAGATGTTTGTTTTGTTTCAAGGGAAACAATCTCAAAGATAGGTGTTTTCAAAAGAAGTTGTCTCGAGAGACAAAATTTTGTTTCAAAGGAAACAAGCTCAAATATTTTTTCTCAAAAGAAATTGTCTCAAGAGACAAAAATTTGTTTCTAGAGAAACATACTCAAAGATTTTTTTAAAAGAAATTTTCTCGAGAGACAAAATTTGTTTCAAGAGAAACATATCAAAGGATACTGATAATCTGCTTGTTTCTGCTGGTGGAGGAAAGACTTTCAGAAGATCTGATCGTTCGCATCAGGATGTTGAATCCCCAAAGATGCCCTAACATTCAATATTGAATCTTCAAATAAGCCCCATCATTCATCGTTTCTTACTTTAACACTGATTCTAAGCATGAACTTTGTGTCTGAGAGCCACATGTCAGCTACCAAGATCGACTCCAGAGATATTGTCTTGTTTGAAAAACGTTTTTCTTCTTCTTTTATTTTCAAAAGTTTGAAAATATCAATGAAAAGATTTTTGAAAAAAGTTTAATCAAAGATTTGAAAATATTTCCCCTTTCTAGGTTTCACAATTGACAAATCATAAAACAAGAGTTCATTGAATATCAAAGAATTTATTACGCTTTTAATCCTTCAATCAATTATTGCTATTTGACAAGTGTCAAGATTATTACTATCTTTGAAGTATGGTTAAATAAGGAAATGATTAAAAAAAGTTTCAGGTTATTGTGTTTGGTCAAAGGTATGGTGTTCTCATTTATTTGTTGTTCACTAATATGATGGAGTAGCTTCTGCACTCATTTATTGGAAGTTTTCTCTGATTCCCAGCTCTCATGTTCTCATCCATGTTGTGCGATGCCTTATCAAGGGATTTGTGTGATCGCTTTCTATGCAATAGTTGCACCGTCTTCATATTCGAGTCACCTTTTCAGGTTTTCAACTCGAATCCTCCTTTGGTTTCAGAATTTACGTCTTAACACTACAAGAAAATATATCTTTAATGACACACGAACGATGACACACGCTAATTTATGACTTGCAAAAAATGTGTGTTATAAAAAAATGTCATGTTTCTTAAAATTTGAACGGTTTATGACTTACAATAATGTGTGTCATATTTAATAGTCATAATCCAAAAAAAATTAGCAAACACACGGAGTACACTTTTCATTGTGTGTCATCTCTAAAAGTCATCTTTTAATTTATTTGAGTTTCTTCAACCCTTTTTGTATTACCGAGCCCAATCGAAGGCTGAAACCCTCTCAAACCGACACCATGGGTTCAATAGACACGCTGACGATAACGAAGAATGGTTCAACATAATCCCACGCTGTTTTAGAGCCGGTCGGTGACGACCAGAAGCCTCTGGCCTCCTCTAACAGAGCGTCGAAGCCTGAGGCAACGAAAAAGAGGAGGTCGAGTATACTCCTTCTAGAGGTGGGTAGTCGCATGATGTGCCGCTGGAGGGACGACAAGTATCATCCTGTCAAAGTCATCAAATGCCGCAAGATGCATTTTTCTGAGCCTAATGATTAAGAATATTACGTTCATTACACCGAGTGTAAGATTTCTGTTCTCCCTAGGGTTTCTAGTTAAATTTAATTACTTTAGGTCTTTATTATTGAATTGAAAATTTTAGAATTATTTATGTTGGGAAATTTGGAAATTGTTATGTTTTTTTATGGTGGTGATAGTTAATAGGAGGCTAGATGAATGGGTGAAGCTTGAACAACTTGATCTTGATTCCGTGGAAACAGTTGTTGATGTTAAGGTTGAAGACAAGGTAAAGTTTCTTTTACAATGCCGAGCATTACATATAAGTTTCTCCTCTATTTGTGTTTTAAGGGTGTATTTAAGTGGATATTTTGCTCATGGGGTTCTCAGGTTACAAGCTTAAAAATGATTCGCCACCAAAAATGTAAGATTAATGAGATACACGTTGAGGTTGTAAGTAAATGCACACCTTTTGCTCGGTGATGTGTAAAGATCAGAGGGTAATTTGAAATTTCTACTTGTTGCTTTTGTGAAATTATGTTATATGTAACTGTATGTTGCTTTCTTTTCTGCAGGTTCATGAAGAACTAGATGATGCTAGCTTGCGTGAGCATGAGGAATTCACAAAGGTGAAAAATATTTCGACCATAGAACTTGGAAGATATGAAATTGAGACGTTGTACTTTTCCCCCTTTCCACCAGAATATAATGATTCATTGAAGTTGTACTTTTGTGAGTTTTGCCTCAACTTCATGAAACACAAAGAGCAACTTCAAAGGCATATGGTGAGCTTTGCTTCAATGTAGTAATAAAAATTTCCCTTAGGGTTGTATTAGTTTATAATAACTTAATTGTTGACTATGTTCTAGTTTCTTTATGGTAACCTTGAATATTGTAATGTGATTTTACTTTTTTTTAATCATGAATATAAGTTTTGTTTACCACATATTTTTGTTATGTATGTTTTGGCTGAAATTAACTGAGTATCAAATGATTTGATAAGTGATGCCTGACATTTCTTCTCTCCATGTATGTTGTGGATTGAAGTCAATGATCTTGTCTTGGCAAGTGATACTTCTCATCTTGTTGCTCCTTTGCTTAATTTGTGCATAAGACAAGAATTATCCTTCAATCGATCCTCTAATACTATACAAATTATGTAGGTGTAGATCTGTGAGTCGAGGTTTTCCTCATTTTCTTTACTTTTTGTCATAATTGGTTAAGATAGAAACAATTATGGGATGTGTAGTTTGCTTGCTAAACTGCAAGTATCTGGTTTTTATGTATGATTGATTATCAATATATTTTGTTCTTTAAGTACCTAGAAATCACAAAAACCTAGTTAATGGTGTCGGGGTTATTCTTCATTTGTTTCCCAAATGGTTAAGAACGGAGATTGTGTTTTAAGATCAGTATATGGAAAGAATAATCTTTATTCTCCATGTCTTCAATTAATATCTTAAATTGCATTCCCTGTAGTGTAATCACCTATCTTATGACTTGATAGGATGGAATGTTGTACAGATGTAGGATATTGCTACCTTGAAAAAAAAGGTTTTGGAAATTCTTGGTGATATATGTGTGTGTGTGTGTGTGTATTATCTTTGATTTTACCCCCTTTCTAATTGCTGCAAGTTACAAATGGGGCAGGCATAATCAATATTAACTCTCTGTTTAATTTTTACTCCATAGAGGAAGTGTGATTTGAAGCATCCCTATGGGGACGAAATATATCAAAGTGGTACACTGTCAATGTTTGAGGTATATTCTTGAAAAGCTTTTACTGCTGCTACTTTCTGTTCCAAATCTCAAAAATAAAAAAGGAAAGTCTTTCCTCATTCTAGTTAAGTAAAATCTATATGATTCTGGTTTTCTTTGAACCCACATTATTGCTTTTGCTTTTTGTAAGTTCAATTTTCACTGCTTTTTGTTTTTACATAAAATCAAATAATCATAAGATTTTCTTGAAAGATATTTTGAAAAAAAGGTGGTGCATGTTTTTTCAACTTCCAATACGAGCATATAAATATTTTTCACCATTTTTCTTTTTTATTTTTCCTATCCCTTTTTGTGTTTTCCTGCTTAAACATGTCTTGTTATAGAATGCATCAGATTTTTGTTGACATTGGTATTCCTTTGTTCAAATATTTTGAGATAGGTTGATAGCAAAAAGAACAAGGTTTATGTGTAGAATCTTTGTTATTTATCAAAGTTGTTCCTTGACCATAAGACCCTTTATTACGACGTTGACCTATTTTTATTCTATGTTTTGTGTGAATATGATGATCGAGGTTGCCATATGGTTGGATACTTCTCCAAGGTAGATTCTATGTTTTTGTTGCATATGATTTGATGCGGTCTGGAGTTAAAATAAACCTTATAAGTTTGTGGTTGTTTTAATATTTTTTGTTGCGATCTACTAACTATAATAGCATAATATAGGTGATTTGATTTATAGCCGATAGTGTGTTGGTTAAAAACTCTGTAGTTCTAATATCTGACTTTGCTTAAGATATTGTGAATCTTTCTTATTTCTTAAATATATATATATATATATATATGTATTTCATTGTTCACAGTACTTAGATTGTGTTACCCTAACACAAACAAATATATTAGCATTTTACATCTAATCATGCAGGAAAAGCATTCAGATGAATCCTATAATTTGGAATGTATCCTCACCCTTCCTCCATATCAAATGAAAGGCTATGGAAAATTTTTTATTGCATTTTGTAAGTTCTATGCTTGCTATTTTCTTTTATGATTTTTCCCATATGATCTGTCCTTTGGAATTTCATCCTATCGGTTATTAACTAGAGCTTTATTACTTATTTGTCTTCGTTTTGGACCACAACATATGAACTCTCAAAGAAAGAAGGTAAAGTTGGCACACCTGAAAGACCACTTTCTGACCTAGGACTATTGAGCTACAAAGGGTATTGAACAAGAGTTCTTTTAGACATCTTGAAGAAACATAAAGGAACTATTTCCATCAAGGTATCACTACTGAAGCCATATATCAAGTCTTGTGGGTTGTGATTTATGCAATTTCTTCTACTTTATCCATTGTGAAAACTTTAATTCCATAATGAAGTTAAAAATATTGTTATACGTCTCCTTTTTTTCTTTTTTATAATTTTTAAAAATTTATTTTAATATATCCTAGAATGGTATGCCTAGTAAACTTGCTAGTGGATTTCAAAAATTTGGTTAGCAGTGGATGTGCTGCTGATATGAGTGGTTGAGTAGATTAAAGCCTACACAGTAAATATTCTTGAGTTTAACTCAACTGGACCCAACTATCAGAAAATTAAGTTACAAGTTTGATTAGGAAGACCTTATCTCCTATTCAATAATATATGAAAAGAGAAATTTTGAGATATTGGATTTGAATAATATGATAACACTAGTGATTTTAGATCATCTTCCCATATCGAAAATATAAAGAAAAATTATGAGCATGATTCTAAAAACATGCATGATTTGATTGGTTTGATGATGCTTCTGTTCTGTGTGATAAATTATTATTCTTGTTTAGTTGAGTGTTTATATCTACTATAAATTCTTGATAAATTTTGGTTCAATATTGGACACTGAATCGTCGACTATTTCCTGCATGAACCTATTCGCTGCAGGAACTTAGTGATATGACAGCCATAAAGGCCGAGGATATATTGACGACTTTTTAAAGTCTATAACTGGTACAATGCTTCCTCTATCTCTCTTTCGAAATGGTAACTCACTACTAACCGTTTGATCGTATCAATCAGAACCAATTTGTGCAGTAAATCATCATCCACGTCTACCTTAATAATCCTCCTTACTTCTTCTTTCAATTCTTCGTGTTGTAGTTGAACTGCATCGTCAACATTCTGCACAATTGTATACAATATTAGATATGGTTATAAAACAAACTATTGAATTATAAGAACATATTTACAGGCGTACAAAAAACACATATATACAATCTAAGTTCTTTACCATTTTAGGTGGACATAAGAAAATATCACCCAAATGCTAGGGGGAAAGTTGTCTAGGTGGACATATATACACATCTGCCATATCATACATACACATTAGTCATAGAACTATCATATGGACTTGAAGTAGGATGATATTCTAAACAAATTAATGCAAGTACTTGTTAGCTAGACTGAAAACTGTGAATTTGTGCCATGATAATATATATAATTTATATGGGAAGTTTTACTAATTAAATGTGTAAAATTTATTTTTACATATATTTCAAAGAATGCATATGCAAAATTGGTCATTTTAGTACTCTTTGATAGTTATATACTTCACTTTAAATAAGTATAAATTATATACTTATTTCATATTTTTTACTTAGGTTGGCGATGGGAAGGAAGAATACACGGATGATGACATTGATGATATTCGTAAAAAATGGGTATATTATGTGGAAAACTTTATTATGCCGTGATATTTTGTATCGACATATGATTACAATATTTTTTATAACTTAATGTTAATATATTGTATGCAAATTGATTGCTTATATATATATAATACGATATATATATTTAGTATTATGAGGCATTAAATATGATTTAGTTTGATTATTTGTCAATCTACAATATATATATATATATATATATATAATTTACGACATACAATCACGACACACGAATGTGTGTCATCTTATTTAATGATGTGTGCTTCCATGACACGCAATGTAAGTCTGAAATGCGTGTCATAAATTTATGACACACAAATGTGTGTCATCTTTATTTATGACGGGGGCTTCAATGACGCGCAATGTGCATCATAAATGTGTGTTATAAATGCGTGTCATAGAATTATGACACACAATTGCGTGTCATCTGAGATTTATGATGGTGACTTCAATGACGCGCATACCCATAGATGGCGCGCAATGCACGTCATTAAAGGGGTTTTTTCTAGTATTGTGAACCCCCTTTGTTATTTTTTCTCTATCATGCATTAAAGATTTTAGAAAACCTTTTTTGTAAATAAAAAGATTAATCCTGATGGGCGGAATGAAAACTGAAGAGAGTCTCTTTTGTTTAGAAATCCATGTATGATTAGAAGAGACTTTTAAGGCACGTAATGTAGGCCATGGTTCACGGTTATGAAAAAAAGGGATAAATAGGCCCAAACAAGTGTCTAAGGGTGATTGAACCAATGATCAATTCGTTTTGATGCCTTCAATCTTGTCTCGATTAATTTTGATCTACTCGTATGCATCTTTCTCTTGATGTTCTATTATCTTCAAGTGAAGTGATTCTAGAGTGATGGTGCTTGATCAATCTTATGATTTGAAGCTAAATACGTCATTTGAGTCGAGGGACATTTTGCATATGCTTATTGTCTTCTTTTTTCTGTTTGCTTTTTTCTTTGATTTTTTCTTCTTTTCTCTTTGATTTTTTTCTTTGCTCTTTGTTTTGTCTTTGTTTTTTTCTCGTTGTTTTGATTTGATCTTTGCACTTGGCATTGGTTCACATTTCGGTATCTCATCTGGATCAATGTATTCACTAATGCGAGCAGATTTCCTTCACCTTGCCCCCCAGTATGGAGGATGATCCTTGGTTAGGGTTGAATCGGAAGAAAATATCATTCAAGGTCAAATGGGGACGAAAGAGATATATTTCTCCTTTTGTGAAGTGATAATGAAATAATGTCGTTCATCATTTCATACACGGAAGTCTTTACAGGAGAGGTATCCTAGGGGGATATATTTTCAAGAATAATTTTTATTCATATGAAAACAATGTAATTAATGCATGATTGAATTAATTTTGAATTAATTTTCTTTTTTCCCTTCTTGCTCTCAGCATGTCTCTATGTTCAAGCTCATCCTCATAAAATTGCTTTGAGATGGCCCACGTTGTGTCTTTTTATAGAAAGGTTTATGTTCCAGTGAACATCTTGTACTCAATGCCTTCAAGTTTTATTTGTAGAAAAATGTTGATTTTGCATCTAAGAAGATGATGGTTTAGCTTTATTGGCTCAAAGAAAGGTAAGGGTATGGATTTTTGTGTCTAAAAAAGATAAAAGTAATGTTTCAGAGTCTCAAGGAAAGGTAATGTCAAAATTTGGTCTTTTGTTAATGACCATGAATTATTTTGGGTAAAAATCGAGATATTTTATTTTGGTTTTTAGACAGAATAAGAAAGGTCTAATCTTGTCATATGTCAAAAATCTACAATTCTTGAAGAATTAAAAGAATATGTAATTTATTCGATATTCAAAGAACTAAATATTAAAATTTGTTCAATTATTCAACCTTATAAGGTAGCATAAATTCAATCATTAAGATTAAAATATTTGAGCATATATTAAAGACAAAATAAAAATGATTTCAAACAAAACAATCTCTTAGTGCAAATGGTAGATGCAATGCCCCATCATTCTTTGATTGCACATGCCCCTGAATTCATCAGGTTCTGGATATTACGCTTCAGTGCCTTACAGTTCTCATCGGAATGTCTGGAGTTTCCTATATGGTAGTTTTACATGAGATCAACATCGTAGCCCTCGGGATATGAGGAATCTTTTCTCAAATAATCCTGGAGGCTCAGTCATACAACCAGCAAAATAGCTTCCACCATACTGATTTCAGGTTCTTCTTTTACTTGTTCGAATCTTGCTTATATTCTCCATGAAGTGTCACGTGATCAGGATCACTTTTATAGAAAACTCCATGAATTAATTCCATGTTTTTATGAATGATGCATGTGAAAATTCTTAAATGAATGTAATGCAGAATGTAAATACAAAAAGGTATCGATTTCCAAAAGTAACCATTCTTAGAAAGAGTTCCATTTCTATAAAAAAAAGTTTTCATCTTTACAAGAGAGATCAATCTAATATTGTGATTTGACCCTTTTATTTAGCTCCATTTTTTCAGTCATGATTCCAATAACTTTCTCTTCATTCCAGAAATGACTCTGAATCAAGACGGTGAGTAGTTGAGCGCAACCTCTGAATCGACTTCCCTCCGATCTATGACAACTATTTAAGGATCGAAAGGTCTCTGCCAAGATAGTTAGTGCATGATTTATACCTCTCTCCAATCTCTCAAAGAAAAATGCAATAGTAGCCTCACGTGGAACAAAGTCTTTGGGAATATTAGCAGACCATATATAGCCAGAACAAAGGTGTCTAATTCCTTATCTTCATCTATGTGTTCAAGTATCACCTTCTTGAGACAACTCCACATACAACATTCGCTTTCTTGTGAAACTTCTCTTCTGTTGCTACTCTCAAGCTCTCTCAAATCTCTATCAGCTCTTGAAGATTATTCTGCTTGAAATTGACATTAGCATTTGTGGACATCTGCGATATGTAACCCCCAGACAAACTGTTTCTTCAGATAAAGCTCAAACCGCCGGATTGGGTTCTTTCTTGTTATGAAAACTCTTTTCCATATTAATGATCACTCTTCTACTCTGATGATTACTTGGTTAATCAACACCTTTCTTTTATTTATGATGATCATGCAGAATGCGAAGATACAAATGCAGATTCAAAAGTGACGATCCTCTGAAATACAATGAAAAAAGGATAAATGACACACACAAAAGAAAATAAATAAGTTAGTAACACAAACAAAATAGAAAAATGAATTAGTACCAGCAAGATAATAATAGAGTTAAAAGATGCTATCTACAGATAAATATAACATCTACCCAATCATGATTTCTACCCGAGCATGCTTTTATTAGATAGCAATCCTAACCAAACATGCTTTCTACCCAAAATAATTATTTTCAATGAAATGATCCTAATCGCATGGTATCTAGTTCGCATGCTTTTGTTTAACAAAATTTAAAGAAAAAAGAAAGGTTCAGAAACGCTCCTCCTTTGTGTACACTTAATTTGGGTACCTACTGACGGACAGAGGTTCAGTATGACTATACCTAGGGTGACCGTTCTACAGTTCACTATATACATGGTTTTGGCTCTAACAGGAAAAGGGTACCCGAATTGTCCTTGTTGGTGCCTACTTAGGCTGTCAAACCCTCAATCCTGGTCTATTACAGGCTCATGCGGATCAAGTTCAATTCGAGAGGATACATTCCCTTATGTCCATGCAGAGAAACAATTTATCTCACGTAGACACAAGGTATATGAACCCCAAAGGTTACTAGCTAAAACCCATGCGGAGAAACAAATTATCTCACGTAGGCTAAGCTTTCACCTCAACTTAAAAGGGACAAAGCTCGTAAGTGAGCTTATGATATGCAAAAGGATGTGTTGTGTGTGAGGAGAAACTCACAAACCTTTAAAACACGAAAAAAATAACACTCTCTCAATTTCCAAAAATCTGTTTGAATTTGAAAACCACTAAAATCAATAATCAATTAGTTAAAAATAAAACAATGCATAATATATTGAAACTCGAAATAAATAAAAGGATCGTATATTAAATACAATTTAAGTTTGTAATTCCCAAATACAAAACAATGTATAATCATTTATGGCTTGACTCTCAATGTCCTCAGTGGAGTCGCCAACCTGTCATAACGTTTCCCAGGGGATCCGTTAGACTTAAAAAAATTATTTTCAGGGAAAGCGATGAAATATAATTTGGGAAATGGTTTGATTTGGAGTCGCCACCAACCTTTAAGTTAGGTAGGTTGGAAACCTTAAATGATAAAAAATAGTTTGCGTTTTACTAAATATTCGTTTTTAAGAGTTAATGAGTCGGTTACATGTGAGGGAAGGGTGAGCACCCCCACAACACCCAAATTTTGGTACCTAAACAATTATATGTTGTTTAAAAATTGGGAATTACAAACTCGAAAATATATTTACATTACGATCCGTTTATTCATTTGACTTTATTCAAAAAGTGTCAATTTTAGGATTACGAATGCCCTTTTGTATGAACAATCTTCGGGAAAGCACTTCCTTTACAGTTAGGAGACTTTCCCATAGATTTCCCTCATAAAAAAATTATTTCGCAATTTTCGCAAAGATAAAATAAAATAAGATAATACAAAATAAAAGTGAAAAGCGGTGAAAAATACTCGAAATAACTACACGTGGAACAAAGAAAATTACCGAATATAAAACAAACATTTATGCGAAAAATCCTTGAAAAGATACCTTCCCTTTAGTTGGGAGATATCTTCGTAAATTTCCCTCATATTGAAATTTCTTTTTATTTTTGTATATTAAAACCATGGTGATTAAAGAAACAAGTTTAAAGTAATAATACAAAAAATGCAAATAAATCAAGGACCAATTTATTACTAACAACAACTTGAAAGGCTAAACAATAAATACTATTAAACCAGAGCCAATATCACATGAATTAAAACATACAAGTACTGGAAACTAAAATAACCATAAATAATATTAAGGATTAAAATGAAATAAAACATAAACACAAAGGTGAGAATAATAATTAACCCTAAAATGTATTTATTAAATAGTGACTAAAAAAAGAATCTGAAAACATAGGAACATATTCGAATATTAACAAATATTGAATAATAAATATACTAGTGACTTAAATGTAAACAATGCAAAATAGAAGCTTAAAATGAAATAACACAGAAATTCATTAAAATGAGATATTACAATTGAGAAAGGATTGAAACTGTGATTTACCCCCAAACTTTGAAAACATGCGTGTGATGTTACAAAATAATGAGGACTAATATTGCTATTAGCCCTTAAACCATAACACGCTAAACACCAAGTCCCTTAAACGGTGTCGTTTCACACATGTTATATAAGCCCAACAATAGGCCAAAATTCGGCCATAACCCACCATTTGCCTAATTTGTTTCTCTCTACCTGAAAATGGAGAACCCAAATGCTCTCATTCTTCTCTTCCTCTCCGTCTCTTCGCACCCTCGCCGCCGAGGAAAAGGAACCTAAAGCCCCAACCACCGTAAATCGGTGGCCACGGGATTAATAAGCTCGACGAGCCTCTCAAACCTAACCCTTTATTTGCTCAAAACCCCAAATCTACACTCCTTAACATCCCTCCCCACAACGAAAAAATAAAACCCCAACCCAAAGGTAAGTTTTTTACCTTCAACGGTTGTGTGGCTTAAGTCACGGTGATGCTCGCAGCAGTGAGGGCTCAAAAGGTAAGACCTTTTGGTTTTTTTACGTTTTATTTCTCTCATGTTTTTTTCTTTCGATCTCTCCTTTTTCTTTGAACCCCAATCCCCCTTTTAGAATCATCCCTTTAATCGAATGTCCTCTCTCCTTGATTTATCGTTTGTTCCCCTTTGTTTGGTGAGATGATGATATCTAGCATGTAGGGCTTTGATTTTCTGCTTGGGTAGATTAAATCCCGAAATATCGGGATCTAAATAATTTTTAATGGGTTTTTTATTTTGGTATATTTGTGACTGATGGGGTTGTTGTTTGACTAATTTTTCACTGTAGATGACGATAGTGGCTGGATCGTCGGAGTGTGTCGGAACAGTGGCGGCGACATGATTTTTCCTCTGCTGGGCGATGGTTGAGCTGATTAGTGTAAAAGCCCTAATGTGTTGGTCCCTCATGGGTCGGGTCACTGAATCGGATATGAATCCAATCTGGATCATATCTTGATCCTGGGTCGGGTCTTGGGTCGGTTCGGGTCAGCTCCTGGGCTTGAACCGATTTACTTGTAATTATATGGGGCTGCTGGGTTGTTGGGCTGGTATGTTGGACCTTTGGGGTCTGTTTGTAATGGGCTTTGGCTTGCAAAAATATGTAAAATGTAATATTAATAATAATAATAATAATAATAATATATTAATATTTTTGTAGACCCGGACAAAAACGGGTGTCTACACATTCTATGGAGAGAACGATGCACTGCAGTTATAGTTGGGCTGTTTGGTTTGATTACTCATCTCCAAACTCTTGCAGGTCTTAAACGCATCCAAACGTTGAACCTGTGTGGTGTAAACCCCCTTTGGATTGGATTGGCCTTAACACTGATGGAGCTTTCTTATCAGTTAATGGCAATGGTTCGATAGGGGGTGTTCTTCGGGACTCTAATGGCACATGGATAACTGGTTTTTGCAAGAACATCCGGAAAAGCTCTGTTCTCCAATCGGAACTTTGGGGTATTTATGAAGGACTATTTGTTGCATGGCGTCTTGGTCTTCCCCGAATCATCGTTCAATCCAACAGCGCTCAGGCTATTCGTTGATTTCTGCTACTCATGCGGGGCGTTGTCATCTCTCGCTTGTCCGAGCTATTTCCAGCTTATCCAGCCTTGCTTGGGAAGTGAACTTCGAATGGATTCCTCGTTTTGGAAATGCAACTGCTGACAGACTGGCTAAGTTCGCCTCGCCTCACCACTTCAACCTGCTGTTATTCAATTCCCCGCAGTGGAAGTTGTGGACCTGCTCTCTGATATTAGCTCTCCATCCAGTCACTGTACTACAGTGTTAGCCTAATGTCTTGGGCATCTTTCAATTTTAAAAATATATATTATATTATTAAAATTATTAACTAATATATTTTAAATATTTTATTAAAATGATACTAAAATATTATATTAATATTTAATATATAAAATAATATTAATTTGAGTATTTATGCTTTTTGAAGTGAAAGTTTAGAAAATATCTTACAAAAAAATAGATCGTAAATCATGTTTTAAAAAATACAAAAAACCCCTATTGACGAGAAAAATGATTTACATTGACCAACTTATTTTTGACTAACCTAATCTTAAATAATACAAAATATTTTCTAATATTTTACGTGAAATAAACAAACCCTTAATTTTTTTTATTTTAACAGTTAGTGCCAAGCAAGAGAAAAGTTACAATTACTAATTAGTTGCTCAATTTTACATTTTGGTTTCATTTTGACTATGAGTCGTTAAAAATTTAACAGTATACACCATGCAAATGGAATTTTTTTAATAGTATGAGCGATTACAAGATAATATTTATTCAGAATTTTTCTTAACTATTAATAACACACTCATCCTACAGACGCAACTGCTCGAACCCAAGATCTATAGGGAGAACAATATTCCCTTTAACCGCTTAAGCCACTTGCTGGGTTCAAATTATTATTATATCTGATTTAAAAAAAGGATGATTTTGGTCTCTTATACTTCTTCTTTTTTCTGCTGCTTCTTCAAACCTACATAAAAAAAAAGATAATTGATAATGACCAACTCACCCATTCAAATAAACATAGACTTCATTTTGTGGACCTTACAGGTTCTAGTTATAAGAGAAAGACCTTCATAAACTTATAGTTTACCCATTTTTATCCTTATGGAGACCACCTTGGTTAGCCCGACAATGCCTGAGATCGAGTGGACAACAACTATGGTGAAGCTAGTTTTGTTTCCATGTCTGCTCTTTCCATTTTGGCTATTGGGTTTCCTCAGCCTTGTTAAATCGACCGATCAACCAACAAGTGAAATCTTTGTTTGAATCGGTGAGTTGGTCATTATCCATTATCGTCTTTTACAGGTTTATGGAGGAAGAAGAAGAAGCAGATTTAAAAAAAAATTAATTGTCATGTAACACTTTCGTCAAGGGGTTAATGATTGAGGGATTAAAACTGACCAGTTCGATAACGTAAGGGATCAACATCACTCATTTTTTAAATTGGTGACTAAAATCGCTCAAACCGAAAACAAAAGGGATCATTTGTATAGTTTACACTATTATTAAATTGTATTATGTTTGGAGAATTTTTTTTAATAGAAGCCTCTAGTTTTATTACAAATAGAACAAATCCAAATTACAATGAAGGTTTACAACTATAACCATAAACTAAACATATGATAAGAACATTTTCCTATAATCATTAATACAAAAAAATTAGCGAGTTAAAATCACAAAAGGACCATAAAAGAAAAATGTTAAAAACCGAACCAAATAAACTCCAACAAAAAATAGATACAAATAGATCTGACTGCATCTGCAAATAAACCATAAAAGGAGATCAATCTATTAAGAGACCACCAACAAACCACAAATCAAAATCAAACAACATGAAAAACTATTCACTAACACAATTCAAGTATCCAATCTAATCGAGGGTTTAAATCAGGGAAGATCAACATGATAACAAATAAACACCATCTTGATCAATCATGTTGATGCCAAATCTAACATTGAGAAAAAAGATAAATAAAAACAACAATCAAACAACCGAAAACGTATAACAAAGGCAGATAAAATCGTGCCATAAAGGCAAAGGGAAACGTTTCATAAAAGCAGATTTATTAAAATTAAAAAAACAAATATACATTATAATAAAATAAAAAAAAATAACGAATAACGGCGGTCGACGACCAACACCAAAACTTATTACCGCCGATCACAAAAATAAAAAATTAACAATAATTAAAGAAAAGAGAGAAAATTATTACAAAACCCTAAAAAAAAAACCACACAACATTAGAAGACTTTTTTTAAGGGAAAAAAAGCCTCGTCAAATGTTATAACTATTTTTCTTAGTGTTTCCAGGAAAAAAATACAAGGAGACCACGTTATAAAATAAAGTTTTAAAAAAAAGTCGTCCAAACTATTTTATAAAATATTATTTTAGCAATTATACCACGTTACCATCTCATTCAATATTTAATAATCTATTTACGACTATTAAAAATAATCCATTTACTATAATAATTTAATTAAGGGTAACTATATAAATGACCACCAAACTTCTAGGGATCTTGTATTTTGGTCACTCAACTTTTAAAACTTACAATATAATCACTAAACTTTTAGTTTGTTTTCAGTAAGGTCCATGACGTTACCTCCCATTAGTTTTATCTGATGTAGCACATTACTGTTATTTTTCATCTTAATAAAATAATCCTTTTAATCCATTTTAGCTTAATAAAAAATGTCTTCACCTAAAATTGACTAAAAACCCTAAAAATCAAATTAGGACTAAAATCCAAAATCAATTACAACTCAAAATATTTTTTTTGTTTCAAACCCTATTGGGACTAAAATCACATTCAATATGATAAACATTAATTCCAGAATATGAAACGCCCCTTAGTTTCAGATTCCAAAATATTTAAACAAACTTCAGACAGTTGGGTAATACATGAATCAAATCATAAATAAAAATTTCAAATACATCAAAAATAACAACTTATCGTTTGCCACACTTGAACAAACCTTTGATCGAGTTATTCTCTCTCTCATATTCATCCACCAACATTCGATAATCTAAAAAAAGCCTATACCAGAAAACCTAAATTAAACCTAATTTATCTAAGTCTTTTGATCGGCGAAAGATTTTTAAAACCCTTTTAACTTTTCCCAAATTTTATAAGGCGTCGTTTGAGAATATTTTTTTAACTTTTATTAAATTGAAAATTAACAGTAACATTACAAGTTAGATAAAACTAACGGGAGGTAACGTCAGAGACATTACTGAAAACGAACTAAAAGTTTAGTAATTATATTGTAAGTTTTAAAAGTGGGGTGATCAAAATACAAACATCCTAAAAGTTAGGTGACCATTTTTGTAATTTACCCTTTGATTAAATGGAATATTTACAATTTTAAAAAAACTTTTTCGGTACAAAAACACATTTACGGTACTTAAGATTATTTTAATCTATTGACATATCGTGTTATTAAGACTATAGACGAAACCGTAGACATCGAGAGACTACAGACCGTAAAATTGGAGGAGAGTCTGCAACAGTTGTAGTTGACACCTTAAATCATATTTCTTGTAACCCAACCCCTTCTTCGGTCTCTAGATCTCCCACATTTTGGAGGTTGTAAGACTCATCAATTTCCTCTTCATGTTTCTGATTTAATACTTTCGGTTATTTTTGGATCAGATGGTGGATGCACACTCCAGGTACGTTAAGCTGACGAAAGATCAGGATCCTTTACAGGATATCCAACCTGGTGAACTTAATCAGCCCATCGATGTTCCTCAGGTCTCTCTCTCTCTCTCTCAAGAATATTTGGACTTTTTTTTCAATTTCCTTTTTCCTGTGATTCCAGTCTTTCTTATTGGATTGTTTTGAGAGAACTCTGTCACTTGGAATTTTGTAACTGTTCCGTCATGTCACATTTTTTTTTATTTCTTGAATGCTCCTCTGAAATAAGAATGCTAATATGTGAGAGTAGCGGGATAGCTATTTCGTTTAGGTTTTGTAATTTTAGGCTCCAATCCAGTCTGAAAATTAGGGCATGCTGTTGCTTGAAATCCGCGAAATTTGCACTCAAATTACAGCTGTTGGAATCATTTTCTGGGGGCATCCAGATCTGTTTGGGGAAGCTTTTTTAAAAAAAAAAAAGAAAAGAAAAGAAAAAGAAAAACATTGTCAAATGTTATACAGTACCTGTTTTTCTTAGTGTTTTCAGGGGGGGGGGGAAGCCATTTTGTTTGTAGGCCTGTTGCACTTAGCTCTTTCTAATTGCTCAAATTAGGACCAAATTTAGTGAATTAGGATCATATTTTCTAAATTGCCTTCGAATTGGTGACAGGCTTGGTCCTAAATTGAGTAATTAACCCTTAGTTCTTGGTCCTCTAGAAAATTATGAGTTTGGAAGGGTTTAAGCGAAAATAATAATGTTAATAGGTCATTAATTTATATGGTCAAGTATGATCTCTGTTCCAAAAAAGAAGTCCTTGTTGGGAGATGCACATTGGGATTTTCACGGATTTGTTGATTGTTTCTTAGTTGCATCTCGGAAAGTGCAATGAATGTGGACAGGCTTTGCCTGAAAACTTTGAGCCTCCTGCTGCTGAACCTTGGACAACTGGAATTTTTGGCTGTGCTGAAGATACAGAAAGTTGTAAGTTGACATGCCTTTACCTTTTCAATCTGTGATTTTGCCCTTGTTCATTGTTGAGAAACTACAACTAATTATGTGCGAGAATGTTTACATGCTTGAATCAGTAACTAATTTTTTTGTATCTTATCAGTTAACTACATGACTCATTTTCCAAATCTAATTGCTGGATTATTTTAAACATGTTTTATTCATGTGTGTAAGTCACAGTGGAAAAAACTTTATATGGAAGCTGCTGTAATAAAATGGTATAGAATAGTACACTTCCATGCTATTTATTATCCTTCATTAAAGGTTTCGATTTGAAATTAGCATATTGACTTGCTCTGCAGGCTGGACAGGACTATTTTGCCCATGTGTACTGTTTGGGCGTAATATTGAGAGCTTGAGAGATGACACGCCTTGGACTACGCCATGCATTTGTCATGCTATTTGTGTTGAAGGTGGCATGGCATTGGCGACTGCAACAGCCGTCTTCCATGGTATTGACCCAAAGACATCATTTCTCATTTGCGAGGGTTTGTTGTTTGCTTGGTGGATGTGTGGAATATATAC
This sequence comes from Hibiscus syriacus, assembly GCF_006381635.1. Classification (NCBI taxonomy): domain Eukaryota; kingdom Viridiplantae; phylum Streptophyta; class Magnoliopsida; order Malvales; family Malvaceae; genus Hibiscus; species Hibiscus syriacus. Next base: position 13,572,852 of record NW_024063533.1, read on the forward strand.
TGGTCTTGCTCGGCAATCCTTACAGAAAAAGTATCATCTCAAGGTAGTCTCTAATCTTTTATCAAATAAGCATGTGTTTTTTTATCACAAGCGAATTAGTTTATACCATGGAAATTCACAAAAAAAAGTATTAGTTGGGCCCAACCAAGTATAATTTTTTTGGCGGGTGAATTAGTTTATATCCATGGAAGTAAATTTGAAAAAGATTGTCATAAAGTTCAATCTAACAATTTGGACCTTTTGTTTCTGAATTCTATCTATTGTAATTTAGTATTGATTAAGAATTACACTTTGTCACTTACCAAGATTACCAATGCTGCCTAGCTTGTTGTGTCTTTTGGGATTTGGAGCAAATCCTCCACATGATGATGTTGATTCATATTCGAAACTTCAAATTAATTTGCAGTTCATGACAAAAATTAAAGTTTTTACCAACGTGCCTATTAATTTCTATGGCAATATTCAGTAGTAAGTGCGCCCGAAAACACTGCTTAAGAGCTTATGCTTTGTACATTTTCTGACTTGCATTTTAACTACAGAATTCACCCTGTGATCCGTGCCTGGTGCACTGCTGCATGCACTGGTGTGCTTTATGCCAGGAGCATAGAGAGATGAAGGGAAGGCTATCAGATAACTTCGTCATGCCGATGACTGTTGTCAACCCTCCCCCCGTTCAAGAGATGAACTCTTTCAATGAAAACCGTAATTCGTCACCACCCTCCGGGATCAGCACAAACTTGGAGATGCAAACTCTCTAAGATCTGACATTCTTCGTACAAGAAAAAGAAGGCATATTGGTGAACGGTTTGAGTTAAAGAGGGATTTTATTTTTGTATCAATGTCTTGTTTCTCTGTAGGATTGGCTAGTCTTCATAAAAGTACACTTTGCATGCCTGCTTCTATTGACCTTTTTGATCAGCTAGTCGTAACATAAGTACAAAAAGAGGCATATTGGTGAGGCTTTTGATTAGCTATATAAATATACACACAGATACTGTCACATCTTTTATGATTGCATCATTGTATATAATCCCTTTATGGGGTTTATGCAGAAGCAGCATCAACATTTCAACCGAGCATAACATGTAGCAGTAGGAATTTTGTTGAAATGCTAAAGTTTATGATTTTACAAGTCGTTGACTATCTCATTAAAGATGTATAAATTAGTTATATCAATTCATAAACGTGTTTCATATATATATTATACCTCCTCTAGACCTTCACAAACAACTCCTAAAACAATCAAAGACTTCGGAATAAAGAGAAGTGGATCGAAGCCTCCAAAATAAGGAGAGGCCTTGGAGGAATCCCCGTCTCGAACAGACTTTGGGGCCTTCGTATCCTTTTGTCAAGTATTTTTCTTAAACAAGGCATTTGACAGGTTCACGATATCTATCATAGTCAAATCTATTGTCAACTAATCATATTTATTCAACTCGTTAGTCTACGAGTAACAAATTATGATTCTAGGCCTGACATCAACACTAAGGGGGCGTTTAGTTCAAGGAAAAGATCATTTTACCATGAGGAATAATCTTTTTTGGAATCACATACTCACGTTTGGTTCAAAAACATTACCTCCCATGGATAATGAAATATTCCCAACAATAGCAATTTTTGGGTCTTTTCTTAGGAATGTTATTCCCTCTTTTTTCTTAGGTATTAGACAACTTTCTTCTCTTTGGACAATAATACCTTTGAAATACTATAGTTATTTCAAAATGACCACTTTTTTATATATAATTACATGAGTATAAATCTATTATATATATTTTTTAATGGTTTAAGGTTTTTAATACTTATTATAAAATAATATATGCATATAAAATAAAAAGTAACATAAAAATATAAAGATTTTATTTTCTTTTGATTATTTTTACGTATGTGTTTGATTCAAGTTTTATTTTTGGTTTATTACGTTTACGTTTTAAGATTAATTCTCATAAAAGGTTTTTATATTATATTTTTAATATTTTATATTAATTTTTTCATATAGTTTTATATGATATTTCGTTGCACAACTCATGCATGTAGCATAAATAAAAAAAGTGTAGCAATTTATATATGCTTACACTTGTGTAAGTATGTATATCTTTAAATATCCCGACACTTAAAAATAAACACATACTTACACCGGTGTAAGTGTAACACCCATAACTCATATACGCGAACCAATACGAGTTACATATGTCACATCAGAAATTTAAAACATTTCTTTAATTGAACTGAGTAAAATTTTGTTTCATTCAAACATCTCTAGTTTCATAACTTAAACAATTTTTATAAAAATAATTATTCAGAGAAAAATTGTAATATATGATATTTTTGGTTACCAATTCAAGACTAGTTTCAAGCAATGATAGACAATTTTGTTCTATTTTCATAAAATAAATAAGACTGTCTAACACGTTTGATTTAAAACTCAAATTAAGTTTTGCTAAGCATGGTTTAATATCATAATATTTATTCATACTATTAATTATATTTAATACTAACTATGTTAAGAAATTGTAGACATTTCATTCTCGTATACATATTAGCTAGAACTTTTAGAACACAATAGAATGTCGTCATTGTTACCTGTAAATATTTCCTTGGATGCCAAACTCAACTCCTTACTCATTTTCTTCCTTTTTCCTATGCGTGAAAATCATCACACGCTAAGTATACACTTAGTGAGGCAATCACATAAATATTCAAAGCAATGCAACATATAAATATAAATGAGTAATAATATTCAATGCAATATGATTATTTTACCTGCATTCCAACCATGTTACCATAATTTAACATGATATAACCGGATATAAAGTTTCTTACCAATATACTTGCCATTTATTTCATAATCTCATAAGCTTATTTGCATGTTTATGATTTATTAACCAATAAACCATAGCCCAATTTAAACCCTGAGGACCCTGGGTATTCGAGTCAAATATATGCACCTTAGTGCTTATACATATGGTCGTGCCCACCATATGCGCCGAAGTGATTACACAAAAGGTTGTGCCCACCATATGCACCAAAGTAAGGCTGTAAAATCAGGTAATCGGACAGGTTTCAGTCGGATCTTGGCAGGTTGGGTAAAATCGAGTACAGGTCAAGTCATGTCAATTTGATGGTTTGACTTGGATCAGATCGGGTACAGGTCAAATCAGTTTGGGTCATTTTCATGTTGATTTGACACCAGATCCAGATCGGGTTCAGTTCAAGTATTTTCAATTCAAATCGATGTCAGTTCAGGTCAAAACAGTTCATGTCTGAAACATATAAAGACCAAGTTAATTCAGGTTCAGGTCGACTTCAGTCGGATCTCGTTCAGATCGTGTCATATCATTGACAGATAAAATTCAGGTCGAATGTTTACCGGATACAGATTGAGTTCAGGTCGGGTCATTTTTATTTTTGGATTAATTATTTTGTCATTTTTCGTGATTGTTGAATTGCAAGTTGTAATTGTATATGATTTTGAGTAAATTACAAAAATAATAAGCATGGGTCAATTTTGTAAAAAATATAAATTTAAGGACAAAATTGAAGAAATGTAAAATTACAAATAAAATTTTAAAATATAAATTAAAAACACACATAGGTAAGGGACCAAATCAAAATAAATTTAAAATTTGAGGTTTAAATTAATATAAAAAAGGACTAAATTATACCCATTTAAAAAGTTATGGGCCAATTACAAAAATATAAATAACAACTAACAATGGGCCAAATGAAGATGCAAATATAAATTTAAGGTCTAAATTGAATACATACAATGGGCTAAATTGAATACAATGTTCCATATTATTTTCCATTATTTTAAAACATGAAAATAATATTTCTAAGCTTAATTTATCATCCTTCAAAATTTTCCAAAATTTCTATTCGATATGATTTACTGAATTTTTACCAGAATTTAACACTTTCCAGTTTTTAACACAATTTCTAAATCAAGAATCTGATTTCAACAAAACCCCACTATCAAGAGTAAAATCCATTTAGGCAATAATTTTTTTGGTAAAATTATAACTTAGGTCCCTAAAAATATAATAAGTTATTTGTATACAAATTTAATTAAAAATATATATAACAAATAGAAAAATATATTTTCTATGAACTTTCATGTAAATGTTTGACTTTAATATTGAGAATTTAGTTTGTTTAAAAAATAAGATGTATCTCAGGACAATTTTGTAAAACATACATTTTCTTATCTTATATTCTTTCAACCAAACACTATAATCTTGCATTCATGCCAAACAAATCAAACAAGGTAATACAATATTCCTAATAATATGTTAAGTAATGTAACATTTCGGTAATCTCATTCCCAAAGGTAATTTTACATTCTGTGAACCAAACAACCCTTAATGGTCTCTATATAAATTCCTCACGCCAGAATTTTGAGATCTTTGGTAGGAGAAGATAGTGAATTGTTGAACGTTGCTCTTCGTTGAAGGAAACAAGTCTCTAGACTCAATAAAAGAAGCTTATGCACTAAATTTGTGCTTTGCCAAAATTAGGGTTTTGGCCATAAACGTTCTATCACATAATTTAACAAGAAAGTATGCGTTAGAAAGGTAATGAATTGTAGATAAAGAATATGTAAAAATATGAATGAAATGATAAGTAAAAATGAAGAAAAAAGATGAAAATTTCCCATGGTATGTATAGTGGTGGCGTGAATGGGATGATGAATTGATTATGGCGTGATTTTGATGGTGAAAATGATGTTGAAATGATGATGATGATGTAGAGTTTTCCTAAGCACCCTCCTAGTCATAGTTAACTAGGAAACCACTATAATAGGCTCTAATTGACCCTCTTAACAGCAATGAAAAGGTAACACAAAGTATGAAGATCTCTCTCGTATTGAACTTTTAGAACTTTGTGATAAAGAGAACTTTGAAGGCATAAGGAAATCAACACTTGAAAAATACGTACTCACATTGTATTTATTAATCAAGGAAAATTTGTGTTTACAATGGTGAATGGAGCCTCCTTTATATAAGAGAGGATTTCCAAAGCTGTAAGCAACTAATGAATAAAATAATAATAATAAACTAAAGATAATGTCTTGACTCAATCTGAATTCCTAATAAAATAATACTAAGCTAAAGATAATCTTTTGACTCTATCTTAATTCCTAATAAAATAATAAATCCAATCCTAAAAGATACTGCATCATCCTATATTAATTTATCTTACAAATAATCAATAAAAATATTAAAAAACCGTAATATTTAGAAAACCCCTTATAAAAATTTCTGCATGCACTGTCTTCGCTAAAATAGATGTATCTTGAATTCCTGACATTATATTGATGCATTTCAAGAACAATTGAAAAGCTATGAGAGAATCGATTGTTTTTTTCCTGAAGATATGTCGATCAAACAACACATGGAACCTATTAAGAAAATCACCTCAAATCTACTGCTGTTTTAAAGGTTCCATTAATTCACCATTGTATCAGTTTGATGGTCGAATTGTGATTTGTGATCCAATCTATCTTAAGCGCATATGAGAATATGTTGGGCTTCTTCCTTGTTGATCCATTATGGTCATAGATCTTGATGTATGAATCATCACAATCATAGGTTTTGAAGAGTGCATCATTATGGTTATTGTGGTGTGTATCATCATTTCCTTTGGAACATGTATCATTCCCCTAATCCTAAAAAATATCCGTCCTCATATATGAAAAATCATAGAGAAAAATATTTAAAATACCTGGGTCACATCCAAAAGGTTGTTGTAAATTTGTTCCCATTTTGAAAAGCAACATTAATTTCTTGTCTATAAGGGATATAATTTGATCTTTCTCATCATGCATCATTCTCCCATTCCTCAAGAGAATTCATCCTCCAATCTAACACTTTGAAGGGAGTATGCTCAACCGACTCGAGTAAGAAGGTATTATGATCAAAGATGGCATTAGTTAGTAGAATCTCTTGGATTGGGTCATCAAAATCCTGTAAAGAGATCATAACACCATTAGACAAAGTTTGGTCATTATTAAAAAAATATTTCACCCACTTTCTTTTCTTTGTCTTTTTCTTTTTCTTTGTAATATCTCTCAAAATTTATCTCATGTACATTCTCACTCACCAGGTTGGGTTATTAATTTGACTTTTCTCACTCTCGACCTCTTTACTCTTAGTCTTTTTATAAAAGGTGATCTTATTACCCACTTCTTCTTCTTGAAATTTTTGAATTTGTATAAGATCATGCAAAAGTGGTTTAGCAAGGATTTCCTTATATGGTGCAACATGTCGAGATTTGTCAAGGCATGTATCTCGTCTCAATTTTATCAAGGGTAGGCATTGATTGCCTTTGAAATTCAACTGTAATTGTTTTTGTGGTACTACCCTTTCAATGGTGTTGTTCGGCTTTGCTGGTGTGTTATTTTTTTTTGTTTCTTTGGATTCATTCCCATCTTTATTCTAAACCATTGATTCTAGCCATTTTTATGGCCAAATTATGTGCAATGTCTCCACTTATTGTAGGTTTCATTTCTAGTTCATTTTCTGTGTTCTTTATCATTCTGAAAAATTAAAAAGACTCAAATGGAACATTTTAAGATAAGTAAAATCAAAAGAAAATAAGAAACCTCACTGATTACTCCAAGGAAGTAATACACTGCGAGGTAGTTAAGCTTGAAATACCCCAAATCTTGGTTAGTGACCAAAATATAAGTTTTGAAAGTTTAATGGCCAAAGTATACAATTTGGAAAAAAATTAGGGACCTATGTGGTACTTTTCCCCAAAAATAATTTTTATATCATAAATAGATAGTTTACTCTTGAGAGTGGGGTTTTATTAAAATCAGATTCTTGATTCGGAATTTATGTTGAAAACTAGAAATGGTTAAAGTTTGGTAATAAATATGTAAATCAGATCGAATATAAATTTTGAGAAAAATTGAAGGATGATAAATTAGGATTAAAAATATTATTTTCACATATGACGAAAAATAATATAAAACATTGGATTTAAGAGTTTATTTCCATGTTAAATTTGGACAGTTAGATTAAAGTGGTAAGATTGTAATTTCTGGAAAGTTGCATGGGAAAAATGGTAAAGGGTTAAATAATTTGTTCATCTTTGACTTTTGAAAGATGATAAGGTTGATGTGGCTTGGTTTGATGGTAATTATGAAGTTTCATTAAGGGTAAAATGGTCTTTTCCCAATTAATGAATTTAATATTCATTTAAGCTTAAATAAGGCTGAATTAACATGAAATTAGTTTATAAATTTCATGAAACTTATATTGTTTTTCAACTCCAAGCCATGAAAACATCTTAAGGTAAGAGAAAATTTCTTTTTATTATTATTATTTTGGAGCAATTTCCTTTGGATTTTGGATCAAGCCATGAAATAGAAAATTGTTTTATTCGAAAACGCTATCATTTGGTACCATTTATGCATGCTAATCTTGATGGTGTTCAAATATCCCAAACTTCAGGGGGTTTTTTTCACATTATGGTTTATGAAATTGATGAAAGATTATGATGTTTTTTAGCTTGTAGAATCATATACAAGCATGATTGTTGATTAAAATCACCTGTACATGGCTATTTAAGCCTATGTTGAATTCAGCCAAACACTAACTTTAGGCGAAAGTGTATTTTGAAGAAATTAAGTTAGGGCTTTGATTCTATAGGTCTTGAAGTGTTGAAAAGAGGTTGGTTTAACGTTTGAATCAAGTGAAAAGCATGAGAAATACACACCTAAAGCATTCGAACATGAGGAAAAAAGTTGAGAAAAATTGTGGAAAAATTTCCATGGGTTAGAAATGATATTTAGAAGTTTATACAAGCCTTAGAAAAAATTTTGGGATAATGTTTAATTTTCAAAAGTTGAGGGACCTATTCAAAAAATTTGAAAATTTATGCGATGAATGTGTAATTACTTAATAATTGATGTACATTGTTGGAAATTACTGTTTGAGGGCTGAAATTGAAGTTAGAATGTGAAATTAAGCCATTTTTTAAAGTTGGTAAAGTTTTTGTACAAAATGGTGAATATTAAGAAAGTTGGTGGCTTAATTGGTAATTATGGTATTGTTGAGATATTGGACTGTAAGTTTAATGCTGGAAATTTATTAGGTTTATTTGGGCTTGAATTGAAGAATTTATGACAAACGCCCATTTTGAATAAAAAGGAAAAGTTAGGATGAATATTAAAAGAATTCAAAAATAACAGTATTTGAGTATTATTATTTTGTATAAATGTTAGTAAGAATACTAACATTGTATTTTATATTTGTATGTGTTAATATGGATGCTTATGTAGATCATAATGAAATTCATGAGACAAGCAAACAAAAAGGAAAGGAAAAAAGTTCCATAATAGTCGGACTACAATAAGGCATAATAGTGAGGCATGCCAAGTAAGTGCATTTATTATTTACTTATATGATATGAGGACGACTTACGATGAGTCAACCTCGAACGTTTTTATAAAAACATGTTTTTATAGTATTTTGAAATATTTTCATAAAGTTTATGAAAATATTTTTTACGAATGCTTTTAGGGTATGAACTACCCTAAAACGAATGGATGTGTTTCATATAAATGATTATTTATTGATGGTTTGGAATAAACGTTTAACCCACGATTTGGATTTTAAAGCATATTGTATGTATATAGAGAGTCATAGGTGCAATACTAATATCATAAATAAGGTGATATTGTAGTAGTACTTTGTGTACTTTAACATTATGTATATAATTGACATACTTAGTGTGATATGGATATCTATCGATTTAAAAAAAATACATGATTGCATTTTCGTAAGAGTACTTTGTGTACTTGGAGTAGTACTTTGTATACTATGACATTTTGTGTCCAATGATGGTAGTCGTATGAGATTACTATTTCGAAAATGGTTAGTTTCATGTTATTGTGTACCTTGCATTCTTATTTGTCATACATTGGGTTGTGAATGAATATTTTGGAATATACTGATTTATAAGTAAGTTAGGCAAGGGAAATACTGTGTAGCAGGTTATTTGATGGAAAATTGACTTATTAAGTCAGTTTTGAGTGTTTATATATATATATTATACGATTTCAAATCGTGTTTGATCTTTATTAATATATCAAAGTTTTAAATGCTTTACTTACTTTTTTATGCCTCACTAAGTATATACTTAGCGTGTGATAATTTTTACACGTAGGTAATCGAGTAAAATTGGAGTAAGGAGTGTAGCTAACATTGTAAAGCAAATGTTGCCTCATCAGTAACTGTATGACATCTATGTCTACTTTTGATATCACTAGATGACATGTCATAGATATATGATGATGTTTTGATATGTATTTGACATATGGGTTGTGTTATTTACTATGTTCGAACTTTAAGGTTATTTTACATACTAGTGGTTAATGAACATTTTTATTATTATTATATTAAAATATTTTATTTAAAGAAACAATTACTTGTTTTCAAGGACGAAAATGTTTAAAAAGTCATGTGACATCCGTGGCTCAGGGTATGCCAGTGATAGATCATAGAGCTTTTATGCAGGCTCTCGATGCGATCTTGGCTCGATTTAAATCTCCCTCGCCTCCTCCTACTCCTTCAGCACCATGAATATTTATCCCGAAAGAGCTGAAAAGTTTTGGATCACCCGAGTTCAGGGGAAAAGAGGATGAAGGTCCCATAGATACCGACTTATGGTTAAACGAAATTAAGGTGATGCTTGAGAATCTTCACTACTCATATTCTAAAAAGTTGGGCGGAGTTGTATCTTTACTTCGAGGATAAGCCCGAGTGTGGTGGACGAACACAACGATGTATGCACTGCCTGAGCAAGTGACTTGGCAATTATTTCTGGATGAATTCAAGAACAAGTAAAGCGGTGAACAGTTCATGAGTGCGATGCTACTGAAGTTTCTCAACTTGAAACAAGGTGAACGAGCCATACATGAGTATGAGGCAGAGTATAACAAGTTAAGCCGTTTTTTTATAAAAAGTGGTTCCCAAAGAAAAGGCTTGATATGACTAGTTCAGTGAGGGATTGAGGCCTAAGATGAAAGATATAATACTGGCATTGAACTTGCCTACCTTGTAAGAAGTGATTAACCGAGCTAAAGCAATTGAAAGAGCTCAAGAAGAAACTCTAGTAGCAAAGAAGGGCTTGCAGACCGGGAAGAGATTTAGAGCATCCTCAACTTCTCTTTATGCTAAGAGAGGCACGGATTCAGGTTCATGATACAATAATAGATCTGGTTCTGCTGCATCTTCACATAAGGGTAAACAATCTCAGTCTTTTGATACTAGCTCGGGTAGGGCATCTCGAGATTTATCTTTTCAATGTCAGACATGTGGTAAATTACTTGGTGGAGAATGCAGATTTGAAGTTGTGCATGTTTTCTCTGTGGTGATATTGACCATTATGTTAGAAATTGTCCTAAGAGATCCGGGGAAAAATTAGTGTAAACTGAGAGATCAGCAGTAGCTCCTCAGAGAGGTGGGGAAGAGGTAGATCCGAAAGACAATCTGAATCAATCCAATGACCAGAGACACAGGGAGTGGCCAGAATTTATTACATCAAGACTAATGAGGATCGTCATGACCCAGAGATTATAACATGTATGTTTCATCTTTTTGATGAACATGTAATTCTTTTGGTTGACCATGGTTCTATGTACTCTTATATTAGTACAAAGTTGATTAGAGCTAGAGGAATCCCATTAGAACCAATTTTTAGTGAGATGATAATAGTAAATCCTATGGGTCATAGTGCAAGGGTAACTCTGATATGTAGAAAATGCCCGATAAAGATTCAAGGGGTTGTGTTCCCGGTGAACATGATAGAATTGTCTTTCGACGAGTTTGAGATTATTTTGGGCATGGATTGGTTGTCTCCACATCATGGATGGGTTGATTGTCTCAAGAAGCTATTATTTTTGAAGGATGTGGAGGGTTCAGAAATAATAATAATTGGTGAAAAAGCGAAAGCACTATCCAATGTGATATCAGCAATGACTGCAAAGAAAATAATGTCGGAAGGGTTTACAACTTTTCTGGATAATGTATTAGGCACTCAAATATCATAAGTGAAATTAGATGATATTCCAACAATACAAAAATTTCCAGATGTTTTTTCGGAAGAATTATCTGTTTACATCCATACCGTGAGGTGGATTTCAAGATTGATGTTTACCCGAGTATTGAACCTGTTTCTATGGCTCTATATCGAATGACCCTAACTGAGCTAAGGGAATTAAAGGCCCAATTACAGGAGCTACTCAACCGAGGATTCATCAAACAATGTTTCACCTTGGGGAGACATGTACTTTTTGTGATAAAGAAAGATGATTATGCATAGATTATCTACAATTAAATAAGGTAACAATAAAGAACAAGTATCCTTTTTCAAGGATTGATGATTTGTTTGATTAATTGAAAGGCGCAGCAGTGTTCTCTAAGATAGACCTTCGATCATGATATCACCATTAAAGATTAAAGAGGAGGATATTCCAAAGACAACTTTTTGGTCTCGATATGGACACTACAAATTTGTGGTGATTCCATTCGGTTTTTCTAATGCTCCTGCAACATTTATGGATTTGATGAACTGAGTATTTCAACCATACATAGATCAGTTTGTGGCGATGTTTATTGACGATATTTTTGGTGTATTCAAAGTCGAGAAAGGAACATGATTCTCATCTTCGTATTGTTCTTCAGATTCTTCGAGAGAAAAAGTTGTATGCCAAAATGTCCAAGTGTGAATTCTAGTTAGCAGAGGTTGCTTTCCTTGGCCATGTTGTCTCGAAAGAAGACATAACAGTAGATCCCAAGAAGATTTAAGCTATAGTGGATTGGAAACCCTTAAAGAATATTTTTAAGGTTCGAAGTTTTTTGGGTCTTGCTGGTTATTATCGAAGGTTTGTGAAGAACTTTTCCATGTTAGCTTCACTGCTAACTAAGTTGTTAAGGAAAGATGTGCCTTTTTTTGGATGGATAAATGCTAGAAGAGTTTTGAAACGCTAAAGAATATTTTAATAGAGGCACAAGTGTTTGTATAACCTGAGTTGGTTAAAGACTATGAGGTTTTTAGTGATGCATCTCATAACGACTTAGGATGTGTGCTTATGCAAGAAGGGAAAAGTGTGGCCTATGCCTCAAGAAAGTTAAAGAATCATTAGTGAAATTACCCGACACATAATTTAGAGTTGGCAACATTCTTGTTTGCTTTAAATATTTGGCGTCATTATATGTATGGTGAGCGATGCTATATTTATACAAATCACAAAAGTCTAAAGTATTTATTGACTCAAAAAGAGCTGAACCTGAGACAGATAAGATGGATATATCTTTTAAAAGATTATGATGTGATCATTGATTATCATCCAGGGAAGACTAATGTGGTAGCTGATGGACTTAGCCGAAAGACTTTTACAACATTACAAGTTTTGGATGCACGTCTATCATTAAAGGAAGATGGCACCTTTATTGCTGAACTAAAGTTAAAGCTGATGCTTTTGGATTGGAAAAAAAGAGCTGCAAGGAAATTATGAAAAGTGTTTGGAAAGAATTGCACAAGTATAAAAAAGGTGAGACTAAAGACTTTGATATCAGGACTGATCGATGTTTACATTATCGAAGAAGACTTTGCATTATAGATAATGAAGAATTGAAGAAAGATATTTTATCCGAGACACATTATAGTCCGTTTACTATGCATACATACAAAAATAAGATGTATCAGGATATAAAGAGTCGATATTGGTGGCATGTCATGAAAAGAGCTATCACAGAGTTTGTTGCAAAATGCCTGGCATGTCAACAAGTGAAAGCTAAGCAATAAGTGCCTTCTGGATTGCTACAACCGATATCCATTCCTGAATGGAAGTGGAAACGAATCACTATGGATTTTGTTACAAGGCTACCTTTGGCACCCAACAAAAAGGACTTAATATGGGTGATTGTTGACAGATTGACCAAGACAGCTCACTTTATTCCAGTTTGGATAGATTACTCGATGGATAGATATGCTGAGTTGTACATAAAGGAGATAGTTCAACTGCATAGAGTGCTTGTATCAATAGTATCCGACAGAGATCCAAGGTTTACATCGAGATTCTGGAATTCTTTGCACAAGGCCCTGAGTACTCGATTGAATTTCAGCCATGACTTTTAATCCACATACAGATGGTCAGTTATAGTGAACTATTCAGATATTGGAGGGTATGCTAAGGGCATGTGTGATTGAATTCAAAGGATCATGGGAAAGATATTTTCCTTTAACGGAATTTGCCTACAATAACAACTATCAACCGAGTATCAAGATAACTTCATATGAAGCCTTGTATAAGAGGAAGTGTCGAACACCATTAAATTGGTTTTAGCTAAAAGATCGAGATCTAGTTGGCCTTGACTTAATGAAAGAAATGGAATATAATGTGAAAGTTATCCAAGATAATCTTAAGATAGCTTCCAATCGACAAAAGTCTTATGCATACCTGAAGAGAAAAGAGATTGAATATCAAATGGGCGATAACGTATTTCTTAAGGTAACGCCTTGAAAGAAAGTATTGCGGTTTGGATGCAAAGGAAAGCTGAGTCTGAGATTTATTGGACCTTATGAGATTTTGAAAAGAGTCAGATCAGTAGCTTATCAGTTAGCTTTGCCTCCCGAAATTGACAAGATCCATAATGTTTTTCATGTGTCGATGCTCAGAAAGTAACGATCGGATCATTCACATATTATCACATCAGAGAAAATAAAGATTCGACCATATTTAACTTATTAAGAGGAATTGGTTGAGATCCTAGCTAGAGAATTCAAAGAATTACGAAACAAGACGGTTCATTTAGTCAAAGTTTTTTGGAGGAATCATAAAGTCGAGGAAGCTATCTGAGAAAGAGAAGAGGACATGAAAAGGAAATATCCGCATCTCTTCAAATCAGGTATGCACTAAAATTCGAGGATGAATTTTTATTAAGGGGGAGAGTAGTAATACCCAAAATCTTGGTTAGTGACCAAAATATGTTTTGAAAGTTTAGTGGCTAATGTAGAAAACAATTTTTATTTCATAAATAGATACTTTACTCTTGAGAGTATGGTTTTATTGAAAACATATTCTTGATTCGAAATTTATGTTGAAAACTAGAAAGAAATAAAGTCCGGTGAGAAATCGGTAAATCAGATCAAATAGAAATTTGGGGAAAAATTGAAGGATGATAAATTACGCTTAAAAATATTATTTCCACATGTTAATATGATGAAAAATAATATAAACCATTGTATTTAAGGATTTAATTCCATGTTAAATTTGGATCGTTGGATTAAAATGGTAAGATTGCAATTTCTGGAAAGTTGCATGGGCAAAATCCTAAAAGGGTGAAATAATTTGTTCATCTTTAACTTTTGGAAGATGATAAGGTTGAGGTGTCTTGGTTTGATTGTAATTATTAAGTTTTATTAAGGGTAAAATGGTCTTTACCCAATTAAATGAATTTAATATTCATTTAAGCTTAAATAAGGCTAAATTAACATGAAATTAGTTTAGAAATTTCATGAAACTTATCCTATTTTTTTAGCTCCAACACGTGAACTACATCCTAAGGTAAGAGAAAATTTCTTTTTGATTTTTGAGCAATTTCTTTTGGATTTTGATCAAACCATGAAATAGAAAATTATTCTATTCGAAAAATGATATCATTTGGTACCATTTATACATGCTAATCTTGTTGGTTTTCAAAGATACCAAATTTTAGGGGTTTTGTTCACATTAAGGTTTATGAAATTGATGAAGGATTATGGTGTTTTTGAGGTTGTATAATTATATACAAGCATTATTGTTGATTGAAATCACTTGTACATGGCTATTTAAGCTTATGTTGAATTCGGCCAAACCCTAACTTTATGGGGAAGATGTATTTTGATTAAATTAAGTTAGGGGTTTGATCTAGAGGCCTTGAAGTGTTGAAGAGAGGTTTGTTTCATGTTTGAATCAAGTGAAAATCATGAGAAATACACACCTAAAGCATTCAACCATGAGGGAAAAAGTAGAGAAAAATTGTGGAAAAATTTCCATGGGTTAGAAATGATATTTGGAAGGTTTTACAAGCATTAGAAAAAAATTAGGCTAATGTGTTATTTTAAAAAGTTGAGGGACCTATTAATTTTTTTTAAAAAAATTTATGGGATGAATGTGTAATTACTCAATAATTGATGTAAATTGCTGGAAATTACTGTTTGAGGGCTGAAATTGAAGTTAGAATGTGAAATTAAGCCATTTTGGAAAGTTGGCAAGTTTAAGTACAAAATGGTGAATATTAAAAAAGTTAGTGCTTAAGTGGTAATTATGATATTGTTGAGATATTGGGCTGTAAGTTTAATGTTGAAAATTTATTGGGTTTATTTGGGCTTGAATTGAAGAATTTATGACAAACGCCCATTTTGAATAAAAGAAAAAGTTATGATGAATATTAAAAGAATTTGAAAATATTAGTACTTTTGAGTATTATTATTTTGTATAAATGTTAGTAAGAATACTAACATTGTATTTTATATTTGTATGTGTGAATATGGATACTTGTGTAGATCGTAATTAAATTCGTGAGACAAGCAAAAAAAAGTCAAGGAAAAAGTTCCAGATTAGTCGGACTGCCGTAAGGCATAATAGTGAGGTATATCATGTGAGTGCATTTATTATGTACTTATATGATGTGAGGACGACTTGCGATGAGTCAACCTCAAATATTTTTATAAAAAC
This sequence comes from Hibiscus syriacus, assembly GCF_006381635.1. Taxonomy (NCBI): domain Eukaryota; kingdom Viridiplantae; phylum Streptophyta; class Magnoliopsida; order Malvales; family Malvaceae; genus Hibiscus; species Hibiscus syriacus. The sequence continues at coordinate 13,588,582 of NW_024063533.1, forward strand.
ATATTTTACCGTATTTTGAAATATTTTCATAAAGTTTATGAAAGTGATTTTTACGAATGATTTTAAGATATGAACTGCCCTAAAATGAATGTATGTGTTTCGTACAAATTATTATTTATTGATGGTTTAGAATAAACCTTTAACATGTGATTTGGATTTTAAAGCCTATTGTATGTATATGTAGAGTTATAGGTGCAATACTAATATCATAAATAAGGTGGTATTGTAGTAGTGCATTGTGTAGTTTAGCACTATGTATGTAATTGACATACTTAGTGTAAGATGGATATCTATCGATTTAAAAAAATGTATTATTGTATTTTCGTAAGAGTACTTTGTGTACTTGGAGTAGTACTTTGTGTACTATGGCACTTTGTGCGCAAGGATGGTAGTCGTACGAGATTACTATTCCGAAAATGGTTAGTTTCATGTTATTGTGTACCTTGCATTCTCATTTGTCATACATTGGGTTTTGAATGGATATTTTGTAATATACTTATTTATAAGTATGCTAGGCATACAAAATACTGTGTAGCATGTTATTTGATGGAAACTTGACTTATTAAGTCAATTTTGAGTGTTTATATATATATATTATACGATTGCAAATCGTGTTTGATCTTTATTGATATATCAAAGTTTTAAATACTTTACTTACTTTCTTATACCTCACTAAGTATATACTTAGCGTGTGATTATTTTTAGGCGTAGGTAATCGAGTAAAATCATAGTAAGGAGTGCAACTGACATCATAAACTAAAGGTTTCCTCATCAGTGGTTGTATGACATCTATGTCTACTTTTGATATCACTAAATGGTATGTAATAGATATATGATGATGCTTTGATATGTATTTGACATACGGGTTGTAGTATTTACTATGTTCGAACTTTAAGGTTATTTTACATACTAGTAGTTAATGAACATTTTTATTATTATTATATTAAAATGTTTTATTTAAAGAAATAAAATTTTACTGGTTTTCAAGGGCGAAAATGTTTTGAAAGTAAAATCTGTGACTCGTGTATGGGGATGTATACGGGAAATGGGTGTTACAAAGCTGATCTTATACTCTTTAAAACTCTCTTTCCAACCACTTCCACAATATTCATATCGGATTTCAATCCTAACAAAGAAAAATCTAATTGTTATAGGAGTACAAAGAAAGGTACAACACCAATTGCATGAGAATGCAAAGAGAAAGAAGTATGCAAACTCTTTTAATCCTACTAATACAAGGACAAGTAACTATTAGATGATTTAAAGTGTTAGTAATGCTTTGAATATATAAGACATGTATCCCTCATTGAGAAGGAAACTAACTTTGGAAAGGTTTATATTTGACAACTCCTTCCTTTACTTGTTGAAAGTGGTATGACAAGTCTCTGCATACGCGCGCGTCGCAGTTGTCGTCCAGTCGACACGATTCATGTTCGTGTTCATGGAATTATGTGTCTTCAATACGTACCACTCGTGTAATATCTGTAGACACTAATTTTTATCCGAGACCTATCTCAAATTTTATCTCAATTTTATATTATATTAGTATTAATTTATTATTATTATTACTACTATTATTATTTTATATTTTATAACATATTATTTTTTAATTAGTACATTCTAATTGTAATTGTTATAAATATTTGATATTACTAATATTATAATATATGTATAAGTTTATTTATATTTATAATTATCTTTAAAAGGAATATACAAAGATAAAGTCGGTTAAGCTTTATTATACTATTGCTATTATAAAATGTTAAATACATATTAGATACTTAAATAAAATAATAAAATTTATTTATTTATTTGTTTTTATTTTTACAGGCTTAAACTATATTACAATCCAAATACAAGCATGCAATGTCCAACAACCCCCATAGCCCAATCGTGCAGGCCAGTGACTAATTAGGGTTAGTGAAACACTAATTCCAAGTCTCACTCAACTAGATGCAGCGCCACCAAGGATGTTCCATGGAGGTCGGCTCCAACTGTATCATGTGGCCTTCACGGGGAGGCCGTTCAGCTACCTATACACGCTATGCTTCAACAGACCCTCACACCAACAACACGAGACGGTGGTCCCCCTAGTAATCAGGCTCCACGCCATCGCCAAGTCACCGATGGTCCCCCACCTCTGCCAAGGACATTACAGCAGGGGAATGAACCCGTGTAAAAATTAGAGCAGTAAATGTCCTCCAAACCATATGACCTCCATTTTTTTTTTTGGCATTATCCTAGTAAAAATGGGGATGAAAAAGCATGAAAAACTAAAAACGAAGAGATCAGCAAGGTTCCGAACCAGCAACCAAAAAGACGATTGAACAAAAAAAGAAATAACAAAAGAAAACTCATCATCATTCAAAAAACCAAATAACAACAAAAAAAAACCCAAAAAGAGACCATTCAAACCAACATGGGTCGTCATAGAGCAGAATTAAACCAAAAAAATGCCACACAACAAACATCAATAAAAAACACCATTCGAATAGCAACCCAAAAACAATTCGAACAAAATTGAGTGGCCCACACCAATATCAACCAAAATCAGAAAAAAGGAAGAGATAACCCATATAGCAAAGAAAATCAAGAGAGAGGGAGACCATTTTTGAAACAAAAAAGGAGAACAAAAAACTAGAGAATGGTCGTGGAAAGCTTACCCTTTTTCGTCCAACCATATTTCCTCCTCGTCGGAGCCAAACATCTTTAAGTTCTTAGAAAGTAACGCCCCTAAACATTATATTCAAGGGAGATGAGTTTTTTTAAGGGTCGTTTCTAGGTTCGAGGATTTGAGAGGTGCGTTTGGGACCATTTTATTTGGTCATCAATGCAACATGCAGCAACTGTAGGGGTGGATGAAGAGAACAATGATGATGGTTGGGGAAAGCTCTCTCCAAAATGAGAGAAATGGGGTTTCAAAAACCCTTAATTTGATTTATATCTCACAACTGAAATGACGTCGTTCAGGGGATAATGTCTAATGCCTATTTTTGAGTTTATTACGTGATAGGTCTGTAACACTCATTTCTCGTAAGTATTTCCGTCCACTAGTCACAAGTATCACATGATATTTAAAAATATTTTTTATTTGTAAATCCATAAAATTTTGTTTCAAAAATAAAATAAAATATTTTAATATAAAATAAAATATTTGTTGTAACATATTACAAAAATTATAACTTTAATACATTTCAGAATATTTTTTTAAATTCAAATACATGTCATCTAATTATCAAAATGAGATATAAATGTCCTACAGTTACTGATGAGTCAACCTTGAATTAATGATCTTTGTTGCACTCCTTACTTTACTAGTCTTTGTTATTTCCTACATGTGAAATCAACGCATGCTAAGTATTTACTTAGTGATGCATAATAATATAAATAAACTGTAATTCAAACACAAGTATATCATGACTATCAAAATACGAAATAAATCGTATACTTCATAAGAGTCATTTAAAACCATCTAAGTTAAACCAAGTTTGTTTCATATAGTCATCGAAATTATTCTTAGTATGTCCAACATACATATCTATCTGTATTTTTCCAATTATCTTTAATTTTTCCCAATGTATGTCAATTAAGAATGCAAGGTACATGCATTGCACCGAAATGCCGAAATGATAATTCACCTCATTATGAATACCATGGGTGACACCTTTTATGCTGAAAATAAACTGTTATGCATTAATTAGAATCGATTGATAACGTTCATACACGAAGTATGTCGAAATGGTAATTCACCTCATTATGAATACCATGGGTGGCACATTTTATGCCAAAAATGCACTGTTATGCCAAAAATGCACTGTTATGCATTAAGCAAAACCAATCGATACTATTATACACAAAGTATGTCGAAATGCACCTATGAATGCACTCAAAATACTGTAAAACTTATTAATAATATCATTCCCATAAACATTATGAAAATATATCAAAATACTGTAAAACATACATTTAACAAAACCTTCGAGGTTGACTCATCGTGAGTTTTCCTCATCTCATATAAGTACAATAAATGCACTCACCTGATATGTCTCACTAGTATGCTTTAAGGATGTCTAACTATTCGACAACTTTATCTTTGCCATTTTTCTTGCTTTACTATAGAGCTTGGTTACGATCTACACAAACATCCATTATTACACATACCATACAAATGTTAGTATACTTTCTAACATTTATTCTTTTGATAATATTTAAAAAGTACTATTATTTTCAATTTCTATTAAAATTCATCCTATCTTAAAATTCTAGGCTCAACAGTATCGAGACCCTTAATATGATATTGATACTTCTATATTATGGTACCGATACTCCTTTCAGTATCGAAACCATTTTTGCATTCTGGAATCCATACTATCGATACCTTCCTCTTAGTATCGATACCCACAGCAGTATCGATACTACTTGCTTTAGTATCGATATTGTTCATTGAATTTCCTCAAATTTAAACTTATAGTATCGGTACTGTTCTTCCAGTACCGATACCCTTACCCAGATTTTTCATTTCAAATTTTTACCCAAATTTCGTTTAATTCTCTTTCTTCTACCTCTGACAATACCCTTAAACTTACCATCACTTAACCCAACCAAGTTTCCTCCATTTAGCTTCTTATAACATCTAAACTCTCCAAAGAACATCCCAAACTAAGAATCACACTACTTTTTCATACATGTTTTTAATCACTTTCAAGGCTTCTAATCTCTTATTTACTTCTTTGAAAAGTCAAATATACTTGTAAACCTCAATAAAAACTCTTATTTCAACATATCACTAAAAAAACAATTTTCTTCAATCTCAAATAAATCATTCATATCTTAGTTTTAATCCTCTTTAAAAATTCGTTAAGCTTCCACACCACTTAAGGTTTCAAAGGCAAACCAAAAACGAAAGGAAAACTAACTAGATGAAGTTTTACTTTATCTATGGGGAAAACGGGGGACACAGGAAGAAGGAGAAGAGAACCAAGTTTTTGCCAGTTTTTTCCTATTTCCCCTTTCCAACCTTATTAAATATCCCCATTTAAATGAATATTAAATTCATTCACTCAAAAAGACTAAATTACCCTCCCATTCTTCCATTCATAATAATTATTCTTAACCAAATTTCCTAATTCATTTCTTATTCTTTTCAATTTGCTCACTTTAACCCACCAAATTTTAAATTCTTTCATTATTGTCACCGATCCGATATTTGGGGTATTACAAGGTCCCTCTTAGTTTGTGAAGACGTCACTATGGGCAGGGAATGGAGCTTTAAATCCTTTTGTTTGGGGCTTTAAGTTTTGTTATGTTTGCATTTTAGTCACTTATTTCTTGTTTTGCTTCTATTTTCATTTATTTTATATTTGATATACAATTTTAAATTTTTTTATTTTATTCCTAAATATTATTCATGGTCTATTTTTATTTCTAGTACTTATATTGTTTAATGTTTTCATTTGTTGCCCTGATTGTTATTAGTTTTTTTGTGTAACTGTTTTTCTAATTTAATCACTAGCTTACATCGTTTATTTAATTTATGTTATTTAGATTTTAGCCTATCATGTTCATACTTGTTGCATTTAGTTCCTTTTTTTTATTTGTCTTATTTTAGTTCCCATTTTTTTTTATGTATGTATGTTTTATATTTTAATTGGCTCTTTTTAGCATTTTAAAGATATTTGATGTTAGGTTTATAATATGGTAACATATGTTAATATTTATTTAACACATTCTGGCCTTTATATATTTATATTTATGTATATGTTTTATTTTTTTTATTTTTTAGAATCAATATTTTTAAAACTTACAAGATGTTAATTTTACTCGTTAATATTTTAATGTATCTTGCTCAAATATTTTCAAGAACACTTGTTGTAAAATGGGCGTGGAAAGCACTGTTTAACCGAAGTATGCAATCCGACATGACATTCGAACGAAAAGTGGACTTGAAATAAATCGAGTATACTTCGATTAAGTTGTAGAAATTAAATTATTCTTTTTTATCTTGGCTTAAATAATGACAAATCCCATGATTTCTTTAATTGCATGCTTTGTTATTTCATTCAATATCTTACTATTGATATTTAATTTATATTTGATTTATGATTTTTGAAGACATGAAAGAGCGTATATTTATCGCATAGAGGACAAGTAGATGGGAGAGCCTTCCTATTAGAGGATGTGCAAATCCCGTGATTTCTTCTCAAAATAAGGAATGTCCCCTAATAAATAATTTGAAACAAATTATTCAATGTTCAATGAAAGGACCACACTTTAAATATTGATTTGAATTTACAATTTCCAAAATTTACGACAACGTATAAGTGACTAGGTACCAATTTGGGCGCTGTGGGGGTGCTTATCCTTCCCCACGTGTAATCGACTCTCAAATCCTTAAAAATGAACTTTTTGCAAGCGCAACCTAAATTTTGTCTTTTAATTATTTTTTCTTAAAATTATTTTAAAAGACATTTTTTAGGTATTCGATCTACCTAACACAAAGGTCGATGGTGACTCCTACTCAGCTTAATCAAATTATTCCAAAAATACTAAATTTTTTAAAATAAGTGTTAATTTAATTTTTTTTTCTTTTAAAAATGTGAAAACCTTAAAAATAAAAAGGACGTTATGATAGCTTGGCGACTCTGCTGGGGACACTTTAGCGAGTTAGGTTGTAAGTCGTTTTACATTGTAATAGTGGTGAAAATTATGAGTTTGAGTCCATAGTTAGCTTACGATTATTTTATTGAATTTTTCATTATTATACATTCTTTATGTAAATAGTTGTACTGATGTTTAAATTCATGTTTTCAGCTTCGCCAAATTTCTATCGCAAAGTAATCTTTCTTTTGTTGTTTTATTTGGTTGAAGGTTTGAATGTTCCTCCTCACACACTTCATGTGCATCTGCATGATATAAGCTCTATACCTGAGATTCGTCCCAAATAAGTAGGGGCGAACGCTTTGATCTCGTAAGAATTTATTCTTCGTATGAACCTTAGCAAATAACCTCTGGGGTAGACATGCCTTATCCTTCGTAGGAATTTATTCCTTGTATGGGTATAGGGAAATGAATCCCCTTGAATTGAACTTGATATGTTTAAGCCTATAATGGGTTAGGATTGAGGTTTTGGCAACCCAAGGGGCACCGACAACAAGGGTAATTCGAGTACCTTTCCCCATAGAGTCGAAACCATACATATAGTGAACCATAAAATGGTCACCCTAAGTAGAGCCATACCGAACCTTTGTCCATTAGTAGGTTGCCTAATAGGTGTACATAAAGGAGGAACGACTCTGAACCTTCACACTTTGCTTTAAATTCATAGAACAATTTTTTTAAAAGAAAGCTATGAACTATATACCATGTTGTTAGGATTTATTTCTTGAAATAAACCATTTTGGGAAGAAAGCATATATAGGTAGGATTACTATTTAATAAAAGCATGTTTGGGTAGATATCATGATTGGGTATACGTTATATTTATCTTTAAATAGCTTTTTTATATCTTTTTCAATTACCTCTCCTTTACTAACTCACTTATTCTCATTTTTGTGTCATTTATCGCCTTTTGTGCATTGCATCATCATAACATAATGGAAAGGTATTTGTATTCAATTGACTATCTAATATAAATGTTTCATGAAATGAGAAAAAAGTTTTTAATCAAATATTTGCATACATAGACATGCGTTGATGACTAAAGGAAGTCCATAGAGAACCCATATAAAACACCTACCTACTTTAGACCAAGTGAGAGCAAGTCTGCAAAGATGGACTATATTGGAATAGTGAAGACTTTTATCCCTAATCAAATTTATTCTATGATATTCATCTTTGGGATCAACACTTTTCTTTTGCATTTGTATTTGCATTTTTTGCATTCTGTATTTCATTAATTTAAGCATTTTTGCATGCATTAATCATGAAAACATGGATTTAATTCATAGAGGACTCTCTGGAAGTGTTTCTAACTGTGCAACTTTATTCACACAATACTAAGAAGGGAAACAAAACTTGAAAAACTGAAGAAAGATCTGGAAGAGAATTTGCAAAGAATGCAAACATATTGGGAAGCTAAAATGGAGCAAATGTAAAAGACATTTGTGGATCACATCATGCAAAACCAAGAAAACATGGCTGACCAAATTGTAGCAAAATTTACTGGGCTGAACCAAGAAAAATTCAAAGAGAAAATTTCCTCGACCATAGAGATCTTTGAGTGTGTGATGGCACATATTACTTCACAACTGATCATTTCACCCGAGAGTCTTCTAAGCCACCAAGAAGGATTCTCTACCACTAAGACTCAAACAATTGTGAAAAATCCTCATGATAACCCTACTGGTTACAACTTGCCTATTATGAGGTCCCTAAGAACTTAAAAGACTGGTTCAAAGGAATAGGAGGGCAGAGCTTTTAGGATGAAATGGATACAAGTGAGTTAGTCCTGGTTCCTATCTTGGTGCTCCCGTCCAAATTCAAAATGTTTGATTTTGAAAAATACAATGAAATCAGTTTCCCTACCACCCATCTCACGATGTTTATTCGAAGGGTGACTGGATACGCCAACAATGATCAGATGTTGATCCAATACTTTCAAAACAGTTTGATTGGACCATCTAAGTGGTATAATGAATTGAGTCGTACTCAAATCTGGTCCTAGAAAGATTTTTCTCATGCCTTTTTGGGTCAATACAAGCACATGACTAATATGGCCCCTGATCGATCAACACTTTGTTCATTGATACACTAAAATCTCTATATATTAACCACATGTTAGGGGTTGCCACTAAGAGTTTTTCTGGCATCATCATATGTTCTGGCATCATCATATGTTGAGAAATGATTGAAAGAGTTATCAAGAATGGCAGAATAAGGGACACCAGCTGTACTGACACTGAAAAAAGAGTTGAGATTAATATAGTGGGATCTTATCTAACTAATCGTGGGACCAAACCTCATAAGGTGTTCCATGAAAAGACTTACATCAATCCAATTCCAATGACATATGAGGAATTGCTCCCAATGCTGGTTGAGAATAACCTTGTGACTCCAGTGCAATCAAAGCTTAAAGAGGCCCCAAATCCTGAAGGAAATTATGTTAATGCCATATGTAGCTACCGCATAGGAAGCTTAGGGCATACCACTGAGAACTGCAGGGAATTGAAGTGCAAGGTCTAAAATCTGATTAATTCAGGGGCATAGACATTCGACGAATAGTGGGGCATTCTGATGCAAATCAAGAAGAATTCGGTGCATCCAACATGAAGCTATGTTTCACTTGCATAAAAAACATTTCATCTTTTTTGAACTTGTTTTTATTTATTTCTTCCTATGTTTAAATGTTTGTAAGTTATTTTACATTCAAACATATTAAATAAAATGCTACCTTTCGAGATTATGAGCAATGAACAAATTTTAATCTTTAAATTATTTGAATATCAACTGAACTAAAAGCTTTTTAAATAATTGGAGTTATAAATCTTTGACAAGTGACAAGATTGAACTTTTGTAAAAACAAAGACCCTTGATCTTAATCTAGAAGATATGCCCGAACATTTCACCCTTCTCTTGCATAGAAAAAGATAAGCTTCTCCTCCCACGAAGAGTCAGTTAAAGGGTTTGGCATTCATGTATGTATTAGGAGTGGACAAAATGAGGCATCTCTTGTGTATGATATTGCAAAGCTGATTAGATTATACTTCTGTCGATGACGTTCGATGATGATCATAATATTCATAGATGTAATAGTTGGGTAGATGAATTTACTTTAGGTCAGTTGCTTGGAAATTAAACTCTAAAGATTAAATTCTTGGACCTCCAACGACACCCAGACTATAATAAGTTCTTCTCAACGAACTTAAGAAATCTTTAATCTGAATACCCATAAATTAGTGCAATATTATCACAACGTAAGTGTAATAAAGCTAAAGCTATTCCACTAAAGCAATTAGTTAGAGAGGTAACTCAAAAGCCCTAGCTTTATGAATAGATTACATTCAAACTGTGACACTGATCGGATACTTAGTAGCTCGGTATTTGCTACATTATGGTTGTCAAGTCAAAGACTTTGTGACGAGATGAATCCTTCAGCTAAGCCAAAACAATGACAAGTTAAATTAAATTAATAAAATTCAAGAAAACGACAAAGTTCGATGTTTGAATTAATAAGAAGTATCGATGGACGATGGACTAAGGGAGTTGAAAAACATCTATTATAGTCAACTTCACACAAGCACTCAAGAATTATGTTTTTAGACTAATATTTCTACACTACCTTTTCTAAAAGAGTATATGAAGCTTTAACAAATGGAAGAATTTAGAGAGCCGAAATAAAAGTGCTCTAAAAGGTCTAGCAATTGAATATACTAGTTGCGTTACTTTTTCTGCATCTAATTAGAATGCCAAGCCAAGAAAGAGGGGCATGTCATAATGCTCACAAGAACCGAGGAAAAAAGATAACTCAATGAAGGAAACCATAGAAAATTTAGAAAGCTAACCCAAAACCACCTGTCAGACCTGACACTTGTCAAAGAATTGTAACATTAAAAGATTAAAAGAGCAGTTGATTCATTTGATATTCAATGAACTCATTTTTACGATTTGTTTCAATTGTGACCCCAAAGTAAGGTGCACAATTTTTTCAAAATTCCTTCATCGAACTTTTCAAAGGAAGAAAAACATTTTCAAGCAAGATAGTATCTCTAGGAGTGTATCTTGCAATTCAACAAAGGTTTCTCAGATATAGAAGTTCATAATGGGAGCTGGGGCAAGAAATGACAAAATATTTGTGGGCAAAATTTTGTTGGGGCAAAAAGAATGATTTTTCACAGGTCAAATATTGCAAGAGTACACTCTGGTGGAAAATGAAGACAACCAAATCAGGAAGAGAATGAAGATTTCTCGTGCGTCCATTCTCGGCCATTGATAAAAAAAAGCATCAACATAGACATATATGTCACATGAATGTGCATCTTTGCATCATACATTCATCATCACATGCAATAAAAATCGTCCTCTCTCGTGAGGATGCCTTTATAATCTCCTTGGAGAAACTAGTGTCGTCTTTCTTAAGACTATTCCTTCAGGAACATCAATCTAGTCTTTCTTAAGATTGGTTTCCATAAAATCCTAATTTTATTTTTCTTAAAAGTCATTTTCTCCTCTCATGAGGACACCATGTAATCTTCCTTTCTCAAGATCATTTTCTTCTTTGATGAGGAAATTATCTAACTTTTCTTTCTCAAATATCATTTTATACTCTATTGAGGATAAATTTAAAAAATCATTTTTATTAAAAAATAAAAAAAAATCCATCAAATACATGAGACAAACATCATCTTAACATCCATGAAAACTTTCAAGATAATCACATTCATAAATGCACAATTTTTTTTACAGATCTTTCAGGAAAAAGTTTGTTGATGACTCAAATCTCCTCAACAAGAAAGAGCAACGTCATCTTTAACAACTAATTATCTAAAGGTAACTAATTCTCCGCGACATGAATGAACAAATTGTCTGTCTCCCTTGAGATAGTTCTTATTGAAACAAATTTTGTCTCGCTTGAGACGATTTCTCTTGAAACATAAACTTTTGAGATTGTTTCTTTCAAAACAAAAATTTGTCCCACTCGAGACATTTTCACTTGAAATACAAACTTGAAATGCAGTTTCACTTGAAACAAGAATTTTATCTCACTTGGGATCGTTTCTCTTAAAACAAAATTTTGTCTCACTTGAGGTAGCTTCCCTCGAAACCAAAACCAAAATTGTTTCCCTTGAAACAAGATTTAGTCTCGCTTGAGACAATTCCTCTTGAAACACAAACACAAAAATTATTTTTCTTCAAATAAAATTTTGTCACTTGAGACAATTTCCCTTGAAATACATGTTTCATCTCCATTGAGATAAAAACCTTTAGTCTCTCATGAGATAACACATTGAATTTCAAAGCAGAAGGTGGAACCAGACAAAAATTCGTTGTCTTGTTTGTCTTTGCCCTATTCATGTCTCTACACCAATAGGCAAACAGGGGCAACAATAAACACTCATTTTTGTACGATATCTATCTCAATTTTATATTATACTAGTATTAATTTATTATTATTATTATTATTATTACTATTACTATATTATATTTTATAACGTATTATTTTCTAATTAGGACATTTTAGTTGTAATTGTTATAAATATTTGTTATTACTCATATTATAATATATGTTTAGTTATATTTACAATTATCTTTAAAAGGAATATATATATAAAGTCGGTTAAGCTTTATTATACCATTGCTATTATAAAATGTTAAATACATAATAGATACTTAAATAAAACACTAATATTTATTTATTTATTTATTTTTACAGACTCAAACTATATTACAACCCAAATATAAGCATGCAATGTCCAAGGATTCTTACTAGCCCAATCATGCAATGTCCAAGGATGTTCCAAGGAGGTTGGCTACAGCTGTAGTACGTGGCCTTCACGCGGAGACTGTTCAGCTACCCATACGTGCGACGCTTCAACAGACCCTCGCACCAACAACACGCACCGGTGGTCCCCCTCGCAATCAGGCTTCCACTCCATCGCCAGGTCACCAATGGTTCCCCACCACTACCAAGGACAGTACAGCAGGGGAATAAACGCCCTTGTAAAAATCAAAGCAGCAAATGTCTTCCAAACCATACTGCCTCCATAAAAATAGGGATAAAATGCATTCAAAACCAACAAAGAAGAGATCAGCAAGGTTCCGAATCAACAAAAAAACTGACCGAATAGAAAAGAAATAGCAAAAAAACTCATCATCATTCAAAAAACCAAACAACAAGGCCATCATCGAGCATAACCAAACAAAAAAATCCCACACAACAAACATCAATAAAAAAAACATTTGAATAGTAACCGAAAAATCGATTCTAACAAAAATCGAGCGACCTATACCATATATCAACCAAAATAAAAAAAGGATGAGAAACCATATATCAAAGAAAATCGAGAGAGAGAGGGAGACCATTTTCGGAACAAAAAAGGAGAACCAAAAAAATTAGAAAAAGGTCGTGAAAAGTTTACCCTTTTTCGTCCGACGACCGCAGTCTTCCTTGTCGGAGCCAAACGCCTTTAAGTTCTTATAAGATAACGGCCCTAAACCTTAGATCTAAGGGAAATGAGTTTTGTTTAAGATTCATTTTTAGGTTCTGGGATCTGAGATGTTGTGTTTAGGACCATTTTCTTTTGTCATCGGTGTCGCATAAGGCGACTGTTGGGGTAGAGGAAGAGAACAACGACGAGGGTTGGGGAGAGCTCTCTCCCCCTTTGTTTTGTAAGAGGCGGCTGGGGAGAGTTTAAAATGAGAGAACAATTATAGGCTTGTTACATACAATGTGAACAATTTTCAGTTACGATAACAAGATCAGTTGTAATATGATTTTGTTCGAATCAATCCCACTGATATTGTAGCATGATTTATGGGATTATAATATCTATATTGATTGACTGTTTGTTGAAAGAATCCAGTCATTGTATTGGGTAGATTTGTTATGAATCTTATAGTTTTCATAACAACTATTTACATCAGTTGTAATAAGCGTTAATTGCTGCTAAAATTCACCCGAGATTACAACTCCCTTGCTCGTTTTATACTTGAAGATCAACATATAAATACAAAACCTTTTCAGCATTTCAAAGCATCCGAAAATCTTCTCTCTACAGTTTTCTCTCATTTTTGCATTTCTGTATTCTGGTCAAAGTTTGTATTGAAAAGAGAAATACCACCTTGTCCATTTCTAATCTTTCGGTGTACGAGCTTTGAAAGCACTGTGTTAACCTCGAGGGGCGTCATCCATTATAACGATTACACCAACTGGGACAAATTTTCTTCTAAGAAAGTGTTTCACTATAACATAATTTATGGATTATTATTTTCTATTATTCTATTTTTATTATCTGTCAGTGCTAGCGCCTCAGTTTTGCAGTAATATTCCTAACAATTTAGAAATAAATTTTATACTACAAATCATGTCGATTGTTAGCAAGCTTATTCCTGACCTCTCAAAGCATGAAGCACTCGATGGGATCTAAGTGTTACATCACAATCCTAGTGCCAAGCAAGACAGATACCTCCACTACGCCCTCTAGAACCAACTTCAAAAGCATTCACATATATGTAGCTCCTTCGAATCTTCATCAACTTCGTGGTCTGCAATTTTGTTTCTGTTAGAAAAAATTATAGACTAGTAAACATCTCTTAGTGTATGCCAAAGACGTCTCTTTTCCCAAGACTTCTCAAAGCCTCAGACATTCCAACTTAAGAGTTTCATTGTGAAAGACGGGCCTGTGATTTAGACCGATCGATGAAGATTATGGCGGGACACCCGAAGAAGCCCTTTATCAATTAAATCCATTATGTCAGAAACTTCCAATGCTGACGGTTGCACTCTTAGCTCTTTTCTTTGCATCTGGTTGATCAATTGGGTTTCCTCATCATTAAAGCCCATTTGAATCTCCATATCATAACTTCGGTTGGATCTGACAGGCCTATTGACTTTGAAATTTGGAAACTTCTTTGAACATGCCGTGCATTATGGGGTTTGCAATTTGAGGAATTTGTTGTCTTATTCATTCCAGATTGTCCTTCATCAGAATTCCTCAAATTAGTGGCCATGAAGTCCATTTTCTCATGTAGCCATCTATTTTTCAGAATTGGTTTACGATCAGGAGAACTAAAGGATATGTCCCAATGAAATACTATATCCTTTGGGTCATGTGTTAAATGGACATGACAAAGACCCTCCCCATGGCCAAGTTTACCGCATAAAAAACAAAATAGATTGATTATTTCATATTGAAAAGAGACATATACCTTAGTTTCATTCTAATGTACAACATTTTTCTTTCTTTTTATTGATAGATGATTATCAAAACGAGCCCTAATTCTTATTATTCATTTATATCCCAGAGAAATTGCTTTTGTATCATGCTCAAGGAACACTCCTATGAAGTTTCCCAATGATTTGGAAATTGATTCAGACATAAATCCAAAAGGAAGATCATGAACTTGAATCCATATATTCAGAAGAAAAAAATAAAAGGATTGAGGTTGAATCTTCTTCTTCTTGGGATCTATGAAGTATGAGAAGATGACCATTTAAGTTCCAAGGCCCATCATCTGCAATGCTATCTACATTTGAGACATGCTATGATCAGGAAAAAAATCTACCCCTTCTAGATCCAAAATTGAAATACCCTCAATGAGGCCCTACTCACTTGATAATGTTGATCTCAAAGACTCAAAATGAATCAAACTGGTGGTGAGAAGGGTTCCAATAAAGTAGTACTTCAAGGAGATAACTCTTGTTGCAACTTTTACTTGACTTGCAAGATTTCTTCTTCCCCATCATCAATTACTAGAATGGCCAAGTTGTTCACTATGTCACGGGTAGTGCATTTAGGTCTGAGACATTGGCGCAAGTTTCCTCTAAAGGGGTTCTATACAAAGTTTGGCTTGCCAAAACCATCAAACTTGGCCCACCACTTAGAGAATGTTGGGAAGGCCGTTCACATTGGCAATGCATATAAGGAAAGTGACATCATTTCAGAAGATGATCATAGGAACTTGGTAAATATTGCAAGAGACAACAAATCAGGAAGAGATTGTGGGGGATTCTTACTATATCTAGTGTGAACACCTATCCAAGGAAAGATTCCTATTAATTGATGCGATTAGATAGGATTGGTTTTGGTTTCCTTGATTTAGGGGATCTTGTATTGATTGGGCATATCTTAGCCTTTGATGTAAACAGAACTAGACCATTGATTGTGAGGGAGTTCAAATATAAATAGAGAGCCTCCCTTCCTCATTTGTATCATCTCATTCCATTCATTCTTTTGGGAGAGTAATAAATATTTTAGGCATTTACTCTATATCTTAGTGTTCTTTTTCCTTAGTTCTCTTTGTGCTCGTTGTCTCTCGTGGTGGCTAGAGTAGCCACACTTGTGTTTGTACGTCCACACTATAGTCCAACCTTGGTGGCTTGAGTAGCCATGTTTATGTTAAAGATTGCACATCCATAGAAGCCTTAAGGGCTTGGTTCTAACCTTGGTGAGTTTGCATGCTCATGAGGCTTGGGTAAGGCTTACTTAGTCGTAGAAACAACCCAAAAGTGAAATAAAGGGTCTAAGGTCGTACGTCTTGGTAGACTGAAACTTTGATATTGTGAAAATTGAGGCTTGAAGGTTATGAGAGCATGACAAGTGGTATCAGAATGAGTCATTATAGGGAGACAATGATTATTTCGTACGTGTTAGGTGGAAAGTGATAAATCAGGTAAGTGAATTTACTTACTGTTTAGCCAAGCTTACTATTTTTTTTATTTTGGCAAGGATTCGCACTGGAGCTAGTCAAGGGTGATTAAGCTAGTTCGAAGGAGTGTTTGAGATGGCACGTAAAAAAAGAGTTTCTGCAAAAAAAGGCGAGGAGAGCCATAGTGGGAAACAAGAGGAAAGTCAGTTATACCTGATGTTGTCAATGGTGTCCATGATATAGGTTGACCTGCCCTTGATTGTGGATCTAGTGGAGAGCAAGAACCTACAAGAAGATTGACTACAAATTAAAGGCTTGGTGGTAAATGAAAGGTGTTAACAGTAGGTTGATTTTAGATATATGAATGATTGCGGAAGTGTTGTTGAAATAACAATGGTTTTGGCATAAGAAACAAGGGAAAATGGTAGGATAGTATCTTAAATAGAGTAAGGAAGAACCAATGCTATAAGAGAGCAAAGACCCAACCTTACAAGTCTAATTAAGGGGTGGTAGAATCGAACTTGGACCCTCTTTCTATAATGGAGATAGAAACCACAAGTATCAAAAGAAATAGAAGAGGTTGACGCCACAAGCACCTAAGTGTCTTTATAAGTCGATAAAAGTTCAAAAGAACTTGTAAAGAGGATAACCTCATAATAAATAGATTTTAAGCAAAAAATATTGCTTTTAAATGACAAATTAATGGCTTATTTATAGTTTTCAAAGGGTTTAGGCCGAATAGATACATGATGGTTCGACTAAGGTTGAAATCCCTTTGAAAATACATGATTTTTATTGAAAATACATGACTTTAATGAAAATACATGCTCTTTGTCAAATGGAAAGGTTTTGGTTCGGCCCTAAGGATGTTTTGAATGTTATTTGGAAGTTACTTGGTGCCAAAATGAAGAGGAATAAGTCTTTGGCCGAATAAGAAGGTTCTCTTGGTGTTTTGGCGCCAATTTGATGTAACATGGAGTGCACATGCTTGAATGATGCACAGGTAAACCTTCTTGAATGTACATGGGTCTTTATACAATGATATTTTGAGGATGCAACCATAGATAATGTCTTTAAAGTCCATGGGTAGCATAAAGATGAACTAGCTTCAGGGTAAGCTAGGTGAGTGTCTTTAGCTAACTAGATGACCTATAGTTTGATGAACTCAAGCTAGTTAGATTTGGTCTTTTCAGCTCCTCAGTTACTTTCTCATCTACTTCCAACTACCTTTAGTCCACTTTTCAGCAACTTGGTCCAAAGTTCCTCTCTAGCTAGGTTCAGCTACATACTAGCTCCTCCAGCTAAGTTGAAGCTACTTAGGTGATGAAATGAGCCGCCATAATATTCATGTAAGAGTTGCTATGCTTGTCCTTTTAGCTAACCAAGCTTCCATAATATGCCTTGCTTTGTGCTTCACCTATACGAATTAATAAAAAAAATCAAGAAAGCCATGTGTGAACTCAATTAAGGTAAAATGTATGATGTCATGATGTGTTTGAGTGACATGATCTATGAATGACTCTCTAGAAGCTAGGACAACATGTATATAAGCTAGATAGAAGGCATAGGATGTTCATGAGCTTTAAGAAAACATGTATGAGCTAGAAAAGAGATGTATACATGCAAATGAGCAAAAGAAATATGGATGCAAAGCTAGTGAGCTAATGTAAACATAACATGAGCTAAAATAACATGACATGAACTAATGAATGAATGAATGAATACATGTTGCCATGGCATGTAAATGATATGAAAACATAATAAATGAACCTAAAACATAAGTAAAACATAATAGAAATCTAATTAAAGATGCGGAAACATATATTATGCATGAAAATCATATAGTATGCAAGTGAATGACAACATATGATTATTCAATCATAGTTTAAGGTACAAAAGCATGCTTATAAAATTAAATGATGTATATAGAAGATAGTAAAAGATAAAGTAAGGATGAGCTACCTTAGAATCAACTTTGAAGAATGTCCAAGGTGTGATCAAGTCATGGAGAATGTGAGCTAGTTTGGATTATATCATCCCCTTCTTTTAAGCGATTTGTCCTCAAATTAAAGTATTTTCTCATTAAAGACCTTCTGGATATAGGAAGGATTGATTCCTTATGATTGTTGGGACCGCCGGCGTACCCCTCGGCGCAGCAGAAACAAAACTCGACGGTCTCACCAGTGATCCAAGTACATAAAACCGAAATTGGGAGGAAGGGATACGAATACTTACAACGGGTTCCTTGAAAACAACAAGAACAACAGTGAATACTGGTGGTGTAGATCGGTTCAAATCATAAGCCTCCACGAAATCACGTCTCGGCCTCTACTCAGTTTACATAATTGAGAGCAATATTTTTTTCCCCAAAACTCTTTTGAGAGAAAAACGGCTGAAAGTTTATATCTGTGTGTTAAAAAACGGCTGCTAGACCTAACACACCCTCTTATATCCATTACCCTAATATCTTAGGGTTTTCAAAGTTTTTTTGAATTAATAATAAAATATTATTTAATTAATTCAATTAAATATACATTAAAGACTTATAATCTGAATTATAATCTTTAATGTTTATTAAAAAAACTTATTTAATTATTTCGAATTATATATATACCAATAAAAGAGTTGTAATCTAAATTACATTCTTTTAATGATTACTTACTATATTCGGGATAATTAAAATCATATGTATATCAAATATACATATCATAACTCTAGATATATTTTAGTAACATATAACAAATTGTACATTTTTTCTCATTTCAATCCTAGGGTGTGACCCTGTAGGTTCTTGGAACGTTAGTAGTAATTATTAGAACAATTCTAATATTACATACAATGAGTGACATCTAGCAATATATCATTGTCACCTAAGTTACAAGAAATTATGATTCGACATATCATCTTCGTGATTAACTCTTATGTATTACATCCTTTTGTCCTTTATATCTAGAATAGGCACAAGTCTTAGAATAGTCACACTTGTATAGCCCATCTATCGTTTCTTGATATCTAGAGTAGACTATAATTAACGAATATGATATCACATATCAATTTATTCGAGCATGGCCATGCATTTCTAGTCTCACTCAATCAAGTGTCCTGTGATATATTTCCTATTATGTAGGAAGGACAAATCCTATCTTAACCATATACACCCCACTACATATATCGAAATATATACAATAACAGTCTTTATAGTGTAACCAGTTACGGAACATGTTTAACTGTATCAAAACATACAACAATATATGTTGGGATAACATTGATCTCAAGTCTGAGGATAATACATATAGTCATCACCATGAGCAATGTTATGACCGTTACATAATAATCCAAGACATATGCTCATGATGGGTCAATCCAATACATTGTTCTCTAAGAATATAATCATGTATCAATTCTGACATCTGTATGTCAATGACAACTCCTTGTCATCAATCAATACCATGTTAATCTTAAGCATATTATTATTGTCCATGCCCATAATAATACTTGACTATGGATCTTTTAATAATGATATTATATGAACTTTATTATCTTTCAGTTTATGTTAAACACATACATATAACTGAAAATAATAGTGGCAATGTCTTTATTTAATAAAATTAAATAAATATATTATTAAAATCATCATATGATTGGTCTTTGGGCATACTCTAACAATCTCCCACTAGCACTAAGACCAATCTCTCACATATCTAATACCGAGTGACTCAGTGTGACGATCATGCCTATGATGTGTAAGAGGCTCCGTCAAGGGATCATCAATGTTGTCATCCATGTGCACTCTGCATATTTCCACATCTCCTCGATCTATGATCTCTCGAATGAGATGAGAGCGCCTAAGAATATGTTTGGATCGTTGATGAGATATGGGTTTCTTTGCTTGTGCAATGGCTCCATTATTGTCACAACGGAGTTCTACAATATCTGATATGCTGGGAATAACCCCTAATTCCAATATGAACTTCTTGATCCAAACAACCTCTTTTACTGCTTCACTGGTTGCAATCTATTCAGCCTCTGTTGTAGAATCAGCTATTGTGTCTTACTTTGAACTTTTCCAGCTCACAGCACCTCCATTAATACAAAACACAAAACCCGATGGCGATCGTGAGTTATCCTTGTCAGTTTGGAAGCTGGCATTAGTATAACCTTTTATACTAAGCTCTTCCTCCCCTTCATAGACAAGAAATTTATCCTTAGTTCTTTTTAAGTACTTAAGGATATTTTTAACCGCAACCCAATGATTTTCACCAGGGTTCGCTTGATACCGAATCGTCATGCTTAAAGCATACGATACATCTGGTCAGTACATATCATGGCATACATGATAGAACAAATAGCCGAAGCATATGGAATCTTATTCATCTGTTCTCTTTCTTGTGGAGTTGAAGGACACATTTCCTTCGAAAGAGAAATGCCATGTCTCATAGGCAAAAATCCTTTCTTGGATTCCTCTATACTGAACCTTTTCAACACTTCGTCTATATATGTACTTTGACTCAAACCTAAAAGTCATCTTGATCTATCTCTATAGATCTTAACTCCTAAGATATATGCTGCCTCACATAAATCTTTCATAGAAAAACAACTACCTAACCAAGTCTTAACAGACTGTAAAGTAGGTATATCATTTCCTATGATGAGTATGTCGTCTACATACAAGATTAGGAAAGAAATAATGCTCCCACTAGCCTTCTTATAAACACAAGGATCATCTTCATTTATGATAAAACCAAACTCTTTGATTGCATCATTGAAACGAAGATTCCAGCTTTGAGAGGCTTGCTTTAGTCCATAAATTGACCTCTGTAGATTACAAACATTTCCAACATTTCCTGGAATGACAAAACCTTCTGGTTGTGTCATATACACATCCTATTCAAGTTTTCCATTAAGGAAAGCGATTTTGATGCCCATTTTCCAGATTTTATAATCATTGAATGCAGCTTCTGCGAGTAAGATCTGGATGGACTTAAACATAGCTACAGGGGAGAATGTTTCATCATAGTCTACACTATAAACTTGTTGAAAACCTTTAGCGACTAATCGCCCCTTGTATGTTTGTACATTACCATCCATGTTGGTTTTATTCTTGAAAACCCATTTACACCTTATAGGTTTGACCCCTTCAGGTGGTTCAACCAAAGTCCATACTTGGTTTACTGACATGGAATCCATCTCAGATCTCATGGCTTCAAGCCATTTCTCAGAGTCTGGGCTAGACATTGCCTCTTGATAAGTCTTGGACTCATCTTGATCCATAAAAAGAACATCTCTATGTGTCGTAACGAGAAATCCAAATCTCTCAGGTGCACGGCGTTCTCTTGTGGATCTACGCAGTGGTTGTGTTTCTAAATATGTTGAATGCTTCTTAACAACTTGAAACATGCTCAACTTCAGGTTCATTTATTTGTTGTTCTTGAACTTCTCCAAGTTCAATGTTTCTACCCTTCCCTTTCTTTGAGAGAAATTTTCTTTCGAGAAAAACTCATGTTCGAGCAACAAACACTTTGTTCTCGTTAGGGTTGAAGAAATAATATCCCTTAGTTTCTTTAGGATATCCAACAAATATACACTTATGAGATTTAGGTTCGAGCTTTGTAGACATATGATGTTTTACATCAGCTTCACAACCCCAAATCTTTATAAAAGACATACTGGGACGTTTCTCAGTCAATATCTCGTATGGTGTCTTTGAACCGAGTTGAATAATCACGTTTTCTGGCAAAGGTACAAGTCCCATGAGATCCTTCTATGTTAACTTCATGTATTTTGATAGGAGGATATAACTTTTGGGACCATCACAACTTTTATCTAAAGATTCATCTTTTGGACTACTCATTTGCTTGAATGATCAAAATGCTTGAAAAAGGCTTCTAACTTTTCAAAGGCTCCATTTGATTCTTTGTGCCTCTTGGAATAGGCTTTGGTGTTGAATGGAATCACACCTTGTCCCAAAACATTATGTTCCTTGGAAAAGGTATGTATCTCTTCATTTTCACTCCTTGAATCATCATAATGGTTAGTGAAGAATATTGACTTTTGATCTCCTTCAAGTATGTGGATAAAGTTAACTATTTTAAGCTTTGTGGTCTTCCAGATGATGTCCTTTGAAAAGGTGGATAATGTTTGATTCACACCCTCATATTGGCTGAATTTGATGCACCAATAAAACTCAAAAAGACAAATGATCTTGCCACCATAGATTGATAAGATAACACCGGAGACATGAATCGAATTGATGCAAAATAAATCAAAGTTAGTAAATGAAAAACTATTGACAAGATGAGTGGAAATAGGAAATCAGGGTGGATGTTTAATGGGTGTTGGTTGTTTAATGATGGAAAAATCTATTGGTTGTTGAATTACCTTCAATATATTGAATGTACTTGGACTATCAATGATCCCAACTATTGGTACTTCAAGTGATACATCTTTTTAAACTTCAAGCGACATAACCATTGGAACGTCAAAGGACATGTCTTGTGGATCACCAAAGGTCACGACTATTTGTTCTTCAAAAGACATGTTTCTTGAATCTTCAACTTGATGTGCATGTATCTTAGATTGTCTTGCAAAAAAAAAGAAAGAATAGGAGAAAGAGTAGGGTTAGATAAAAAAATTAACTCTAATTTTCTTTTCTACACTCACTTTCCCCTTTGCTTCCAAATTCAATCTTTTCATCTCTCTCATTTTCAACTTTAATGTTTTTCACATCCATTTTCTCATTTTCATTTTCAACTTGCTCCACTTTTACTTGTTTCTCATGCAAAACTTCTTTCAATGGCATTCTTTTTGGTTTGCTTCTTCATTGATTCAATGTTTTTCTTCAGTTGAGTTTGGTCTTCATGTAGTTTATTTGGAAACATTGGAACCAAGGTGATCTTCTTTTCATTATGGATGAATGATAAGTGATTGGTGAAGTCATCATGCATTACCCGCTTATCAAACTGCCAAGGTCAGCCAAAAAGAAGATGGCTTGAATTCCTAGGAACAAAATCACACAGACTTCATCTTTGTACCTTCCAATTGAGAATGGCATAAGTACTTGTTCAGTGACTTTTAACACTTCTTCTTCGTTCAACCATTGCAATTTGTATGGGCTGGAATGTTTGATCATTGTAAGACCCATCTTTTCTACCATATATGTGATAGCAAGATTTGCACAACTTACACCATCAATGGCTAAAAGACAAACTTTACCATTTACATGACAATGAGTATGAAATGCATTCTCTCTTTTCTAATTGTACTCCATTTCTTGGGAAGATAAAAGATCAAGAAACATTGTTAGTAAAAAAAATTGAAATGTGAAAAAGGACCTTACCAATCAAACTCTCAAAAAACCTCTCTTAGACACTCAAAAGAAAGAAAATTGTCACTCAACACTCGTGTTTACACTCAGGACTTCTTATGGCTTTTTATTTGTCCTCTTTTGTACTCAAACTCTCATGTGCCTTTTTACTTTCGTTCTCTTTAGTAGGTCCTAATAAAACTTTACTCAAGACTTGTCAATGTCTTGGTACTTTGTATGCATCGACTGCAATTGGTTAAGGTGATGGAAAAACAAATGTAATGCAAAGGGTGGCTAGAAGAAGAAAGAAAAGAAATGGTTACTTACTTGCAAAGTCACTCACAACTTCACATTCACCACAATCAAGGTCTTGATGACATCTTGAACCTTGTTGGTATTGTTTCTGTTGAAGTGCTTCACTTTGTTTGGCCTTCACTTTTGTTGAATTAAAACTCCTTTTAGTTGATGTTGGAGTATTCCTTTGATGTTATTTTCTTCAATGGTTGAATGCACCTTTTGTACTTTTTTTTTCTTTTTCTTCTTTTCTTTGTAAGGCTTCTTGTGCTGCACGTTGCTCTTCACCCAAGTCTCTGAATACCATATGATATAGGCTGATCTTCCCTTGATTGTGGATTTAGTGGAGAGCAAGCACATGCAAAAAAAAAAAAATTGGCTACAAATTGAAGGCTATGTGGTAAATGATAGGTGTTAATGGTAGGCTGATTTTAGATATATGAATGGTTGCAGAAGTGTTGTTGAAATGGAAATGGTTTGGGCTTAAGAAATAAGAGAAAATGATAGGATATTATCTTAAATAGACTAAGGAAGAATCAGTTCTATAAGAGAGCAAAGACCTAGTCTTACAAGTCTAATTAAAGGGTGTTAGAATCAGACTTGGACCCTCTAATTATAATGGAGATAGGAACCACAAGTACTGGAAATAGAAGAGGTTAACACCACAAGTACCTAAATGTCTTGATAAGTCAATAAAAGTTCAAAAGAACTTGTAAAGAGGATAACCTCTCAATAAATTGATTTCAAGCAAAAATGATTGTTCTTAAATGACAAACTAATGGCCTATTTATTATTTTCAAAGGGTTTAGGCTGAATGGATACATGATGGTTCAGCTAAGGTTGAAATACCATTGAAAATACATGATTTTTAATGAAAATACATGACTTTAATTGAAATGTATGCTCTTGGCCGAATGATAAGGTGTTGGTTCGGCCCTAAGGATGTTTTGAATGTATTTGGAAGTTACTTGGCACAAAAATGAAGAGGAATGAGTCTTTGGCTGAATAGGAAGGTTCCATTGGTGTTTTGGCGCCTATTTCATGTCACATGGACTGAAAATACTTGAATTATGCTCTTGGAAGCCTTCTTGAATATGTATGGATCTTCATATATTCTTTGGTGAGGATGCAACTATAAGATGGTGTCTTTGAAGTCCATGGGCAACCTAGAGATGAACTAGCTTCAAGGTAAGCTAGGTGAGTGTCTTGGTAGCTAACTAGGTGATATATTGCTTGATGAACTTAATCTAGTTAGCTTTGGTATTTTTAGCTCCTCAGCTACTCTCCCAGCTACTTCTAGCTACCTTTAGTCCACTTTTCAGCAACTTAGTTCAATGTTCCTCTCTATGTAGGTTCAACTACATGCTACCTCCTCTAGCTAAGTTGAAGCTCCTTAGGTGATTAAATGAGCTGCCATAACATTCATGAGCTATAGTGTGAGCTCCTATGCTTGTCTTTTTAGCTAACCTAGCTACCATAATATGCCTTGCTTTGTGCTTCACCTATAAGAATCAATAAAAAAATCAAGAAAGCAATGTGTGAGATCAATTAGGGTAAAATGCATGATATCGTAAGGTGTTTGAGTGACATGAGCTATGAATGATTATCTAAAAGCTAAGATAACATGTTTATGAGCTAGATAGGAGGCATAAGATGTTCAAGAGCTTTAAGAAAACATGTATAAGCTAGAAAATAGATGCATACATGCAAATGAGCTAAAGAAATATGGATGCAAAGCTAGTGAGCTAATGTAAACAAATAGCTAAAATAACATGACATGAGCTATGAATAAACGAATACATGCTGCCATAACATGTAAATGATATGAAAACATAATCAATGAACATAAAACATAAGTAAAACATAATATAAATCTAAGTAAAGATGTGGAAACATATATTATGCATAAAAATCCAATAGTATGCAAGTGAATGATAACATATGATTATCCAAGTATATTTTAAGGTGAAAAAGCATGCTTATAGCATTAAATGATGTATTTAGGAGAAAGTAAAGGGAAACGTGGTGCGACTACAAGTTCTAAAGTTGTCAACCTAGGATCGAGATGTGATGAGATTGAGGGTGTCAAAGTAGACAAGCACAGAGAGAGACTCGGTGCGATAGCTAAGGAGAAAGTTATCAAGCCGAGGGTGAAAAGGAAACAACTAAAGTGCTACCGGTGTAAAGGGCCTCATATGGTGTGAAGGTACCCAAATCGAGCTAAGTAGTCCAAGAGGGAGGACAAGGCTGAAAATAGCTAGCCAATGATGCTTGGTTCGATAGTGTATAAGTCTGCTAAGGCGAATGAAGGCCTAAAATAGAGAGAATTATTTGAAACTGAGAAAACCAAAGCGCTTGTCAAGGATTCTTGTAAGAAGAGTAACATCGCTTTGGAAGTAAAAGTTAACAGACGTCAAGAAGAGCTCGAATCGATAAGTGAGAAAAGCACTCACTGTAGGTCAAGCAAAACAGATAGTCTAAGTTGCACAATCTCATGCAAAGGGGATAATGAAAGAGTATGCGAGTCAATTCAGAAAGCTCATCCTTGACGTCCTGAGTTTGACTAAAGAAGATAGGTTCTTCACCTTCATGTATAGATTGAAACCATGGGAAAATATAGAGTTGAATTGAAGGGGAGTCAAGAAGCTTGTCGAAGCCTTGACAAACGTCGAGTCCATCGAGGAATTTGGAGTGAAGAGGATCAAGAATTCCAAGGCAAAGTTGAAAGCCTAGGGTAATGGCGAGGGAATTAGCGATGAAGGTTAGTCAAAAGATGAGGAGTGTAGTTCTTCAATTGGCGATCAGGGTCTACTTAAAGATGAGCCAAATGTTGTTAAGCCACGGGTAGAAGTCGAGCAAACAAAGGGTCATCAAATTAATAGTCCATATGTGTTACAATATTACCCATGGGAAGTTGAGTCATCCAAGGTGATGGATGAACCCAATATCGAATCATCCAAGGTGATGGATGAACCCAAGATCGAGTTGTCCAAGTATAAGGACAAGTCTAGGTTTGATTGGGTATTGAGACTTGGATTTATAATTGGAACTTTAAAAAGGAAGAACTGAGGTGAGATTCAACCCTCGAGTTAGAAGGGATGAGACGAGTAGGGGAATCAGAGTTTGTTGTCAAAAAGAACGATGCATGGTGATGCAAAGAATTTCAATAAAGAAGGTTCGATGCGAGGAGTGGCATACTTCATGGAGTAAGAAGGGCTGACATATTTTAGAGTAAACTCCATGAAAATAAAGAGAAATGTACATGTCAACATGATTTTAATGTTTTTGAGTTTGATTTTCCATCTTTAATGAGTGTAGGATGAGTAAGACCTAACCTTCAGCGCGGGGGAAACAAAGTGTTGAAGGTATCCAATACTTTACCACATGGGTAGGTGGATCCAAGCCAAGGTAAATCAAGCCTTGTAGGAATGGGTTCCTATAGGGAGATGTACTTATGGGCGTGTTAGCCCATGTTATCACTTGGAGGTAAGACCTAAAGGAAGAACAACCTTTATAAGGAGGATGAGTCTTTATTGGGGGATGCGTGCAAGTGGAGGCATTGAGTTGCAACCAAGTTGATGTGAAGGATGGCTCAAGGGATCGTGAAATTACATGCAACAGAAGCCAAGGCAAGCAGTTCTTATTGGAAGTACACAACATGCCAAGGCGTTGAAGTAACAAAGGTGATTTTGCATATGATCGTCGAGTGGAACGACGAGGGCGTCACTAAGTTCGATAGGGGAGAATGTCAAGGGTCGTGTATTTGGCTCCATGAAATTGACACAGGTATCTGCTAAAGGGGTTCTATACGAAGTGTGAGCTTGCCAAGACCACCAGACTTGGCCCATCACTTGGACAATGTTGTGGAGCCCATTCACATTGGCCGTGTAGATAATGAAAGTGGTATCATATCAAAAGATGATCACAAGAGTTTGGTAAATATGGCAAGAGAAAACAAATCAAGAAGAGATTGTGGGCGATTCTTATAATATCTACTGTGAACACCTTTCATATGAAAGATTCCTACTAATTGATGTGATTAGATATGATTGAATTTGGTTTCCTTTATTCAGGGGAGTTGTATTGATTGGGTAGATCTTAGTCGTTGATGTAAATAGATCTAGGCCATAAATTGTAAGGGAGCTTGACTATAAATAGAGAGCCTCCCCTCCTCATTTGTATCATCTCATTCCATTCATTCTTTTGGGAGAGTAATAAAGCTATGAGGAATTTACTCTATCTCTTGGTGTACTTTGTCCTTGGTTCTCTTTATGCTTGTTGCCTCTCATGGTGGCTAGAGTAGCCACGCTCGTGTCTGCACTTCTACACCATATTCCAACTTTGTTGGCTTGAGTAACTGTAACACCCATTTTCCGTATACGTTTCTGTACACAAGTCACAGATGTCATGTAACTTTTAAAATATTCCGCTTTTGAAAACCAATAAAATTTTGTTTCTATATACAAAACATTTTAATTTAATAATAATAAAATGTTCGTTACTGATCTCTTGTAAATGTCTACGCTAAGGCAAGCAAATATGTGCAAGTATATACAATCGATTCAAGTAATATAGGGTAAGTGAGTATCGTCTCCACAGGGATTGGTCGAGAAATATATTTTCACCACAACTAGAACTAATGTCACAAACTAAGTCCTACTATGTTGTCAACTTAAGAACTAATATTAATAAAACAAAGAGGTGTTTTAATGAGTTCAAGAAATTTTGGTCGAGGAAAAATAAATATGCAGAATAATAAAACAAAACAAAACAAGTGCTACTTTAAATATAATGCAAACAACCTCACATATTCAGACATATCACAGAGCACTGATGCTAAACTTTTACTTCGACAACAATTATTTCTAAGTTCAGAATGAATTATTATGACTTACTAAGCTACCCGACAGGATTACTAGGTATTCTTAGACGATTGCTATGGCAATACTACTCAGTGTTAACTACAACTCTTGGTTTTTCAAACTGTTGTTGTAGCAATACCTCTCAGCGTAAACTATAGGCGTTGTCTATCCTACACTAGCGTCTATCCCTTTTAATTGATTGAAACTCACTCCTTATCTCTAAGGTAACAAGTTAGAACTTCACCATCCTTGATTCATTCCATTGCTCACGTGGATCTATCTTAATTCTCTCGAATCTAAGAATCACTATCTAGACAAAAGACTATCTCTCGATGCTCTTACAATGCCAAGACATGTTTTACCAAAACCCCAGGCGAACTCTCGATGCTCTTACAGCGTAAGGTAAAGTATTTAAACGATGAGCAAAACAACTATACGCAAAACATAATTCATCATTCATAAACTTAAAAATATTGTTCATGCGAAACAAAGTTTAACACCAAGTAAGACATTCATGGTGCTATCAAAGATCATCCAAAATTCAACATTTTGTACAACCCCAAATAGATAAATAGATAAAAACAAAATAAGAACGACTCCCAAAACCGGGGGCTCTGTCGCGACGATTCTGATCAGGACTACGCCTGCCTTGGTGATCACCCTCTCTCGAGGCCTGATCACCATTCTACTAACGTCTGGTTATGGAGGACACCAAGAAAGGTCAGTGGGTAGATGGTGAAGAAGCACTGCAGTTGCTTGCTCACGCCTTGGGTAAAGTTATTCTCTATTTTTCCTTGCCTTCTTTCTTTGGCGGCTACAGCTGGTTATTTATAAGGAAAAATCTCCTAGGGCTTTGCATGCTTTTTGGAGTTTCCTTAAATAACTGCTATCAAATAAATGTCCAAACTTAAAAAGGAAAGGCTGTCAGAATAACTAAGGCTTGCTTGCACGCGAAGTAGGTCATCCAGCTGGCTTGTGACATAGGCGGTTTCATCACACCTGCTTCAGACTTCCTCAGATAAACCTTGCCTCAGCGAGATAAATCTGCTCCTCACGTTCTCATTTGTTCCGTTGGCCTTTGGAAATTTACGTTGTCACGACTGAAATGTTATTCCCCTAAAAGTTTCCTGCACAAACACAATCCAAACAACCCTTTCTCCTCAACAGTATCAGTCAAGGCAAATAAATCTTGCCTAAGAAAAATTTATCCACCACAAGCTAATATAACCTATATGCAACTAAATGCAATTAAAATGCTATGCATACTTTGTTTAGACGAGCAATAACTTAAGTGAAAAGACTAGAAATTAAGTCTTTTTACGGAGTTATAACACCCCAAACTTAAGCTATTGCTTATCCTCAAGCAATGTACAATAGCTAGAAGAAAATAAAAATTGTCATGGCAAAGCAGAGTTAAGAAAATCATATGGTTTGAGATTTCAGTCCTCAACAAAAATTGTTTGGCCTCAACATGTTCGACATTCATATAGGTCAAGTCCCTTCCCTAGTTAGGATTGTTGGCTATAGTGTGTGCACGATTGTAACCAATCTTTACACAAAGGTAATTAGAAAACTTAAGTAAGCTCTTATGGTTTATCAAGGCAACAAATTATTTGTCAGTCATAGTTTATACTCCTATTTATTTATCAACTTTTTTTACTCAAGGGAGTCAGCTCATCACAACTACCGTTCCACACTCTAGGTGAAAAAGAGCATACCTTACACCCCAAGCTAGTTGGAAAGAGTCATCCTATGACTACTTTCATTCACTCATATATCGTGTCTACTCTTAATTTCTTATGGAGTTTTTCTGTTTATGCCTTTGCATAGAGAAGTGTCCCTTCTTATTTTTCAAGTTTTCAAACACTAGAGAGTTTTTACTTCACCCTTAAAATATTTTTGAAGTCTCGGCAAGAAGAAAGTTCTTTTCCAAAAAGATTACAGATTACCTGAAACAAAGACAACCTACAATCGTGTTTATGAACTTCAAAGAATCAGGCCTAAGGTTGGTTATTCTCTTTAGGCAGACTTAACAATAATTCTGGCCTAGGCAATCAAATTATGCATTCATCATTGGGCATCTCTAATTCATTCCTAACAATAATCTTAACCTGCTTATGTCATGATAATCAAAATTTTCAACCAATTATCATCAACTACTTTCTAACAAAGTATGGCAGAATATGGTATAATACCTCCCCCAAACTTGAGGGATGCATTATCCTCAATGCATGAAATTAAAAATTTATGAATCTATATGCAGATGCGAAAAAGAAAAACTAAAACTAAAATAGAAACTCACTGTGGTGGGGTGGCTTGGTTGGACGCCCTCGTTCAACGTCATTTGGGAGGAGAGGGACTCTCGGATCTTGAGTCTACTGCTGCTGGCAAGGGAGATGGCTGAAGTATACATCCTATCGTTCTCTTGTAGCTCTTCCTGATGAACGAGGTGCGTGCTGGATTTGACTACTCGGCAGTTGGAGTTAGTTGTGCTTGAACTTGTGCTGGACTAAGGTCTGTTGCTGGGACTGGTGTACCTTGACGGATAGGGGACTGGATAGGGCTGTGCTAGGGTTACTTCGTTGCTGGTGTGAAATCTTCATCGGTGAAGAAGTGGGGTGGTGTATTATCACTTCTCTCGATGGTTGAAAAAGATGAGGAGCTGAGGAACTCTTCTGTGTCGCCTTGGCCTTCCTCTGGTACGGGTGGGACATAGGTGGGTAGAGGTGGTACATCAGTGGGCACTTCTGGGGGAGCTTCTGGAGGGATATGTGATGTCGAGGCATGAAATGTACTGTCGCCTGCATTGTATTTGAGGATGACACTGGGGAAGATCGGCAGTCTGGTGTTTGTGTTCGGGAGAAACTCCTTGAAGAAGGCGTTGAGTTACATGTCCCTGACCTTGACATACTCGAAGTAAATTTCCATGTGGTCCTCTAGGCGTCCGATCTTTTCACGCGTTTCTCGAGTGTGCGTGACCATAGTAGCCATTCTAGTCGCGACAACTGAAATGTCCTCCATATGGTGACGAGTGGTACTGGTGTAGAATATCTTTATGCTTTTCTTTTGGAATGCATCTTCGAATTATTTGGTCTTTGCATTGCTTGAATAGAAATGGTTCATCCCAATAGTAATGTTGCACATCATGTCGAAACTTTTTTCTACCTTGGCTAGATAAATCAGGAGGAACAATACCACTAAGCATACCACGGCGCAGCCGTGACAAGTAATATTTTCTCATCAGGGAAATCCTCTTTAATCTATGTTGTGTCAAGACAATCAAGTTTTTTACCTAGCCTAGACAAATGATTTGCCACTTGATTCTCTATACCTTTTCTATCCTTAATCTCTAAATCGAACTCTTGTAGTAATATTATCCATCAAATTAGTCTAGGCTTTGCATATTTTTTATTAATCAGATATTTAATGGCTGGGTGATCTGTATGCACAATTACCTTAGTGCATATTAGGTATTGCCTAAACTTATCGAATGCAAATACTACTGATAAAAGTTCATTTTCTGTGGTGGTATAGTTTATTTGTGCATAATTAAGAATACGGCCCGTATAGTGTATGACATGACAGATTTTACTTTTTCGTTGCTCTAGCACCGCTCCGACTGCATAGTCACTGGCATCACACATGATTTTAAATGGTTCATTACAGTCTGGTGGGATCACAACTGGTGCTGCCGAGAGCTTTTTCTTCAAATATGTGAAGACATTCAAACAATCATTAGTAAATTCAAATGGATGATTTTGTTGAAGTAAAAGATATAAGGGTTTAGAGATTTAAGAAAAATCTTTTATGAACCGCCTATAGAAGCCTGCATGTCCAAGGAAACTGCGTACACCTCGCACATTGGTGGGTGGGGGTAGGTTTGCAGTTATGTCCACCTTGGCTTTATCGACTTCAATGCCTCGACATGAAATTTTGTGACCCAACACTATTCCTTCGTTCACCATAAAATGGCATTTCTCCCAATTCAGCACTAGGTTGGCTTCTTCACATTGTTTCAATACCTTATATAAATTGCCTAGGTATCGGTCAAAATCATCACCCGAGACGAAGAAATCATCCATAAATATTTCCATGCATTCTTCTACCATATCTAAAAATATTGCCATCACACATCTTTGGAATGTAGCTGGAGCGTTACACAATCCTAACGGCATTCTTCTAAATGCATAGGTGTCATACATACATGTGAAAGTTGTTTTCTCTTGATCTTCCAGTGCTATGGCTATTTGGTTATACCCTGAATATCCATCGAGAAAGTAGTAAAATGCTTTTCCCGCTAGTCTATCAAGCATTTGGTCGATAAAAGGGAGGGGAAAATGGTCATTCTTTGTGGCTTTATTGAGCTTCCTGTAATCCATGCATATGCGCCAGCCCGTGACTGTTCTCATGATGAGGAGTTCGTCATGTTCACTTTTAATTACAATCACACCACCTTTACTTGGTGCACATTGTACCGGGCTTACCCATGAACTATCGGATATAGGATATATTACTCATGTGTCCAACCATTTTATGATTTCCTTCATGACTACCTGCCTCATGATTAGATTGAGCCTTCTTTGAGGTTCCATCGATGTGTTAAGGCTATTTTCAAGGTTAATTTTGTGCATGCATATAGTAGAACTGATTCCCTTCAAGTCTATCATTGTCCATCCGAGAGCTTTTCTATGTTGTGACAAAACATTCAATAAACTATTCTCCTATTTGGAGGTTAGGTTGGCAGAAATTATCACTGGTAGAGTTTCATCAACTCCTAGATAAGCATATTTCAAATGTGATGGCAAAGGTTTAAGTTCCAGTTTCGGTGCATGTTGCAAGAATGACTCTTGAGACTTTACTTCATCATATTCTAAGGGTTCGAATTTCATACCTGGTCTATTATGAAGAAGTCTCGATTGATCCTTTGTCTCTCTTCTGTATCGTGCATTGATGTCAATTGCAGGACGTTCATTGTTCAGATTTTTGTTGTCAGGGCCATGAATTTCTGATTCCTCTTCTGAGTTTAATTCGCTTGGGCCAAATGTATCTTGTTCGTGCATCTCGGTTGTAGGGTCATGATACAAAGCGCTGTATTCATCGAGTCATAGTGATTCACCTTGTCCTAGGATTGCCTTCTCCTCGACTTCTCTAATGCATTGGCACTCTTCTGAATCGTCCACATATTTCATGGAATTGAATACATTGATGGTGACACTTTACTCTCCTACTCGCATTATGAACTCTCCCTTTTCACAATCTATTAGGATTCTCCCAGTGGATAAAAATGGTCATCCCAGGATAATCGGGGCATTTTCATCAGCTTCATAATCTAGGATAAATAAATTAACTGGAAAGACAAATTTATCCGCCTTTACGATGACGTCCTCTATTCTGCCCTCTGGCCGTACATATGATCGATTGGTTAGCTGTAAGATGACTGAGGTTGGGCAGGCGTGATACCCGTCTAGTTTTATATTATGGACTTTGGTATCAAGTTCACACTTGATCCCAAATCAAAAAGAGCTCGTCCTATGAAGTTACTACCAATTAAGCATGGTATTAAAAAGATGCTAGGGTCTTTTTGCTTTAGTGGGAGTTTGCTCACTGCTAAACAGATTTTTGTTGCCGTGGCAACACGCTCTACCTTCCGTTTCTTCGTAACAATGTCTTTAAAAAACTTGGCATAGGAAGACATTTGCTTGATGGCTTCAAGTAAAGGCACATTAATACACAACCGATCCAGAACATCAAATAATTTCTTGAACTGGATTTCATCATCATGATTCTTCAACCGTTGAGGGAATGGTGGTGGAGGTCTCACATTGTCTGCTGTTCTTGTTGAAAAATTTCTAGCCTCGGCCATGAATTTCTCATTGTTTGAGCGATGTATTTCTGCACCTTCAGTTATTTCCTTCTCTTTAGGTGTTTCCTCTCATTCAACAATTTTAGTTCAAACCTCTGGTTGTGTTATGTCATGGCGAAAACTGTTGGAGTTTTCTCCCCCAAACTTGTCATCTTGGTTAATCTATTTTTCGTTCCTTAGTGTAAGCTCATTGCATTGTTCTTCCCATGATGTTTAGTGATCTCCATATCACTAGGGAGGTTTCCTTGTGGGCGAGAGTGTAATGCCATAACAATTTGTCCCACTTGATTTTCCAATGCCCTTAGGGATGAACTGTGGCTTTGCAAAAGTGTTGCTTGGCTTTGTAACAAATTTCCTTAATTTTTAATTGTTGCAAAATGTTCGTGCATCATGGTCTCTGTGGAGGCTATGAAGTCTTTCGTCGAAGCCATAAATTCCTGCAATGATAACTCCAAGGAATTAATATTGGAATTAGTGTTAGAGGAAGAAGCTGTACCTTTATTGTTTTGTCAGGGCTACTGATGATATTGATTCTGAAAATGTTGATGGTCTGAATTATTTTGCTGTGGCCTGTAATTTGCTGCTTGATTGTTTTTGTTTCCTTGATGACTCCATGAGAAATTTGGGTGTTGTCTCCAACCAGGATTGTACGTGTTTGAATAGGGGTTATTGTTGCTCTGATTGTAGTTACCCACGAAATTGGCTAACTCATGGTTTTCTGGGCATTCACTCTCATGATGGTTGCCATGACATAATAAGCATGCGTTATTGGTCACCTTGACTTCTCTTACCTCATTAGGACGTTGTAAATTTTTCAACATGTTGGTTATGGAAAAAAGTTGAGCTGCTACCGAATCCTTACCCTCTAATTCATATGCTCCAGTTATTTTTCTGCCGGTTCCCAATCTTGTATTTGGAAATTGATAATCATTATTTGTTATCCTGTCAAGGATGTCAAAAGCTTCCTCGGGTGATTTGTCCAGTAAGGTGCCATTTGCTGAGGTATCTAGCATCAATTGAGTGGTGCATTGACTCCGTTGTAAAACATTACCACTTGCGTCCAATCGTGAAAGCCATGGTTAACACACTTGTGAAGTAGGCTTTTGTACCTATCCCAACATTCGTACATTTATTCGTCATCTCGTTGGCGAAAACTAGAAATGTCATTGCGAAGTTGTGTATTCATATTGGGCGGATTGTATCGCAGTAAGAAGCTCTTGCATAAATCTACCCATGACTCCATTGAGCCGGAAGGAACTCCGCTGAGCCAGGCTCTTGCTCTATCGCATAGGGAATAAGGGAAAAGTTTCAGTTTGAGCATATCTTCATGTACTCCTTGTTGCCGAAATGAGTCGCATATTTCAAGGAAATCACAAACATGTTGCCTAGTATCCTCATTGGGTGAACCACCAAATTATCTAATAGAGTTTAGCATGTTGAACATCATCGGTTTGAGTTTGAAATGAGTGGCTTGTATTTCAGGTGGCACTATGCCTGGATTGAGATCATCAAGAATCGGGTTCAAATGATCTCGTATTTCTCTTGGCCTTGCAACTTGAAGATTGACAGCTGCATCAGGTCCTAAATCTCCCATGTTATGTTACATTTGGAGTTGATTTGATTGTTCTCTGGTTCTTTGAGCTCGTAACCTTTGTCTGAGTGATTGCTCAACTTCAGGGTCAAATGGTTCCAAAGGCTTACCAGAAGATCTCAAGGTCATGCAATAATTAAAACCTACAAAACAAAATAGTAAACTACGTTAGACTAAATAAATATAATGTGACAAAGAGAACTTGTTATGGCTAAAAAAATTCGTCAGTTGTAAATCCCCGACAATGGCGCCAAAAACTTGATCGCTTGTAAATGTCTACGCTAAGGCAAGAAAATTTGTGCAAGTATACACAATCAATTCAAGTAATATAGGGTAAGTGAGTATCGTCTCCACAGGGATTGGTCGAGAAATATATTTTCACCACAACTAGAACTAATGTCATAAACTAAGTCCTACTATGTTGTCAACTTAAGAACTAATATTAATAAAACAAAGAGGAGTTTTAATGAGTTCAAGAAAGTTTGGTCGAGGAAAAATAAATATGCAGAATAACAAAACAAAACAAAACAAGTGCTACTTTAAATATAATGCAAACAACCTCACATATTCAGATATATCACAGAGCACTGATGCTAAACTTTTGCTTCGACAACAATTATTTCTAAGTTCAGAATGAATTATTATGACTTACTAAGCTGCCCGACAGGATTACTAGGTATTCTTAGACGGTTGCTATGGCAATACTACTCAGTGTTAACTAAAACCCTTGGTTTGTCAAACTGTTGTTGTAGCAATACCTCTCAGCGTAAACTATAGGCGTTATCTATCCTACACTAGCGTCTATCCCTTTTAGTCGATTGAAACTCACTCTTTATCTCTAAGGTACCAAGTTAGAACTTCACCATCCCATATTCATTACATTGCTCATGTGGATCTATCTTAATTCTCTCGAATCTAAGAATCACTATCTAGAAAAAAGGCTATCTCTCGATTCTCTTACAATGCCAAGACATGTTTTACCAAAACCCCATGAGATCTCTCGATGCTCTTACAGCGTAAGGTAAAATATTTAAACGATGAGCAAAACAGTCATACGCAAAACATAATTCATCATTCATAAACTTAAAAATATTGTTCAAACAAAACAAAGTTTAACGCCAAGTAAGACATTCATGGTGCTATCAAAGATCATCCAAAATTTAATGTTTAGTACAACCCCAAATAGATAAAGAGTTAAAAACAAAAGAAGAACGACTCCCAAAACCAGGGGATCTATCGTGACGATTTTGATCAGCACTACACCTGCCTTGGTGATCACCCTCTCTCGAGGCCTGATCACCGCTTTGCTAACGTCTGGTTATGGAGGACACCAAGGAAGGTTGGTGGGTAGACGGTGAAGAAGCGCTGCAGTTTCTTACTCACGCCTTGGGTAAAGTTCTTCTCTCTTCTTCCTTGCCTTCTTTCTTTGGCGGCTACGGCTGGTTATTTATAAGGAAAAATCTCCTCGGGCTTTGCATGCTTTTTGGAGTTTCCTTAAATAACTGTTTTCAAATAAATGTCCAAACTTAAAAAGGAAAGGCGGCTGTCAAAATAACTAAGGCTTGCTTGCACGTGAAGTAGGTCATCCAGCTGGCTTGTGACATAGGCGGTTTCATCACACATGCTTTAGACTTCCTCAGATAAACCTTGCCTCGGCGAAATAATATGCTCCTCACGTTCTCATCTGTTCCTTTGGCCTTTGCAAATTTGCGTTGTCACGACTGAAATGTTCTTCCCCTGAAAGTTTTCTGTACAAACATAATCCAAACAACCCTTTCTCCTCAGTAGCATCAGTCAAGCCAAATAAATATTGCCTAAGCAAAATTTATCCACCACAAGCTAATATAACCTATATGCAACTAAAATTCTATGCATACTTTGTTTAGACGAGCAATAACTTAAGTGAAAAGACTAGAAATTAAATTTTTTTTATTGAGTTATACCTTTTATTATATAAAATAGTCTTAAAGTTCTAACATATTAATTATTACAATCATCATAAGTCAAATACTTTCCAGAGCATTATCAGAAATTTATTACATGTCATCTAATAATATCAAAAGTAGACATAATAGTCATACAGTTACTGATGAGGCAATCTTTGATTTACGATGTCAACTGCTCTCTTTACTCTGCTCGTACTAAAACCTACGCGTGAAATCAACACACGATAAGTATTCACTTAGTGAGGCATAATAATAAGAATGAGGTGTAACCAAACATAAGCATATCATAAGATATCAAAATACAAATTTAAATCATATAAATCTTAGTAGTACTTAATACTGGCTTGGTAAACCAAGTTTCTTTCACATAACCTGCGAAACAATGTTTAGTATGCCCAACATACTTGTAAATTAGTATTTTTACCAAATTATTATTTTATTTTCCCAATGTACGTTGAATGAGAATGCATGGTACATGAGTTGAACCTAAGTGCCGAAATGGAAATTCATAAACTTATTATGAATTCCATGGATTGCACACATAGTGCCGATACGGTAATTCACAAACTCATTATGAATTTCTTGGGTTGCACACATAGTGTCGATACGGTAATTCACAAACTCATTATGAATTCAGTGGGTTACACACATAGTACCAATACGGTAATTCATAAACTCTATGAATTTCGTGGGTTGCACACATAGTGTCGATACGGTAATTCACAAACTCATTATGAATTTCGTGGGTTGCACACATAGTGTCGATACGTTAATTCATAAACTCATTATGAATTCAGTGGGTTGCACACATAATGTTGATAAGATAATTCACAAACTCATTATGAATTTCGTGGGTTGCACACAATATGTCGATAGTACACAATATTGATACAAAAATGCAACATATGCATTAAACAAAATTCACCTATGCCTCTCAATGTACATACAATAGGCTTTTAATATCAAATTCGTAGAGTAAACATTTATTCTAAAACATTGATAGATGTTAAACAATAGAAAAGTTCATACATTTATTTTAGAGCAGTTCATACTGTAAAATTATTTGTAAAATCATTTTCATAAACTTTATGAAAATATGTCAAAATACGATAAAACAGGCTTTTATAAAAATATTTAAGGTTGACTCATCGCAAGTAATCCTCATAATATATAAGTACATAATAAATGTATTCACCTGGTTTGCCTCACTATTATGCCCTAATGTAGTCTGACTATTCTGCGACTTTATCCTTGCCTTTCATTTGCTTGACTCATGAGTTTGATTACGATCTACACAAGCATCCATAATCATACATAAAATATGATGTTAGTATACTTACATTATCGGTACCCATCCTACAGTATCAATACTTCTCTTCTATAGTACCGATACCCACTTCGATATCGATACCATTCTAGCATTATGGAATTTCATTTTTAATTATGGTATCTATATTTTCCTCTTGGTATCGATTCATACACCTTAGTATCGACACTTCTTTAAATCGGTATTGATATTGTTCATCTGAATCCTCCAATTTAACCTTATAGTATTTGTATTGTTCTTCCAATACAGATACCCTTACCCATATTTTACCTCTTTTACTTCGAATTTTACACAAATTTCACCTAAATCTCTTACTCTTATCTCCAACCATACCATTAAACTCATTATCACTTAACCCAACTAACTTACATTAATAAATCTCCTTATAACATCCAAAATCTCCAAAGAACACTCAAAACTAAGAATTACCCCAAATTTTCAAACATGTTATTAAACACTTCTAAGGCTCCAAATCTCTCATTTACTTCTTTGACAAGTCAAAAATGTTTTTAAACTCTAATAACTAACCTTATTTCAACAAGTCACTTAAAAACCCATTTTATTAAATCTCTAATAAATCACTAATCTCTTAGTTTTAACCATCCTTGAACTTTCATTAAGCCTCTATATCACTTAAGGCTTCAAAACAAACCCATAAACGAAAGGAAAAGCCAACTTGAAGAAATCTTACCTTAATTATGGAGTGTACGAGGACGACGAGAAGAAGAAGAAGACCAAGTTTTCAGCTTATCCCTTTTTCCCTTTTTCCCTTTTTCAACCCTTAATAAATATCCCTAAGAATTGAATATTAAATTCATTACCTTCTAAAAGACCATAATGCCCATCCATTCTTCCATTCTTAATAATAGGTCTTAAACATAATTTCTTAAATAAATCCTTGTACTTTTTAATTTATTCAAATTAACCCACCAAATTTTAAATTCATTCACTATAGTCATTGACCTAATGTTTGGGGTATTACAGTTACAACGTTGGTGTTAAAGCTTCTGCATCAGTAGAATCCTTAAGGGCTTGGATCCAACCTTGGTGAGTTTGCATGCTCGTGAGGATTGGGTAAGGCTTACCTAGTTATAGAAACAATCCATAAGTGTTAAGGAGTGTCTAAGGTCGCACGTCCCATCAGACTGAAACTCTGATATTACAACAATTGAGGTTTGAAGGTTCTGAGGGTGTGAGAATTTACATCATCCATTAGAGACTTAAAAAAAGAAAAATACTAGAAGATACTCACGTACCAAAAGGCATATACATGCTAATAAACAAAGATACTTCTTAAATTATTAAACTTTAACATGAAGATAAATTCCTTATACATTAGTGATCAATATAGAAGGGCCTAGATATGATAAACATATGTTTTCAAGCTACAATATAAGCATTGGATCAATTAACAACGGCTTATTCAGCATGCTTTAAGCTTACATTTTAAAAAACCTAACTAGCTGTTAATATGCTTTATGAAATAAATCCTTTCCATTGCCACATTATAATATCACACCAGGACTAAATTTTGAAAGACTAAATCCATCCCACATGCCAAAAACATTTTCTGCTACCACGCCTTCTATATTCCAATAGACAAATAAGTTTGGCGAATCGGCAAACTAGAATTTCTTATGATTACACACATAACTATTCCTCAAATTATGCATGTCGATATTTTTTTCTAGAAAAAATCAAGATGAGAGTTAAATCATGGGTAAAACTACATTTCCCTTAAAACAATTTTACCTTAAGTGATGTATCAATTTTAAACAAAGAATATAATACTAATACATACAAGTCTTTAACATAATTCCCCTGAATTAGAGTTTATGAACTAACAATCTGATTGTTTCACTGTAATTCATTTTCTAGAAAACATTTTCCTTATTTTTTTTATTTGGTTGGTGGAAATAGATGGTCAATGTATTTTATTTTTCTAGTTAACAGAATTACCTTTGTATTTTCTGAAAAATGACTTACAGTTTGATTTTCTGTAATTCATTTTTCAAAATTTTCACTTCAAAACATAAATAATCAAAATAATATTATTTTATATATTTAATATTAATTTTAATAATATTATATTATATTTTTTCAAATGTTATAATAAATATATTCAATTATATGATAATAATATATGATATGATATTCTCATTTTTAATTATATATAATAAATTATTAATAAAATTAATTTTATTTATTGATTTCATAAAATAATAATATAAATTATTAAATATTTAAAACATATTTTTTAATAAGTTATAAAATATAATATAATATTATTATTTTAACAAGTAATCAATATAATTAATAATATAATATTTTTATTTTAATAAATAAGTAATATAATTTATAATATTTACATTTAATGAAATAAAATAGTCTTAATACTTTTATTTGTAAAATTATAGAAATAGTATTTTAATAATAATATTGACATAAATAATATTAAATAAATTATTCTAATATTTGAAAAATAATAATAATAATTTTTTAAATAAATAATATCTTTAATTTTATTTGATATTTGTAATAAATAATTTCTAGAAAATTTATCACCCAATAGAAAATGATTTACATAGATCATACAAATATCGTAAAAATTATTTTCAAAAATTATTTTCTAAGAAATATAATTCAATTTACGGAAATTATTGTATAGAATTTGTTTTGTCTGAAGCAACAACAACAACAACAACAACAACAAAACCCAATTCCCATATGTATAGGGTAAGGGGGAGGTAGGGTAGTAGGCTGCCCCCAACGCCAGGTTGAGAATAGCTTCCGTGAAAGACCTCCGGCAGTCAGAAAATTAAAAATATAGATAAAATGCAATGCATGTATAAATAATTACATAAATACATAGCTAAACAGTATTCATATGCAGTCATTAATATCATATGTGCTTCTGTAATGGGGAGTAATCCCTGCAAAATAATCCCTGCGAAAAAGTCTCTGCATATATACAGAAATCTAAGACCCGGCTAAAATTAACAGAGGAAACATGATGAGAATGATACACATGAGACAACGATAGCAAGCCCAGTTCTAATCTTTCATAAATACCAATAACAGAAAAGTA
Source organism: Hibiscus syriacus (assembly GCF_006381635.1). Classification (NCBI taxonomy): domain Eukaryota; kingdom Viridiplantae; phylum Streptophyta; class Magnoliopsida; order Malvales; family Malvaceae; genus Hibiscus; species Hibiscus syriacus. Next base: position 13,631,158 of record NW_024063533.1, read on the forward strand.
AAAAAGTAAAAGTCAAGGAAATAACTACAAATGCATTTAAAAGAAGACAAAGATGATACACCCTATAGATGTGACCCACACTACTCGACTACCCTAGTCTTAAGCCTCCATAATTTCCTATTATAGGTCATGTCTTCGGTAAGGCCTAAATCCCTCAAATCAGATCTCAAGCAGTCATCCCACTTCCGCCTTGGTCGTCCTTTCCTTCTGGCACCGTCGACTGTAATCGACTCTACCCTCCTGACCGCATCCGACGGTAGTCGCCTAAGGACGTGCCCAAACCACCGTAGTCTTCCCTCCCTCATTTTTTCGGAAACATACATCACCCCTAAGGACATCATAATAGCAGAGTTTGTCGTCATATCCCACAGAGTCCTACCACATGTCCATCGAAGCATTCTCATTTCTACGGCCTCTATCCTCCTTACGTGATCCTTCTTGGGTGCCCAACATTCTGATCTATACAACAGCGCTGATCTAATTGTCATTCTATAAAATTTTCCCTTAAGTTTTAGAGGCACCTTCTTGTCACACAAAACTCCAGTAGCGGCCCTCCACTTTAGCCATCCCGCCTTTATACGGTGTGTAACGTCATCATCTACACCCCCATCTTTATGTATCATAGACCCTAAGTACTTGAAACAATCCTTTGAGGGAAGAACGTGTCCTTCTATGCATACTTCTACATCTTCATCATTTTGGTTCCCACTTTAAATTGAATTTAATTAAATTAGGAGGGATACATACCCATTTTAAATGTTACAAGAATCCAATTTCATTATATGTTAAAACACAAAATTAAGGTGATCAAATGAAGATAAGCTCCAAGTAAACCAAGGAATAACAATGGCAGCAACTTGGGAGCACTGAATACTGAAGAAAACTTTTGTAAATTGTCCTTCTCTCTACAAGTAAGAATGGTCTAATTGACAAATTATTTTAAATAAGGAAAATGGTCTGATTACCATGCATGAATTGAATTTCCTTTCTCTTATAAATTGTTCACTCACTCCAAAATTTATAAATGGTACATTTTAGTCATTCATTGAAAATTAACTTGATTCTTGCAAATTATTTGAATTTAATCTTAAATCTAATTTAATAATTTAAATTTTTCAAAAATTAACATCAAAATAATATTTTCGATTGTCGAGAATAAAAAATATTAAATCGATTTTTAGGTGTTGTAATTCTCCCCGTAAAAGAAATCAATCCTTGAATTTTCCAAAAGAATACAACTCATCAGGATTTAGCGTACATAATCATTTCATAAGGAATCTCGAAGATCACCTTCTCGGAAATGGAGACATAGTGAGCTTCTATCAGAGATTGCAAAACAAACTTTATTAACACTATGATCAAAGGAGTTCAAATATATCTATGAAAGGATAACTTATGAGAGAAAAACTCAAAGTTGGAATTTGATAAGACAAAGTACGAGATAGATTCATCACTTATATGAACCTCTTAAAATTTCATGATAGATTAAATCACCAGTATCGAACTTTATTTTGAAACAAGGGTCATAAACAAATTATACGAATAAGAAAATTAAAAGAATTCTATATACTTCAATGCTTGTGTTTAACCAAGAAAATCACAATATAGCTTGAGAATAACCAAACATCATATAGGCTACACAAAGAAATCAGATTGTATTAGTTGTAAGTTACAATTATCGAACATAAAATAAACTCCTAGATGACATATTTACATTACACAAACGTTATACACATTGAACTTTGATTTAATCCTAGAATCGACTAAACGTTAATTGTGATACCAAATTGCAACATCCTAAACCTGATCTAGACGAAAACCGGATCGAGACTATTAATGAATATTAAACTAAGGACTTGGTGTAAAAAATAATGCCCAAATTATGCCTAAAGTTAACTTTAGGTTTCTAAAGAATTTTTCGTTAAAAATAGGTATCTAAAGTTTTCAACGTTACACTTTTAGATGCATGCCGTTAAATTTATCCCTTAATTGACATGTGCCAAACTTATAATTTTATTTTAAAGTAAAAAACTTAAAATTATAATTTATTTTTAAAAAAACTCCAAAATTATTTAAAATTATTAAACAAAACCGTAAAATCTTCAATTTTACGCACATTTCCAGTCGTCACCAGCCACCTTTGGCCATCATCTCCGTCGTCGAAAGGCCATCTACTTGTCGACGCTCAATCATTAACTGATCATCGTTCTTGTCATTACCCAAACCCCTAAACCCTAAATTTCTAACCTTAAATTTAATAAATATTTGGAATGAATAGGAATTTTGGCAATGGGAAAGGGAAAATGGGAAAGGGAAGAAAGGGGACGGGAGAGGAGGGAGCAAGGGGGAAGGAGGGGAGGTGGGAAGCAAGGGGGAAGAAAATGAGAGGTTTGATTTTTTTTTTTTAAATATTTTTAAATATTTTTTTAAAAGTCAAAAAAAAATATAATAGTGACATATATTAGATAACGGTCAAATTTAACTGTCGTGATGGACCAACCACCTAAAGTGTAACGGATAAAATGTTAGACATCTATTTTTAACATAACATTCTTTAGGCACCTAAAATTAACTTTGGATATAATTTGAACATTTTTTTATATTAACCCTAAACTAAAATAAAAAAAATCATTAAAGGCACATAACAATCAACTTACAATCATAAAATTAATAAATCAAATAACATAATTTCGCAGTTAGCTCTATCACTAGAGCAGTTCAATCAACATGAATTTGAGGTCTTTCAGCTAGACATGTCGATGGTTAAGCTTATCGAGATTCCTTCTTTTACATATTTCAAAAATTCATGCACAAAGTCACTTTGAAGCAAAAATAATTAATAGCTTCTACTTTATTGATAGATTTGACATTTAAGGGTCAAATTCAAAATTATTCTAATTTTCTCTTAGGACATAATTGTTCGTCATTGTAACTCTCAAGACCCGGCCTGGACTTTAAATTCAAATATAGGCGATCATATATCGCATTCAGAGGTTCTTTTCATATTTAAACATATATGTATACATATGTCAAAAAACTGTATAAAACATATACGTATCAAAATACCGTAGAAAATCGTATAAAACATTTACGGAATAAAATATCGGTAATACATATATCTCAAGACGGCAGCAAAACAAATGTCACCAAAATATAACTGAGAGGCATATAGAGGTATACAGTAGTACAAAAGTAGGAGTAGTCGGTCCTCCTGATACCAAGTCTGCTAGTCTAATATGTTATTATCTGAAAATGTTAAAATTTATTGAATGAGCTAAAAAGCGCAGTGTGCTCCTACGGTGTATAAAAACATACAGATAAAATATTTCAGAAAAATTAGTTTATCAAACAAGTTTTAAAAACATGAACAATGCCCCATCCGATCACCAGAATATGTAGGTTCCCCAGAACCATACACCCACATGTACACCCAGTAAGGACTTACGCTGTGCACAAAGCAGAGGATCCTGCAGTAAGGACTTACCCTGAGTACAAAGCCGAGGAGCATGCAGTAAGGACTTACCCTGAGCACAAAGTCGAGGAGCCTGCGGAAAGCGGTAAGGTCTTACCCTAACACATAGCAGAAGAGCCTGCAGAAACGGTAAGATCTTACCCTGGCACATAGCAGAGGAGCCTTCAGAAATGGTAAGGTCTTACCCTTGCACATAGAAAAGTAGCATTCAGAAACTTCATCCAACAATACCCCAATGACAGTAATAAACATGTATGTATTCGTGAAAACGATAATTAATCCATTAAGACATGAAAATGTTTCATGCTTGGAAATCATATATAGAAATACAGTAATCAAAATTCAAATCAGTAATATACGGTAAATAAGATGTTGAATAAACAGTATTCAGAAATCAGGTATCATGTAAATTATTCAAAATTATCACAAATCTGAAATAGTTCAAATGGGTAGTTTAAAACAGTAATGTAACACCATCATGAAACACACATGTATCGATCTGAGTAGTTTGATAGGGAAGCCTACTACTGAGTTTGTCGATCACAATCAATGGCAGCGATAGATCCCATGGATCGGAAAATGCATATCAGAATCCTAATACGAATAATATTAACCTTTATTTAAATAATTTACGGAAACCTACAAGTAACTCTTGTAGAACTCGGATTGAGCGGATCTGATAAACGGAAAACACCATACCTAACTGACCCTCGGTCACGTTAAACACGAGTACCTTCATAAAATTATTTTATTGGATCAATTCCATAACCAAATCTTAAATAAATAAGCAAAAATGCTAAAACTACTAAGCATTTTTTGGTTAATGATCTCGATTCGGGGATTTCAGGTTAGAATTTGACAAAACGGACTTTGGAATCGGACTCATGACGTTGAAAAAAATAAAATATGAATTTTCAAAAATTGACTTTTTGGTCAAAGTCAACGGTCAACATTCGGTCAATGTTAAACCAGGTCAGATTGGGTCGGGCAGGCGGGTCGGGTCGGACACTTGTCGGGTCAGGTCAGTCCATTCCAAGCAGTCCACCAGGCGGTGGACTTTCCCCACTCTAATGGGTGGCACATTGGGGCACGTGCAGGGCCGTAGAGGGTCGAAAAAATTCTCAAAAAATTCATATAGCTATTTTAAGGGGTTTTGAGACACTTACCAAACTCGGTTCCCAACGGTGAACGACGGAGAGCTCGATTTTGAAACGTTGGAAACTTGATATTACTCACCCCCTCACACGCCGGCGACAACGGAGATAGTAAGGATACCGGTGGACTCGGGACGACGCAAAGAACACGATGGTACGAGAGGTGTCCAAAACAGAGCAACGGTCGACGATGAATCGAAGATCAAACGTTTCCTTCTATAAATGAAAATGTTATGGGGAGAGAAAAATAAATTCAAATTTTCCCCAAATTTGGGGTTATATAAACCCTTAAAAAAATTGCAAAATCATGACATAGGTCCTCCATCTTTAATTACTTTCTGAATTTAAATCCAAATTTCACATCGATCCCTGAATTCAATTAAAATTCAATCTAACCAAAATTTTAGGCCCTGTTTTGGGTGTGACAACTCTTCCCACTTAAAAGAAATTTCATCCTCGAAATTTACCTAATATAAACAGATGCGGAAATTGAGCCGCCATCGACTCCAATGTCTCTTAAGTAGCTTTCGAGGGGTCACGGTTACTCCATTGAACTTTAACCATCGGAATACGCCTATTCCGAAGAACTCTCTCATCCCGATCTAAAATCTGAATGGGCTCCTCCTCATAGGACAAATCAGGTCTCAACTCTACCTCCTCAACATGAATGATGTGACCTGGATCTGGACGGTATCGCTTCAACATGGATACATGAAAAACATCATGAATGCTATTGAGCTGGGGAGGCAACTCAAGATGATAAGCAACGGGTCCGACTTTCTTCAAAATACGATACAACCCAATAAATCTCAGGCTCAATTTACCCTTATGTCCAAATCTCAATACATTCCTCCATGGAGATACCTTGAGAAAAACTTGATCCCCAACCTCAAACTCGATATCATTCCATCATTGATCTGCATATAATTTCTGCCTATCAAATGTCTTTTTCAGGCGATCACGGATCAATCTGACAGTATCCTCAGTCTCTTGAACTAACTCTAGACCCAAAGTCTTTCTATCATGCAACTCTGTCCAATAGATAGGAGTACGACATCTACGTCCATTCAGAGCCTCGTACGCTGCCATGCGAATACTTTTCTGGTAACTGTTATTGTAAGCAAACTCGGCTAAAGATAAGAAATTTTCTCAACTACCACGGAAGTCAATCACACAACCCCGTAACATATCTTCTAATATCTGAATCACTCCCTCATATTGACCATCAGTCAGCGGGTGAAAAGCTGTACTGAAATTCAAACGAGTACCCAGAGCCTCGTGCAAAGCCTTCTAGAACCTGGAAGTGAACCTCGGATCTCGGTCAGATATGATAGACAACGGAATGACATGAAGTCTAACGATCTTAGAAATGTAAAATCTAGCCAGTTTGTCCAAAGAATAATTAACCCGAACAGAGATAAAGTGAGCTGACTTGGTGAGTCAATCAACAATCACCCAAATAGAATCCTTTTTAGAAGGAGTCATAGGAACCAATAACAAAGTCCATCGTAATGCGCTCTCATTTCCACTCAGGAATCTTAATTGACTGTAGCAATCCAGACGGATGATGGTGCTCTGCCTTAACCTGCTGACAAGTCAGACACCTCGCCACAAAATTTGAAGCATTCTTCTTCATACCAGTCCAAAAGTAGCACTCCTTGAGATTCTTGTACATTTTATCCCCGCTAGGATGCATAGCATAAGGACTACCGTGAGCCTCCTAAAGAATAGCTCGTCTCAACTTATCATCTTTAGGGACGCAGTAACGACCGTGAAAGCACAAAATACCATCCTGATCCAAAGTATACTCTTGTTCAATAATGGGAAGCAATGAGCTATCGAGGAGTTGTTTGGCCTTAATCTCATCAGCCAAAGTGGGTTTAACTTGTAACTCTGCTAACAGACTGTCGTCATCAAATAAACTCAAGCTGGCGAACAAGGCTCTCAGATCAGTATCGCCTTACGGCTCAAGGCGTCGGCCACCACATTAGCCTTCCCTGGATGATACTCTATCTCACAATCATAGTCCTTTATAAGCTCCAACTAGTGACGTTGTCTCAAATTCAATTCTTTATGAGTATGCAGATACTTCAGACTCTTATGATTTGTATAGATATAACACTTTTCTCCGTAGAGATAGTGTCTTCAGATCTTCAAATTAAAAACCACGAAAGCTAACTCCAGATCATGAGTGGGATAGTTACGCTCATGCGGCTTTAACTGACGTGACGCATAAGCGACAACCTTCCCAACTTGCATCAAAACACATCCTAATCCAGAGTGAGAAGCATCACTGTGGACAGAAAAATCATTCCCAGACTCAGGCTGAATCAGAACTGGGGCTTAAGTCAGAATAATCTTCAGTTTCTCAAAGCTAGCTTGTTGGTTCTCAGACCAGACGAATGAAACATCTTTCCTCAATAGTTTTGTGAGAGGAGCTGCAATAATGGATAACCCTCAACGAAATAACGGTAATAACCAGCTAAGCCCAAGAAACTACGGATCTCTGAGACGTTCTTGGGTTACTTCCAGTTCAGAATAGCCTCCACTTTACTCGGATCCTCCCGGATACCCTCAGCAGAAACAATATGTCCAAGAAAAGTCACTCACTGAGCCATAACTCACACTTGCTCAATTTGGCGTTTAACTTATTTTCCCTTAAAGTTTGCAGAACAATCCTTAAATGCTCATCATGTTCTACTTCAGTTCGAGTATACACCAGTATATCATCAATGAACACAACCATAAACTGGTCCAGATAGAGTCGAAACACCCGATTCATCAGATCTATAAACGCAGCAGGGGCATTAGTTAACCCGAATGACATCACTAAAAACTTGTAATGCCCATACCGAGTCGGAAAGCATTCTTAAGGACATTAGAATCTTTCACCTGGAGTTGGTAATAACCAGACCTCAAGTATATTTTTGAAAAGATAGAAGCCCCTCGAAATTGGTCAAACAGATCATCAATCCAGGGTATAAGATATTTGTTTTTAACCGTAAGGTTGTTCAGTTTCCTATAATCAATACAGAGTCTCAATGTCCCATCTTTTTTCTTGACAAAGAGAACTAGGGCTCCCCACGGTGATACACTAGTCGAATAAATCCTCTATCCAACAACTCCTGAAGTTGGACTTTCAATTTCTTAAGCTCCTTTGGGGTCATACGGTAAGGAGCCATCGAAACTGGGGTAGAACCGGAATAGACTTCAATAAACTCAACTTCTCTATCCGGCGGTAATCCAGGCAACTCTTCACAAAAAACATCGAGGAATTCCTTAACAATCTGAATGCCTTCAATATCAGATCAGGAACTCCTAGTGTCTAGAATATAAGCAAGAAACGCCTCATAACCCTTTCTGATCATCCTCTCAGCTACCAAAGCAAACATAACATTCGTCAAGAATCCACGATGTTCCCCAATCATCATAATCTTTCAGTTATCTGGGGTCTTTAGAACAACTCTCTTGGTCTCACAATCGAGATTAACTCGATGCTTGTTCAACAAATTCATGCCAAGAATCAAATCATACTCCTCCAAATGTAACTCCATCAGGTCGGCCAGAAAGATCTCCCCATGGATCTCTATAGGACACCCTCTAAAAATACGATCTAACTCTATGGACTGACCTACGGGACTTTGAATTGTCACCGAATTCTCAGTATTCTCAACGGGAATATTTAGACCCTTAGAAATGGAATGTGATACATAGGAATGGGTAGAACCATTATCAAACAATGCAAAGTAGGGAACTGAATGAATAGTAATAGTACCTGCAATCACATCAGGTCCATTGCGATCTTATCGACATCTAGCAGCATAAACCAATGCAGACTATCTGGCCTCATATCATACTGGACCCCTACTCTAAGATGTTCGACCTGTACTAATCGATCCCGATGCTCTCTCCTGACTACAACCCACTGTAGAAGTCTGAATTGTACTCTGAGTACGAGCGGGAGTACGAGATGGTGTCTGAACTGTAGGAGCTGGCTATGGACAATCCCTCAAGAAATGGTCACCATAACCACATCTAAAATAGGTACCTAATTTCCTCCTGCATTCCCCAAAATGACATTTCCCACAATGATCACATGACTGCAAAGGCTAAGACCCAGAAGAACCACCATGTCTATAAGGTGGAACAGCTGAAGAACCTAATGCCACAGGCCTGGCACTCGCACTGCCTCTTTGAAAAGACTTACCCCTGCCTCTCTTCCTGGGGTGTGTAGAAGAATCAACGAAACCAGAAAGCCTCCTGAATCGGTCTCGATCTCTCCTAAGCTCCATACCCACTCGCTCGATATCCTGGGTAGTCTTGGTTATCTCAACCAATACATCAAAGTTCCTTTCCCGATGGGTAGCAACTCGACTCCTGATCTCATACCTGAGTATTTTCTCAAACCTCAAGCAGCAATCTGATTTAGTGTCAACAAGTCCAATAGCATAGTGGCTCAATCTAATGAACTTAATCTCATAGTCCATAACAAACATATCACCCTGCTCCAAATTTTGAAACTCCTGGCGTCGCTCCTGAAGATATCTCTCTCCGATGTAGTGACTCTAAAAACGTGCCTTGAATAGATCCCAAGTTAACTGATTTCTCGAAATACTACCAGAAATTAATTGCCACCACTGAAAACTCTCATTCTTCAGCATAGCTAGGGCTCCCTTTAAAGTTTACTCAGGCCTCAAATCCATCTCATCCATAATCCTTTCTGTATCCTCCAACCAATACTCAGCATCAATCAGAGGTCCACCAGTAATGCTTCGAAATGAACTACCCCAGAAGCTACCAAAGACTTTGAAATCTCAACAGCAGACATATGACCATGGACTTTAGCAGCTCTCATGAACGTGCAAAAGACAGCTCTATTAATGGCGTCCTCATCCATATCATTGTCCTCGTCCTCAGTTACGGGAGTGTCTCTCGCATGAGTAACCAGATCATCTCTAGAAATAGATGGATCTATATGCGGGACAAAAGGATCTCGAGGTGACATGGTATCATATATCGTAACAGAAGGTCGAATCACTCGCCCTTGACCACGGCCACAACCTAGCCTATGACCTTTAGCGGCACTCATCGGATAAATGTATAAGGCTCTACAAAAAGATTTTGAGCCTAACTCAAAATAGCAACAGGGATTTCGAATATATTTAAAACTCATAAATAAAGTGACACGGTTTTTGAAAAATATCTTGAAATACAAATTTTTGGACTCATCTATAGTCCGAGTGTTTAAAACGAAGGCTCTGATACCACCAAATGTAACCCCCTAGACTCGGCCTAGGCGTTAGATCTAAATCTAGGCGATCACATATCGCATTCAGAGGTTCTTTTCATATTTAAACATATATGTATACATATGTTAGAAAACTATATAAAACATATACATATAAAAATACCGCAGAAAACCGTATAAAACATTTACGGAATAAAATATCGGTAATACATATATCTCAAGACGGTAGCAAAACACGTCACAAAAATATAACTGAAAGGCATATAGAGATATACAGTAGTACAAAAGTAGGAGTATTCGATCCTCCTGATGCCAAGTCTGTTAGTCTAGTCTACTATTATCTGAAAATATTAAAATTTACGGAATGAGCTAAAAATCTCAGTGTGCTCTTACGGTATATAAAAACATATAGATAAAATATTTCACAAAAATCAATTTATCAAACAAGTTTTAAAAACATGAACACTACCCCCATCCGATCACCAAAATCTGTAGGTTCCCCAGAACCATACACCCACCTGTACACCCAGTAAGGACTTACCCTGTACACAAAGCAGAGGAGCCTACAGTAAGGACTTACTTTGAGCACAAAGTTGAGGAGCCTGCAGTAAGGACTTACCTTGAGCACAAAGTTGAGGAACCTGCAGTAAGGACTTACCCTGAGCACAAAGCCGAGGAGCCTGCGAAAGGTGGTAAGGTCTTACCCTAGCACATAGGGTTGATAGGGAAGCCTACTATTGAGTTTGTCGATCATGATCTGAGTAGTTTGATAGGAAAGCCTACTACTGAGTTTGTCGATCACGATCAACGGTAGCGCTAGATCTTCTGAATCGAAAAATGCATACCGTAATCCTAATATGAATAATATTAACCTTTATTTATATAATTTACGGAAACATACGAGTAACTCTCGTAGAACTCGGATTGAGTGAATCTGATGGACGGGAAATACTAGACCTATCTGACCCTCAATCAGGTGAAACACGAGTACCTTCATAAAAATATCTTATTGGATCAATTCCATAACCAAATCTCAAATAAATAAGTAAAAATGCTAAAAATATTAAGCATTTTTGGGTTAACGAGCTCGATTCGGGACTTTCGGGTCAGAATTTGGCAAAACAATCTTCAGAATCGGACTCAGGACGTCGAAAAACATAAAATATGACTTCTTGGTCAAAGTCAACGGTCAACATTCGGTCAACGGTCAACGTTGAACTAGGTCAGAACGAGTCGGGCAGGCGGGTCAGATTAGCTGGTCGGGTCGGACACGTGCCGGTCGGGTTAGCCCATTCTAGCAATCCACCAGGATGTGGACTTTCTCCACTCTCAGGGGTGGCGTATGGGGGCACGTGCAAGGCCGTAGAGGGTCGGAAAAATTCTAAAAAAATTGATATAGCTATTTTAAGGGGTTTTGAGACACTTACCAAACTCAATTCACAACGATGAATGACGGAGAGCTCGATTCTGAAACGTCGAAAACTTGATATACCTCACCCCTCGCAAGCCGGCGACAACGGAGATAATAAGGATACCGATGGACTCGGGACGACGCAAGAAACACGATGGTATGAGAGGTGTTAAAAACGGAACAACGATCGACGATGAATCAAAGATCAAACGTTTTTTTCTATAAATGAAAATGTTCTGGAGAAAGAAAAATAAATTCAAATTTTCTTGAGATTTGGGGTTATATAAACCCTTAAAAAGAAAAATGTCAACCATAGGTCTTCTATCTTTAATTACTTTATGAATTTGAATCCAAATTTAATCAAAATTTCAATTCGATCCCCGAATTCAATTAAAATTCAATTTAACCAAAATTTTAGACCCTATTTTGTAGTGTGACAATCATCAACCTCCAATTTTAGATACACGCAGAAACTTTTACGATCTTAAATTCAAAACAAACATGATTTTTCAGTCAAATTAAAGAAACACTTGCAATATTTCTTAGTTCATCACCCAAACGATTAAAACCTTATGTAAAAAAAAATCAAATGAAACAAATTTGGAACTAATACAAGTTCCTTGGGTTTAAATTGTCTTTTCCAATAGTGAGGGTTAAGCCAACAAGCATGGTTTACACATTTTTAAAGTTTACAATTATCAAAATATATCGTAATCTCCCATGATCATTTTCTATTAATACATGATACGGTTGTCGAAGCTATAAAAAATAAAACATGCTTAAAATAACTTATAGTAGCAGTAAACAGAGTCGAATTCACAGAAAGTGATGAGATTAATTAATTAATTAATTAATTAATTAATTAATTAATTAATTAATTAATATACAAATAAATAAATAGATAGGTAAATAAATAAATAAATAAATAAAGAGGATTTGTGTTTGTGTAGAATTGTAAAAGTAATGGAAACAATTTAAATTAAAAATTATTTTCATGTGATATTGATTATAGTCAAGGTTAATCTTGGTGTATTAAATCAATTTTTAGATAATAGATCTTCACAAAACATGAATCTGCATTAATTTCAATTAGCTTGATTATAAGTTACTACAAAAAAAACATGTGTAACCCAATCTCACTTAATTAATCGTCAATCACCGAGAAAAACATGAATGATTGCTCCCCTTATTATCAAGATTAAAATTCTTAAAGACATAAGAAAAGCACATAAGACATAAAATCTAATAACAGTTTTATCGAATTAAGAGACTCAATGCACACAAACTATCAAAGCACTAATCCATTAACTTATCAAGAATATAAATTCATACCTTCAAATCTGATTTCTAAGTTACTTACCACTTGTATCAAAGAATATCTTGATTGGTTGTATATAAAGATGAATAAATCGAAAAACATACAAAACTTATAAATAAATATATACTTATAGAGTAGGTACAGAAATATAAAGATGCTTGAAATAGAACGAAAGATCTCACTAAGAACTTGTATTAATAACCTTGAAAAATCCTAACTAGATAAAGAAGAGTTTAACAACTCATGGAGAGAAATATCAGCTAAGAAGAGAAAAATATGTGAATATGAATTGTTTCTTCCTCTCATGACACTATTTATAATAGAAGTCATTTACATCAATAAGAAAAATGAGTTTACGTTAAGATACAATTCAAAGTCTTATTCTAATCTAAATACTAGATAAAAATAGAAACATAAAAAATATAGATTTGAGTAGGATTCTTCTTTCTTGAATTCTTGTTAAGGCTTGCCAAGACTTGTCAAAACTCCAAAGTATCTAAATTTGACTAAAACTATACTTTTATACATGAAATGTCCTTTAGCCATCCAAATATTTAAAATATCAAATACTTCTCGAAATAATGACTTTGAGATATATTAGAATGCTAAAATATAGGAATTTAAATATAAAAATCATGCAAATATCTGATTTATCAATACACAATAAAACAACATAAAGGGAAGTATCTGTTAACTGATCAAATCACAGTTAGGACATCGGATTTGTAAAGTTTGCATATACTCCTATTACAAGCGTTCAATCTTAAATGAAAAATCGGGGAACACTCTACCAACAACAACCAAACCGAGAATCAATCCTTATCTTGGCTTTAAAAAGCGTAAAGCGCCCTAAAGCGCCTAGGGTCCTAGATGCCGAAGCGCTAAGCGAAAGCGCTCGCTTTATGCACACGAAGCGTCAGAAAGGCCGAAATTCACAAAAAAATACATGAATAAATGATATTCAGTTTGACCTTATAAAACATAAAACAAAAAGCAATACCAGTTTGACCTTATAAAGTCAGTGAACTTTTTTAAAATCAAACTATAAAACAGAAAGCAATAAAGTCAAACTATAAAGAACGAGAAAGCATTTTATAAAGTCAAACTATAAAGTCAGTGAAATTTTACCAATTTAACAAGCATTTTGCTTGTCTACATGTAAAATTCAGCAATACTAAGTACTTAAAGAAGGGCAAAGCAATAAGCTATAAAGAAGAACAGTATTCTATTAACTATAAAACACAATTTTGCAATAAACTATAAGTATATAAACAACAGAATTACGTACCGGTTGATGAAGTGTAGCAGCAGCGTGACTCGAGTGAGATGAGAGGAAGATGAAGATCAAAACTTGAGTCGTGAGTCGGGAGTCGGGAGCACGAGGCCATAGGCGACAGGCGTGGAAGATGATCGCTCTCTGTGAATTTTTTACCGCTCAACCTCAATCGTTCTCTGTAAATTCTTCAATTACCGCCTATTTCAATCGCATTTTTTACCCTACCCCGCCTAAACTAAAAACCGATCTAAGCCTGATAATCTAATAGCCCGCTAAACCCTAAACAAGCCCAAAAATTGTATATGCTAAACCCCATATTCGTATCTTCTAAACTCGCAATTAAGCGCCGATTAGCGCTTTGCTAAAAGCGCTGCAAAAGCGCCGATTACTACCGCTTAACGAATTCGTAGCGCTTTTGCTATGCTGAAGCGCCAGGGGCCTCGCTCGAGTCGCTTAGCGCTTTAATCGCGCTTAAGCAGCGCTTTTTTAAACACAGATCCTTATAGATACAATCACTCAACTACTCTCAGATATTCATGAAATAAATGAATAGACTCAAAACCTCTCAATTACCTCTGTGATACAAATACTAGGATGATATTTAACTCAATCACCCAATCAAATCAATCGATTATTATCAGGCCAACAATTCAATTTCACAGCATATCTCATCTCAAGGAGCCTTATACTAGCTTAACATTTTACTCTTATAACGAAAAGTCTACACATCTTGCTAAATATTTCATGACACCTTTATCCATCAACATAAGAATATTTTACTTACCTTACCAATCCCATGACGATGGATGGGTCCATGCCTTAAACTCTTGCTTCACTCGTCTCACGATCCCTACACTATCCCCTTTAGAAAATTTGAATCTAAAAAACAATCATTTTATAAATTTCATCAGAACCATAAGCCCCTTTGCATTTCCAGCTCTCCTTGCAACGATGAAAGCCTCCACGTCAGCTGGTCCCCACTGATGATTGTCCTCTGCCAAGAGCCTTGCAACTGAAATGCTTGTGGCAAGGGCAAAAATAACCTCCAACGACCTCGCATGGAAAAATAATAATTCATCCAAATCAGAGGCAAACAAAACAAAAAATAGAGAGAATTGTAATGGGATTTTGATTTTTTTTATTTGTAAAAGGTCATGTAAACCAAACACCATGTAAAAAGGGATCCCCCATTCTTTCA
Organism: Hibiscus syriacus; assembly: GCF_006381635.1. NCBI lineage: Eukaryota > Viridiplantae > Streptophyta > Magnoliopsida > Malvales > Malvaceae > Hibiscus > Hibiscus syriacus. The sequence continues at coordinate 13,646,235 of NW_024063533.1, forward strand.
TTCGAAAAGAAAATAGAGAGCAATACAAGAATATTTTTTAGGATTTTTCATAATCAGTCAATATTTTTTAGAAGGGAAGAACACGAATAAGGTTTTCCCCATTTTCCTATTTTCATTAAAAGCAAAGCAACCCATTTTCTAATATTTCGAAGCATACGGGAAAGAGAGGGGTGCGTGATTCGTTACCTGAAAGTCATCGGATCTCTTCGGAGTCATGAGGGGGAACCATTCGAAAAGCACAAAAAGGGGAGCCATTTTTTATCATCCATAGCCAGTGCAAAAAAAAGAAAACCATGGAAAAACCAGAGAGAGAGCATTAACAGGCGATAACCAGCAACCAAAAAAGAAGGAGAAGAAATCGGTCCCAAAAGAAAAACCTTACCCTGCTCGAACGTTTGGTCATCGTCTACGCCGGAGGGAGAAGAGATCTTTGTCGGTCGGAGGTAGCCTCTAAATGCCCTTTTGTTTTTGGTTTATTTGGGGTCAGAGAGGTGAGCATTTTAGGGTCATTTTTGGGGTTTGGGTTTTGAAATAGATGGATTTGGAACGTTATTGTCTCCTTCTCGGAGCCCGTGAGCGGTGGAAGGCCACAGTGGCCTTGGTGGTTACCTGGCCAGAATGAGGAAAGGAGACGAGAAGAAAGAAGAGAGAACAGCGCCGAGGGGGGAAATGGTTAGGTTTAGGAGAAATTAGGATTAGTTTTTAGGTTAAATCTTAATTTAAGGCTTTAGGTAACTTGGATGAAACGACGTCGATTAATCAGGGGCCAGGGTAGTCCATTTTCGTAGGAATGGGTTTATTATTGAGGGAGCCACACCTGTTTTCAATTTAGTTCATTCTAGTCCTCCAAATTCATGTTTCCTGAACTTTTAATTTCACCTTCATATTCTACGCACATTTTAACGGTGTTTTTCCCAAAAAATCACCGGTGACTGGTATATTTACCGATCTAACATTGGTCAGACTATATTTTTCGATCTAACACCCTTTGCAATAAGGTGTGCCCCCTGCAGCGCGCTATACGTTGATTTGGCGCCATATGGGGTAAAGCGCGCCCCCTGCGACGCGCCTTATGCTAACATGGATACACGTATGTATAGCGCGACCCTTGGGGCGCGCCTTACGCCACGTAGGGTATAGCGCGGGTCAGGGGCTGCGCCTGACCTTTATAATTATATATAGCGCGGGGCAGGTACCGCGTCTTGTATAATTGTTACAACTTTTCTCGGCTATAAATACCCTTCTCCCTCGGGTAGTTTCTCACATCTCTTCACATGTCTCCTCTCAACTTATAAATTAATACAACAATTCCGTTAACGAGTCAATAATTCTGACAATTTTCTCATATTTTATTCAGAAGTTCGTGCGATTTTTCGTTATAAGGTAATTTTGTGATAATTTTTTTATTATATTTAGTGTTTATTATGATTATTTGAAAAAATATTATACTAATTGTTGTCAATTAATTTATGTGTTTGTAAAATTAGAAAGCGGGAATATACATCGAAATAGTTTTGCGGTACAGGTAATAATATAAAATTATATTATTTAAATTATTTACGTTTATGTGTAAAAATTTTATTCTGTTATATTTTCGTTCATATATTATTTATTTAATCAGCATTGTTTCAGTTATTTTTTTTTTTGCAGATATAATATTGCCTCACTTTTAAACTCAAAGAATGGCGCGACTTTTAGCTATTGTTTATTATGATGGTGAAATTCGAGAAGATGAAACCGACGTTGTTTTCGTATCAAATGAGCGTGTTAAATATCATTGAAGAGAAACATAACTCTTGAGGAGCTGATAACGAAGACTTCGAGGAAGATTCATGTTGGAAGTAGTAGAATAATGTCGTTGTTGCAGTACAGATTTCCAAAATCATTGTTGCCATTAACTTATACAGCGTTCGAACTTTTGAACAATGATGATGTTGAAATGATGGTTGAAGCTCAAAGTAATTATTCAGACGTCGATATTGAGATGTATGCAAATTTTATTCAAGTGTGTGTCGTTCGGGGTCAATCATTAAGCTCCCACTATGGGCTGGCTGAACAAGTTGATCAAGTTGACAGCCCGACGACAGTAATGTGTAATGATTTTAATGCCATAATGGGGAGACATTCATCCGTAACTCCTTACGATATGTATCGAGGTGGGTCGACGAACAATCCGTATGGCAACATCGCATCCAGTTCAAGGGGAAGGCATTCATCTGCAAATTCGTTTGACCTTAATATGGAGATGCCATCGATGCAACCATTTGTGCAGTTTTTATTTGACACGATGGCTTCAAGCTCGAGTGGGAGGCATTCGACTGCGAGCTTTTTCGATCTGAATATCGATATGCCTTCCAGTTCAAGGGGAAGGCGTGCAAGTAGTAGGTTCTTCAACCTAAATGTGGAGAGCATGGAGGAACCATCATCTCCACCAGAAGAACCGCTTCGTGAGCCTGGTGCGGATGGTGCTGAGACTGGACTATTCATTCACCCAGAATCATCGTAATTCAACTTCGATGGGGATGATGATGTAGATGAAGTTCCAACAAATGTGGCACAAATCGACCCTCCAGCACACATGTATGAAGCTGATTATGATGCAATGTATGGGGCCAGAGTTTGCGGATATGCCTTATCTCGGTGACTATGGACTATGGATATTACTCATCAATAAATAATGGCGAGTTATCTTTAGGCATGGAGTTTTCAAGCAAGGAAGAAGCAATGATGGCTATAAAAAATTACAATATATGTAATTCTGTTCAATCCAGAGTCAACCGCTCCACGACCGAAAAATATGTATGCTACTGTGCCCGACGCGAAAACAGATGCAATTGGATGGTTCATGTATTGAAGAGGAAGAGGAAAAACAACAGATGTGAACTAACAGTATACAACGGTTCTCACACATATTGTGCTGGAGGGGTCAACCAAGATCATCTCAACTTGGACTCTAAAGTGATATGTCAAGCCATCATGCCCATGGTAAAAGCAAGCTCTCATATAGCTGTTGCTGTGTTGATTTCAGCTATACAATCGCAGTATGAGTACACTGTCTCCTATAAAAAAGCTTAGTTAGCAAAACAAAATGCCATTGTCAAACTTCATGGCGAATGGGATGCATCTTACAATGAACTTCCAGGCTGGTTTAGGCTGGTGCGGAGGTTGAATCCTGAGACAATTGTGGACTTCGAAACCTCCTATGCATACCATAATGATCGAGTTCTCCGCGATCGATGCCAATTCTACTGGGTTTTTTGGACTTACCCACAGTGCGTTAATGCTTTCAAATACTGCAAGCCTGTGGTCCAGATCGACGGGACTTTCTTGTATGGAAAATACAAGCAAGTTTTATTATTGGCAGTTGTCCAAGATGGCAATCGCAATATTCTTCCAGTTGCTTTTGCTCTTGTCGAAGGAGAAGATACATATTCTTGGGCTTTTTTCCTCCGAAATTTACGTGCACGTGTTATCAAGAGGGAAAACATCTGTGTCATTTTAGATCGCGGAGCTGGGATCAAAGCAGCAATGGAGTCTTTGGGTCCAATGTGGCAACCACCCTTTTTCCAACATAGGTATTGTCTCTGACACATTGCTACGAACTACCATGAAAGGTACAAGAAGAATGATGAGCGTCAATTAATTGTGCGCATGGGTAAGTGAAACTGATGTAGTTTGTTTTCTTTCGATCGTTTTAATTTTGCAAAGAAAGCAAGTTAGTAAGTTATACATTTTTTGATAAGGTTACGAACTACTTCCTCGAACGTTTGAATCAATGCTTCAAGATTTGCGGGCGAAGAACGAGGAAGGATACGATTACATCAGCCTCATCGATAAAGAAATGTGGACGAACGCATATGATGGTGGATATCGATATGGACACATGACGACCAACTTGGCAGAGGCAATCAATTCAAATTTAAAGGGTGCACGTCACTTACCAGTAGCGGCTTTGGTAAAGACTACATATTTTCATTTGGGGGTGCTTTTTGCGAAGCTCGGGGGACAAGCTCAAACCTGGATGCAAGGCGGTCATGTCTATCACCCTAGATTAGTTATAGATCTATAGAAAAAAAATTTCTGCATCAAATGGAATGTCTATAACAAGCTTCTCTATAAGACATGAAATGTTTCGTGTCATAGAGCTGTCGCGACCTCTTTAAGGGATTGAAGTTGTATCGTTAAGAGTAAATCTAAGGGACAGAACGTGCCACTGCGGGTTTTTTCAAGCTCTTAAGTATCCATGCTCTCATGTGATAGCAGCTTGCTCGCATACACGTCAAGACTATAACCATTTTGTGGATCCCGTATACCTACTATCTGAAGTTTTTAAGGTATACGAATTTGAGTTTCCCCCATAGGTAATGACAAAGACCCTGATGAGGTTCAAGATTGGCTTTCGATTGTACCAAATCCGAGTTTATTGAGGGAGCGTGGTCATCCAAAATCCAATTGAATTCATTGCGATATGGATATTCGAGAAATATCTAGACAAGACAGAAGATGTGGGTATTGTAGAAACCCAGGACACACTAGAAAAACATGTCCACTCTTGTTGCCATCAAGTAACAATTGATGAGGAAATGATGTATTTGTTTATCAAATAATAATTCTTGTACTTTGATTTGCATTTACTTCAAGTTAATGTTATTCGATAATCGCTGAGGAAGATTAAAAAACGATACAATAATACGAGATAGGACGTTTGCGTTATATGTGATTATAATAAAAGAGATAATAAGTGACAAACTTAAGAAAGTTATCGAATAATTTGGTATTTCAAAATAATTTTAAATACAACAAAGTTACAATAAGTATTAAATGGTAAATGATAACCAAATTACAATAACTGATATTAAATGGTAATAAACAAAATTAACTAAAATACATTAAAAAAGTCAAACAAATTTAACAAAATAAAGTAAGTATTAAATGAGAAATAAAAAAAATTACAATTAAAAAGTCCAATAAACTAAATACAAATATAATAAAAAAACAAAATATATCGATGCTTGCGACGCGAATGTGTTCCGCAGGGCGGTGGTTGTCGGTCTCGAGGAGGATTTCTTCGTATCACTGGTTGTGACTCCTCGTTGTCATCACCATCACCATCGTCGTCGTCGTCGTCGTTGTCGTCCTAAGTAGGTACATTAGGTTGATGAGGAGCTGATGACGATGAAGCACCTCCATATAATAAGGACCCTGGAGGTGTATGACCGACTATCCCATCGGCCTGCGAAAACTGAGAAAACTCTTAAAACCCAGACATCGCTGAATGTGAAAACTGTACAGGAGGTGTCTGTGCTGCGGCCATGGGTGATGAGACTGAACCCGCCAAATATCCAACATATGAACCCCAAGCTAGATCTACAAACATAGACCCATAATAGCCTCCAGGAGGGGTCATCTATGACGGTGGCGGTGACGGCGGGGTCATAAAAGCAGGTGAAGGCAGCGGCGGCATCTGGTAATGGAAAGGCGGTGGCGGCATCATATATAGCTGTGGTATGTAAGTCGCTGGATACGGTGGCTGCTGTGAAGGTCCTGCTGGTGCAGCTGAGGATGAACTGGAAGCACATGCTCTCCGTCCATGAGTCGGGGGACGATGGTGTTGTGTCGGTGAACGTCTCTGTCGACGACGCGGAAAGGTCTACCCTCGTGCATCCTTGAGAAGTAGAAACGGTTTCCCGTTACTGTTGAACCACTCATAATAACCGTCAGCAACCATCAAGAGGTCATCAAAAATGGGCTCTCTATCGGGGAAGGCGCCGATGTTGATCCTCCCACAACACGACCCATGCATGATGCCTCACCAGCCAATCTGTATCTGTCTTGCCTCGTCTATATATGCTATGTAACTCGTCCATATTGCGAGGTGCTTCCGGAATTGGTTGAAAACAACCAAATTGTCAGAGCACGCGATCAGTGGAGTGCCACTCGACAGTCACATAATAGATCAAGGGGACCATCGCCATCCAAACATCTGATAGGCCCCTCAACTCAGGTGGGATCACCGCCCTCACATCATCAGTAGAATATGACACCCATTCAAAACTAAAACAAATATATATAATTTTTATCAAAATAATAATCTAATTATATAACTATAATCTAAAATCGATTTTTAAACATTAAAATTCATACCTGTGTGCCAGCCTTCTGATCGATTAACACCCTAATTTTTTCTAAATCATCGGGTACCTCCTAATGATTTTTTCCTATCAGTAGACCACCTATTCAAGAAAAATAATTTCTTATTCACTGTATAAAATTATTAATATACAAAATCAGTTTTATAATTACCTCAGGAGTAGTGGTAATATGAATGGGTTCTTGACAACGGGACTTAAAAAGGGAAATCGATACAATGCCCAAGACTGCAGCAGCAGGAGACATTCGCCGATAGCATTACGCCGATAGCATTACGCCTGTAGTCAATGGCTCGACACATCTCCCTGTACAGGCAAGCCAAAACTGCCGAGCCCCAACTGAGTGATCCGGCCAGATGAAAGTCGCCAAGATGTTGTAACCACATACAATGAACTTGGTTGCGCGATTTGTCCGGCATCAGTAACCCTCCTATCAACTGCAGTATACATGCTCTTGCGTACTGTTTAACTTCATCGTCAGACGCGTCCTCGCTCAACTCCCAAAAATTAACATCTAACAAATTTAACGGAATCCGTCCACCATTAAAATTTTCCGGGACAAGTCCTAGACTAACCCAGCAAAAAGTAGACCAAGAATCGGAAGCTATCCCTGATATCACACCTCCATCCAACGGAAGCCCCAGGTGCATAGAAACATCCTCAAGCGTGATCGTGCACTCTCCGCACGAAAGATGGAATGTGTGGGTCTCCGGCCTCCACCGCTCTACTAAGGCAGAAATAAGGTCTGGTTCTATCTTACAGTGGCCCTGATATCTACCTAGGTGATCGAATCCAGCCTATACTAAATACGACATTACACAAGTAGGTATAACTAACTTAAGGTTCTTAATAAAAGGATCTAATATACAGTCTCTCTCCTAAAATATAAATAATTACACAAATTAATTTTTAAACTAATAATCATGCATTAAATAAATTAATTAATTAAATTAAAACGTTAAAATGTTACCGTATCAGCAAAGTGTCGAGATATATGATTTCCATCCAACCAGAGTAGACCACCTTCTATTTTATATCTGTAAAAAAATTAATTAAATAAAATATTAAACAATTAAAATAATTAAATAAATTACTAAAAAATATTAAATATAATAAAATATACCTTAATAAGAGAATATAAGAGTATTTGAGAGAAGATGAGAGGATTTGGTGTGATGAAAGTGATTGAGAATGGGGTATTTATAGGGGGATGGTGGGTGTGAACGGGCGGGGGTAATTTGGTAATTAAGGGTATAGCGCGCCACAGGGGCCGTGCCTTTTTAACGCGTGTCAGAATCACACGCGCTATACCATTAATTACCAACCTGCCCCGCGCCATGCGCACGTGTATCCATGTCAGCATAAGGCACGTCGCAGGGGGCACGCCTTACCCCACGTGGCGCCAAATCAACATATAGTGCGCTGCAGGGGGAGTGTCTTACTGCAAAGGGTGTTAGATCGGGAAATATAGTCTGAACGGTGTTAGATCGGTAAATATACTAGTCACCAGTGATTTTTTTGGGAAAAACGCCCATTTTAACTTGGTTCCCGAATCCTAGGGATGGTCATAGGTCGGGTTTTCGGTCCACCGACCTGACCGAAGAACAAGGGAGCCTCCACCCGAGACTCGACCCGACCAAAACAAGGTTTCATCCGACCCGACCCGACCTGACCCGAATATATACTTAGAAACCTGACCCAACCCGAAATAATAAAAAATATTTATTCAATAAAAACAGTGACTTAATTGAAAAATATTATATATAGAGGGGTATTATTGTAATTATTCCTAAATATATAAGGTAAAATTATATATTTTTCGGGTCGGGTATTTTTCACCCTAAACCCGAACCCGACCCGAATATCACACTTAAAAAAATCCGACCCGAACCAGAATTTTTTTAAAAAAAATCCGATCGGATCGGGTCGAAACCCGTCGGGTTCGGGTTGAGAGCCCATTCTTACTGAATCCAGCTATTTTGAATTTTCATTCGTTTGTACATTTGTCATGCTCCTTTTGAAATCTACATTTTAGTCCTACATGTCTACGGGTCTATTTCGATTTTAGAACATGGAATGCGATTATTTGTGCTTTAAGTCCTGATCTTTTCTTAGTTTATGGGTTCAACTTTAGATTTGCCTATTGTTTCTTAGTCATTATACTATTTCCTTTTGTTTCCTGCATGTTTATGTATTTATTTATGTTGCATTTTTTTTTGCATGAATAGAGGATTGTTTACCGAAAGTTAACCATTTGTTTATTAGTTTAAAGACTTGTGTGCTCAATATATATATTCTATGAGTCTTTATTATGCCACATGCTATTTTTCCAAGGTAATATGCATATAAGTATATTTATATATATATAATGATTTACGTTTGTTATTTGGTGGAAACAAGTCACACATATATTATATATTATGACATGCATGTAAGTTTATAACATCTTGCTAAGCATATATGTTTTATCATTACGTGGGTGTTTTATTTTACATGGTTGTAATTTTCCTTCTTATGTGTTGATGTTTTTTAGATATAGGACGCCATCTCAGCATGATATGCATGTGATACTCTCACGAGCATCACTTGACTCGATTCAAATAATTTGACTAAGGATAATACCTTTTTCATTTAAAAATTAACGTGAGGTGGTTCTCTTAACTTATGAGAATGTCACTTCAAACAATTTTAAAACGAAAATGTATCACATTAAGTAAAACCCTAAAATTTTGTCTTCACCTTAAAATTTGGAAACGAAAGAAAAAGAAATATTCGTTTATTTAAATTCTTCGAGAAAAGATTGCTAGAACTTATCTAAGGTCTGATCTCGACGTCTTTAAATAATCGAATATCATTCTTCTTTCTAAAAAATATTGGTAAATTTTAATTTAATTTGTTTTGGTGCATTTGAATATTATAATGGAACTATAATACTTCTTTATTTCGATTGGAGTAAGAATTGATTGCCTCAAGGTATGAGGGGTTTTTTTTCTCGATAGGAAATAATTAAATATTATTAGTTTTCATTTTAAAATTCATAAATGGTTTTTTATGGGATCATAAACTAAATTAAATTCAAACTTGTAAATTTCATTGCAAAGACAATTAATTAATCAATTAGGTACCGATTTATAGTGTTGTGAGGGTGCTAATACTTCCCCACACGTAACCGACTCCTGAACACATTTTTCTGGTGCGCAGACCATAAATTTGTCGTTTTAATTAAAATTAATTTTTTTATTAAAATGACAAAATACGATTTTGGGCACCCAATCACACTCTAATCAAAGATTGGTGACAACTCCTCGAACCATACTTTATTTTATCTTTAAAAGTGAATCCCAAATTTTTCGAAATGAGAGAGATTTTTTAAAATCACATTAAAAAAATTAACCAAAAGAGATAATTAAAAATGTGGTGTTTTTAAATTCTCATTAAAAGAGAAAAAGTCATATCGACATCTTGGCGACTCTGCTGGAGACTTTTTTTAGAGAGTCGGACCGATGGTCAATTAATTAATTAACTTTGCAAATGAAAATTACATGTTTGTTCTAATTTGGTTTTTGATCCCTTTTTTGGTTTAAATAATTTTTTGTTTGTAATTTGATTAACCACTAAATAGTTGTACTGACTTGTTTACTATTGTTTTAATATTAATTGTGTGTTTTAAAAGGAATTTGAGGAATGAGTTTGTGTGTTGTGTGATTGTGTGTTTTTTTGCTTTTCCTCACACACTGCAAAGTTGCATTATCATAACATGAGCTAAAAACCCCGCTCTGTCCAGTTTTAAGTAGGAGTGAGAAACTACTACCTAATATGGTTTTCACCTCCGCTTGGGATAGTGAATCGCTCCTGGAGCTCACGCCTTATGGTCATCGTGATGGTATTCACCTCCGCACGGACATAAGGAGGTGTGTTCCCTCAAATTGAACTCGATCCGAAAGCCTGTGATGGGCTAGGATTAAGGGTTTGATAGCCTAAGGGGGCACCGACAAGGACAATTCGAGAACCTGTTACTCTAGAGCCAAACCCAGCATATAGTGAACTTAGAATCCTAACCAAGGTAGAGCCTAACCCGAACCTTAAGAGTCCCGTGAGGAGGGTACACAAGGAAAAGCTCTTTTGACTCTTTTAATTTTTGTAGTATAATTTTGCTTTCTGAATAAATGTATGCGAACTACATATCATGTGGTTAGGATTATTTTTCTCGAATAAACATGTAAACTAGATAGCATGAGGTTAGGTTTTTCGTATTCAAACAAAGCATGGGGGATATATCATGTATGGGTAGGATCTGCTAAAGCATGATTGGGTAGCCAGCATGTGAGGATAGGATTCATTAACAAATTATTATCCCTGATTAATTTTTTTATGTTTACTAATTGATTTTATTTTGTCTTTTCTTTATTTAATTTTTGCATTGTGTTATCTATTCCATTGTGTTAATTCGTGATCGATGTAGAAATAGAAGACTAGTAATATGGAATGAAAGGTTCAAAAAGAGGTTGAAGATAATGCAGATGTGCTGAGATGGTCTGAACAGTCCAGTTGACCAATGGAGATAGTTTGATGCCCAGATACGTATCAGATTTGGTTGGTTACATCCATATCAATGTACGTCAAAATGATCTAAACGAGCTAAAATAAATTTGGGGAAAATAGAAAGCAGTTGATAAGTAATTGTTTTATCAGCTATATGGCAATATCTCTTATCTATTGGATGTCCCAATTGATCAAAAACTGTTTAGAGCCCTTGCACAATTCTAGAATCCTGCTTATAACTACTTTACTTTTGGAAGAGTGGATTTGACACCTACCATAGAGGAGTATCAAGCTTTGATATGTTGTCCGAGGTCCAAAATGGACATAATATACACCAAATTGCAAAACACTCATTCTTTCAAGAAGAAATTGCACTTGATGACTGGAATGAGTGAAGAATGGGTTGTTAAAAACATCAAGAGGAAAGGGGAAAGCGAGTGCATCACTTGGACTATTCTGAAAGAAGTAATTGATCGTCATCCTGACAAGAGGAAGAAGTTGGACTTGATTTCTTTAGGGATTTATGGGCTTGTCATTTTTCTGAAGGTGTTGGGTATGAATATGTATTAGTTGTCGACTTATTTGAGAGATTAGACAAGCACGTAGATCCTGTTCTAACCATTTTAGCCGAGACATTTCGTTCTTTGAATTCTTACATATGAGAATGACAAGGACGCTTTATAGGATGTGCGCCCCTACTGCTAGTATGGATCCTTAGTCAATTCAAGCATGTTGAAAGAGCACCTAGACGAGTGTTTCTAGATGGGTTTTCACATTTGAAAGACTTCTTTTCCCGAGAATCACCTGGGGGTTTTACCGAAGAGAAATGGATGGTTATCTTCAAAGATAACCTGTTTTCGACCTGGATACAAGTCTGATATGTCACATTGACTTTTTAAAACAATATACTTATACAAAATAATAGAACATTTGAACTTATATTAAGAAAATACAATATTTTACATAGGTTTATACAAGGTTCATAAAATACACAGAGCATATACAACTTAAAACTTGGATTACATGCCAACATTGATTTACATAACAAATGACCTACTGTTTAAGTTGCTTCTGATATGATAGTTTTAGGAGTAATGTTGTCCCAACTATCTAACCTTGCTTGTCTACCTTCTCGGATCCTACGTGTGAAACACTCACACGCTAAGTCATCGACTTAGTGAGGCATAATAATAAATAACAGTAAAATATAATGATAATGACATAATGAGACAAAGCACCATGAAATCATATATTTACTTAATGCAATTTACATAACTATGCATTTTACAATTAAACTTATCGATTTAACACTCAAGAATTCATACTAATAATTTTATTAGCCCATGCTACAATATTGAGAACCTAAAGTATGTGAGTACCGTGAGGTTGTGCATAATGTTGTCACCACAGCTCGTATAAATGCACCGAAGTGCCACATAGAATTTGCACCGAAGTGCTATATAAAATGTCCATAAGGACCACATAAAAATTCCGTAAGAATCATATACATATTCCAAGGACAAATCATGTGTCCCAAAGGACCTCATAAATGTTCCAAAGGATACATATTTGTCCCGAAGGACTGCGTAGACCCTCGACTCTTAGCATACCAACTATACCTATAGCTCTCATCTACATAACACGGGCTTTTCACAATTCACATAGTGTATCTCATAGACATATAATTTCTTACCTTTATCACATGTCTCATGTAACATTTCATACATATTCATTTAGAGCATGTCACATAATGCATATGGAATGAATTCATATCATGTATCATAATATGAAATGAATCATGTATTAAGGTATTGAATCTAGACTTATCACAAGTCTAAAGTTTAATATACTATTATAATCATGCTATGCATATGCACTCACCTAGATCTCTTTGTCTTTCCCTCGATCGATCTTACTTGTCAATTGTTCTGGAACTTGTTTATGCTCAATATCTACATAAATATAATTTCCAAGACAATTATCAGAAGCCTAAACATTATAACTCAATCTTTAACTATTTAATGAACAAAATTTCCATTTTTCCCTTAAGTGGTATCGGTACCCCTATTAAATTCGAAGTTTTAAGTTATTGATACCTGCCTGCGGGTATCAATACCCAAGTATTGGTATTATCTCTTTAGGTATCGTTACCTCATGAAGATATTCATCTAAAATGGTCTTAGGGTATCGGTACCTGTTCATAGGGTACCGGTACCCCTTGCCCAGACAGACTCTTTTCACCTAAAAATCATCAGCTCTTCACTCAATTCTTCCATTTTTAATTCCCTTATTGCTACTAAATCCAACTATAAACACATTAATTAACTTCTATCATTCCAACAACTTATTAGCTTCCATATCTCCTTCAAATTCTTAAAACTAAAAATCATATTAAAGTTTCCATATAATCCAAACTTATTTCTAACACTTATAACTTCTTATTATCACATATGAAAAGTCAATTTTAACTTCTAAATTCATTTACATACTCTTATTAAAAATTTCAATTATTCACTCCTTGCATTAAATCCTCAATAAGTCACCCTTCTTTGAGTTTATATAACTATTTTTGATTTCATACTTTTTCCTAATGTTTCCTTAATCAAAACCACACTTAAATCTTAAAGATTAACCAAAAGAAATCCAACTCACTTTGGCTATGAGACTTCATGGTTGGAGGAGAAGAGAGAAAAGAAGAAATATATGGAAACTTTCTTATCCCCTAACATGTTCCACGTGTATGTCTATATATCCTTACCATATTGGATTTTTAATTCCTCTTTTGGTCAAATAACCATTTTGACTTTCTCCCCATCATTCTTTACAATTTGATCCTACATAACATTTTCATATAAGTCCATATACCATTCAATTTGTATAATTTGGTAACTAAATTTTAAAATCTCGCAATTTGGTTACTAACTCGATATTGAGGATGTTAGAAATCTCCCCCTTAAGAAAATTCATCCTCGAATTTTCATTGCACGAACAAATGAGGGTATTTATGTCGCATATCTTCTTCAGGCTCACACGTTGCTTCCTCTACTTTGTGATTTCTCCAGAGAACTTTGACCAACGGAACCATTTTATTCCTCAACTGCTTAACTTAATAAGCCAATATTTGCACTGGTTCTTCTTCATAGGTCAAATCAGGTTTGACTTCTATTTGCTCGGGTGCAACAATGTGAGATGGGTCAGACCTATATATGCGTAACATGGACACATGGAAGAAGTTATGTATTTTCTCCATTTCCGGTGGCAAAGATAACTGATAGGCTACTGGTCCTATCCGCTTAACCACCTCATATAGCCCAATGAACCTAGGACTTAATTTTCCTTTCCGCCCAAATCTTAATACTTTCTTCCAAGGAGATACCTTCAAGAAAACTTTATCTCCAACTTCAAATTCAATTTCTTTCCGCTTAAGATCAGAGTAGGACTTTTACCGATCAAATGCCACTTTGAAATTATACTGAACTTCCCGAAAATTTTCTTCTACATCTTGAATCGAATCTGGACCAAGAACGATTCGATCTTTGAGCTCATACTAATTTAATGGCGTACAAAATTTCCTCTCATATAATGCCTCATAGGGTGCCATCTTAATACTGGACTGATAACTATTGTTGTAAGCGAATTCTGCCAGTGGTAAATACTTTTCCCACGATCATTTGAACTCAATTATACATGCTCTCAATATATCTTCCAAGATTTGAATAGTCCTCTTTGATTGTCTGTCAGTCTGAGGGTGAAAAGTCGTACTAAAGTTTAAGCGAGTTCCCAACGCTCTATGCAGGGATTTCTAGAATCTCGAAGTGATTCGAGGGTCTTGATCAGAAACTATAGAAACAGACACTCCATGCAATATAATAATTTCTCTATTATACAACACTATATACTTTTCCACAGAGAAATCAGTTTTGACAGGAAGGAAATGTGCTGACTTGGTTAAACGATCAACAATTACCCAAATTGAATCTCTTTTGTTTGGAGCCAAAGGTAACCCCGAAATAAAATCCATCGTTACATTTTCCCACTTCCATTGAGGAATGGAAAGTGGTTGCAATAATCCTGACGAAAATTGATGCTCGACTTTGACTAGTTGACATACCAAACACTTAGACACAAACTCGGTAATACTTCTTTTTATCTCTGGCCATCAATACTGATCCTTCAAATCCATATACATCTTGGTTCCACCCGGGTACATCGTCAATGGACTGCAATGAGCCTCTGTCAATGGATCTTTATTCAATTCTTTATCGTCGGGTATCACAATTCTTTCTTTATAATACAAATTTTCATCCGACTTAACCTCAAAATCCTTAATCTCTCCATTCCTTACTTGCTCTATTCTTTTTAAACACAATTCATCTTTACTTTGTAATTCTCCAATTCGATCTAACCATGCTGGTTTAAACTTTAATTCTGCACAAAGACCACCATCTCCAGTTAAAGATAACCTTGCGTCCATAGCTCGTAAGACTGTAAACATTTTTTACTTAAAGCATCTGCTACCACGTTAGCTTTCCCATGATGAAAATCAATTATGATGTCATAATTCTTTAAGAACTCCAACCATATTCTTTATCTCAAATTAAGCTCTTTGTGAATCATCAGATACTTCAAGCTCTTATGATCCGTATAAAAGTAGCAACGTTCTCCGTATAGGTATTAACGCCAAATCTTGAGAGCGAACACTACCGCAACCATTTCCAAATCATGAGTTGGATAATTCTTTTCATGTGGTTTCAATTGTCTCGATGTATACGCTACCACTTTCCCTTCTTGCATTAATACACATCCTAATCCATTATGGGACGCGTCACTAAAAACTATAAAATTCTTGCCAGATTCAGGTTGAACCAATACAGGAGCTTCTGTCAAAATTCTCTTTAATACTTCAAAACTTTCTTGACACTCCTAATTCCAAACAAATGGTACATTCTTTCTCATCAACTTGGTTAAAGGCAGCACTATCATCGAAACATTCTTAACAAATAACCTACAAGTCCAAGGAAACTCTAAATTTCCGATACATTCTTTGGATCCTCCCAGTCCATAATAACTTTATCTTTTAGGGGTGTACCTGAATCCCATATACAGAGATCACATGCCCTTGGAAAATTACTTCATTTAGCCAAAACTCGCATTTAGAGAATTTGGCATAAAGCTTCTTATCTCTTAAAATTTGAAGAACTATTCTCAAATGTGCTCTATGCTCTTCATTGGATTTCGAGTACACCAATATGTCATCAATAAATACAACTATAAAGTGGTCCAAATAGGGTTGAAATATCCTATTCATGAGATCCATGAAAGCAGCAAGGGCATTAGTTACTCCAAATGGCATCACAATGAAATCGAAATGTCCATATCTCGTTCTAAAGGTTGTCTTCGGAATATCTTTCTTTTGAATCTTCAATTGATGATAACTGGAACATAAATCAATCTTCGAAAATACCGAATCTCCTTTTAACTGGTCAAACAAATCATTAATTCGGGGAAGGGGATACTTGTTTTTTATGGTCACCTTATTGAGCTGTCGATAATCAATGGACAGACGCATTGAACCATCTTTCTTCTTAACAGATAACACTGGAGCTCCCCAAGGCGATACACTTGGTCGAATAAATCCCTTCTCTAGTAAATCTTGCAATTGATTCTTCAACTCTTGCAATTCTTTTGGAGTCATACGATAAGGTGCCATTGCAATCGGAGTTATTCCCGGCATTACTTCAATTTGAAATTCTACCTCTCTATCTGGAGGTAATTCTGACAGCTCCGCCGGGAAAATATCAGGGAACTCTTGAACTATTGGAATCTCATCTAAACCTTTCTCTTTAGCACTTGCATCTACCACATTTACAAGGAAACCCTGACATCACTGTAGCAATAATTTCTTTACCAACATCACTGATATTATATTTGTTAAAGGATTAACTCTTTCAGCGCTCACATTCACTATTGTTTCTTCTGGACTTCTCAGAGTTACCTTTTTTCAATCTACAATCAACATTCCCATAATAATGAAATAACTAATCTATCCCTAGAATTACTTCAAACTCATCATAGGGTAGTTCCATCAGATTAGCAGGGAATTCAATTCCCTGAATCCTTATGGGACACCCCTTACAAACCTTATTTACCCAAGCACTATGACCTAAAGGATTTGTTACTACCACCTCATTACTCATAGCTTCTAATGGAATTCTCAATTCTTTTACTAATTTACTACTAATATAAGAATAATTAGAGCCCGTATTAATCAACACCAATATCAATTTATAAAATAGTTGGAAAGTACCTGTTACAATCTCAGGATCATCACGATCTTCACTTGTCTTTAGATTATATACCCGTGCGGTTGAGCGAATTTCAGGTTGTGCAGAGGATTCAATTGGTTCCTCCCTCTACCTCTTCCTCGTCCTCTATACGGGACAGAAACAATCCTCTCAGATGGTGCAAACTCACCAACCATCAACGGACAATCCTGGATAAAATGTCTTGCATCTCTACATCGAAAATAGACTCTGGAAGCCATCCGACATGTCTTAAAATGATTCTTTCCACAATGTTGTCACTGCCTTGCTTGACCTTGATTAGATCTTCTAGCACAGGATCCCACTGATTGCGTTTGTCTAGCTCTCGTCTGTCTAGCTCTTGTCTGACTTGCTCCTCTAACAGAGGATGTAACTGATTCTGATCTAGCTTAAGATCAGAATCCCGAATCTCTTCCTCATTTTGGTGGATTTGTGCTTGAAAAAGTACCAATCCTCTTAGATATCTGAACTCTTGAGTCCCCAAACCTCTCATTCTGAGCTATTTCAAGAGCTTTAGCATAATTAATCACCTCCTAGAATGAGGACAGATTCAATACTATCAACATCTCCTTCAATCTAGGAAGTAAGCCCTCCACAAACCATTCACAAGCATCTTTTTCAATAGGCACAAGCTCAGCTGCAAACTGACTCATCTTATGAACTCGCACTCATATTCATATACCGAGCGATTCATCTACTTCAAGTTCATAAACTCCTGCTTCATTTGCCTAATGAATTGATCTTCAATATACTTGTGTTTAAACTCCTCCAATAACAAAGACCAAGTTAATTGCTCACCTGACATCCTCATGGTGACATTCATCTACCATATTCTAGTTTGTCCCCTTAGCAAAGACACAACTCCGTCCAACTTCTCCACGTCAGAACAGTGGATAATATCTAGCATGATTTTTAAATCATTTAACCATAGATCCGCCGCAACCGGACCTTCCTCGGCTTCTCCCTTAAATTCGGGAGCTCATAATCCTCTTAACTCTTTTGCTACACTTACTCTTAGAGTTGATGGAGCATGAGGTTAGAGATGCGACAAAATATCATTCAACGTCCTGAAGAATATATCCTAATCTTATACAGGCAGTCCCTGAGATTTCTATCCTTCACCTTGCCTGGCCAGGGCAGGTGAATTTTTACTTTCAGCTGGCCTATCCTTTCCCATTTCACTTCGGGAGCTACTATGTCTGGACATCTAATAAAAGTAAACATATAATTCTATTAGCAAAACAACACACTCGTTACTATATCAGATCAGAAGTTATCACTAAATTTGGCATGCATTCATATAAGGACACTATGGACTCTGATTTAGGACACTATGGACTCTGATTTATGCCTAGAATCGACTAAACCTTAGCTTTGATACCATTAAATGTAACAACACCAACCCGTATCCGACCCAGATACAAGTCCGAGATGTCACATTGACTTTTTAAAACAATATACTTATACAAAATAATAGAACATTTGAACTTATATTAAGAAAATACAATATTTTACATAGGTTTATACAAGGTTCACAAAATACTCAGAGCATATACAACTTAAAACTTGGATTACATGCCAACATTGATTTACATAACAAAATGGCATACTGTTTAAGTTGCTTCTCATCTGATAGTTATAGGAGTAATGTTGTCCCAACTGTCTAACCTTGCTTATCTACCTTCTTGGATCCTACGTGTGATCACACGCTAAGTCATCGATGCGTCATAATAATAATAACAGTAAAATATAATGATAATGTCATAATGAGACAAAGCACCATGAAATCATATATTTACTTAACGCAATTTATATAACTATGCATTTTACAATTAAACTTATCGATTTAACACTCAAGAATTCATACTAATAATTTCATTAGCCCATGCTACAATACTGAGAACCTAAGGTATGTGAGTACCATGAGGTTGTACACAATGTTGTCACAACAGTTCGTATAAATGCACTGAAGTGCCACGTAGAATTTGCACCGAAGTGCCGCGTAGAAATGCACCTGAGTTCCATATAAAATGTCCAAAAGGACGACATAAAAATTCCTTAAGAATCATATACATATTCCAATGACCAATCATGTGTCCCAAAGGACCTAATAAATGTTCTAAAGGATACATATATATCTCGAATGACCGCGTAGACCCTCGACTCTTGGCATGCCAACTATACCTATAGCTCTCATCTACATAACATGGGATTTTCACAATTCACATAGTGTATCTCATAGACATATAATTTCTTACCTTTATCACATGTCTCATGTAACATTTTATACATATTCATTTAGAGCATGTCACATAATGCACATGGTATTAATTCATATCATTTATCATAATATGGAATGAATCATGTATTAAGGTATTAAATCTAGACTTATCACAAGTCTAAAGTTTAATATACTATTATAATCATGTTATGCATATGCACTCACCTAGATCTCTTTGTCTTTCCCTTGATCGATCTTACTTGTCAATTGTTCCAGAACTTGTTTAGGCTCAATATCTACATAAATATAATTTCCAAGACAATTATCAGAAGCCTAAACATTATAACCCGATCTTTAACTATTTAATGAAAATAATTTCCATTTTCCCTTAAGTAATATCAGTACCCCTGTGTATGGTATCGATACTTCCCTGTAGAAGGGTATCGATACCTACTTGGGTATCAGTACCCAAATTATATTTGAATTTTTAAGGTATTGATACCTGCCTGTGGGTATCGATACCTAGTATCAGTACTATCCCTTTAGGTATCGATACCTCATGAAGATGTTCATCTAAAATGGTCTTAGGGTATCGGTACCTGTTCATAGGGTACTGGTACCCCTTGCCCAGAACAGGCTCTTTTCACCCGAAAATCATCAGCTCTTTACT
The DNA here is from genome assembly GCF_006381635.1 of Hibiscus syriacus. NCBI lineage: Eukaryota > Viridiplantae > Streptophyta > Magnoliopsida > Malvales > Malvaceae > Hibiscus > Hibiscus syriacus. Next base: position 13,666,140 of record NW_024063533.1, read on the forward strand.
CAATTCTTCCAGTTTTAATTCCTTATTACTACTAAACCCAACTATAAACACTTCAACTAACTTCTATCATTCCAACAACTTATTATCTTCCATGTCTCCTTCAAATTCTTAAAACTAAAAATCATTCTAAATTTTCCATATAATCCAAACTTATTTCTAACACTTATAACTTCTTAATCTCACCTAAGTCAATTTTAACTTCTAAATTCATTTACATAATCTTATTCAAAATTTCAATTATACACTCCTTGCATTAAATCCTCTATAACTCAACCTTCTTTGAGTTTCTATAACTCTTTTTGAATTAATACTCCTTCCTAATACTTCCTTAATCAAAACCACACTTAAATCTTAAAGATTAACCAAAAGAAATCCAACTCACCTTGGCTATGAGACTTCATGGTTGGAGGAGAAAAGAGAACTGAAGAAATATCTGGAAACTTTCTTATCCCCCAACATGTTCCACTTGTATGTCTATATATCCTTACCATATTGGATTTTTAATTCCTCATTTGGTCAAATAACCATTTTGACATTCTCCCCATCCTTCTTTACAATTTGATCCTACATAACATTTTCATATGTCCTTGTACTATTCAATTTGTTTAATATGGTCACTAAATTTTAAAATCTTATATATTGAGGATGTTACATTCCAGCTCAAGTAAATCACCTACTGAATGGAGACAAGAAGTGGCAAGCCTAAAGAGATAATCCAGAGAAAGTAAAGAAGAGCTCAAGCAAAGTAGACGTCAAGTTAAGATTCTATTGAAAGAAAAGAGTTCAGTAGAGCAATACTTACAAGAGAATCAAGCCCAAAATGAGAAGTTGAAAGGGAAGAACTCGAGGTTTGAGGATGCATTATGACGATACCAAAGCCAAGAAGGTAACTTGAGTCGTGGAGAGGTTCAAAGTTTGAAGAAATGAGTGAATGAGCTTGAAGTTATGGTTTAAAATTTTCAGAGGCGGGAAAATGAGCTTTCGATAGTTTCTTACGATGGGGTTATATAGTGGCGTCATCGTTGGGAGCATGCTTAGTTGATAGTTAAACAAAGAGATGACCTCATCGCTAGTTAACTAGAGCATGCCAATGAATAGTTCAATATATGGTCATCCTGACTCATGAAGATGCTGCTATAAGTGAAGGACTGGAGCCTGAGACTGAAGAAGCCTAGAGGATTATGGAACTGCTGGCACATATACAACAATTAGGAGAAGTAGTGCAGATCTATCTGTGATATGTTCAAACCTTGTAGTTGAACTTCGTTTCTAATATAAAAAGTTATTTTAAGGAGTCATTCCAGGATCAACACCCTACATTTTGCATACGCATTTTTACTTTTCGCAATGCATCTTAATTTATGCATCACATTTTTATTCATTCATAATCATATATTTCATATTCATTAATAAAATATCAACATTAAAAAAAATATTATGTTACAGAAGCTCTGAAAGCAAATTGAAGTTACCCAGGGCGTGTTTCTGGAAAGATAAAAAGCAATGAATTAGATATTAGCGCATGTTGGTAGGATCGAGAGAATTCAGGAGCAACTCGTAAAGACCCTGCATGAAATGATTGATGAAGCAAGGAAGTTCCAATTTGAATCCATATAACAGATGTCCAAGTTGATGAGCATGATGGTTACAGTAATATATGGGGAGAAATCGTTAGAGGACCCTATTATCCAAGCAAAGATGAAGATTTTGAGTAAAAATCATAATGTTGATTGTTCAGCCAATGTGATGACATTAGATGATCAAGAACCTGTTGAGGAGTATGGTAATCAAAGTCAACTCCAAGGATTGGGTACGATTCTAGAAAATGTGTCAAAGATCATGCTGGGAAAAGTGAAAGCTGATAAGGTGAATGAATGTCACGCCCATAGCCCCCACAATCGTAAAAGAAAATGAGCAACTAGTCGCTCGAGCCGACCAAAGAAAATCTCACGATCGAGAAATACTTTGAAGGTTTTCCAAACTTCTATCTTAGATTTGTACCCCCATTTGATTAAAGGTCAATACCTCACGCCGAGGCCAGTGAAAATGACACCAAACCCTTATGCCTATATCCATGATCAAGATAATGTTTGTGATTTCCACTTGGGGCATCTGAGCATTCTACGGGGAATTGTAGGCTGCTGTTAAAAGAGATAGAGATGCTTGTGGAAAATGGAATGTTGACACAAGAATTGGTGGAACAGTTGATGGCGAGCTCGAGTGTGGCATCAAAACACAATATGTAGCCTCCGTTTGAGTCAAGTGCCATTGTATTAGATGAGTAATGGGGCTTCCTAATTAGGAAGAGGTCATTTCCTCCATCATGGAGCTTTATTCCATTTATAACATATTGTTTGAATTTGTTTTTGTCATTTCTTAGCTTTTTTGTAAGGATAGTTGAATAAACTCATACTACTTTAAAGATGGTGAGCATTTAATTGAATTTGCAATCTTGCAGTTCTTTGAATATCAACTGAATTAAAACTCTTTAAATGATTAGAGTTATAGGTCTTTGACAAAGTGACATGATTGAAAACTGATAAGACAAGGACCATGGACCTTACCCCAGAAGATACGCTCAAACACCATACCTTTCTCTTGTATGGACCGATATAGTCTTATCCTCTCATAAGGGAATGAACAAGAGGCTTGGTATTCATGTATGCATAAGAGCGGACAACATGGGACATCTCTTGTGTATGACATTACAAAATTGACTATACCACACTTCTGTTGATGACATTCAATGATGATCATGATCTTCACATATGGATTTGTCGAGTTGGTGAATTTCATTTAGGTCAGTTGCTTGGAAATTAAACTCTGAAGATGATATTTTTTTTACTTTCAACAACACCTAGACTATAACATGTTATTCTTGACAAACTTAAGAAATTGAATCCGTATACCCATAATGTAATTATATATGTATACAATAAAGCTTGAGCTATCCCTCTAGAGCAATTGGTTAAACACTCTGACTTTATGGATAAGATTCAACTAGCCCAATAAAGGTGATTATAATATATATATATATATATATATATATATATATATATATATATATATATATATATATATATATATATATATATATATATATATACAATAAAGATGAATTCAACTAGCCAAACAATGGCAAATTAAATCAAATTTATCTAAATAAGGAGTTTCGGTAAAGATGGACTAAGGGAGTTAAAGAACACATGTTATAGTCAATTTCACACGAGCACTCGGGAATTTCATTTTTAGACCGATATTTCTACACTGCATTTGTTAGAGGAGTCTACGAAGCTTAAACAAATGGAAGATTCCAGATAACTGAAATAGAAGTGTTATAGAAAGTCTAGTAATTGATTATGCTAGTTGGGTCATTTTGTCCCATCCGATTAAAATATCAAGCCAAGAAAGAGGGGCATGTCGCAATGTTCACAATGACCTAGAAAGAAAAGACATCTCAATGGCTGAAACCTTAGAAAATAAGATAGCCAACTTGAAGGCAACCCATCAATTTTGATACTTGTCAAAGATCTATAACTCTGAAAACATTAAAGAGTTATTGATTCTTTTGATATTCTGTGAACTCATGTTTATGATTTGATTCGATTGTGAGCCTGAATTAAGGGGCAATACTTTAAAAAATTCTTATATTCTTTGATTTCTAAAATAAAAGAAAGGAGAAAAACATTTTCAAACAGGGCAGTCTCAAATGTGAAAAGTCCTTGAAGCTGGTGATGCTCATTATGCCTCTATTGAAGAGAGAATAAGTGATGCCAGAATAATGAAGCATTACACAATCCTAAAAGAAAATATTTCAAAAGATCATAAGGGATGGAGGATAGAACATGTAACACTTCCATCTGACGTTGTCAGTAACCCATCGAGAAGTAGGTGATTACCTTATTTGAAAAGGGGCACACATATCCCAGTTCATATCAAAATGCAAAAACATTTTTGTTAGAAGGATTGATCACTTCTTAATTATCCATGGCATCATAAAGAAAAGCCGTCAAGCTATTCGACAACACTACTGTGGCACCAGAGTAAAACCAACCAATGATGAGTTTTGCCACCCAAATAGGGATTAGCCATGAATCCCCACATTGGGGCATGACCAAACCCATATCATGTTGAGATAACAAGGTTCAAACCAAAAATATGTTGAGAGTGAGCCTCACAACTTGGAGTGTCAGGGGCATACCTTGAGTTTGAGTAGAGCTTACCTTGTAGAGGAAACCAGTCGAGTATCAATTAACTGAAGATTCTTAGAAAACAACTTTGACAATGCAATTGAGTCAAGGAAAGAAATGGACATCAAGATCATATTACTGACTGCAACAAGAATTATATAGAGAACATTTCTTCCGAAATGAAGAAAAATAAGACCACAAGATGATCGAGCAGATCTTCAGAAGAATGTAAGCTTGACATCTTAAGTTGTTACATTGGTATCTGAGTAAAACCTAGAGAATAGTGGTCAAGGGGAAGAAAATTGAGTTCCCCACTTTGTTAAAGAAAATTGAATCACTATTTATGCATTCATGAGGACATCATTTGCATAAAATAAAATGCATTACATTGATACATTTAATTGCATTCTCGTTTTACATGCAAACGCATGGTTTTTACAGATCTTCTAGTGAAAAGAATAGATTCATGATGTCAAAATCACAACAATATCAAAGCTAGAATTCAAACCTCAAATATAGGGAATCATGGTTAGAGAGGCAGAATCTGAAGAATAAAGGGGCCTAATCCACAGAAGAAGCATTACTTTGAAGTAGGGACCATCAAATATAGGAGGAAAGAAAATATTTTCGGGTACAAAGAAGCATATCAATTTATTAAAAGGACATGCACACGTGAGATTGGGGCAAATCAAACGTGAAAAGTTTCAGATTCAAAAAGCAAACCATTTCGTTGAAAAATGATAGAACATATTGAAGAAAGAGTCAATCTTTAGTGATGTCATTCTTGACTTTCTCGTGAAGAGAAGTTAACCTTTTAGTGGTGTTGTTCTGACTTTCTTGTGGACAGAAATCAACTTTTTAGTGATGTCATTCTCAACTTGACTTTCTCATAAAGAAAAGCCAATCTTTAGTGATGTCATTCTCAATTTGACTTTCTCGCGGAGATGAGTCAACTTTTCAGTAATATCTTTTTCAATTTGACTTTCTATCGGAGAGAAGTCAACTTTTCAGTAGTATCATTTCTCAACTTGACTTTCTCGTGTAGAGGAGTCAACATGTCTGTAATGTTGCCTTTAGTCCTGACTCTCTTAGGACTTGTGTCATAGAAAATTCAGTTTATTCTTCCTAAATATAGTTCCCCGAGGAACCTTCTCATTGAGATTTTTAGGATCGTTTCTCTAGAAGCCTCAATTTAGTCTTTCTTGAGATCATTTCCTTAGAAACCTCAACCTCGTCTTCTATAAGATTGTATCGTTAGAAATTAACCTTGTCTATATTGGGTTGTTTTTGTGAAAGATCTAATTTTTTAAAAAGACCTTTTCACTTTCTCAAAAGATTAATGATAAATGAATTGCATTACTGAATTCAATATTGAGATATGTTATACTTTCAAGATGAATATTTTATAGGTTTTTCAAGAAAACTAAAGATTTATGACAAGCAAGAGCTATCAACCAATTCAGAGTCCCAAGAAGGGAGAGTCCTAAATGGCACTTGAGTCAAGACAAATTCCCATATATGTGGCTACGAGACAAGATCCCACAAGAGAAATTGATTTTCAATGATTCTCTCAAATTCTAAACTTTCAAGTATAATATTTTCAAATTTTTAAACATACACTAATAATTGGTAATATTTGATTTTCAGGTTCGATCTTTGAAACAAATCACGTTTGATTCAATTTTCCCTGAAGAATAGCGAAGTGGATCAAAATTCTCTCAAGTCTGATCTCCCCTAAAGAGTAGCGAAGCAAATTATCTTTCTTTCAGATTTGGTATTCCTGAAGAGCAGTAAAGCAATTCACATTCGATTCAATATTCCATGAAGAGCAGCGAAGTGAATCAAAATTTTCTCGAGTTTGACCTCCCCTAAAGAGTAGTGGAGCAGATTCTTCTCATTTCAAGATTTGGTCTTCCTAAAGAGTAGCGAAGTAAATCACATTCGATTCAATCTTCCCTTAAGAGCAGTGAAGTGAATCAAATTTTTCTCGAGTCTGACCTCCCCTAAAGTGTAACGGAGCAGATTCTTCTCCTTTCAAGATTTGGTATTCCTGAAGAGCAGTGAAGCAAATTGCATTCGATTCAATCTTCCCTGAAGAGCAGAAAAATGGATCAAAGTTTTTCTCGAGTCTGACCTCCCCTAAAGAGTAGCGGAGCATATCCTTCTTCTTTTAAGATTTGGTCTTCTTAAAGAACAGCGAAGCAAATCACATTCGATTCAATTTTCTCGAGTCTGACCTCCCCTAAAGAGTAACGGAGTAGATTCATCTTCGTTTAAGATTTGGTCTTCTTGAATAACAGTGAAGTGAATCACGTTCGATTCAACCTTCCCTGAAGAGCAGCGAAGTGAATCAAACTTTTTGAAATCTGATTACCCGAAAAAGTAAAATAGATCAAGTCTGACCTACCCTGAAGATGCAGTAGAATGAATTAATTTTTAAAGTTCCTCATAACTGGAAAAATACGACCATCCTTTGATCTTTGCTCTACTCTCATTGCACGACAATGAGCAAAGAGGGGCAGATGTAGATGCTCATTTTGTCTGGGATTTTCGTTTGAGCTTTATTTATATAAATACATATATCTATATATACTTACATATAATAACATAAATTATTGTTTTTCTAATATTGGCTATTTAAATATATAGGTTAATATATAAATACATATATGTGCTAAAATAATTATTTAATTTTATGTTTCTAGGTCCAAACAAGGTCCAAAAATGGATTAAAGGCCCAAAGCAATTTACAACACCCAATTTGAAGCCCAATTTTGGATCAAACCCACACAACAACAGGTCGCTCGTGAGAACCCAGTCGTGGTTCCCCTTAGAATTTCCAGCTCTCCTTACAACGATGAAAGGCTCCACGTCAGCTGGTCCCCACTGATGATTATCCTCTGCCAAGAGCCTTATAGCTGAAATGCTCGTGGTAAGGGCGAAAATAACCTCCAACGACCTCGCACGAAAAAAAAATCATTCATCCAAATCAGAGAGAATTGTAATGGGATTTTGGTTTTTTTTAGGGTAATATATGTCAAATACCACTCACCTTTAGGCTCGGTCTCATTTATGCCAATTTTGTCAATTTTAACACTAACGTTCAAGTTTAACTACAATTATGTCACTTCGCCATTAATGGCGTAACGGTGCGATGACATGGCACTTCCACGCCGTGACGTTGCTGACGTGGCTCCCTCACCAAAATGACGTTGTTTTGGCATGACTGTGTTGGTGCTAAAAATCCTCAAAACGACGTAGTTTTATTTGAGAAAAAATAGTAAATAATGCGTTTGAAGAGATTTGAACCCATAACCTTTTAAAATTAAGATTAATACTTAACCACTATGTCAACTTAGATTTTTTGATATAATTCTATAAACATAATATACATAACATAAGTCAACATTCGAAAAGTTATTTTCTAAAAAACCCATGAAATTATTAAAATTCCAAAAAAACACCTTAAATTCCATAAAATTTCAAAAAACTCATATATTCCTAAAAATTCCAAAAAATTTAGAGAGTCAATAACATAATATATTTGAACAGTTTGATAAATTGAACTTGTGTTATTGATTTAATTCCCTACGAAGCATGTTTTAAATGCTCATTTGAAGTCAATAACAAAAGTGACATCAATAGTGTTTGTGTTTAAAGTTGAATAACATGAAAATCTTGAATTTTTATGTTGTTTTAATGATTCTAATTTAATTTTAATGTGTTAAAATTATTGGTAAAGTATTATAAGTGATTAGGTTTAATTTTCTGGTCATTAGGAGGGTTAATCTTGTGTTTTAAGTCGAAAACAATGTGTTGTTTGGAATTTGTTTTCTGCCCAGTTTTACAAAATGTGCAATTTAGTCCATGAACTGAAATTGTTTAAAATGACGTATAATTTCTGCTCCTTTTATTTTGCAAATTTGCATAATGATTTTTAAGTTTAATTATATTAGTTTACTGAAAGTTCCAAATTATTATGTAAACTTTATGATTTTTTAAATTTTTAGGAATTTATGAGTTTTTTTTTAGATTTTCTAGAATTTAAGGTGTTTATTTGGAAATTTTAATAATTTCATGGGTTTTTTAGAAAATAACTTTTCGAATGCTAACTCATGTTATGTATATTATGTTTATAGAATTATATCAAAAAATTTAAGTTGGCATATTGATTAACTATTAACCTTTATTTCAAAAGATTATAGGTTCAAATCGCTTCAAACGCAATATTTACTAATTTTTCTCAAACAAAACTACGTCGTTTTGAGGTTTTTTAGCACCAACACAATCATGCCAAAACGACATCGTTTTGGTGAGAGAGCCACGTCAGTAACGTCACGACGCTGAAGTGTCATGTCATCGTGTCGTTACGCCATTAACAACGGAGTGATATAATTGTAGTTAAACTTAAACGTTAGTGTTAAAATTGACAAAATTAAAACGTTGTTATCATAAACGAGCCCGAGCCTAAAGGTGAGTGGTATTTGACATAGATTACCTTTTTTCTTATTTGTAAAGGATTATATAAACCCAACGAAAATCATGTAAAAGGGGATCCCCCATTCTTTCATTCGAAAAGCAAATAGAGAGCAATACAATAATATTTTTTAGGTTTTTTCATAATCAGGCTATATTTTTTAGAATGTAAGAACATGAATAAGGTTTTTCCCAGTTTCATATTTTCATTAAAGGCAAAGCAACACATTTTCTAATATTTCAAAGCATACGGGAAAGTGAGGGGTGTGTGATTCGTTACCTGAGAGTCATCAGAGCTCTCCGGAGTCATGAGGGGGAACCATTCGAAAAGCACAAAAAAGGGGAGCCAATTTTATCATCCATAGCCAGTGCAAAGAAACAAAAACCATAGAAAAACATGAGAGAGAACGTTAACAGGCGATAACCAAAAAACCAAAAAAAAGAAGAAATCGGTCCCAAAAGAAAAACCTTACCCTGCGAACGTTTGGTCATCGTCTACGTCGGAGGGAGAAGAGATCTTTGTCGGTCGGAGGTAGCCTCTAATAGCCCTTTCATTTTTTTTTATTTATTTGGGGTTCAGAGGTATGAGCATTTTAGGGTTGTTTTTAGGGTTTAAGTTTTGAAATAGAGGGCTTCAAAATGTTTTGGCGCCTCCTTGGAGCTCGTGAGCGGTGGAAGACCACGGTGGCCTCGCTGGTTACCTGGCTAGACAGGGGAAGAAAAAAGAGAGAACGGCGCCGAGGAGGGGAAATGGTTGGGTTTAGCAGAAATGGGGATTAGGTTTTAGGTTAAACTTAATTCAAGGTTTTAGGTAACTTCGATGAAATGGGGTCGTTTAATCGGGGTCCAGGGTAATCCATTTTCGTGCGAATGGGTTTCTTACTGAGGAAGCCACGCCTGTGTTCGATTTAGTTCATTCTAGTCCTCAAAATTCATGTTTCCTGAAGTTTTAATTTCACCTTCATATTCTACGTGCATTTTAACTTGGTCCTTGAATCCAGTTATTTTGAATTTTCATTCGTTTGTACATTTGGCATGTTCCTTTTGAAATCTACATTTTTAGTCCTACATGTCTACGGGTCTATTTCAATTTTAGTACCTGGAATGCAATTATTTGTGCTTTACGGCTTGATCTTTTCTTAGTTTGTGGGTTCAACTTTAGATTTGCCTATCCTTTCATTTTAGTCATTATACTATTTCTTTTCGTTTCATGCATGTTTATGTATTTATTTATGTTGCACTTTATTTTTTTTGCATGAATGGAAGACTGTTTACAGAAAGTTAACTATTTGTTTATTAGTTTAAAGACTTGTGTGCTCAATATATATATATATATATATTTATATTCTATGAGTCTTTATTATGCCACATGCTATTTTTCCAAGGTAATATGCATAAAAGTATATATATAATGATTTATGTTTGTTATTTGGTGGAAACAAGTCACACATATATTATATATTATGACACGCATGTAAGTTTATAACATCTTGCTAAGCATATATGTTTTATCATTACGTGGGTGTTTTATTCTACATGGTTGTAATTTTCGTTCTTATGTGTTGATGTTTTTCAGCTATAGGACGCCATCTCCACATTATATGCATGCGATACCCTCATGAGCATCACTTGACTTGATCCAAATAATTTGAGTAAGGATAATATCTTTTTGTTTTAAAATTGACGTGAGGTGGTTGTCTTAACTTATGAAAATGCCACTTCAGACAATTTTAAAACGAAAACGTATCCCGTTAAGTGAAACTCTAAAATTTTATTTTCACCTTAAAATTTGGAAACGAAAGAAAAATAAATATTCGTTTATTTAAATTCTTTAAGAAAATATTGTAAAAACTTATCTAAGGTCTGATCCTGACGTCTTTAAATAATCGAATATCATTCTTCTTTCTATAAAAGATTGGTAATTTAAAATTTGTTTTGGTGTATTTGAATATTATAATGGAACTGAAATATTTTTTTATTTCTATTGGAGTAAGAATTGATTGCCTCAAGGTATGAGGGGTCGTTTCTTCTCGATAGGAAATAATTAAATATTATTATGTTTCATTTTAAAATTCATAAATGGTTGTTTTATGGGATCATAAACTAAATTAAATTTGAACGTGTAAATTTCATTACAAAGACAATTAATTAATCGATTATGTATCGATTTAGGGTGTTGTGGGGGTGTTAATCCTTCCCCACATGTAACTGACTCCTGAACTCATTTTTCTGGTATGCAGACAGTAAATTCGTCGTTTTACTTAAAATTATTTTTTTTATTAAATTGATAAAATACGTTTTTGGATGCCCAATCACACTCTAATCAAAGATTGGTGGCAACTCCTCGAACCATACGTTATTTTATCTTTAAAAGGGAATCCCAAATTTTTCGAAACGAGAGAGGTTTTTTAAAATCACATTAAAATAATTAACCAAAAGAGATAAATAAAAAATGTGGTGCTTTTTAAAATCCCATTAAAAGAGAGAAAATTGTTTTACCATCGTATGTCTCATAATCTACCTCAGTAAGAAATTTCTTATGTTGATTTTCAACTTTACCGAGCTTAAAATATCGGTTGATGGCGGAGGGAGTGAAACGGATGAACTTCCCTCGCACATAGACAAGTGTTGGGATGGGTCTCCTAGATGCACATAAAACTCCCAGACTAGCACAATGCCACTGCTTTCGGAAGTCATGCAAACTTTTCTCAGTTGTGTTTTCGGACAATGTTCATCACCTCTGGCCCGAACGGTTCCTTATCAGCTGCTGTGAAGACAAAATTGTCCTCTAGGTAGATATGGCCCTTTTGAAGCACCTTAAATATTGTCTCAGCCTCAACACTTTGGAAATGTTGGAAACGTGTAGTTGCGGTGGACGAAGTAAAAGCACCAGGATTTGACTTAGAGCGAACCATAGTTTCTTGATAATAGATTTTTTGGAGATAACAAAGATTTTGGATGGCAGCTATGGAGGGTTTTTGTGAAATGGGGAGAAAACAAAAGATGAAGATGAAAAGTGGGTAAAAGAGGATGGTGAGTGAGAGAGTAAAGTAGGTGGTTTTGAAGAATGTGGACGGTTTTTTAGGGGTAAATAGGTAAAAAGTAAAACAAAAAGAGATATGGTTATTAATGCAAAAGATTGTTTTATAGAATAAAAAAGAATAAAATAATGAAAGCAATAATTTTCCCTCTCAAAAGTTTTGCCAAATAATTTATTAGGGTTTGCTTTCTTCCATGCATGAGATTCAACCCTAAACTACCACATGTCACAAGATCACCAATAGAGAAAATATTAGAAAATAAAATTGAAATAAACAAATCGTGCAACATAAAATAAGGAAAAATTATATATGTATAAAATGCAAATTATGTTACATGGCCAACACAATTTGTTAAGGAAATAAGAGCAAACTCTTGGGCATCGTGGAGTAGCGACGTCGCTTTATCTCAAAGGATTGGTGCTTCATTGTACACCTTAAGCCTTTGACCATTCACCTTAAAAGTAGTCCCATCATCCAATTTTGAGATTTCAATTGCGTCGTGGCTATGCACTTGATGTACTATGAACGGTCCTAACCATTTAGACTTCAGCTTACCTGGAAACAACTTGAGTCTTGAATTATAGAGCAATACTTGTTGTCTTGGAAAAATTTGCCTTGGAAAAAGTTTTCGGTCATGTCATCTTTTTGTCTTTTCTTTGTAAAGGTGAGCATTTTCATATGCATGAGCTCTAAATTCGTCCATCTCGTTTAATTCCCAGCAATCTCCTTTCTCCAGTAAGTTGTGCATCCATATTCAGTTTCTTCATGGCTCAGTATGCCTTGCGTTCTAGTTCCACGGGAAAATGACATGACTTGCAGACTACCTTGATTTGAGACATCCTGAGCGGCACTTTAAATGTCGTGTGATATGCCTATAGTGCCTCATCCAACTTTGGTGACCAATATTTTCGTTTAGGGTGGACCACCTTCTCAAGGATCTGCTTGATCTCACGATTTAAAACCTCAACTTGGCCATTAGTCTGGGGATGATATGTTGTGGCAATTTTATGGTGCACCCCATATCTTTGTAGTGCCTTGGCAATTAATTTATTGTCTTGAGTGCCTTCATCATTGATAATTGCTCGTGGTGCTCCAAAACGCATGACTATATTTTTGTGCAAGAAATTTAGCACGGTCTTGGAGTCATTACAAGGTGTTGGCATGAATTCCACCCATTTGGACACATAGTCCACAGCCAAAAGGATGTACAGATCACCAAAATATGCTAGGAAGGGTCCCATAAAATCAGTTCCCTATACATCGGATAGTTCGACTTCCAAAATATTTTGCCATAGCATATTGTTTCTCTTAAATATATCTTTAGTGTGTTAGCAATGATCACATGAGTTATAGAAGTCGTGCGTATCCTTGAATAAGATGGACTAGTAGAAGCCAAATTGGAGGACCTTTGCAGCATTCCTCATCCCACCAAAATGCCCTCCACACGGGGATGTATGGCAATGAAATAGGAACTCTTTATGTTCTTCTTCGAGGATACATTTCCTGATTATTTGGTCTCCACATTATTTGAATAAGAATGCTTCATCCCAGTAATAATGGCATATGCCATGTCTGAACTTTTTTCTACCCTGGCTAGATAAATCTAAAAACATAATACCACTAACTAGAAAATTAATTATGTCAGCATACCACGACACTACCTTGACAAATAATATTTTCTCGTCAGGGAAATTCTACTGAATTTATTTCATGTCATGACAAATGTTTTTGTTTTATAGCCTAGATAAGTGATCTGCTACTCGTTTTTCAATACCCTTCCTATCTCTCACATCTAAATCAAATTCTTACAGCAAGAGTATCCATCTAATAAGCCTAGGCTTGACATCCTTTTTATTAACTAGGTACTTGATGGAAGAGTGATCTGTATGTACAATTACCTTACTTCCTATAAGGTATACCCTAAACTTATCAAAGGTGAATACCACATCAAGCAATTCTTTTTCAGTGGTGGTGTAGTTAAGTTGTGCATCGTTAAGGGTACAACAAGCATAGTAAAGACATGGAAGATTTTAACTTTTCTTTGCCCTAGTATTGTCCCTACTACGTAGTCACTGTCATTGTACTTCAGCTCGAAAGGGACGTCCTAGTCAGGTGGAACAATAATAGGTGTCGAGGTAATTTTTTTCTTCAGATCAGTGAATGCATTGAAGCATTCATCGTTGAATATGAATGGTTGATTTTGTTGAAGCAACAAACACAAGGCTTTGAAATCTTTGAAAAATCCTTGCTGAAACATATGTAGAATCATGCATGCCCGAGGAAACTCCTGATGCCCTTCACAGTGATAGGTGGAGGCAGATTCTCAATTACTTCCACCTTGGCTTTGTCAACCTCGATGCCTTTGTGAGAGATTTTGTGTCCCAAAAAACTTCCTTCTGCCACTATAAAGTGACATTTGTCCCAGTTTAACTCAAGATTGGACTCCTCACATCACTTCAACACTTTAGATAAATTATCGAGGCATCGGTTAAAGTTATCGCCTGAGACAGAAAAATCATCCATAAATATTTTAAAGAAGTCTTCCACCATGTCTGAGAAAATGGCCACAATACATCTCCGAAAAGTTTTCAGGGCATTATATAGTTTGAACGACATTCTCCGGAAAGTATAAATGCCTTATGGGTAGGAAACAGGTGGTATTCTCCTGATCTTCAGGTGCTATGGCAATCTAATTATACCCAGAATATTTGTCAATGAAACAATAAAATGCCTTGCATGTTAACTGATCAAGCATCTCATCAATGAAAGGAAGAGGAAGTTGTCTTTCTTTATCACCTTGTTGAGCTCTCGAGAATCCATACAAATCCTCCAGCTTGTGACAATTCTTGTATTCAAAAGCTCATCATTTTCATTCTTTACCACGATCGCTCCACCTTTTTCGGCACACATTGAACCGGACTAACCCAGGAGCTATCAGATATGGGATAGATCACCCCAACATCGAGCCATTTTATGATTTCCTTCTTCACCACTTTATTTATTTTAAGATTAAGTCTCTTTTGGGGTTCTACATAATTGCTATGAAACTCGTCTAGTTGTATCTTGTGCATGCATATAGTAGGGCTTTTTTGTGTTGTGACTAAATATTCAACAAACTACCCTATTACTCGGGGATTAGACTAGAAGAAATTGTAACTGCTAAAGTATCGTCACTCCCTAGATAAATGTATTTCAAATGTGATGGAAAAGGTTTAAGTTCTAAGGTAGGTGCATATTGTAACGAAGGCTTTGGAGGAATAAATTCATTGAAATCAAGCGTCTGAATCTCATACCTGGTCTAGCTTGAAGTAAGTTAGACTGTTCCACCTTCAGTAAATAATCCTCATACTCTTCATTTGTTCTTCTTCAATTAATCCTACATTTGCTTCAATCGAAAAAATTTTGTCTGGGCAAATATTTTTTCCTACCTCATTCTGAAAAATTTTCCTTGGGCCAAAATTATTGTTTCTCTCTGGCTGTAAAATATTGCCATGACAAAAAGTTTTACACTCCTGAATCTGGACAATGTTATCTTTTCACAGAGTATCATATTTGTCTAGAATTAAAATTTTAGCTTGAATGAAAATTTATGTCCCGTCTTCTTCATGGGGCTCCATGTCTCCAATACAATGGCATTCTTCAGAATCATTGACATATTTAAGAGTGCTGAAGACATTGATAGTGACGCTTTGATCAGCCACCCTCATCGCAAACTCTCTCTTCTCTCAATCTATTAAGATACTCCCAGTGGCTAAGAAGGGACACCCAAGAATAATAGGTGCATTTTCATCAATCTCACAGTCTAGAATAAGGAAATATGTTGGAAAGACAAACTTGTCCACTTTAACTGTCATATCTTCAATTTTTCCCTCATGACGAACATGTGATCGGTCTGCCAGTTGCAAAATCATGGTGGTTGGTCGAGCATTACCTATTCTAAGTTTCAATAATATGGAGTTGGGCATCAGGTTTATGCTTGACCCTTAGTCACAAAGGGCTTTCCCAATATACTTATCACCGATTGAGCATGGTATAACAAAACCTCCAGGATATTTTTTCTTCGGTAGAAGTTTACTCAATGTTAAACAATATTTTTTTGTCGTGGCAACATTTTCTATTCTTTCCCCCTTTCTCTTCTTCATGAAAATATCTTTCAAGAACTTGGCGTAAGACGACATCTGATTAATAGTTTCGAGCAGTGGGACATTGATATACAACTTATCAAGGACATCAAAAAACTTTTTGAACTGGATCTCATCATTATACTTCTTCAACCGCTGAGGGCAGTGGAGGTATGCTTTCATCTACTGCAGATGAGGGTAAAATTTTTACCTTGGCAATAAATTTTCTGTCATCATTGGGTTGACTTGTTATGTCATTTTCCTAAAACAAGTCTTTGTGTTCAGTATGTTTAGCTTGAGCTTATGGTTCTTCTTGTGTAATGTCTTAACATGAAATTTCTCGTTTCTTTCCCCCAAATTTATCATCGAGATTAATTTGGGCACCACTCCTAAGTGTAAGTGTAACACCCATAATCCGTATAATTATACCTATACAGATTATAAATGTTATTCGAATTTCTAAAACCATTTTATCATTTCAAAAACGATTTAAAATTTATTTTCTTAAAATGATAAATAATATTATAAAAATACCATATCATATAAATCATGTTTCATTATAACCAATTTAATTCAAAAGATTTATTTTATATGAATAGTGAATAGTACCCGTGAACAGTAACAGTGAATAGTGGGGGAATCGATTCCATGTAGCAGGGGAATCGGTTCTGTAATACCTCAAATTTTGACTAGTGACTAAAATGTAAGTTTTGAAAGTATAGTGGCTAAAGTATACACTTTGAAAAGTTTAGAACCCAAAATTTGTAATTTTTAAAAGTTATATATATTTTATGCCTGTAAATGAAAAGTTTGGATTAAAACAGAGATTTTAGTGGGGATCATATTTTTGGTACGGGAATTGTGATAAAGCTATAAAGCAGTAAATTTCGGTATTAAAATCAGATAATCGGATCGAACCGGAATTTTACGAAAATTTGAAGGATGTTATAAAATGGTTGGAAATATTATTTTCATATTTTCGATCGGAGAAACTTGGCTCAGAACGGTGATTTTTTAGATTTGACCAAACAAATGGAATTTTAGTGACTAAAATGCAATTTTTAAAAATTGCATGGTCAATTTCGAAAGTTAAAGTGAAGTTGTATCATCTTTGACCAAGGAATATTTTAATAGAAGATAATACAATGATATTTGGTAATTTTCAAGATTTATTAAGGGCAATTTTGGTATTTGGTCTAAAAAGGAATAAAATTTTCATTTAATTAGTTTTAAAGGTTAATAATTAGAGATATTTTTTGAGAACCATCGTGAAACTCTTCTCTCTTCTCCAGCTAGCTGCTAAAACCCATAGACAAGGTGAGTCAATTTGTTTTCTTCTATTTTTGATCAAATTTGGTGAGTTTTGGGATTAAATTGTGAAATAGGAAATTGTTCTATCCTATTTTCTCTACAAGATGGTATAATTATTTCTTGGTTTCATGCTTAAATGTGAAAATGGGTATTTATGGTGGATGAAGGGGAAGTGTGATTTTTATGATTAAAGATCAATTCTTGATATTATAAATGTTGTAAGAATTGAAGAAGAACCAAGGATGCAAATTAATGAAAACAGTTTAGATTTTCGAATTTGTCAGTGAGTTTGACAATTCACCAGAAATTATATAAAATTTATTTGGAGGTTATTTTTATATATTATGTTCATATATCAATCTAGTTTTGTTTAAAACAAACAGAGATCAATTTCAATGTGTATACAAAAAGATATGAATTTTTAACTGAGGAAAGGTCAGAAAAACGGGCAGTATATTCTGCACAAAACAGATTATGTTGGTCAACTTTGAAAATTCACCATAAATTGTACAGAATGAATTAGAAGGAGTTATTTATATGGATAGATTCATATTCGAGTCTAGTTTTCAATGGAAGAAACTGAATTAAATTCCAGTGTGCATATCAACACAGAATACTGATTCTTTAAAGGTAGTGCAAGTTGTTTGAATATGGAAATTTTAGAATTTAAGTTGAAATGAAGTAGAAGATGAAGAGTAATGTTTAAATGTTGAGTATATTTTTTAATACTTGGAATTTAAGTTAAATGGCAAGAGACCATTTTGAATAAATTGGGAATGTTGAGAAGAATTCTAAAAGAATTCATTTTAATGGTTAGATGGTGGAATTGAAAGGTTCCAAAACTTTGGGGACTTGTTTGCAAGTTCTTAAATGAAGAAGTATTATTTGGTTATTTTATTCAAGTGCTGAAACTTTAGTAATTAATGTACAATTATCATAATGGTGAAGGACCATTATGAATTAAAGGAAAAGTTGAGTTGAATTGTAGGAAGAATTTAAAATATGTGGTTAGATTTTATAATTCGTAAAAGTTGAAGAATCATGTTAGAAATAATTATTTATGGAATTGAATAAGTGTTTCGATAAGTTTGAAGTTATAATGGAGTTATGAGTTTGGTTGTTATCGATTTAGTTATTGATTTTATTATATAGATTTTCAAATGTTAAAACGAGCTTATATTAGTACGATACTAATATGTAGTTCGAACAATTTTTGTGTTATAATTTGGTATTGTCAGACTACATTAAATCTAGCAATCCAAACGGTTCGAAAGGAAAGGACAAAGCTCGTGACTAGGATTATTATATACAAGTTCTGCAGTAAGGCAAAGGTGAGTGCAGTTATTTATTTAATTATTTTGATCGAGGACGACTTGCGATAAGTCAACCTCATTCCAATTTACAGTATGATTTATAAAGTTTATAAAGATTATTTTATAATATTTTATATCAGTTTTATGAATGATTTAGGGTATGAACTGCCCAAGCATGATATTTTGATTATGGATTTAATTATGACACATGAGCCCATTGTATATATAATGAGAATTATGGGTACACTTGGCATGCCATTAGTTGAGTATTATCAGCTTTGGTACATTCGTGTATCAATGTTATCATATCAGCTTTGGTACATTCGTGTATCAATGATATCCTATCAGCTTTGGTACATTCGTGTATCAATGTCCAGCACCGTTGGTGCTTATTCAGGTTATGATGGCACTGAAGTGCATCATATCTCAATATCAGTTACGATTTACACCGTGTTGTGCATAGTGCGCACCTTACTCGCGTATCTTATGTTCTTATAAATATGCATTGGGCTATGAAAATGAATATGCAAGTTGTGAATGATTTTCAGTTAACAGAAAGCATGATGTGCTTATTTTATTAGATATGATTTATCAGAATTTTCATGAGTTCATGATTTAAAAAGAAATTTCAGGTCTCAGTGAAGAAATCGACTTGGATAAGTTGGTTTGCCAGTTTAATGTTTTAAGTTGAATTATTTTATTTACGTTTATGATAATTTCATATTTTACTCACCCTAGATTATTACTGCCTCACTAAGTTATACTTAGCGTGTGATGATTTTCATGCGTAGGTTCTAATAAGGATAAGTACGATCAGTAAGGACCTATCGGAGCATCTTTCTGGAAAGACATACATATCATCAGTATCAGTAAGACGTCTATGATGTTTCTTTTGACTTATAGTGGCATGTATAATTATGTCAGTAGTTTCTAATTATCTTATTTATTTTAAATAATTTGTAATAATAAACTAGAACTATTTTAGTTTATTTTACTTAGTTTAGTTTTATCGGTATCTATGTATGACAAGAATTTATTACATTATTATGTTTTTAAAAGATTTTATGAAAAGACATGGTTTAGTAAAATTACTGAATAAATAATGAATTTATTTTCCTGTAATAAAGAAATAAATTATAAGCTGAAATATACTTTAAAATATATTTTTAAAGTTAGAACTAGAGTGTTTTTAAAAGAAACAATTTTTTACGGAAATTTTAGTTCAATAAATGTTTTGAAGTTGATGTGACATCTTTGACTAGTATATTGAGACATATACGGGTTAAGGGTGTTACAGGTTCCCCTTTTATAATCTGGAAATTGCTAAAACGTGGTTACTGTAGCAATAAACAGTAACAACTATAGTAACTGCGAAAATACATATAAGTTCATAAAATTCCATTTTCTTATTTCCAATTTTGTTCAACAAAGCAAATAAAACATAATAATTATATGCCACTAATTAAGACTACATTACATTTTAGGATGTCTTGCTGATAAAGAAATATACTTCTTGATGCTTGATGTTGCCTTGAACTCTCTATTCTTCTACGGGCTTTTTACCTACGCATGAAAATCATCACACGCTAAGTATATACTTAGTGAGGCAATTAAAATAATAAATAGTGCAATAAAATTCATGCATGAATTTAGATTTCAAATCCAATGCCATAAAACCATGCTATTAGCATATTCATAATTTTACCATGATCAAAATATCATAACTGAATATAAAAATATTCTTTCCAAAATACTTGTCAATCATTGCAATAACTCGTAAGCTTATTTTCAAAATTTACCATTTATTAACCAATAAACCATAAACCATAGACAATAGCCCAATATACAACCCTGAGGACCCTGGGTACACGAGTCAAATATAAGCACCGTAGTGTTATCCCGAATATGACACATAAGGTCGTGCCCACCATCTGTACTAGGTATACTTAAGTACAGTCCCGAATATGACACATAAGGTCGTGCCCACCATATACACTAGGTATCCTTTAGTGTATTCCCGAATATGCAGCCTGCTGCTGGACTCTATGGCATGCCAACTATACCCTGTCCCTCAATAACTGACTTGGGCATACAGTCTATTTTATTTGATCCATCCATGGAAAAGTATATTATCAAAATTTAACATTGGGCAGTTCATACCCGAAATAATATTCATGGTAAAATATCACATTTTCCAAACTCAATGCATTATAATTTCAATCTCTGACATATCAATGTCATGTCAATTTACAAAAATATGATATAATATCATGCTGATAAAACAAGGTCGACTTATCGCAAGTCTTCCTAATGATGTATAAAACATCCATGTATAATTTCATGCATGTATTGCACTCACCTTGACACTTTATAATTTTCCAAAATAAACCTCACTATTGTCCACAATAACCCTTTTCTTTTATATTCAAATCGTTTTGAACACCGAGTAAATCAAAATCTGTACAACATATAGATTCATACATATATATGTTAGTATTGTACTAACATAAATATATATATCCAAAATATATTCCACAATCATGCTTCAAACTATCCACCACAAAATACTTTAACATTTATTAATTCTTTTTAGTATTGGAACCAACTTTTCCAATTTACTCAAAATGGTCCTTCACCATTTTATCACCTAAATCTTTAATACCAAAAATTTCAGTATATCACATCAATTATATAACACTTACACAACAATCACTCCATTTTCCAAAATTTACGAATTGATCTCCAACTTTTTAAAACTTACGAAATGATCCCCAATTTTTCTAAGACTTGTATAATACTTCCTTCATCATTTCCAACTCATATATAATTTTTCCATAATTGTTCTCACTCAAACAATCCATGATCAAAACTCATAGAACAAATTCTCAAAAGATCAAACATGTTCTAATCATCACACATGCTTGAATATGAATCTACTACCTCACAAACATCAAAATCCATCATCAATTTCATGATCCCTTTTTTATGAACACAAACCCTTAAATTTAGGATCTTTGAACACCAACAAGATTACTAAACCATATTGGTACCAAAAGATAGAGTTTTTCACATACAATAATTTTCTATTTACAACTTACACAAAATTCCAAACAAATTGCTTGAAAATGGAGTTGGAATTTTCTCTTACCTTTGGAGAAACCCACGGGTGATTTGGGAGAAGAAGATGAACAAATGCAATGATATGTTGGGTGCATATCATAATATTTTACATTATAATCCACTTAAATGAATATAATATTCACTTAATTGGGATAAGACCAATTTACCCTTAATGAATCTTCTTATTTACCATAAAACCATGACAACTCATCCTTATCATAATTCAAAGTCAAAGATGAAATATTTTGACTTTAAATTTATGAATTTTCCCATGAAATTTCAAAACTTGCATTTTAGTCACTAAATTCCACTGTTTCGATTAAATCTGAAAATTTCCATATTTTCAGACCAAATTTATCTGATCCAAAATATTAAAATAATATTTCCAACTATTTATAACATCCTTCAAATTTTTGTAAGATTCCAATTAAATCTGAAATTACCGATTCCTTACCGGTTTTAACCATTTCTAATTTTTCTTTGCCAAATTCCAAATTCCAAATATAATTCCATAAAACCCCACTCTCAAGAGTAAACTATCTATTTATGAAATAAAATTCTTTTCAAGAACTTTACCACTTAATTTCCTAAAATTTCTTCCAAGTTTTATACTTTGACCATCAAACTTTCCAAAGTTACATTTTGGTCACTAACCAAAATTTGGGGTATTACAATTCTCCCCTCCTTAAATAAAATTCGTCCTCAAATTTTTAATACGTTTATGATGAAAACATATAAGAATATTGCTTCCTCATGTCCTCCTCTCTTTCCCACGTAGCTTCCTCGACTTTATGATTTCGCCAAAGTACTTTAACAAGGGGAATTGTCTTGCTACGCAATTCTTTGATTTCTCGAGCTAAGATCCGAACTGGTTCTTCTTCATAATTCAAATCTGGTCGGATTTCAATTTTCTCTGGTGCAATGACATGTAAAGGATCTGATCGATACTTCCTAAGCATCGACACATGAAACACATTATGAACCTTATCCAATTCTGGAAGTAGTGCTAACTGATACGCCACAGGTCCAACTCTCTTTAATATTTCATAAGGTCCAATGAATCTTGGACTTAATTTTCCTTTGCGTCCAAATCGAAATATCTTTTTCCAAGGTGATACCTTAAGAAAAACTTTATCGCCTTCAGGGAATTCAATATCTTTTCGCTTTAAATCTGTATAAGACTTCTGACGATCAGCTGCAATCTTGAGATTATCTTGGATTATTCTCACTTTATCTTCAACCTCCTTCAATAAATCAAGACCAACAAGATTTCGATCTTTCAACTCGAACCAATTTAATGGTGTCCGATACTTTCTTCCGTATAAAGCTTCGTAAGGAGCAATCTTAATGCTTGATTGATAGTTGTTATTGTAAGCAAATTCTGCTAGAGGAAAATACTTTTCCCAAGATCCTTCAAACTCAATCACACATGCCCTTAACATATCCTCCAAAATCTGGATAGTTCGCTCAAACTGACTATCCGTCTGTGGATGAAATGCCGTACTGAAATTCAATCGAGTACCCAAAGCTTTAAGCAAAGAATTCCAAAATCTAGAAGTAAACCTTGGATCTCTGTCAGATATGATTGATACTGGCACTCCATGTAGCCGAACTATTTCCTGGATATACAACTCTGCATATTTATCCAAGGCATAATCCATTCGCACCGGAATAAAATGTGCCGATTTAGTTAATCGGTCAACTATCACCCAAATGGAATCCTTCTTATTTGATGTCAATGGTAGCCCTGTAACAAAATCCATAGTAACTCTCTCCTACTTCCATTATAGAATAGAAATTGGTTGTAACAATCCCGAAGGCACCTGATGTTCAGCTTTCACTCGCTGACACGTCAGACATGTTACAACAAATTCAGAAATGGCTCTTTTCATAACCGGCCACCAAAATCGACTCTTTAAATCATGATACATTTTGCTCCCACCTGGATGCATAGTCAGTGGACTATAATGTGCCTCAGAAAGAATATCTTTCTTTAACTCATCATCATGTGGAATACAAATTCTCCCTCGATAATACAGACATCCATCTGACTTGACTTCAAAGTCTTTATTATCACCTTTTTCCACTAGTGAAATCTTTTCCAAACATCTGTCATCTTTCCTTTGTAGAACTATTATCCGATCTAAAAGCATCGACTTTATTTTTAATTCAGCCAATAATGCGCCATTTTCTTTCAACAATAGTCGCACATTCATCGCTTGCAAAGCTGCAAAAGTATAAGATCGTTGGATTAAATACAGATAACAGATGTCTTCTATGAAGCAATGTCATCTGACTATCAGAGTTTATGACTTCTCTTTCAATGCTGGGGAAAAATCAGCTCCATGAAAGATGATCAATGGAAGAAGATCAAAACCTCTTTCAAAAATGAAAGATGCTAGAAGATTTCATTTTCACATACATTTTAGACATACCTAAGAGTTTCACACGTATGAATATGATTTTGTAGATTATTCAAGTCAAATTTCAACTTCACTATGAAAAATATTGGACTCAAACAACATATGAGATTTGACTTAACTCGCAATGGAGGATTCTTCCACAACTTAGCTCATCCCGTAATGAATAACTAATTTTCTACGTTTTAGGCATACTTAAACGCATTACATTCATAACATTGCATATATGTGTACAATTTCACAGACTTTCGTGTCGAAATTCAACATCAGGAATAAAGATATTGGACTCGAAGAACTTCTGGACTTGATTTAATTCGCAATGGATGAGTCTTTCACAATCTAGCTTAACTCAACAATGCGGAGCTAGTCATCTTAAATCAGACTTAACTCGTAATTTAGCTTGACACAACAGTGGAGAACTATTTTCCAACCAATATTTTTTAATCAAATTTTAACTTCACGATAAAGGATATTGGACTCGTAGAACATCCAAAATTGACTTAACTCACAATGGAGGATTTGTCTGATTCTTAGCTTAACTCAACAACGAGTTTATTTTCTAATCAAATTAACCCGTAGAGGGTTTACATGTTTTTTAATCAAATTTTAACTTCATGATAAAAGATATTAGACTTAAAAACATCACAAATTATACTTAACTCACAATGGAGGAGTCACACTCAAATCATACTTAACTTGCAATAGAGGAGTTTCCCACAAATCAAACTTAACTTACAATGGAGGAGTCACCCACAAATGAAACTTAACTAGTAATAGAGGATTCGTCCACAAATTAGACTTAACATGCAATGGAGGAGTCACCCACACATAAGACTTAACTCGTAATGGAGGAGTCACCCGCAAACCAGACTTAACTCACAATAAATGAGTCACCAACAAATCAGACTTAACTAGTGATGAAGAAGCCACCCACAAATCAGACTTAACTCGCAATGGAGAAGTCGTTCATAATTTAGCTCAAATTGCAACGATTACCTAATTTTCACTTGACTTAATTCACAAAGGAGGAGTCAATCATACTTCACTTCCTCGAGCAGAGGAACTAATCATCCAAATTAACTTTAATATTTACAGATACACTAACCAATAGTTTTGTTGTCTTTTTGAAGATTCAACTACTTTAGGACTGAGATGAACTAAGTGAAGACTTTCAATCCCATCTACTTTAAGATGTAGATAGACCCTCGAATTTGACACACAAAAGTCTAATCATCCTTGAAGATAAGAAAAAAAAGTAGAATATCATTCAACCAAATGTCAAAAGAAAATTATAGCACCAGGGAAAGAAGCTACATCAGTCGGAAAAAAATCAGTTATTTTTTATCTTTTCTCTATTCTCGTTACACACCAATGAGCACAGAGGGGCATCTGTAATACCCATTTTTTCTGGGCTCCAAACTTATCTGAATATAACCTTTTCCATGGGGGAATGCTAGAGAGCATGTTCACAATGACCTTGGTGAAATGGAAAGCGTCATCATATAAAAGAATATCTTGGGAGCATCTTGACATATTCAGTATGATCTTCTATCAAGGGAAAGAATTATTCTAATTTATGTGATTAGATAAGATTATATGTTATTTCATTAGATAGAAAGATATTGTATTAATCGTCAATGTAAATGATCTAGATCATTGGATGTAAGAAGACTCAGCTATAAATAGAGGCATTCTTCATCTTATTAGGGGGAGAAGAAAAAAAGAGAGAGGAAAAATGGAGGAAAGGAGAGAGAAAAAATATGGGAGAGAACCACCCAAAATACTATGATCCGAAAATTAAGTGCAATAAAGGAGAATTTTTATTTAAAGGTAATTATTTTTCTATTTTTATTTTATTTTAGTGTTTTTTGTTACATTTGATCTAGACCTTGTTTTGTTATAAAACCCCATCGAAAGAGAGAAGCTAGATGAACAAGGAAAAGGGTTTTCCAACGAATCTTCATAGATTTAGCATTTCTTGAGGTTTTTCGATGAAAATTGGTGGTGGATATTGAGTGAAAAATATTTTTTTTTACTCAAAATTTGAAAATAATAAAGTTGTTTAATATTTTTTAATCAGTTAAATGACTTGATGATCCGATCGGAATCCTTAAAGGGTTTTCATGTTTTCACACGGGTAGTAGACGATTATGACCACCATCTTTGTTATTTCTTTTTAAAATTTATTTTAATCTCTTATTGATAATCTCATTTTAATTGATTATAATATAGCCTTTCAATTTCACTATAATTCATTTTAACTATTTATTTTCCTTTTTTTAAATTTGATTATCGTGGATTGCTTTCTAATTGATTTGATTTTCTTCATCTTCTATATTTACTATAATTAAGTACATTATTCACTTATTAATTTCAAAAAAAAATTATTTAATTTGATTATTTCCGTATATATTCTTAAATTTCTTTCTGTTTTTTCATTTTTAAATTTGATTGAAGTATGTTGCTTTTTTTTCCCTTCAATTCATTTTGACTTTTTTTTATTTTATTTTACCGTATGATACTTGCAGTTGTTTAGTTACTTTCACTTTTTCTTTTCTATTTTACTTTTAAATTTTTGTATTTTCTTTTTTATATATAATAAAAATTCCTTTTTTATTTTATTCATCTATTTTTTAATCAATTTAATTATGTTTCTTTTCTATATTTATTATATGTGTCTTTTAAATTTCGTACATTCATATCTACTTCTAATGTTAATTCCATTTTTTCTTATGTATATTTCCCGTAATCTTTTTGTCTCACTTTTACAGATAATACCCAAATTGTTCATCTTTAATTTTTTTTACAAATCTAATTTATTGTATTCCAGAGTAACAAAACTCAAAGGTAAGTAATTTGGATTTTTTCCTTAAATTTTTTCCCAAACTTTAATTTTTTTATTAAGAAAACTTGTAAATCGTGTTGGTACCAAAAGGGTAATGTGAGTGTGCTCATTCTTTCCCATATGTAGTTGAATCTCAAACCATTCTAAGTGAACCTATAAATATGTAGATCTGATAAAAGGTAAAATTTAGGTATCCAACATTACCTAACTCAAAAGGTTGGTGACGACTCCAAAAGGTAAAATTCACTTTAATTCTAAATGTGATCTCGAGCCACTCAAAAGACCGTTGCGAAAGCTAATTACAAAAAAAGATAGCGGTAAGTTGAACTAGCTACATATTATAACTACAGATTATAGCAATTGAACTAGTCCATTGAATTTGCTACATATTATAACTAAAAATTATAACTCCTTTATTTTGCAGGAGGGGAGCTAAAATTGTGGTAACGTAGATTACGGGAGAAAGAAAAAGAAATCCAATAAAATAGGATCCAAACTTACTAATCATAAAAAAGGTAGAAGAAGTTCAACTAGACTTTTGTTTACCAATTTTTATTAATAATGATAGGTTGGACATTCAAATTATGCATGATCTAAATGGTTTTCTAATTATTAATTAAGAACCAAATCTATATTGTAAATGAGTGTGTATTTTCCAAATGAAAGGGTTTGAAAATGTATTATGTTGTTTTGACATACTTGAAACTTTAATTTTACCTTTTTACATATGCTCATGTTTTAATTTTGAATTGATCATATGTTTCTTTCTGGTTTAGCTATTTGACCTTTTACTTTAACCACTTTTTTTATTATGATAAATTAGCATAATGAATAAAAGTTGGATGATGAAATCTAAATATTTATGCGAACTATAGTGTAGGTGTTTCAACTTTCATGAAATTTGTTAAAAACAATATGGGATCAGAATGTAAAATTTTGTGTCCTTGTCTGGAATGTGTAAATATATGTTTTAGAAATCAAAATGAGGTAGAAGATCATTTACTTCTAAAAGGTGTTTAAGAAAGTTATACCAAATGAGTTTATCAAAGTGAGCAATTTGATTTCATTATTGAGAGCGGTACTTTTTATGAGGGGATATCTCATAATGTTGAAGTCTTAGATGATGAATTAAATGATTTATTAGGAGATTTGTTCCGCATACTAGATGAAGATCAAACAAATCTT
Source organism: Hibiscus syriacus (assembly GCF_006381635.1). Taxonomy (NCBI): domain Eukaryota; kingdom Viridiplantae; phylum Streptophyta; class Magnoliopsida; order Malvales; family Malvaceae; genus Hibiscus; species Hibiscus syriacus. Next base: position 13,694,162 of record NW_024063533.1, read on the forward strand.
GGTTTTACCATGTGTTATTACTAGGATACTCAAGCATGTCAAAATTGCCTTTTATTGTTAAATTGTTGCATATCAAGGTTTATTTTCAAATGAACAACGAAACAATAAATATGATATTGAGACTATTAAGAGAGGCTTTTCCAAACAGTACAATTCCAACATCATAGTACGAGGCAGTTAAAGTTTTGAGAGACATAGAACTACGTTATCTTCCACTAAAACAAATACTCAAACAATTATTTATGAAAAAGAGCATAGCACAAGATATGAAATGGCATGCAGAAAAATGTGTTGATGATGATACATTGAGGCATCTGACGGATATAGATGCTTGGAAAGATTTCAAAAAGGAGAATGAATGGTTTGTAAGTGATCCGAGAAAGGTTATGGTTGCCATAGAAACTGGTGGATTCAATCCATTCAGGATTATGAGCTTTACATATAACATATGATTGTCAACGTCCATTTTTATCCGGGTGTGTTGATTTTATTATTATTAGAACCAATATTAAATCATATTATTAAAACCATATACTATATAGTTCATTTCATTTTCCTATAAATAGAATAAATATTATATAGATAAAAGTCAACTTACATATATGTAGTCTATATTACAAAAATAATAACCCAATAAATGGAACCCAACACCATTCACAATATATTAAATCCTAGCCCATTACACCCTAGCTCATTATGTTACAAAAGTAAGAAACTTTAGGGGTTTCTCGGTGATGTTGCCGCCACTTCATCATTTAAAGAAAAATCTTAAAGAAAAATCTTACTAATATACGATTAAAAATATACTATCAAATTTATTATTTTTAAATAATAAAATCGATAATAAATTATCATAAACATGATTATTTATATTAATTTTGTTATTAAAACGTTACCAATTTTATTATTTTTTTTATCAATTTTGTTATTATTAGTAACTTTATCGAATTTGTTAAAAAATATTAATGTTTTAAATAAAAATAATAATCTTTTAAATATTTTTTTATTAATTTTATTAAAAAAAATAAAAAAACCGATAACATTTTTTATTAGACGTATATTAAAGATACCGTACGATAAAACTTACAATCTTTTCGAGAGAGAGACTTTTGTTTGAATTTTGTCTTGGGAAGACAAGCATTTAATAAGCTCTTTCATTTAGGTGGTGCCATGTCACCAATCCATGTGAAACAAGACCATTTAAATGGATTCCATGGATAGAAATTTAATCCAAGGACTTTAAGGCTTGACACGTCAACGATCTTTATCAAACAAATACAACTCATCTTGGTCCATGATAAAGTTTGGATCCAAAGACTGAATTTTTTCTGGATCTGACCGATACATCGCCATCACCGGCGCGTGCACTCTCTTCGTCTTCTCTGGCCGATTCGTCACTATTTCATATAAGAAAAAAATTAATACCTAAACGAGAAAATGAAACTTCTAAGGAATGAATTCATAACCAAATCGGTTGTTACAATAGTTTGAGCGGAGTTAACAAAAAATCGATGTCTTTCCGTTAGTATAAATGTTAACAATAATAAAAGGATAGTCACACAATGATCAAGTATTTAATGTGTTAAGAAATCAAAAAAAGCACGAGGAAGATGAAGGGGTTTTATACTGTTGTCGGAGCCGCCGTCCACCGCCGCGGCTAGAGTTTGAAGTTCGGTCGAAATCTTGCGTTGAAGGTGACCTCTTGTTTTATTTTCGGCTTCGGTTTTATTCTTTTTTTTGTTTGGCTAATAGGTTTCGAAAGGTCGCAGGTTTTGGGAATCCACGGTGGGTGGTCGAGTTTCTAGGTGTCGGAGGAGATGAAGGCTTGGTTCGGGTAGGCTTGCTTAGGGGAGATAGGAAAACTCTTTTGAGTTTCGGGTTATAGATTTAGGTTTGTTTTTGAAGAACGCTTGGGTAGGTTTTGGGTGGTGTTCTTGGGTTTGAAAATGAGAAGATGAAAAGATCTTTGTTTGATTTGGAGTTTAGATCTAAAAAACAAGTTTTGAGTTGGGTTTGGGTTAGATTCAAATTAATGAAGGAAAAGATTGAAGAACAAGTGTTCTTGAGTTTTCAAGTAGTTTGATAAAAAAACATATTTCGGGTAAATATTTGATGTTTTTTGGAGATCAAAAGACGATTTGGATGAGGAACAAAGGAAGAACATGCTTTGAATGTAGGGTCTTTAATCCAAAAAGTGGGTTGAAAATCTGAAATTGGGGTGTTTCTTCATTTCTTTTAGAGAGAATGGAGAGGATTTTAAATGTAGAAAATGGGGAATTTTAGAGAGGTGATAAGCGAGTAAAAGAGAAAAATTGGGCAAGGAAGGGTGAATATATTTGGCCGACCATGGGCCATTAGGCTCGCCCATCTCTTTCCCTATACTTGCATGGGGATTGCTTTTTGTTCTTTCAATTTCAAATTCATTCATTTTGGTCACCATTTGTTTTGTAATTAATTCAGTTTAGTCACTGTTTGAGCTTTAATTCTTTTTAATTTTAGTTTTTGATTATTTTTATTTAGTTCATCATGTATATTTTAATTGCCTTTTAGATTTTAAGCTTAGATTATAAATTTATTAACCTAATCACTTAGATTAAACCTAAGACTACTAATTAGAGCTTGAGATTTTAGATTCCTTAATTTTAGTCTCTTAGGTTAGATTTTATATTATTAACTAGAGCCTTAGATTTTAGGTCATTTTAAATTGAGAAAATAACCTCAGTGACCGAAAATGCCTTATAATATATAATTTTAACCAATTTTTTTTGATTTGCCAAAATGACCAACAAATTCGCAACGCGAACTCCAATTTCGCAACCCAGTTTCCAAATTCGCAACGCGAATTTATAAATCGCAACACAGAAGTCAAATTCGCAACACAAAAGTCAAATTCGCAACGCGAATTTGTAAATCGCAACACAGAAGTCAAATCCGCAATGCGATAGCCAAATTTGTAACGCGAAACACAATATTAATTTCGCAACATAAATGTAAACAGTATTATCGCAAATCATAACCAAAAACTCTAAATCACAACTTAGTCTCATCTTCATCTCTCACTCTCTACGACGACATCCGTCTCCATCTCCGACGAAATCCGTCCCCATCTCCAATGAAATCCGTCTATCTCCATCTCTCAGAGAAACCCTCACAACCATTCACAGTCAGAAATGGAAAATCAACCACCGATGGTTAGTTTTTTAATCTCTTATTTTTATTTTGAAAATTTTGTATTATTAATAGATTTTTCTTATATTGATGATAAATTTACTGGTAATTTCAATATATATAAAGATTAACCATTTCACTGAGATTACTTAGTAAATTCATTCGGTTGCTGCCAATACTGCTAAACTGTTTAGTCTTTAACCCTGTGAAGTTAGTATTTGTCTTTGTTTTGTCTTTTTGTTGAAGAAATGCAATTCATTCAAGTTTTAATTTGTAGAAGAATAGTTTTTTAAACTTAAATTCGCAACACGAAAATGAAAATCGCAACACCAAAATCGCAACGCGAAAATGAAAATCGCAACGCGATTTTAGTTTCGCGTTGCGATTTTCATTTTCGCATTGCGATTTTCTCGTTGCGATTTTCATTTTCGCGTTGCGAATTTAAGTTTTAGAAACTACTCTTATTCTGCAAATTGAAACTTGAATGAATTGCATTTCTTCAACAAAAAGACAAATACTAACTTCACAATGTTGCTAATTTAAGTTTCAAGAATAAACTACTACTCTTTATGTTGTCCTTGAACCTGCACTAAACCTATATGTTGTCCTTTTAAATGTTTATATAAGTGCTTACTTCTGGAATGTTATTTGATGCATTTTGTGAACTATGATGGAATAATGACAACATTTGAATACCGTGCTAGTTTGAAACATATTTGGGTTTGTTTTCACTGTTTAATATCATGTATGTTTATAGTGTATAATTTGTAGTTTTTGGTATATCTAACTTGGTATATTTATTGTTTTTGTAGAAATTTTTTTCGGCTGCATTGACCTTAATGAATAAATTAAGCCTAGCCACTAAAATTACGTCGACGCTTACAACTCTACAAAGAAAATTGTTTGAGGATACTTGCTTCGGGCCATGGCTAAAAGTACAACATACAGGTGGAGATGCTATGTTGACACATTTGTTTCTTCAGACTATGACTAACGATCTACCCGAGAGGATACAACGTGGTGATGAAGAGATATGGTTTCATTTTCCTCCGGCACCGGCGTATATTTGTATTGGGCGGGAGGAGTTTTGCTTAATCATTGGTCTACGCTTCGGACACGATGAAGTAACCCGGTACACTCGTCATATCTCCCACCCATCATGGTTATCTCGGGTTTTTCCTGAGCTGGCAAAGTCGAAGCACGTCGACGACTTGAAGAGATTATTTGTTAAAGATGGTTTTACTCGGATGGATGACCTTGATGTTGTCCGAGTATGCCGTTTATTACTTTTGTATGCCGGCTTTTTAGGCAAAGAGGGTAGACAACCTATCTCTGAGGACCTAATATTATTGGTAGAGGACCTAAATGCATGGAACCTATTTCCGTGGGGTTCATATCTATGGAAAGCTACCTGGAAAAAGTTGTCGTCTGCCTTTGAGGACCGAAAAAGTTTGCGTGGCGATGGTTCTAAATACACTTTGACAGGCTTTACTTGGGCCTTTAAGGTAAGAATTTCTATATAATGTTTCCAAAATTATAATTAATTATTTAACAATTACTAATGTTTGTGTATTATATTGTTTTGTAGATTTGGATATTTGAGGCTTTCCTCAGCATGCGAACATATGCGATAAAAAGATCAAATGATATTCCTAGGGCTATTACCTGGAAGAGGATCCGTATGTTGGATTAGGAAGAGTTACTCCCATATACGATGATGAATGATGTAAATTAACACACAAATGATACCATATATAAACAAGTTATTACTAGTACAAGTTTAACTTTATTTGAGCTTCTATATTGTTAGGATGCCAACTATCCATTACAGAGGCTGAAACCTACAGAGGCTGAGCTTGCCACTGATTGGTGGCAAGCTAGTAAGCGGTTTTTTTATGGGACGGATGATAAGCACCCCCACTTCGAGAGCCATCACCTGATCGGGCCGATTCTACAACTCAATACCCGGAGCCATCACCTGATCGAGCCTCTTCTCCACCATCACCTCATGATAGACGACTGACAAAGAGGCCACGACATTTATCTCCCTGTTCTCCACCTCCACGGGATGAGTTAGGGGAGTTACGTGATGAGGTCAGTGCTTTGCGTCATGAGGTCGGTACTTTACGTGAAGATAATGGTGCATGGCGTGATGAGGTTCGATCTTTACGTGGTGAGGTGGATTTTTTACGGGATGACAATGGTGCGCTACGTGGTGAGGTATCTACTTTACGTGATGAGGTTGCCGCTCTACGCGAGATTGTTTCATTGTTGCAGAATGAGGTTCATACTCTACACAATGAGATAAATTTGTTTAATACTATACTAAAAATGCAAATAACCTTTTTTTCGGCATTATTTATTTATTTATTTACTGATTTATGTATTAATTTATTTTCAGTGGCCTGATAAGGTAGATGCTTTACGTCGGGGTTTTTTTACACGATGGGGTTCACGCATCAGACATCGTGCACGTGCCATTACGTCTCCGTTCACCCCACTAGTGCCAAGACTCCGTAAGAAGAAGCCCGATGCACCTATCATCATTCAAGAGACGCCTCCTATCATTCAAGAGGCCCCTCTCATCATCGAAGAAGCCCCTCCCACCGCTCAAGAGGCCACTGTCATCGTTCAAGAGGTCCCGCCCGCCGTTCAAAAGCCCGATTCATATGGCGTCATATGTCGACATATTGATAAACCCTCTCCCGTGCCCGATATGATGGATGTGAGTTGGCTTTCGTATGTATTACCGACCAGTACTATTCCTCAACAGGAGAGGGAAACACTACCAGACACAATTACGGATAATACCCTTTGGGCTAAGACCGCAGTTGATTTTTATCTACATGAGCGGAGCAAGGGGTGTTATTCTGACTTATGTCAACTCGACGATGTTATTCATTTGTTTCTTGATCGGTCTTGGTGGGGTATTTTATTAGGGGTTGAAGATAATGGCTATCTCGAATGGGTGGTAAGTCTTATATTATTCTTATATTGCATTTTGATTATTTTTTTAAATTATTAATAAATTCACTAATATATGTATTTTTTTTATAAAATAGCATATTGATGCATGGGTGTCACATCTTCTAATAAGAAGGAAATTGAGGAAAATAAGAAATACTCGATGGACTATTATGCTGACGTCTTTTCATGTAGCTTACTTGAAGGATCCGAGAGATGCTTCATATACGTTGGGTAATGGAAAAGCAAAACTTTATCTTGCGTGGTGGGAGGTCGATAAGGTTAGTATTTATTTTTTTGAATACTTTAAAGGTTTTCATAACAATTTATTTGATGTGTGCAATTATTTATGATTGCATGTGTTTATCCCTGTTTTTGAACGTCGTCATTGGCTTCTCATCGAGCTTCAGCTCCCATCCCTCGTGATAATGGTATATGACAGCATGTTGAATTACATGCCATTGTCTAATTTGAGAGATATTATTTGTAAGGGATGGAGCACTCATTTGACGAAATACTTGGACATGATTGATTATTGGACTAATTCTGGAAACAAAAAGCCAAAAAAGTTCAAAGTTACAATGATCAGAGACGATACCGCGCCACAAAAAACGGAGGGAGCCAGAGGGGATTGTGGTCCTATTGTATGCATGTGCTTGGAGCATTTGACGACAGGATGTAAACACCTTCTACCTCCCACAGATAGAGATAGAGCTGCAGTAGGCTTATGGTTTCAACATTTTATGGCTCGAGCGATATATGCGTGACGTTGCCTACCTGCATCCACGTACTAAAAGTTTGCATAAACAATTTGTAAGTTTGAGCAAGTGTTGTTTATATACTCTTTGTTGGTTTGAAAATGTTTGGTTAAGTACCTATAATTCAATAATTTTCAGTTTGTTGGTTTTAGATGTGTAGAAAGTCTTGTTTGAGCAAATGTTTGGTTTCTGTAGGTTATTCCTGACATGAGCTGCGTGAAAATGATGTATTTGTGCATAAACAACAGTCTGGGTACACTTTTTTTGCTTGTTTAATTGAATTTTACATTGAAAGTTGATTTGTTTAATTGATGAGGAAATAAGAATTATTTTTTGCTTGTTTAATTGATTTGTGAAAGTTGATTTGTTTAATTTGATGTGTAAATAAGAATTATTTTTTTCCTTGTTTAATTGATTTGAAAGGTTAATTCGCAATGCGAAATAAGCGTTGTGATAGTCAAATTCGCAACGCGAAAGTCTAATTCACATCGCGATTTTTGGTTTGCGATTTCGCGTTACGAATTTGACTATCGCAACGCTTATTTCGCGTTGCGAATTTGACTTTCGCGTTGATCGCAACATGAAACATCAAGTTATATACAACATCAAACACATTCCAAGCTATAAAGACAAGCGAATGACACTTGAAGAAGCAAGAGAACAACTATCCAAGCAATCAAACACAAGAGAAAATCCCAACATGATAACAACTGAACAGATTATAGCAATGTTCAAACTCAAGTTACTAATGAATGTCTAACTGAAAATGTATGCATTCACACATAAAATACACATAATACAACGTTTTCATTTAAAAATAACCTAAGTTAATAGGTCCCAAAAGGTGAAGCCGGTTGTGATTGGGATTTTGATTTTGATTGCGATTTTGATTTCCTTTTGCTTGACGCCATATGAGCTTTGTATTTTGATGATGATCCATTTTTTGGTAGAGAAAAAGATGATTGTGATGGCACTGGTGATCCACATGTCGATATCCAAACATGATCAACATTAGATGATTTCATTCTACAAATTGTAAATTAATTTACTAAAAAAACGAGCTATAAACTATATATCATCACTAACTTAGAGAAGAACATACCTTTATTAAGTTGATAGTTGATAATTTGGAAGAGAAATCATTGAAAAATTATATAGAAATAAAATTATGTAAAAAAAATGCCTTTCGAATATTATCCATTTCATCCAGCTCATGAAGATAGGATAACCGTTAACCAAAACAGTCTGAGAGAAACATAGCTGATATAGAAGCAGCTGCATATTTAAAATCTAGAAGGTGATCTATTTGGTTCTCAAACATTTAAAGCATCGGAAGCATTTCGGACTTATGATTTGGGTGGTACTCAGAAGCATTTAGGACTTATTATTTTTGTTATTATTACAATTTTTAGCCCTCAATTATCGGGATTTTTAGTTGCCATTTGTTGCATTTCTCGTATACCACCCAGATCATACTCCCGAAACATTTCTGACGCTTTAACTATTTGAGAACCAAATGCATCACTATTGAGATTTTAAATCTGCAGCTGCTTCTACATCAAGTATGTTTAGCTAAAATAGTTTCAGTTTAGGGTTAAACTACCTCAGTGAGCTAACTGAAATGGATAATATCCGAAAGGCATTCTTCGGATATCCAATCTTCCTGCTTGTTAACAAAAAATTACGATGGTCGGGATTTCCCTCGCGTTTAAAGTTGAAAAAAAAAACAATGGAAATTAGGAATAATCAATTATTACATGCATATTGGCTAAGTTATTTCATTGAGTAAGTTGTTGTTTGGATGGAACAAAGGCTTGGGCTAATATTTATAGTGGAGCCGAAATTTATATTGAAATTCAAACTCAAATTGAAATTTAAATTCAAACTCCAATTACATATGAAATGAATTTGAAATACAGTGTTAAATTGAACATGGAAATTGCATAATTGATTCATACTATTCAAGTAAAATTCGCAACGCGAAAGGTAAATTCGCAACGTGAAATAAACGTTGCGATAGTCAAATTTGCAACACTTATTTCGCATTCGCAACGCGAAAGTCAAATTCGCGTCGTAATTTTCGGTTTGCGAATTTGACTTTCGCGTTGTGAATTTGACTTTCGCGTTGATCACAACATACAACATCAAGTTATATACAACATCAAACACATTCCAAGCTATAAATACAAGCTAATGACACTTGAAGAAGCAAGAGAACAACTATCCAAGCAATCAAACACAAGAGAAAATCCCAACATGATAACAACTGAACAGATCATAGTAATGTTGAAACTCAAGTTACTATTGAATGTCTAACTGAAAATGTATGCATTCACACATAAAATACACATTATACAACGTTTGCATTTAAAAATCACCTAAGTTAATAAGTCCCAAAAGGTGAAGCCGGTTATGATTTGAATTTTGATTGTGATTGTGATTTCCTTTTGCTTGACACCATATGAGCTTTGGATTTTGATGAGGATCTATTTTTTGGTAGAGGAAAAGATGATTGTGATGGCACTGGTGATCCACAGGTCAACCTTGTATGACCACTTTCCTTGCACCGACTACATATCGATATCCTCTTCTCTTTACCCTTAGACGGTATACGATCGTGATATTTTGGTCGGCCAGGTAGCCTGTTGTCCTTGACTGGTGGAAAAACTGTTTGTAAGTCATCTGGTATGTCCCACTCAGAAGAATGTGGACATGGGTAGACAATCTCGGCATAATTCTATCGATGACTTGTGTAGTGTAACAATCCATATCGTATGTGCTTGAATCATCTTGGTTTAGATGAAGAGCAACTTTTATAACATGGCCACACGGATAATCAGATGTTTTTCATTTCTTACAACTACACGTCTTTGCATTTAGATCGACAAGCCCATTTAAGTTATTATCCAATACTTCAAACAAAGTGTTTGAACATGGTTTAACTCTCCATGACGTTGACTTCACAACACGTTTCGTTATCTTTTTTTTCAGTCCATGGTGTAACACGACGTTCCAATGTTCCTGTAAATTTAAATAAATAATACTTAGTAAAATATATGATAAGTTACGAATTTAAAGAAATAATACTTGCATGGTTTCTTTTCTTGTAGTACCACTGTTGAATAGAGGCTCGAAAAAACTCCATTAACATAGTAATGGGTAATTTCCGGGAATGACGACTTAGAGCGTTGATTGATTCTGCACTATTAGACATCATGAAACCATATCTTACTCCAAGTTGATGTACTCTTGACCATCTTTCAAACCCGACATCTTCTAGTGTTTGAGCACATTGAGGCAAAACACGTCTTAAACAATTTATATGCTTATTAAAATCCACTTCTCGATAAGTTTTTACAGCCTTCCAGTATGTCTATTTGTGATTTTTTATACCAGCAGACCTTGATTTTAGATTTATGTACAAATGAACACCACAAAGTCCATGAAAAGCATATGAGAAACACCTTCTAACAGCGTTGTCAATTGAGTTTGCCCTATCGGATATGATTGTCAGATTGCTAATAGGACCTATACAATCCCTAAGATGCCCCATAAACCATGTCCATGAATCAAAGGTTTCATATTTTCCAACCTCGTAAGCTATTGGAAGTATCCCATTGTTAGCATCCATGGATACTGCTAATAAGTTTACTCCAAGGTATCAACCTTTCAAATGTGCTTCGTCAACTATAATAACTGGACGCATGCAAGTAATAAACGAACGAATCTACAAAATCATATACACAAGAAATATAATCATTTAAATGTGAAATGCATGCAACTAACAAAAATGAGAACAAAATTATAATTATTTACTAATCGCAGCACCAATGGCGATAAACATCAACTCAGAGGGTCCATCTCTATCTGTTTTGATATGAGTTACCGACCCAGGATTTTTTAGCTTTAAATTGTGACAATAAGCCGGCAGTTGGGCAAACGATGCTTCTGGCAATACCCTCAACAATTCCAAGGCATAACATTTGGCTCTCCAAGCTTGAGAATATGAGATACTAATCTTGAACTGAGCATTCATGTCAGTCATAATTTCATGTCCCGATATACCCTTCCATTCAAAAACATTAACTCAGCCAGAAAACCACCCAACACCTTTTTGTTTACCTGTCTATGGTGAGGAAAAACTTGGGTTCTTGAATATGTATGTTTATCAATAAAAGTCCTAACTTGAAACATTTCGCAATCTTTTATCCTCTTTGCAATCATACACCACGTACAGTTTTTGTCAATCATACACTTTGTTTCGAAATGATCTTTGCTTGATTTGTTAACTTTTAGTTTATAGCCATCTTCCACACATTTCGTATACAAAGCTATCTTCAAGTCTTCCTTTGTATCAAAACAATCATCTTTCTTGATACGAATAACTTTTGTGTAACAATCAACTGCTATCTTTACCAACTCTTCTTCCGGTATCTGAAGTAATTCTGGCATATTCCAGTTATACTCCGTGACATTTTTTCTTTTTCTTTTCTTCGGAGACTTTTTCTTCTTTTTTTTCTTCTTAAGGGTTATATGAATTACATAATGGATGTTCAACATGTTCATTCACAGTCGTAACTTCCTTTTCATTATCATCAACATCTTCCTCGGCATCGGCTGTTTCATCATCAAAATTCGGGTATTGACCAATATTAAAATCATTACATGCAGGGTCTGTTTCTTCTTCCATCACATCACCAAAATCTGAGTATTGACCAAGATCAAAGTCTGGGTATTGACCAAGATCAAATTTCGAATAGTGACTAGTACTCACAATTTTTTCTGTTGGCTCATAATTGTCTAACTGGTCAATACGAAAATTGGAATTTGGTGCTGAAAGTTGATTGGGATTTGGATTAGGAAAAGGTTGTGGGTTTTGAGATTGTTTTTGATATTGTTTTTGGTATTGGAAATGTTGTGAAACAAAATTTTCTTGGTGATGAAATTGTGGTTGAACCATTAAATTTTGAGGTTGATAACAACGTTGTACATTGTGAGCACCATAAATTAGGGTTGAAGAACTTAGTTGATTACTACCCGCTACTGACCCAACTTCACTACTTCTAGGTTCAACAACATATAATGTAACATCATCTTCTTACGAAACACTAATGTAAGTAATGAATCGTTCAACATCTTCATTGTCGGTTAACAAATAAACTTTACATTTTCTCTGATAAGTAGCCTAAATCCACTTAGAGGCTCTAAATTCAATTTCTTTGCAACACGTAACATTAGAGTTTCATAAGTTAACTTTTTTAATGACAGTTTTAGTTGAAGATTCATGGGTAAAGGCACATATTGTAAAACACCATGAACATTCTCCCATGACCCTCCAAAACACAAATCTATCCAAACATGATTAAGATTATATGATTTCATTCTACAAATTGTAAATTAATTTACTAAACAAATGAGCTATAAAACTAGATATCATCACTAACTTAGAGAAAAACATACCTTTATTAAGTTGATAGTTGATAATTTGGGAGAGAAATCATTGAAAAATTATATAGAAATAAAATTATGTAAAAAAAATTAGAGATGGGGAAGGATGTCGTTGGATATAGGAACGGATGTCGCCGGAGAGAGTGATAGATGGAGATGGAATGAGTTGCGATTTAGGGATTTAGGTTATGAGTTGTTGCTGCTGCGTTGTTATATACCCAAAACATTTGTGTTGCGAAACTAAAACCTGTTGCGAAATTAAATTCGTGTTGTGAATTCGAAAATCTAGTTGCGAATTTGAAATTCAGTTGCGAATTTGAAATTCCGCATTGCGAATTTGACTATCGCGTTGCGAATTTGACTTATGTGTTGTGATTTACATATTCGCATTGCGAAATTGGAAACTGGGTTGCGAAATTGGAGTTCGCGTTGCGAATTTGAGACCGCGTTGCGAATTTGTTGGTCATTATGGCAAATCCAAAAAAAAGTTGGTTAAAATCGTATATTATAAGGCATTTTCGGTCACTGAGGTTATTTTCTCTTTTAAATTTAGATTCCTTAATAATTATTTAATTAAAAATTCATCATTAAATTCATAATTTGATTAAAATAGAATTTTGTTTATTTTATGATATTGAAAATGATTGCATTAAAGTAACTTGACATCCATTTTTTAATATTTTAAATAAATAAATATCTTAACAATAAAAAAATTAAATAGGTTCACATTAATTAAAAACAAAGGGTAAAGGTTTGTTTCTACGTTTAAATTGCTAAGGACACGCCGCTTGATTCACTTCAAGGACTTGGTCATTATTCTTTAAATCTAGGAACATCCTTATTCTTTTTCAATAATAAATTGAAAAATCGATTAATCCTTAGTTTTCTTTTTATTTAGGGTTCAATAGTTATCTAATTTTCTAAATTTTTAGGGAATGACAATATTTCATTGTTTCGATTAAAAAATAAGAATAATTGTGTTGAGTTAATCGATTGACGGAATCAGCCAAGAGGGGGGTGAATTGACAATTAAAAAATTTGTGGAAGCTTTTGTAGAAAATTGAAAGAAATTGCACAACGATTTAGAGTCGTTCGACTTTATCAACCAAAGTCTACGTCCACTATCTTAGCTATCCACACTAAGGATTTTCTAACAAATTCACTAATTTGTTCTTTCTTTTGAAGCCAAAGAGATAACCTTACAACTCCCTCAAGAATATACCCCAATTCTTGAAAACACTCTTTTCTCAAAGAGAATATTACAAATTTGCAAACTTACAAGAAAAACCTCACAAGGAAAATATGTTTGCACAATTCTAGAACAAAGAAAGAACACTCAAGAATAAATACGATTGAGCACAATAAGTGTTCTTGAAAGCAAAATGAATATTGAATGAAAAATAGGCTTGAAATGCTCAAACTTGAGGTTTGATGATTTCTCTTTGATTCTCTCTTGATTCTAGTTGCTTGATGTTTCTTGTTTTTGATCAATGGCTTCTAAGCTTGTTTAAATACACCTTGAATCACTTCTGAACGTTGGGGATGATTAGTGGAGTCAATAGAGTCGTTTAAGTGTGAAAACAATTAATAAAATTAGTTGGGAGCGTCAGTGCATCGGTGCATCAATGTAAAATTCAAATATTTTGACCGTTGGATCCTTAGTGCATCGGTGCACTAAGAGTGCACTAAGAGTGCATCGATGCATCAAGTGCATTCGATGTTTCAAAATAGCCAGAGTGCATCGATGCATGGCTGGTGCATCGATGCATCAAATGCATTCGATGTTTTCATAAAATCCTCAGTGCATCGGTGCATTGTATGTGCATCGATGAATGAAATGCATTCGATGTTCAATTTAATTCATGGTGCATCGATGCATGGATTGGTGCATCGATGCATGGATTGGTGCATCGGTGCATCACTCTGTAAAATTGATTTCAGGCTTGATTTTGGTTCAAAATACTTTGTGAAAATTGTTTCAAAAATATATTAAGTATAAAACACAATTTTACACATTTAGTAAGGTTTGAAATTGATCTTAAAAGACTTGGAGTAATAATTTGATATTCGAGTAATTAAATCGAATATACTTTTAGAAAATCATTTGTAAAATCTTAAAATTCATTTAAACTAATTTGTTATATCAAAATACAAAAATGTTTTCAACAATCTCCCCCTTTTTGATATAACAAAACATTTGTGTTAATTAAGATTTTCTAAAATTTGAAATCAATTTTGAAAAATTACTCCCCCTTACTATAACACTTCTCCCTTGAAACATAACATTATTTCTCCCCCTTTTTGTTAAATCAAAAAGACTTAAAATCGATTTATACAAGGTTTTGAAAAACATAGCCAATTGATATATATATATATATATATATATATATATAGCTTAAGCTGCTAAGATCACAATCAAAAGAGAGATTAGCCATTAGTTTCATAATCAATATTCATAATAAAATTTGAAATGGTAAATTGGTCATATTTCAACTAAAAGATAAATGATGCATATATTGAAACAAACCAAAATATATATATATGAAATAAAAGATCAAATATCCATCAAACAGTCATCCAACAATCAAAGAAAGACAATCCAAAATGTTTTAACAATTTAAATTAAAGTTCAACCCAAAAACAATCAAAGCAAAATAAGTCTATTCATCCATAGAAGGATCGGGAGGAGAAGGAGGGTAACGAGCTCTCATCTCAAGCGAGAGTGCATCCAAACGATCATTCATATCTTGTTGTCGAGCTCCCAAGGTAGAGAGCTGGGACTCAATGAATGTGAAGCGTGAATCCATGGACGCATACCGTAAATCAAATGTCTCCAAAAATGAACGAAAATATGGAGGCATTTGATCTTCTTGTGGAGCTGGTTCCGGTACAGGCTCGTCATCAGGTACGTGATCATCGATGTCTTGCATAAGTTGTTGAAATTCAGGATAATCGTCATCAGCTGGAGCTAGAGGAGGAGGAGCACGAGAGGAGCTAGGAGCAGTTTGTGAGGAACTAGCTCCCGGAGTTTGCTTGCCTGGTCTAAAAACCAATTGACCAGTTACCTCATCTTGTTTTCAATCCGCTTTCTTCAAGGATGTGAGATTGATTTTATTTTGAAGTGGGATAGGATTGTCAAGAGAAACGTCTAGACCAAGTTTGATAAAGAGGTTACTAAGAAGACATCCATAAATCAATGTTTCAACATGTTTTGAAGGAACAATGTTTATGATGTCCACTAGTTGACAAAATATAATGTGGGGTAGATTTATTTTGATTTTATTTTTAAGACAATACATCCACCATAAATCCCTAGCACGAAGTGTGGAGTACCTTCCTCCAGATGGTCTAAACCACCAAGAGATCATCAAATGGAGAAAACGATCGTGATGAGATCGTAGAGTACTAACACTGGAGTTTGGAACATAGATATATTCCAAATTTTCATTCTCATTATATACACCACTATCATCTAACCTAAATCGGAAAGCTATAGTCTCGGGGTCAATATTAATATATTGGCCTAAAAGATAGGATCTAATGGCTATAGTTCCACATTGAGTTTCATTTTGAATACACACCACATTGGAATAGAAAATGCGGACCAATTGTTGATAGACGATAGGTTTAAGATGAAACAATTTATCAAACTTCCAAGCTTTAAGAGTCGGAAGGTATTCGAAGTCAATGTCAACCATGGTTTGAAGCGAAGGAATACGCTCTTCGCGAATTCTGTAAGTTTGGAAAGAATTTCTGTACCTAGAGTACAATTCGTCTCTATGAAGCTCATGCATGTTAAAATAAGATCCTAATAGAGATGAAGGTGGAGGAGGAACGGGATTAGAAGGTTGGTTTGAACGAGAATGACTCGATGAAGTTCTAGGGCGTTTAGGATTTGACATTGTTTAAAAGAAATCAGAATAAGAAATATCACCTGCAATTTGAAACACATGTATGCATAATCAATCCCAAAACTCAAATGAGTCCTCAATAATTCAAGGTTCTCTAAACCATATCATAATGGGCATGTTTTAAAAACTATTTAATATTATTTGATAATCATAATATAATTTTCATGAAAACAACACAATTAAATAAAAAATATTACTAATTTTCGAAATCAATATTTTTTTTAATTTCAAAATTCAAAGAAAAATCTTGAAAAATTGTTTGTTTTTAACGAAATTGGTAGTAAAATCTAATTTAGAACCAACAAACAATCAATGCCCGATATAATGTTCATCATAGAACTAATCAAAACTAGTTCTAAAATCAAAAATCAATAAAATAGATATTTTTGAAATATTACCTTGAAAATTCAGATTGAGAGGGATGAGGAGTTGTTTTGCACGATTTAATGATATAAGCAGGTTTGAAAGTTGAAAAACTTGAAGATTCCGATGAAAAACCGTTGATTTTGTGCAAGAATGGAGATTTTTAGAGAGAGAGGGATGAACAACGGGAGAGTTTTAGTTTTAGGGTTTGAGAAAATAAAGAAAATGAAGTATTTTAACCCAAAACCCGACGGATGCATCGATGCATGACCGTGTGCATCGATGCACATTCAAGGCGTGCATCAGTGCATCAACATGATGAATCGATGCACATTCAAAGAGATGCATCGATGCATTGTTAAGTGCATCGGTGCATGAAGCACAAAAAGTCAAAAATCCGTTTTAAATACTTAAAATGCTAAATTAATTAGCTCTAGTGGTATTGGCAACTCATATATTAAAAATTAATCATGTTCAATCAATCAAATTAATATTTATTTGAACATAAAATTAATTTTCATCAAGAATCATGAACTCCCCCTAACTAATAGTAATGAATGTAATCAGAAATTACTATTATAAGCATTTTTCATTTAGTCTTAAAAGTGCTAAAATTATTTTAAACACTAAGTGAAGATAGGTCAGTTAAACCTAATTCTCTCCTAAGTGTCCAAAAATGTTCCTTGTCCAAAGGTTTTGTAAAGATATCCACTAATTGATGCAAAGTATCAACAAATTGTAGAACTACATCTTCCTTAGTGACATGGTCTCTAATGAAGTGATGTCTTATTTCAATGTGCTTAGTTCTAGAGTGTTGGATGGGATTTTTAGTGAGACAAATAGCACTAGTATTGTCACACTTGATAGGAATGGTACCTACTTCAATTTCATAATAAAAAAGTTGTTGTTTCATCCATAAAACCTGTGCACAACAACTACCAGCTGAAATGCATTCGGCTTCAGTGGTAGATAATGCAACACAATTTTGTTTCTTTGAAAACCAAGATATCAACATATTTCCAAGGAATTGGCAAGTACCGGAGGTGCTTTTCCTATCTAATTTGCATCATCCATAATCCGCATCAGAAAAGGCATGCAAGCCAAAGCTAGAGTCTCTAGGATACTAAAGTCCTAAACTAGGAGTATCCTTAAGGTATCTAAAGATTCTCTTAACAACTAGTAAATGTGATTCCTTAGGGCATGATTGAAATGTAGCACATAAGCAAACACTAAACATAATGCCCGATCTACTTGCAGTTAGATAAAGTAGAGATCCAATCATTGACCTATATAATTTAACATCTACACATTTACCTCCTTCATCTAAGTCAAGCTTTGTTGAAGAGCTCATTGGAGTGTCATGAGGTTTGCCATTTTCCAGTCCAAACTTCTTGAGCATATCTTTAACGCACTTAGCTTGATTGATGAAGATGCCATCTTTTCTTTGCTTGATTTGGACTCCCAATAAAAATGAGAGCTCCCCCATCATGCTCATCTCAAGCTCACTTTGCATTAGCATAGAAAATTCTTGGCAAAGAACATCATTAGTAGAACCAAATTTTATATCATCAACATAAATTTGAACTACTAATAAATCTTTACCTTTATGCTTTAAAAACAATGTAGTGTCAACCTTCCCTTTTGAAAAACCTTTTTCAATTAAAAAGTTTGACAATCTTTCATACCAAGCTCTAGGAGCTTGTTTTAAACCATAAAGCGCTTTTGTCAATTTAAGAACATGATCCAGAAATTTTGAATCTTCAAAACTTGGAGGTTGTTCCATATACAATTCTTCTTTTATAAAAACATTTAAAAAATCACTTTTAACATCCATTTGATATAGTTTAAATTCATGAAAACATGAAAATGCTAATAACATTCTAATTGCTTCCATCTTAGCTACGGGAGCGTATGTTTCATCATAGTCTATGCCCTCTTCTTGAGTATACGCTTGAGCAACAAGTCTAGCCTTGTTTCTCACTATATTACCACTCTCATCAAGCTTATTCCTAAATACCCATCTAGTACCTACAGTAGATTTATTACTAGGCCTTTCAACTAATGTTCATACTTTACTTCTCTCAAATTGATTTAATTCTTCTTGCATAGCCATAATCCAATGTTCATCATTTAATGCTTCTTTAATATTCTTAGGCTCTATGCATGAAATAAATGCAACATAATTACAAATATTTCTAAGAGAAGATCGAGTTGTTACCCCTTTGGATGGATCACCTATAATCTCACCATCCTTGACATAGTTGTACTCTCTTGGATAAGATACTTCCCTTTCTTCAATGGTTGGATTCTCAAGAGGATCATGAGTTTCCTCATCTTTCGTTTCTTCCTTTGATGATGACTCTCCAACGTCATGTCTAACGTCATTTGTATTAATAATACCTACATCATCATTCAAATAAGAATCCTTCCTCGGAAGGAGATTATCATCGAAAACAACATGTATAGACTCTTCTACAACCAAAGTTCTTTTATTAAATACTCGATAAGCTTTAGAATTTAAGGAATAACCCAGAAAAATTCCTTCATCACTTTTAGCATCAAATTTTCCAAGGTTTTCTTTACCGTTATTTAAAACAAAACATTTACATCCAAAATGATAAAAATAGCTAATGTTAGGATTTTTATTTTTGAAAATTTCATATGGAGTTTTCTTTAAAATTGGCCTAATCATTACTCGATTTACAACATAACAAGCAATATTTGTGGCTTCCACCCAAAAATATTTTGGCAAATTATTTTCACAAAGCATGGTTCTAGCCATTTCTTCTAAAGTTCGATTTTCCCTCTCAACAACTCCATTTTGTTGAGGGGTTCTAGGTGCTGAAAAATTATGGCTAATACCATTAGAATTACAAAACTCATTAAATCCAAGATTTTCAAATTCAGTGCCATGATCATTTCTAACACTAGTGATAGAGTAACCTTTTTCGTTTTGAATTACTTTTGAAAATGTGATGAAATTTTCTAATGCTTCATCTTTAGAACTTAAGAATAAAACCCAAGTATATCTAGAATAGTCATTTACCAAGACAAATGCATATTGTTTTCCACCCAAGTTAGTAGTCCTAGTTGGCCCAAAAAGATCTATATGGATCAATTGTAATACTCTACTAGTTGACACATCATTAATGGATTTAAAAGAAACTCACTGTTAAAAACATTTTTGATATTTCGATATCACAAATTAAGTTAAATTAATTTTAAGATTTTACAAATGATTTTACAATTTATATTCGATTCAATTTATCGAATATCAAATTATTACTCCAAGTCTTTGAAGATCAATTGTAATCCTTACTAAATGTGTAAAATTGTGATTTGTACTTAAACTATTTTTGAAACAATTTTCACAAAGTATTTTGAACCAAAATCAAGCCTTAAATCAATTTTTCAAAGGCATGCACCGATGCATCAAATACCATGCATCGATGTATCAATGAATAAATTGAAACATTGAATGCATTCCATGCACCGATGCACTCTCCATGCATCGATGCACTCTGATTTAATTAAAACATCGAATGCATTTGATGAATCGATGCACAATCCATGCATCGATGCACCAGGCTATTTTTTCAAACATCGAATGCACTTCATGCATCGATGCACTCTTAGTGCACCGATGCACTAGGAGTCCAACGGTCAAAATATTTGAAATTTTACACTGATGCACCGATGCATAATGGTCATGCATCGATGCATGAGACGCTCCCACCCAGAAAATTAATTGTTTTCATACAATAACGGCTCTATTGACTCCACTAATTATCACCAACGTTCAGAATTGATTCAAAGAGTATTTAAACAAGTTTAGAAGCCATTGATCAATAACAAGAACCATCAAGCAACTAGAATCAAGAGAGAAAGCATCAAACCTCAAGTTTGAGCATTTCAAGCCTATTTTTCATTCAATATTCAGTTTGCTTTCAAGAACACTTTTGTGCTCAATTGTGTTTATTCTTGAGTTTTCTTTTCTTAGTTATAGAATTGTGCAAACAATCTACCTTGTGAGGATTTCCTTGTAAGTTTGCAAATTTGTATTGTTCTCTTTGGGAGAGTATTTTTCTCAAGAATTTGGGGTATAATTCTTGAGGGTTTGTAAGGTTACTATTTGTTCTCAAATGAAAGACAAAATAGTGAATTTGTGGAAAATCCTTAGCGTGGATAGCTAAGGTAGTGGACGTAGACTTTGGTTGAGAAAGTCGAACACTCTAAATCACTGTGCAAATCTTTTCAATTTTCTGTAAAAGCTTCCACCGAAATTTTTAATTGCCAATTCCGTCGATCGATTAACTCAATAATTGGTATCAGAGCCTCACTCATTTGAAGGTTTAATCGCTTCTTGAGTCGATTCGGGAAGAGTTACATCGATTATCAAGTCATCAATGGCCTCCGCTACAAATTTTGACTTCGGTCTCGATTCGATGCCCGTCAACAAGCCTCATTTCTTCAATGGAGCTAACTAAGCCTATTGGAAGAATATGATGATTTACTTTATTCAAGAAAGTGACATGGGAGCATGAAATGCCGTAGAAGAAGGATACATCAAACCTCTCACTCATCTAAGGTTGTGGAGTAAAGGATAGACAAGAATGTTCCATCTCAACTCCAAAGCCATCCATATAATTTTTTGTGCTCTTGGACCAGATGAATACAGAAGAGTTTCATCGTGTACAACCGCCAAAGAAATATGGGACAAACTTCAAGTCACTCATGAAGGTACCGATGAGGTAAAGAAATCTAAAATTAGTATTCTAACGCATAGCTATGAAAATTTCAGGATGAAACCAAATGAAGATATCAAAGCTATGACGGATAGATTTTCAACGATTGTTAATGGTCTCAAATCATATGGAGAGATCATTTCAAATGAAAAGCTTGTGAGGAAGTTAGTCTACTCCCTCCCAAAATCGTGGCAATCAAAGAAGATGACAATCATCGAGTCTAAGGACTTAATGTCCTTAACTCTTGAAGAGCTAATTGGGTCACTCCTCACTCATGAAATGATGCTCGAAGATGAGGTGGACCTCGATAAGATTGACGAGACACCAAAGGAGAAGGAGAAGAAGAAAAACATTAGAGTTGCTCTCAAATCCAAAAAAGATGAGAGAGATTCGAATGACAATGACGATGACGAGGAAATGGCATTATTTGCCAAACGGTTCAGAAAAATGATGAGACCTTATCGAGGAAGAAAATTCAAACGAAATGAAGGCCTCAAAAATAAACCAAAAGAGAATGACCCAATCATTTGCTATGAATGCAAAAAGCCGGGGCATGTCAAATATGATTACCCACAATTGAAGAAAAATGGTCAATCAAAGAATAAGCACAAGGCTCATATGGCTACATGGAGCGATGAAGAAAGTTCTGATGAAGAGGAATAAGAAGTAGCTAACTTGTGCTTGATGGCATTCAGGGAAGATTCTAAGGTAACCTCTAACTCATCCGATTTTGATGATTTATCCTATGATGAGTTATTAGAGGAATATAATGGGTTGGCTTCAGATTATGAGAAATTATTTTTAAAATATAAAAATGATGTTTCAAAATTGAAAAATGAAAACAAACTCATATCCAAAACCAACAACGATCTTGAAAGTAAAATCAAAGATTTGCAAATCAAACTAGAAGAGTTTGAAAAGAAAAATTTAGATTTGCAAAATTTACTTTCAAAGATCACTGATGATCATCAAAAGAAAATTGATGATCTTAAAACTTCTTTTGATAAAGTTAGAACAAAACATTTTGAAAAAGGTGGAAATTCAAAATCCAACTTTGTTAGAAAAAGTTTTAGAAACTACAATCATAGAGGTCCCCAAAGAACCTCTAATGGAAAAATCGTTAGAAGTATGTGGGTTCCTAAAGAACTCATTACTACTAAAGATAAAGATATCCTACACAAATGGATACCTAAGGGAACTAGGATTTTGGAAACTAATGAATATGGACCCAAAAGAATTCGGGTACCAAAAATCAAAATTTAATCTATGTTTGTAGGGAAAGGAGCATTGCTACAAGGCACGGGAAACAAATTCAAATTCATGGTACCTTGATAGTGGATGCTCAAGACATAAGACCGGGGAGGAGAAGTGACTTTTGGAGACAATTCAAAAGGTCACATTGAAGGTATTGGTACAATAGGTAATACCTCTTCCATACAAATTAAAAATGTTTTATATGTGAATGGATTAAAGCATAATCTATTGAGTATCAGTCAATTATGCGATAAAGGATTCAATGTCTTATTTGAAATTAATGGTTGTAAAGTCATAGACATTGCATCTAATCAGATTATACTTGTTGGTCATAGAATAGGAAACATATACATGGTGCATTTAGATTCTTTTGATATGACTAATTTATGCCTAGTTTCTAAGGATGAGCATGATAGTTGGTTATGGTATAGGAGACTAGGACATGCTAGTATGAGTGTTTTGCAACGGTTAATTCAAGGAGACCTAGTAAGAGGGTTGTCTAAGCTTAAATTTGATAATGATAAAATCTGTGATGCTTGTGCTAAAGGAAAACAAAAGCGAGTTTCTTTTAAATCCATTAATGATGTATCAACTAGTAGAGTTTTACAATTGATCCATTTAGATCTTTTTGGGCCAACTAGAACTACTAGCTTGGGTGGAAAATAATATGCATTTGTCTTGGTAGATGACTACTCTAGATATACTTGGGTTCTATTCTTAAGTACAAAGATGAAGCATTAGAACATTTCATCACATTTTCAAAAATTATCCAAAACGAAAAAGGTTACTCTATCACTAGTGTTAGAAGTGATCATGGAACTGAAGTTGAAAATCTTGGATTTATTGAATTTTGTAATTCTAATGGTATTAACCATAATATTTTAGCACCAAGAACCCCTCAACAAAATGGAGTTGTTGAGAGGAAAAATCGAACTTTAGAAGAAATGGCTAGAACCATGCTTTGTGAAAATAATTTGCCAAAATATTTTTGGGCGAAAGCCATAAATACTGCCTGTTATGTTATAAATCGAGTAATGATTAGGCCAATTTTAAAGAAAACTCCATATGAAATTTTCAAAAATAAAAAGCCTAACATTAGTTATTTTCATCCTTTCGGATGTAAATGTTTTGTTTTAAACAACGGTAAAGAAAACCTCGACAAATTTGATGCTAAAAGTGATGAAGGAATTTTTCTGGGTTATTCCTTAAATTCTAAAGCTTATCGTGTATTTAATAAAAGAACTTTAGTTGTAGAAGAGTCTATACATGTTGTTTTCGATGATAATCCCCTTCCGAGGAAGGATTCTTGTGTTAATGATGATGTAGTCATTGTAAATACAAATGACGTTAGACATGACGTTGGAGAATCATCATCAAAGGAAGAAACAAAGGATGAGGAGACTCATGATCCCCTTGAGAATCCAACCATTGAATAAAGGGAAGTATCTTATCCAAGAGAGTACAACTATGTCAAGGATGGTGAAGTTATAGGTGATCCATCTAAAGGGGTAACTACTCGATCTTTTCTTAGAAATATTTGTAATTATGTTACATTTATTTCATGCATAGAGCCTAAGAACATCAAAGAAGCATTAAAAGATGAACATTGGATTATGGCTATGCAAGAAGAATTAAATCAATTTGAGAGAAGTAAAGTATGGACATTAGTTGAAAGGCCTAGTAATTAAACTACTGTAGGTACTAGATGGGTATTTAGAAATAAGCTTGATGAAAGTGGTAATATAGTGAGGAACAAGGCTAGACTTGTTGCTCAAGGTTATACTCAAGAAGAAGGCATAGACTATGATGAAACATACGCTCCCGTAGCTAGGATGGAAGCAATTAGAATGTTATTGGCATTTGCATGTTTCAATGAATTTAAATTATATCAAATGGATGTTAAAAGTGCATTTTTAAATGGTTTTATAAAAGAAGAAGTGTATGTGGAACAACCTCCAGGTTTTGAAGATTCAAATTTTTCGGATCATTTTTTTAAAATTGGCAAAAGCTCTTTATGGTTTAAAACAAGCTCCTAGAGCTTGGTATGAAAGATTGTCAAATTTTTTAATTGAGAAAGGTTTTTCAAAAGGAAAGGTTGACACTACATTGTTTTTAAAGAGAAAAGGTAAAGATTTATTAGTAGTTCAAATTTATGTTGATGATATAATATTTGGTTCTACTAATGATGTTCTTTGCCAAGAATTTTCTAAGCTAATGCAAAGTGAGTTCGAGATGAGCATGATGGGGGAGCTCTCATATTTCTTGGGACTCCAAATCAAGCAAAGAAAAGATGGCATCTTCATCAATCAAGCTAAGTACGTCAAGGATATGCTCAAGAAATTTGGATTGGAAAATGGGAAACCCTATGCCACTCCAATGAGTTCTTCTACAAAGCTTGACTTGGATGAAGGAGGTAAATGTGTGGATGTTAAATTATATAGATCCATGATTGGTTCATTGCTTTATCTAACCGTAAGTAGACCGGATATTATGTTTAGTGTTTGCTTGTGTGCTAGGTTTCAATCATGTCCTAAAGAATCACATTTACTAGCTGTTAAGAGGATCTTTAGATACCTTAAGGACACTCCTAGTATAGGACTTTGGTATCCTAGAGACTCTAGCTTTAGCTTGCATGCCTTCTCAGATGCGGATTATGGAGGATGCAAATTAGTTAGGAAAAGCACCTCCGGTACTTGCCAATTCCTTGGAAATATGCTAATTTCTTGGTTTTCAAAGAAACAAAATTATGTTGCATTATCTACCACTGAAGCAGAATACATTTCAGCTGGTAGTTGTTGTGCACAAGTTTTATGGATCGATTAACTCAACACATACTTTTGTTTTCCTTTAGCACAAGCATCACAGATTTTATCATTATCAAATTTTAGTTTAGGCATCCCTCGAACCAATTCTCCTTGAACTAACCGTTGCAAAACACTCATGCTAGCATGTCCAAGTCTCCTATGCCATAACCAACTATCATGCTCATCCTTTGCAACTAGGCATAAATTAGTCATTTCTATAGAGTCTAAATGCACCATGTATATGTTTCCTATTCTATGACCAACAAGCATAATCCTATTAGATGCAATGTCAATGACTTTACAACCATTAGTTGCAAATATGACATTGAATCCCTTATCACATAATTGACTAATACTCAAGAGATTATGCTTTAATCCATTCACATATAACACATTTTTAATTTGTATGGAAGAGGTATTACCTATTGTACCTATACCTTCAATGTGACCTTTTGAATCATCACCAAAAGTCACTTCTCCTCCATTTTTGGCGTTAAGCTCTATGAACCAGTTTTTGTCCCCAGTCATGTGTCTCGAGCATCCACTATCAAGGTACCATGAATTTAGATTTGTTTCCCGTGCCTTGTAGCAATGCTCCTTTTCCTACAAACATAGATTAATTTTTTATTTTTGGTACCCAAATTCTTTTGGGTCCATATTCATTAGTTTCCAAAATCCTAGTCCCCTTAGGTATCCATTTGTGTAGGATATCCTTATCTTTAGTAGTAATGAGCTCTTTAGGAACCCATATACTTTTAATGATTTTTCCATTAGAGGTTCTTTGGGGACATCTATGATTGTAGTTTTTAAAACTTTTTTTAACAAAGTTGGATTTTGAATTTTCTCCATTTTCAAAACGTCTTGTTCCAACTTTAGCAAAAGAAGCTTTGAGATCATCAATTTTCTTTTGATGATCATCATTGACCTTTGAAAGTAGATTTTGCAAATCCAAAATTTTCTTTTCAAACTCTTCTAGTTTGATTTGCAAATTTTTTATTTTACTTTTAAGATCGTTGTTGGTTTGGATATGAGTTTATTTTCATTTTTCAATTTTGAAACATCATTTTTATATTTTAAAAATAATTTCTCATAATACGAAGCCAACCCATTATATTCCTCTAATAGCTCATCATAGGATAAATCATCAAAATCAGATGAGTTAGAGGTTACCTTAGAATCTTCCCCGAATGCCATCAAGCACAAGTTTGCTACTTCTTGTTCCTCTTCATCGGAACCTTCTTCATCGCTCCATGTAGCCACATGAGCCTTGTGCTTATTTTTTTATTGACCCTTTCTCTTCAATTATGGGCAATCATATTTGACATGCCCTGACTTTTTGCATTCATAGAAAATGATTGGGTCCTTCTCTTTTGGTTCATTTTTTAGGCCTTCATTTCGTTTGAATTTTCTTCCTCGGTAAGGTCTCATCATTTTTCTGAACCGTTTGGCAAACAATGTCATTTCCACGTCATCTTCATCTGAATCACTCTCATCTTTTGTGGATTTGAGAGCAACTCCAATGTTTTTCTTCTTCTCCTTCTCCTTTGGTGTATCTTCAATCTTATCGAGGTCCACCTCATCTTCAAGCATCATTTCATGAGTTAGGAGTGAACCGATTAGCTCTTCAAGAGTTAAGGACATTAGATCCTTAGACTCGATGATTGCCATCTTCTTTGATTGCCATGATTTTGGAATGGAGTAAACTAACTTCCTCAAAAGCTTTGCATTTGAAATGATCTCTCCATATGATTTGAGATCATTGACAATCGTTGAGAATCTATCCGTCGTAGCTTTAATATCTTCATATGGTTTCATCCTGAAATTTTCATAGCTATGCGTTAGAATACTAATTTTAGATTTCTTTACCTCATTGGTACCTTAATGAGTGACTTGAAGTTTGTCCCATATTTCTTTGGTGGTTGTACAAGATGAAACTCTTCCGTATTCATCTGGTCCAAGAGTACAAAATATAATATGGATGGCTTTGGAGTTGAGCTGGAACATTTTTGTCTCTCCTTCACTCCATAATCTTGGATGAGTGAGAGGCTTGAAGTATCCTTCTTCTACGAGATTCCATGCTCCCATGTCACTTGCTTGAATGAAGTACATCATTCTATTTTTCCAATAGGCATAGTTAGCCCCAATGAAGAAAGGAGGCTTGTTGACGGGCATCGAATCGAGATCGGAATCGAAGTTTGAAGTATAGGCCATTGATGACTTTGATTATCGATGTAACTCTTCCCGAATCTACTCAAGAGGTGATTAAACCTTCAAATGAGTTAGGCTCTGATACCAATTGTTAGGATTTTCAGAAGCGATTCGACAACTGAAACGATTTACAAAGAGGGGTCGGAACGGTTTTTGAGTTTAGGGAGTAAGGAGATTGAAAGATAGAAAATTGCACAGTGATTTAGAGTGGTTTAATTTTCTAAACCAAAGTCTACGTCCACTCCCTTAGCTCCTCACCAAGGATTTTCCAACAAATTAACTAATTTGTTCTTTCTTTTAAGGACAAAGAGATAACCTTACAACTCCCTAGTTTTTCCGGGCTAAACTAGAACCTTTCCTTAGATTTTACACGGGATAAGCTAGAACCTTTCCCCTTTACAAAAAGATAAAATAAGTAAACAAGAAAACCTCTCTAAGGTAGGTGTTTACAAGATTGAGCTCACAAGAAAAAAATATTTAAAAGAGAATGATGAAATAAGATTGAAAAACTATTCTCTTGTGTTTGATTGCTTGGATAGTTGTTCTCTTGCTTCTTCAAGTGTCCTTAGCTTGTATTTATAGCTTAAAATGTGTTTGATGTTGTATATAGCTGTTGGGGATGTTTTGGAGCCGTTTAGGGATGATGTTTCTACTAAAAAAGGCTACCCATAACATAGTGCATCGATGCACTATCATGGTGCATCGATACCCCTTCATTAAATTCAAATAAACTAGCCGTTACTAGCCGTTGCAGCCTTCGTGCATGGATGCATAGCAAGATGCATCGATGCATAGAAGGATGCATCGATGCACTAATTGCATTCAGTGTTTGAGTGCATGGATGCACTGCATGATGCATCGATGCACTAGTGCAGGTGTATGAATGCACTGCAGGGATGCATGGATGCACTGCAGGGGTGCATGGAAGCACTTTGACACCACCTTTGTTGGTTCTTCTTTCTTGTTTCCATGGATTTCCTCGAGCTTATTCCAAATCTCCTTGGCACTTGAACATGAAGAAACTCCTTCATAGATTTCAGGACCAAATGCACACAACAACATGTGCATGGCCTTGGCATTAAGTTGAGCTTTCTTCTGTTCTTTGTCACTCCTCTTCTTCTCCTTCTTCTTTAGAGAAGAGTAGTTGTTCTCGATTATCTCCCATGCATCAAGATAATTGGATTGGATGGATACCTTCATTAATTTCTTCCAATGATGATAGTTGACTCCATTAAAGTATGAAGGTTTCAAAAATAATTCAAAGTCCATTAAATTCAGATTTGAGCCAAAATGCTACAGGGTGTCAAAGAGCATCCATGTACCCCTGTAGTGCATCCATGCACTCCTGTAGTGCATCCATGCACCCCTGTAGTGCATCCATGCATCCCTACAGTGCAACCATGCACCTGCACTAGTGCATCGATACATCATGCAGTGCATCCATGCACTCAAACATCGAATGCAATTAGTGCATCGATGCATCCTTCTGTGCATTGATGCATCAAGGCTGTGCATCCATGCACGAAGGCTACAACGGCTAGTAACGGCTAGTTTATTTGAATTTAATGAAGGGGTATCGATGCACCATGATAGTGCTCCGATGCACCATGTTATGAGAAGTATTTTTTAGTAGAAAAATCATCCCCAAACGGCTCCAAAACATCCCCAACGGCTATATACAACATCAAACACATTTAAAGCTATAAATACAAGATAAGGACACTTGAAGAAGCAAGAGAACAACTATCCAAGCAATCAAACACAAGAGAAAAGTTTTTCAATCTTATTTCATCATTCTCTTGTAAATATTTTGTTCTTGTAAGCTCAATCTTGTAAACACCTTCCTTAGAGAGGTTTTCTTGTTTACTTATTTTATCCTTTTGTGAAGGAGAAAGGTTCTAGCTTATCCCGTGTAAAAGCTAGGAAAAGGTTTTAGTTTAACCCAGAAAAACTAGGGAGTTGTAAGGTTATCTCTTTGTCCTCAAAAGAAAGAACAAATTAGTGAATTTGTTGGAAAATCCTTGGTGAGGAGCTAAGGTAGTGGACGTAGACTTTGGTTTAGAAATTCGAACCACTCTAAATCACTCCCCAAACTCAAAAACCGTTCCGACCCCTCTTTGCAAACCATTTCGGTTGTCGAATCGAGCTTCCGAAAATCCTAACAAATTGTCTTAATGCAAATTAAGGGGTAATTTCTTCTTTAATTGGAAATAATCAAATAATGTGTGTTTCTCCTAGAAATCCTTTAATTAGGTTAAAATGTTTTATTTAGGGAATAAAAGGATCATTAATTAGATAACTGTTTGAATTCTTAGATTTTTTATATAGGGACAAATTTGTAATTGAAGGTACCAATTACGAGCGCTGTAAAGGTGTTAATCCTTCCCCAAGCGTAATCGACTCCATAACCCAAAACTTCAAAAATTACAGACCAAATCATGTCTTTTTAAAGTCTTATTATTTAAAATTCTCAAAAAGGCATATTATGGGTTTTCGACCTACCTAATCCCAAAGGTAGATGGTGACACCGAACATTTCCAAATCCTTTTTAAAAATCTCTAATTTCTTTATTTTCGAATTCTAAAACCACACTCGTAGTCTCGAAAAGGTTATCATGACAGCTTAGCGACTCCACTAGGGTGAACCCAGAATCTCTCCTGAGAGTGTATGAAATATCTAGTTCTCTTCTTTGATTATGAGGTTAAGGGTTTGAGTATTTATCCTCACACATGACACATGCATATTCATAACATGATCTCTATATCCCGAGCTGTCCCTTTTTAAGTGAGAGTGAAAGTGACGTCTCTGTGTGAATTTATGTTTTGTATAGGCCTCGTAAGTAGCTTTCGGAGTCCAATGTACCTATACCTTTGTGGGGATTTATTCCTCGTGTCAGACATAGGGAAATGCTTCATCTCGAAATTGAACTTGGTTTCGATATAAAGCTTTTCCGAAATTTTGCTGTAGGTACCCAAATTGGTATACATAAGGGAGAAATCAACTCTAACATTTTATTTACATTTATGTTCTAAACCAATGCATGCGAACTAGAAAATTATGTGGCATTTATTTTGTCATGTTCTTGATTTTTTTATTTTTTATATTGCATGTACTAACTAATCTCTGTATTGTTTGGATTTTCCTATTCTTTTTTTTCTCGCATTTACATATTCATATAATGATTAAAGGTGTTAATTCATAAGTGATTAACCAAACTAGAAGGTTTTTATATTGAAACAAGGGTTTCTCAACCAAATAGTCAGATTAGGGACTTTTACCATGTCGTGAAGATCTACGAAGAACGTCAACCAATGAGTGAGAGATTCAAAGCTAATGGAAGATTTCCTTCGAAGACACCAAGATATAGATGCTATCTTAGAATCAGATGGGAGAATGAGAAAACTCTTGACGAGGATAGGAGAATCATGAAAGAAGACTCTGATTCAAAAATCATAAAAAATAATTCAAGAGTGTCATCAAATGCAATTGATAGCTCTATGTATGGATTAATGCAGCATTGACTTGGAGTGCAACATCAAATCATGAGAACATAACTTGAAGATTGAACCTTGCTTTTGAAGTATTTCGGTTATCTGAAACCTTGTTGTCTCATAGAAATTTTTCTATGAGTCACTTTTAGAATTGACAGCTTTTGCATTTGCATTATCATCATCATAACATGAAGGTATTGATCCGCAATTGACTATCTAATTGGAATTTTTTCATAAATAGAGAAAAAATTTCTTAATCAAGTAGTTGCATATACGAATGTGTACCGATGGAAGCTTATAAAATTAGAAGACAACTCACTTGAAGTTCATATATCAAAATTGTCGGATTACATCAAATCAGACGATATCCAAATCTCTAAAAAGCCTTCAATCCAAACAATGGTACAACTATGAGATATTGCCTGCAACTGTTTCACCTTTAATCATCAATGCATGATGTTCAACTTTAACATCATAGGGCATGATCCAAGGTAGAGATTTGTATTTTGAATAAATCCATTACACAAGTCTATGAAGCTGTAGAGAACTTGAGGGGCATGGTTTTCAAGGTAGAAGCCACGAGGTAGAGAAAAAACCCACTTTTCGATTAAATGAAATAAGACAAGATCGAGCATCCAAGTGAATTAACATATGTAACAATGGGCTATCTTGTACTAGTGTAGACTTTTGTCTTTAATGAAATTTGTTTTATGATATTCATCTTTGGGATCAATATATTTTTCATTTGTATTTACATCCTTACATGTTATATTTTTATCACATTTCTTCACACATTTTTACATGCATTAATCATGAAAACATGAGAATGACTCATGGAGGATTCTATGACAGAGGTCTCAAAACAAAATATAAGTCACATTGGTCATACCTAGAGAAAGATCGAGAGCCATGAATGAGATACAAGCAGGGATTCATAAAATTTATACTCCAAGAGTAACTCGTTAGAAATCAGCAAGATATGAATAACCAAGTGAAGGAATTTCAAGATGAGTTAAGAGATAAAATGTCCAAATTGATGAACATGGTAACTGTTCTGATTCATGGAGAGAAGCCATTTGAGAATCTCAACATGCAAGTAGAAGAATAGACATTGAATAAGAGTACAAATGTTAGTTGTGGGGTCAAAGTGGCATTGGTCAATAATAAAGATCCCGTTAAAGATCGAGATAATTCAAGTCAACTTCAAAAATCAGATATGGTTTTAGAAAACACCACTGAATCAATGTTAAGTTAAAGGGCAGTAGAAGATAAAAGTTCTCTTATGGAACATGCACTTCAATCGAAGAAGATGGAATTGGAAGAAGATTTGATGATGATAAAGAAGACTAAATAAATGAGACTAAAAATAAGAAGGCATTAATCATCCTAAGTGTTAGGTCATATTTATATTTGCTACATTATCTCTTTCAAAATCATCTTCTTGCACCTATTCGGCCAATGTTTAATGTCTATTAGCGACTAGGTTTGCATGGTACTAGGATTTCATTCAGATATCACCTTGGTGTCTTTAATCATTCCATAAATAATTGTAAGGCCTTAAGATTAAAGGATCAAAACCTAATCATATAGGGGTTGATATGCTTCCAAGATGGAAACCATAGATTCTTTGAAGGCTCAACACCTGCTAGTGATCTTGAGACAGAGTATTAAGGCCAGACATTTGTAAGTCAAAATTTTAGTTTGCCACAAACTGTAAATCAAGATCTGAGCCTTCACATTCAATCCATCTCATCACAGGTTGACTTTTTATCATATTCTCAATGAAGGGCATACGAAGTGAAGCTATCTTAGTATTTTTAATTCCCTCAATTTTTATTTTCCATGTGAAAATGTATGCCCTGAATTGCTCAAAGAAGAATCGATCACACCACGCAATGTCAAATCACAATTGCTTCCATGTCAGAAGTGGTATGATGAGAAATGTCGTTGCATTAATCAATCTGAAACTCTAAGGTGTTCAATGGAGGATGTAAAAGCATTAAAGAATAGTATCAAGATCCTATTGGATGTGAAATTGATAAGTGTAAAATAGAGGAACAAAGTTTTAAAACTTGGATATTATAAATTTCTAGCACAGTGCAGACTAGCATAGCCAAAACAAAATAAGGTCTCATGGTAAAAAAGAGGAATAAAATGAATTATGGAGTTAAAGTAATAAAGATGAAGTAGATCTGGAAAAATTGACCTTGAAATGTCTGAGATGATGAAAGATGAAATGAGGGATAATATAAATAGGAATTAGAGCAAAAAGGTCGAAGAAAAGATAACTCTGTATATGCATTCATTCCAAAAAATAAATTGGATAAATATAACCCTCGAGATGTCTCAAACAACAATTTCATATTTTTTGAAGTCGAGTGGGGCATTAAAAGGGTAGGATCTCGGATCTAGTTGAATTAAGAGTAATGGGGGGCATTCTAGACCAAGCATAAGAGTCCTTTGTCCACTAATCATTGAGCATTGTTGTACTCGATGAAAGCAACATGTTTTGTTAGAATTTGTTATTCATTCTTTCTTTGTTTTTCATGTGTTTTTAAAATTCTTTTGTTAAATAAAATCTGCCTTTTTTAGGACTATGAGCAATGAAACAAGTTTCTTTTGAATTAAAATGAATACAATAAACTATTTGTATATCGCTTGACAAGTTACAAGATTGATCATATAACATCCTTAATACCTGGTTAGTGATTAAATTGTAAAATTTTAGAATTTGGTGATTAAAGTAGAATAATTGAATAGTTTAATGAGTTATATGGGAAATGTTGTGTTGGATTGAAGTGTAAAGAAGAAGAAAGTGAAGGACAAAATGGTCATTGGCAAAAGAAAATAATTTAATTGTTATGGCTATATATGTTTCCACGTGGAATGGGGTGGAGAAGGAAATAAGCTTCCAGAGTTCTCTTCTTCTCTTCTTTTCTCCATACGTGAAGACCCTAAGATCTCTTGTTAGTGAAATTCTTGATGAATTTATGGTTGATTTATGACCATTAGACAATAGTTAAGCTTAAGGAAAGCTTAATTTGTTTTAAAACAACAAGATGATGGAGTTAGGAAGAATTAAAGAAAGGAAGTGGAAAAGTGAAATTTTGATTAGGAAGTATTAATTAGATTTCAAAACTAAATTTGATATGTCATTAGTGGAATCAAGGAATAGGAAGTGTTAGAATGGGAATTAGAACATGTTCGAAATTAAGTGTGATTCTTGAATGTCATATAAAAGATAGGATTTTGAGTTTAAGGAAGTGATTATTGAGTAGGAATGAGTGTAAGTATATGTATTTAAGTTAGGGATGTTAAAGGAGGCAAGTTAGGGATGTTAAAAGAGGTGAAATATGAAGAGTTGAGCTGAAAAGAGAGTGATTTCGTGCTTAAAATGGCATTTCTGGGCTAGGGGTATCGGTACCTATTCAACAGGTACTGATACCCTCTCAAACAAAAGAATCACAGAATGTATTGAAGGTATCGATACCCCCCAGCTGGGTACCGATACCCCTCTTGAACGAAAAATCACTGAATGCTATGAGGGTAACGATACCTTAAGTAGGGTATCGATACCCCCTAAAGGAAAAATAGAATAGGGATTCTTTAAATTTGTTTAAGTTATTAGAAGCAAGTTACAAGGTTTAGGCATCTGATATGGATCCATATATGATTATGTAGATACTAAATGTAATCTCGTTTCGGAACAATCGAAGGATTAGGATCAATTCAAAGCAACAAGGCTAAGGTGAGTGCATAACATAGGTATAATTTAATGGAAATAAGACTTGTGATAAGTCTGTTTCCTAGATGTATTTCATAGTATGATAGTTATGAACATTCATAAGTTATAGTCTTTATTACACATGCATAAGTCATATATGTTAATATATGATTCGATACATGTTATATGATTCATGTGAATGTACTTATATACTTATGTTACATGATATGAGATTAATGGTTACATGTATATGGGAAATGTGATATAAGAAAAGACATATGTGATTACAAGGGAAATGATACAAGTACATGGTTATATGAAATATTATATTAATGCCCATGTTATGTAATGTGATAGCTATAGGTATAGTTGGCATGCCAAGAGTCGAGGGTTTCATAGGTCATTCGGGATAACTCTTAGGTCCTTCGGGACAATTTCATATGCCACTCAGTGGGAATTATACGAGTTGTGGTGACAGCAGATGTGCACAACCTTTATGTACTCGAATACCTTAAGTTCTTAGTATATACATGGGCCTATAAATAATGTGAAAAGCGTGTATTTCATTATATGTTATAGCATCAATATTGTTTATAGCGAATCATATGAATTGATATGGAATTCTGAATGTTATGTTGCATGTTCATATACATAATAGATGCATTATTATAGATTTATGCCTCACTAAGTCTATGACTTAGCGTGTAAGTGATTTACACGTAGGTACAAAAAAGCAAGAAGACTGGTCTTAGGAGCAGCAGTGCATCATATCCTCATTTAAAGATCAGATCAAAAGCACCTTACACAGTATGTTGGTTTATATTTTATATGTGTTGGCATGAAAATAGAGTCATATAGTATGTACGCTCTGATCGAAGTGTAATGTTTTGAACTTGTAATGTAAATATAGTTTTGTATTAATGAAAGTATTAAATTTATGATGGTTTTATAAATGCACAAGCTTTGAAAAGTCATTGTGACACCTCAGATTTGTATTCGGGTCGGATACGAGTTGGGGTATTACATTTAATGGTATCAGAGCTACGGTTTAGTCGATTCTCGGCATAAACCAAAGTTCAAAGTGTCATAAAAATTGTACATGCCAACATAGTAGTAAGAACTTCTTATCTGATAAGAGTAATGAGTATGTTTTTTAGCTAATATATATATTTGATTATGTTCTATTAGATGTCCGAACAAGATAGCTCCCGAAGTGAAGCGGGAGATGAGAGATTAGCTGAGAGTAGTAATTCACCTGCCCTGGCCAGGCAAGGTGAAGAACATGCACCTTATGGAGTGCCTATAGCTGATCAAGATGTATTCTTCAGGACGTTGGACGCGGTATTGGCTCGTTTCCAACCTCCTACTACTTCAACTCCGAGAATGAATGTTGTAAAGGAGTTAAAGGGTTTAGGAGCTCTATAGTTTAAGGGTGAAGCCGAAGAAGGTCCCGTTGCTGCGAACCTTTGGCTCAATGACATGAAGATTATGCTAGAAGGACTCTACTGTTCTGATGTGGAGAAGCTTAACGGAGTAGTCTCTTTGCTTCATGGGAAAGCGAGAATATGGTGGACAAATGTCACATTGAGGATGGCATGTGATCGTGTGATATGGTCTCTATTTCTAGAAGAAATAGGGGACCAATTTATCAAAAAAATGAAGCAAGAATTTCTAAACTTAAAGCAAATGAATTGCACGGTGTATGAATATGAGTGTGAGTTCAACAAACTAAGTCGCTTCATAGCAGAACTAGTGCCTACGGAGAAGGATGACTGCGAATGGTTTGTGGAAGGCTTGCGCCCGAGGCTGAAAGAGATATTAATTGTGCTAAATTTGTCTTGATTCCAAGAAATAGTGAACCATGCTAAAGCTCTAGAGAGAGCTCAAAATGATCGATTTGGGGAGCAAAGATCCCAACCATCCAAAAGAACTAGAGCTTCATCGAGTTCTGCATCGCCCAAGAGAGGTAGAGATTCGGGCTTTCAATCTCAAGCAAGGTCAGAATCGGTGGCATCCTCTGCTATAGGATCAAATCAGATGAGAGTCAGACATATTCAATCTGTAGGGTCTGGTGAAGGGCGAGCACAGCAGAGTCAAGTTAGACAGTGTCAGATTTATGGGAGAAATCATAGTGGCATATGTAGAGTTAAAACAGGAGCTTGTTTCCGATGTGGGGAAACAGAGCATTTTATAAGGGATTGTCCTGTGAGGGCCGAAGAGCAAGCTCAACCGGAAATATCTGTTTCAATGTCTTAGAGGGGACGAGGTAGAGGAAGAAATCTGACAGAATATGCTACTCAACAGGAGGTTCGATCCATTGCTCGGGTATATAACCTCAAAACTAATAAAGACCGGGATAATCCAGAAATTATAACAGATACCTTCTTACTGTGGAATAAATGTGTCATGGTATTGATTGATCCGGGATCTACCTATTCATATATTAATAGTAAGATAGTGAAAGAATTAAACATTCCATTAGAAGACACCAGTAATGAAGTTATAGTTACGAATCCGTTAGGGCACAATGCTCAAGTTAATAGAAGGTGTCGAAGGTGTCCCATACGGATTCAGGGAATTGAATTCCCTGCTAATATGATGGAAGTACCTTTTGACGAATTTGAAGTGATACTGGGAATGGACTGGTTATACCGTTATCATGAAAATGTTGATTGTAGATTAAAAAGGGCAACGTTAGTCAACTCAGATGGATTAGAAGTGGTAGTATTCAGTGAATGATGGAATCCATTGGAAAATGTTATTTCTGTGATGTCAGCAAAGAAGCTATTACTGCAGGGATGTCAAGGGTTTATTGCGAATGTACTAGATGTGAGAACTAAAGAGAAGTGGATTGAGGAAATTCACATAGTTTGAGAATTTCCTGATGTATTTCCTGCAGAGTTACCAGGTTTGCCTCTGAATAGAGAGGTGGAATTCCATATCGAAATAATGTCGGGAACTGCACCTATTGCCATGGCACCATACAGAATGGCTCTAAAAGAGTTGTAAGAATTAAAGATTCAGTTGTAGGAGTTATTAGACAAAGGATTTATAAGACCGAGTGTTTCTCCATGGGGAACTCCAATATTGTTTGTCAAAAAGAAGGATGGATTAATGCGTCTCTGTA
The DNA here is from genome assembly GCF_006381635.1 of Hibiscus syriacus. Lineage (NCBI taxonomy): Eukaryota > Viridiplantae > Streptophyta > Magnoliopsida > Malvales > Malvaceae > Hibiscus > Hibiscus syriacus. Next base: position 13,732,127 of record NW_024063533.1, read on the forward strand.
TCGACTACAGACAACTCAATAAAGTAACCATTAAGAATAAGTATCTTCTCCCTAGAATTGACGATTTATTTGATTAGTTGAAGGGAGCTTCGGTATTCTCTAAGATTGATTTACGATCGGGATATTATCAATTGAAATTTTAAGAGAAATATATTCCAAAAACTGTATTTAGAATGAGGTATGACCACTATGAGTTCATTGTGATGCCCTTTGGAGTTACAAATGCACCAGCTGCTTTTATGGACTTGATGAATTGAATTTTTCAACCTTATTTGGACCAATTTTTAGTGGTGTTTATCGATGACATATTGGTGTATTCAAAGACAAATAAAGAGCATAGTGCACATTTGAAGATAGTCTTGCAAACTATTAGAGACAAGAAGTTATATGCCAAGCTATCCAAATGTGAGTTCTGGTTAAATGAAGTTATATTTCTCAGACATATGATTTCTGCGGAAGGAATTCGAGTGGATCTTTAAAAAGTAAAAACTATCCTTGAATGGGAGGTTCCCAAGAATGTATCTGAAGTTTGAAGTTTTCTAGGACTTGCTGGTTATTATCGAAGGTTTGTTAAAAACTTTTCGATGATCGCTTTACCATTGACCAAGTTAATGAGAAAAGGTGTGATGTTTCGATGGACCCCTGAATGTCAAGAAAGTTTTGATATACTGAAAAATATTTTTATAGAAGCTCTAGTATTAGTTCAACCAGAGCCTGGTAAAAACTACGTGGTCTATAGTGACACGTCCCATAATGGCTTGATATGTGTACTAATGCAAGAGGGTAAAGTGGTAGCGTATGCGTCGAGGTAATTAAAACCGCATGAGAAGAATTATCCTACACATGATCTGGAGATGGCTGCAGTGATATTTGCCCTAAAGATCTGGCGCCACTACTTGTATGGTGAACGATGTTATTTATATATAGATCATAAGAGTTTGAAGTACCTGATGACCCAGAAGGAGTTAAATTTAAGGCAAAGAAGGTGGATAGAATTTCTGAAAGATTATGATGTTGTGATAGATTTCCATCCTGGAAAAGTAAATGTAGTAGCGGATGCTCAAAGCCGAAAGACATTTGCAGCCTTGCGAGCTCTGGATGTTAGGTTGTCCTTGAATAATGATGGTGCTCTATGTGCGGAATTAACCCTTCGACCATCATGGATAAGTAGAATTAAAGAATTGCAAGCTAAAGATGAAAAATGTTCAAAGAGGTTGCAGCAAGTAAAGAATGGAGAACTTACTAATTATGAGGTTAAGGTTGATGGGAATTTATACTATCGAGGGAGACTAGTAATTCCAGATGATAAGGAGTTAATAAATAAGTTGTTAATAGAAGCTCATTGTAGTCCATTGACGATGCATCTTGGAGGAAACAAAATGTATATGGATCTCAAGAGTCGATATTGGTGGTCAGGAATAAAAAGGGACATTGCGGAATTTGTATCCAAGTGTTTGACTTGTAAGCAAGTCAAAGTTGAACATCAAGTTCCGTCAGGATTATTGCAACCCATGTCGATTCCTCAGTGGAAATGGGAGAATGTAACGATGGACTTTGTGACGGGGTTACCTATGACTCCGAACAAAAGAGATTCAATCTGGGTGATTGTAGATAGATTGACTAAATCAGCCCATTTTATTATGGTACGAGTAGATTTCCCCATGGATAAGTATGTTGAGTTGTATATTAGAGAGATTATAAGGTTGCATGGTTACCTATTTCCATTGTTTCTGATCGAGATCCTCGATTTACTTCAAGATTTTGGAAATCATTACATGGAGCATTGGGAACTCGATTGAATTTTAGCACAACGTTTCATCCTTAGACCGATGGACAATCTGAATGAACGATCCAAATCTTAGAAGACATATTGAGAGCTTGTGTAATTGAATTTAAGGAATCGTTGTAAAGATATTTGCCACTTACTGAATTTGCATACAACAATAGCTATCAATCAAGCATTAAAATGACTCCTTATGAAGCTTTATACGGAAGGAAGTGGCGTACGCCTTTAAACTGGTATGAGCTTAAGGATCGAGAAGTTCTTGGTCCTGAATTAATTCAGGAGGTGGAAGAAAAAGTTCCTGTAATCCAGAATAATCTCAAAGCTACCACAGATAGACAGAAATCATATACAGATTTGAAAAGGAAAGAAATTGAATTTCAAGTTGGTAATAAAGTGTTTTTAAAAGTATCTCCATGGAAGAAGGTGTTCAGGTTTGGTCGGAAAGGAAAGTTGAGTCCTCGGTTTTTTAGACCTTATGAAATTGTAAAAAGAGTGGGACCAGTGGCATATCAATTGGCCTTGCCATCAGAAATGGAAAGATTCATAATGTTTTTCATGTCTTAATGCTTCGGAAGTATAGATTGGATCCCTCCCATATCGTAACACCAGAAGAGATCGAGGTGCAATCGGATTTGACTTATGAGGAAGAACCAGTTCAAATTTTAGCTCATGAGGTTAAACAATTGAAGAATAAGACTATTCCATGGGTTAAAGTCTTGTGGAGGAATCACAAGGTTGAGGAAGCAATGTGGGAACATAAAGAGGATATGAGAAATCAGTACCCACATCTCTTTGCCCATTAAAAATTCGAGGACAAATTTTCTTAAGGGGGAGATTTGTAACATCCTCAATATCGGGTTAGTGATTAAATTGTAAAGTTTTAGAATTTGGTGATTAAAGTAGAATAATTGAATAGTTTAATGATTTATATGGGAAATGTTGTGTAGGATTGAAGTGCAAAGAAGAAGAAAGTGAAGGACAAAATGGTCATTGGCAAAGGGAAATAATTTAATTGTTATGGTTATATATGTTTCCACGTGGAATGGGGTGGAGAAGGAAATAAGCTTCCAGAGTTCTCTTCTTCTCTTATTTTCTCCATACGTGAAGACCCAAGCTAAAGGTAAGATCTCTTTTTAGTGAAATTCTTGATGAATTTATGGTTGATTTATGACCATTAGACAATAGTTAAGCTTAAGGAAAGCTTAATTTGTTTTAAAACAACAAGATGATGGAGTTAGGAAGGATTAAAGAAAGGAATTGGAAAAGTGAAATTTTGATTGAGAAGCATTAATTAGATTTCAAGACTAAATTTGACTTGTCGTCAGTGGAATTAAGGAATAGGAAGTGTTAGAATGGGAATTAGAACATGTTCGAAATTAAGTGTGATTCTTGAATGTCATATAAAAGATAGGATTTTGAGTTTAAGGAAGTGATTATTGAGTAGGAATGAGTGTAAGTATATGTATGCTAGTTAGGGATGTTAAAGAAGGTGAAATATGAAGAGTTGAGCTGAAAAGAGAGTGATTTTCGTGCTTAAAATGGCATTTCTGGGCTAGGGGTATCGGTACCCATTCAACATGTACCGATACCCTTTCAAACGAAAGAATCATAGAATGTATTGAGGGTATCGATACCCCCAGCTAGGTACCGATACCTCCTTGAATGAAAAATCACAGAATGCTATGAGGGTACCGATACCTTAAGTAGGGTATCAATACCCCCTAAAGGAAAAATAGAATAGTGATTCCTTAAATTTGTTTAAGTTATTATAAGCAAGTTACAAGGTTTAGGCATCTGATATGGATCCATGCATGATTATGTAGATACTAAACGTAATCTCGTTCCAGAACAATCGAAGGATTAGGATCAATTCAAAGCAACAAAGCTAAGGTTAGTGCATAATATAAGTATAATTTAATGGAAATAAGACTTGTGATAAGTCTGTTTCCTAGATTTATTTCATAGTATGATAGTTATGAACATGCATATGTTATAGTCTTTATTACACATGCATAAGTCATATATGTTGACATATGATTCGATATATGTTATATGATTCATGTGAATGTACTCATATACTTATGTTACATGATATGAGATTAATGGTTACATGCACATGGGAAATGTGATAGAAGAAAAGACATAAGTGATTACAAGGGAAATGATACAACTACATGGTTATATGAAATATAATATTAATGCCCATGTTATGTAATATGAGAGCTATAGGTATAGTTGGCATGCCAAGAGTCAAGGGTTTCATAGGTCCTTCGGGATAACTAATAGATCATTCGAAACATACTCATAGGCCCTTCAGGACAATTTCATATGCCACTCAGTGGGAATTATACGAGTTGTGGTGACAGTAGATGTGCACAACCTCTATGTACTCGAATACCTTAAGTTCTCAGTACATACATGGGCCTATAAATAATGTGAAAAGCGTGTATTTCATTATATGTTATAGCATCAATATTGTTTATAGCGAATCATATGAATTGATATGGAATTCTGAATGTTATGTTGCATGTTCATATACATAATAGTGCATTATTATAGATTTATGCCTCACTAAGTCTATGACTTAGCGTTTAAGTGATTTACACGTAGGTACAGAAAAGAAAGAAGATCGGTCTTAGGAGCAGCAGTGCAGCATATCCTCATTTGAAGATTAGATCAGAAGCACCTTACATAGTATGTTGGTTTATATTTTATATGTGTTGGCATGTAAATAGAGTCATATAGTATGTACGCTCTGATCGAAGTTTAATGTTTTGAACTTGTAATGTAAACATAGTTTTGTATTAATGAAAGTTTTAAATTTATGATGGTTTTATAAATGCACAAGCTTTGAACAGTCAATGTGACACCTCGGATTCGTATTCAAGTTGGATACGGGTTGGGGGTGTTATAGATCCCTCGTAAAACAATGACCCTTGATCATACTCTATAAGTTACTCTTGAAAATGGTCAAATGGTTTAGTATTTGTGTATGCATAGGAGCAGACAAAATGAGGCATCATTTGTGTATGATATTGCAAGATTGATTAGATCACAGTTCTGTTGAGGATGTTCAATGATGATCATAATCTCCCCAAATAGAATAATGGAGTACATGAATTTAGTTTAGGTTAATTGTTTGGAAATTAAATTCTAAAGATGAAATTATCTGACTTTTAATGACACCTAGTCTATAACAGGTTCTTCTCAATGAGCTTAAGAAATCTTGAAGTTGGAAACTCATAAAGTTAATAGATGAGTGTAATAACACGGGGCCACTCCGCTGAAAGAAATAAGCTGATAATTTGGAAGTAATTTCAAGAAGCTATGGGTAAGTCTGAGCTTCATGAAGTGGTTATATTCAAATCGTGACATTAATTGTAATGTGATGAATTCCCTGAGGTGATAAAAAAAAGATAAAAAAAATAAGAACATCATAGTGAATGAAATGAAGGCAATAAGGTTTTAATTTTAAAATGAGTTTAGGTGGAAGATGGACAAAGGGAGTTGAGAAACACATGTTATAGTCGACTACACATAAGCACTTAGAAATTCCATTTTTAGACCGATATTTCTACCCTACCTTTGCTAAAGGATTCTATGAAGCTTGAGCAAATGGAAGATTTCATAGAACTGAAATAGAAATGTTCTAAAAAGTCTAGCAATTGAATAGGTTGGTTGCATCATTTTGTTTGCATCCGATTGGAATGTCAAGCCGAGATAGAGGGGCATGCCATAATATTCACGATGACTGAGAAAGAGAACATTTTGATGATTGATACCTTAGAAATTTTAAGTAAAACCCAAAACTAATATATCGATCCTAACACTTGTCAAAGGGGCACTATTTTATTTTATAAAATTCATTCATTCTTTTGGATTCTATAAAATAATAGAAATAAGGAAAAAAATCAAACATTGCAATCTCTCAAGAATAAAAGAGGTACTAGAAGCTGATGAGTCTCTTTTTCTGCCTAAAATGTCCAAAATAAAGAAGTGGGACAAGAAGCAGAAGCTCGAGCAAAGAGAAAAAGTTGTGCAGGAGCAATAAATATTTTATATGATTTTTGAAACAATAAGTTCCGAAAGATCAAAAGACCTACGCATAAATTTTTCACACTTCTTTGTGACATTCAGAATCGGTAACGAACCCGAAAGCAAATGCCATGAAAATAGGGGTGTGGTTTAGTATGAGATGTTCTAATATCATATTCATAGCAAAGAATCAAGGCATTTCTATAACAAATAGATTGGTCACTTTTCTGAGCAAGCTTAGTAATGAGAAAGCATTTTTACAATTGAAGTTGAAGATTATGTTTAAAGGCCTTGTTAGAGCATAAGGCAAGTTTTCATCTGGTTGTGAGAGCTCATAAAAAAAAGCCCTTGTTATTCAATTTTTTATTCAATGAAGAGAAAAAGACAACAATTGATGGCATTTTTGTCAACCCCGGTTGAGAATATAGGTTGTTGATAAATGGTACGAGAAGGAGACCATTCGAAGTAAAAAAATTTGGCATTTGAGTAAAGATAAGCCATGGAAAGAATTACCTACATTAGGGTGTTTACTAAAGGCCCAGATCATGCTGGATCAATATGATTCGAATCGAGTAAGCATAGAAGATGATGAGATCCATTGCAATAAGGATAAATCTTGCCAATTGGACTGTCAGGGAGAGAGTATGCATAACTTATCTTGAAAACCAAACTATTAGTGCATGAATTGGTGGTAAATTCTTGGAAAAACACCTCTGATAGATCAAATGAGTTTAAAGATAGAAAATGCATTAAGATATCCAACTGTGGTGAGAATTCAAAGCAGATAGATGTTCATCATGATAGAAAATACTTTTCTAGAGAGTTTCAAATCAAAGCCATAGATTTGAAAGATAGAAAGCATACAATTGCACAAGAGATGAAAAGATACATGCTTAAATGACAGGGTAACTGTTGAACTATGTTTCGATATAACAATTTAAGGCAAAATGGTTTTTGGACTTGAATTGAATTTACAAAATGTATTTGGACTTAATTGAATTTATTCAAAATTTACAAAAATAATTCAAAGTTCTTTTAATTTAAAATTGAGCACAAAAATGTTTTATGAACAGTAAATTACTATTTGAACAGTAAAGCACTGTTTGAACAGTAACCCGAGGCTCAAAAATTCTAGTATGTAAAAGGGGAATTGATTCCCCCCAAGGGGTACCGATTCCCTCACTGTTCATCAGCCCAACGGTCATAATATTTGAATATTATGAAGGGGTATCGATTCCCTATGAAGGGGTACCGATTCCCCCCATTCTGGGCAGCCTATTTTTGCAGAAAAATCATTCCCAAACGGCTCCAAAACATCCCCAACGGCTAGATATGACTTCAAACACATTCCAAGCTATAAATACAAGCTAAGGACACTTGAAGAAGTAAGAGAACAACTATCCAAGCAATCAAACACGAGAAGAATTTTTCATTCTTATTTCATCTTTCTCTTGTATATATTTTGTTCTTGTGAGCTCAATCTTGTAAACACCTACCTTAGAGAGGTTTTCTTATTTACATTTCTTATCATTTTGTAAAGGGGAAAGGTTCTAGCTTAGCCCATGTAAAAGCTAGGGAAAGGTTCTACTTTAGCCCGGAAAAACTAGGGAGTTTGTAAGGTTACTCTTTATCCTCAAAAGAAAGAACAAATTAGTGAATTTGTTGGAAAATCCTTGGTGAGGAGCTAAGGTAGTGGACGTAGACTTTGATTGAGAAAGTCGAACCACTATAAATCGCTGTGCAATTCTCTATTTTTCAATCTCCTTACTCCCTAAACACAAAACCGTTCCGACCCCTCTTTGCAAACCGTTCTGGTTGTCGATTCGAGCTTCCGAAAATCCTAACAGTAACCATATTGACGCTGGGGTATATTCCTAAATGATCGATGTTGAAAGATTAATGTCTCTGATTTGAGGATTGAGAAGAAATGAGAAGATAAAAATGCTTTTTGAGAAAATACAAGCTTAATTGATTGTCTACCGCACTAATATCGGGGAATATCCTGGAAAAAGAATGGTTAATAAATGAAGATTGATGTTTCCACTATGAAGGTGGAATATAATTGATGATCGATATTTCTACATGCATAAAATTGTATTGCATTACATAGATACATTTAACTGCATTCATTTTTTTTTTTTTTGCATAAATGCATAAGATTTGTGATAACGATATTTCAAGAAGAAAGAGATTTCAAAACCTTGAATATGGAGGAAATCATACTCAGTGGAATTCAATCTACAACAGAATCATGGACTCGAAGGAATAATATGATATTAAATCATTTCATCAGAACAAGAGAGAAAATATTTCTTGATTGAAATTGAAGAAAGTCAGCAAAGATTTAAATTCACAATTTTCATTGAAGAGGAGGATTTCAGCAAAGGATTAATTTACATCTTCATTTTTTTGAAGAAGAAAATTTCAGCAAAGAATTCAAAACCTTCGGGTATTTCAAAAACAATATCAATGATACATGACAATATTTTGCAGGTCTGAATCCATCACAGAAGGAGTTGAATCAACATTGCTACTTTGTTCATCACAAAAAAAGGTGGAACAACGTCACATTTTGCTTGCTTCCATCACACAAGGAGTTGGATCAGCATAATCTTATTTTGCAAGATTCTATCACAAAAAGAGGAAGATCAACATCGATAGTTTGTTTGATTCCATCACATAATAGTTGGATCAAAATTTTCATCTTGCTCGAATGAGTTGGATCAGCGACAACCTTGTGTTTGATTCCATCACAGAAGGAGTTGGATCAGCACTACTACTTTTCTTAACTCTACTACAGAGGGAGGTAGGTTAGCAATATCATTTCGGTTGATTTTATCACAGAAGGAGATAAATCAATATCAATATGTTGCTCGTTTCCATCACAAAAAAATATGGATTTACATCACCATTTTACTCGATTTCATCACAAAAAAAGGGTATCAACATCATTTTTGCTTGATTTTATCACATAATGAGGTGAATCAGTAGTTTCGTATGAAGAATGGGTTTATAGAGGAACTCGTTCGACCTAAATGACCTTTTAGGGAGAGTTGAGCGTTTACATTGGAGAGCTTATCTATTCTGTTCGGAGAGGAGGTAGCGGTTGAAGGGAGATAAAGTACATATGAGAGGGCTTGTTCGACCGTAGCTTGATCTTTATGGTAGAATGAAAGGTTCATATAGATATAGTCTGTTATGTCCAAGACAATTGAAGAATGAGAAGAGTTCATAAAGGAGGACTTGCTCAAACTTCAAAGTTGACCATTATCAAAGAGTGAAAGGTTCATAATCATAAGAACTTGATTTTATTATTATTGCCACCAATATTAAACCATATTATTAAAACCATATATATTGTTCATTTCGTTTTAAAAAAAATAGACTCAATATTATATAGATAAAGGTCAACTTACATATATGTAGTCCATATTACAAAATAATAACCCAATAAATAAAACCCAATACTCATTTATAAAATATTAAATCCTAGCCCGTTCACCTTAATCCCATTATGTTACAGAAGTAAGAATCCCTAGGGGTTTGCTGGTGATGTTGTAGCCACTTCATCTTTTGAAGAGGGAGATTTTTGTTTGAGTTTTTCCTTGGGAAGACATGCATTTAATGAGCTCTTTCTTTTAGGTGGTGCCATGTCACCTACCCATGTGAAACAAAACCACTTACATGAGAATCACTTATGGAAATTTAATCCAAGGGCTTTAAGCTTGACACGTCAGTTATCTTTGTCAAACAAACACAACTCATCTTGGCCCTTGATCCAACAACTGAATTTTCCTTGGATATGATCGTTACATCGCCATCACCGGCGTGTGTCACAAGCATGCAGCTCTTCGTCTCCTCTAGTCGATTTGTCACTGTTTCATGCAAGGAAAATAAAAATTCAGTAGCTAAACGAGAAAATGAAGCTTCTAGGGAAGGAATCCATAACTGAAACGGCTATAACAATATTTTGAGCGGGGTTAACAACAAATTGATGCATTTCCATTAGTATAAATGCTATAAATAATCGAAGGATAATCACATAATGATCAAATATTTAATGTTATAAGAAATCAGAAAAAGCATGAGGAAGAGGAAGGGGTTTTATACCATCGCTAGAGTTGTCGTCCACCGCCGCGACTGGAGTTTGAAGTTTGGTCAAAATCTTACGTTGAAGGTGACCTCTTGTTTTATTTCTTACTTCAGTTTTATATTCTAGTTTGGTTAAAAGGTTTTAAAAGGTCATCGATTTTGGGGTTCCAATGTGGTTGGTTGGTGTTGTAGTTGTCGGAAGAGATGAAGGCTTGGTTCGGGTAGGCTAGCTTAGGGGAGATAGGAAAACTCTTTTGAGTTTCTAGTTATAGATTTAGGTTTAGGTTTTGAAGAACAATTGGGTAGGTTTTGGGTGGTGTTGGGTTTGAGAATGAGAATATGAAAATATTTTTGTTTGATTTGGAATTTAGATCTAAAAAACCAAGTTTTGAGTTGAGTTGAGTTGGGTTTGGGTGTAGTTTCGGATTACAGAAGGAAAAGATTGAAGAACAAGTGAAGTGTTATTGAGTTTTCAAGTAGTTTGATCCAAATAAATATATTAGGTAAGATTTGGTGCTTATGGAGATCAAAAGAGGTTTTGGATGAGAAACAAAGGAAGAACATGCTTTGAATGTGGGGTTTTTTAATCCAAAAAAAGGGTGATAATCTGGAATTTGTGTGTTTGTTCATTTTTTCTAGAGAGAAATGAGAGAATTTTAAACGAACAGAAAGTGTGAATTTTTAGAAAATGAGAAAGATATGAGAAGTGAGGAAAAGAGAAAAAATTGGTGAAGGAAGGATGAATATATTTAGCCGGCCATGGGCCATTAGGCCCGAGTGTCCCATTCTCTATACTTGCATAGGGATTTCTTTTTGTTCTTTCAATTTCCAATTCATTAATTTTGGTCACCATTTCGTTGTAATGTTATCCTTTGATTTGTAATTAATTAAATTTAGTCACTATTTGAGCTTTAATTCTTTTTTTCAGTATAGGGAATAAAGATCACTAATTAGATAAATGTTTGAATTCTTAGATTTTTCAGTATAGGGACAAATTTGTAATTGAAGGTACCGATTTCGGGCGCTATGGGGTGCTAATCCTTCCTTAGGTGTAATCAACTCTAGGGCCCAGAATTTCTAAAATTGCAGAACAAATCGTGTATTTTTAAAGATTTATTATTTAAAATTATTTAAAAGGCATATTTTGGGTTTTCAACCTACTTAATACAAAAGGTCGATGAGGACTCTGAACATTTCCAAATCCTTTTAAACATCTCTAATTTCCTTATTTTTGAATTCTAAAATCACACTCCTATTCTCAAAAAAGTCTTCATGACAATGGTCAATTATTGTTATTTCATATAATCTTCCTCCTTGAAAATGTATAATAGAGCTTTTCATGTTGATGTCATTACTTATTCCTGGAATAAACTCTCTAGGAAAGGATGTCAATTTCTATTTAAGGCCATTGATAAATGAATTGAAATATTTATGGGAAAATAGAGTATGGAATTATGATGCTTATAAGAATGAACATTTTCAAATGCATGTAGCTGTTCTTTGGACTATAAATGATTTTCCTTCTTATGGGGATTTATAAGGTTGGAGTACAAAAGGGTATTTGGCATGTCCCATTGGTAATGAAGATGCTCCATCACAAAAGTTGAGAAATAAGATATGTTTCACATTTGAACCTCATGATCATGTTTGGAGAAAAAGCAGAATGTTTAATGGTAAGAAAACATTTCAAATTCTAAGGATTTATTTGGGATTTAATTGTTACAACAATTAAATGGTCTCAAATAAAATGACTTTGGGAAACATGTGAATAGATTGAAGAGGAACCATACCCTTGTAGAGTTGAATTGGACTAAGAAAAACATATTCTTTGAGTTTCCTTACTAGAAAACAATGAAGCTGCGACACAATTTAGATGTCATGGATATTGAGAAGAACATCTACGGTAACATTTTAGGAACAATGTTGAAGATTGAAAGGAAAATAAAAGATACTTTAAGTGCGAGATTAGATCTTGAGGACATGAAAATCAAGAAAAAATTACATTTGAAAAAAAATGGAAGGTTGTTTTTACTTGATGTCTCATGCATGCTACACTCTATTAAAAGAGGAAATAAAGAAATTTTTTTGTTTTAAGTCAATAAATTTTCCTTATAGATATGCGTCGAACATCTCAAGATGTGTTAATGTAAATGATGATACAATTTCAAGGTTGTCAGATCCTTTTGAATTGATTATTCTAATTGCCATTAGGGATTTCGTTTCAAAAGATGTGGTTCATGTTGGTATCGTCGGCTCACTCAATGGGGCAGCGGAAACAAAAATTTGACGGTCTCACCAGCGATTCAAGTACGATAAACCAAAATCGAGAGGAAAGGATGTGAATACTTATAGCAGGTTACCTAAAAAACAACAAGGACATCAGCGGCTAATGGTGGTGTCGATCGATTCGAATCGTAAGCCTCTACAAAACCATATCTCGGCCTCTACTTAGTTCACCCGATTGAGAGCAATATTTTCTTTTCCCAAAACTGTTTTGAGAAAAACGGCTGAAGATAATGTGTAAAATGGTTGCTAGACCATGCACCTCCTTTTATATCAAAGTTACCCTAACATATTAGGGATTTTATTATTTTAAAATAATTAAATATTTATTATTTAATTTAAATTAAATATTTGGGAAAATTAAAACATATGTATATAAAATATACATATATTAACTCTAGATATATTTTAGTAACATATAACAAATTGTACGTCTTTGCTCATTTCAATCTTAGGGTGTGACCCTGTAGGTTCTTGTAACGTTAGTAGTAATTATTAGAACAATTCTAATATTACATACAATGAGTGACATCTAGCAATATATCATTGTCACCTAAGTTACAAAAAAATATGATTCGACATACCATCTTCGTGATTAACTCTTTTATGTATTACATCATTTTGTCCTTTATATCTAGAAAAGGCACAAGTCTTGGAATAGTCACACTTGTATAGACCATCTATTGTTTCTTGATATCTAGAGTAGACTTCAATTAACAAATAATTTTTGATATCTCATATGAACTTATTTGAGCATGGCCATGTATTTCTAGTCTCACTCAATCGAGTGGTCTGTGATATATTTCCTATTATGTAGGAAGGACAAATCATATCTTAATCGTATACACCCACTACATATATCAAGATATATTAAATAACAGTCTTTATAGAGCAACCAGTTACAGAGCATGTTCAAATACATCAAAACATACAACAATATATGTTGCAATAGAATTGATCTCAAGTATGAGGATCATACATATAGTCATCACCATGAGCAATGTTATGACTGTCATATAATAATCCAAGACATATGCTCATGGTAGGTCAATCCAATACATTGTTCTCTAACAATATAATCATTTATCAATTCTGATAACTCGTTGTCATCAATCAATAACATGTTAGTCTTAAGTGTATTATTATTGTCCATGCCCATAATAATATTTGACTAGGGATCTTTTAATAATAACAATTATGTTATAATATGGACTTTATTTGTAACACCTCAACCCGTACTCGACCCGAAAATGAGTCCGAGATGTCACATTGACTTTTTAAAACAATTTCCTTATAAAATAACCGAACACTTGGACTTATATTAAGAAAATACGATCACATACTGTGGAATTATGTTTCATTATAACAAATTTGGTCTTATTCATTCCTTTACTGTTGCTTATCATAAAAACAATAACTAGTAACCTCATCCATTTCTGTCTTTTCTCTCATTCGATTCTGTATTTTCCTTTGATCTTTCTAAAATTCATATAATGTTACACATCACGTAGACAATAACATCAATTTTCATCACTCCATATCATAAATCAATCTATTTATTCATTAATCTCTAATTACCTTATCACAATACCAAACTTTTATTCCATCATCATCTGACCAAAACACAACTTTAAATCTTCTTCAATTGTGATTAAACATATACTTTACGGAATCAAACAATCTTTTCACATCACCTTGCACACTTTTCGTATTTCTATATCGAACTTTACATCTACACTTCCATATAACCTTTATCATACTTAACCCTTTAATTTCCTTATCCCTTTACTCATCCACAAATCAAAATCTCCTTGTAACATATATCATATCTTTTCTTCAGGCTCTCATACTCTTTTCATATCGCTTATACTTATCCCTGATTATCGATCTTCATCGCATCTTTGTAACTTTGATAACTCCCTTTATTTACACATAACCTCTTCCTTTACCATCTCTTGTACTAATAATTTCTTCCTTAATCTTATACAAATACTTATTTCTTTGTCTACATCATATTTATATGATCAGAATACACAACCAAATCCAGATTCATCGTGCTTGATTAACTTAACCTTATATCTTTTCCAAATCTTACAACTCTATCACCTTTACTATTACAGTTAATAAATATCAACTTTTCAATCTAGTGCACAAGCCCTAATCATCCAATCATATACCTTCTTTCCCGTCAAAATTTTCCTCCACGATATCGTACTCAACTTGTCAAACTCAGACTTTTACTCACACATACTATTCCTCTGTTTCAGAATCAAACGTTGTAACTTTCTTTGTCTTATAAACTGATCACCGATATACTCATTCTTAAAATTTTCTATTACTTTGTATCTTCTCTTAAACATGCAAATCCTTATATTCTTCACTACATCACATTTACATAATCAAGATATACAACTATATCCAATACCTTTTCATAACGAAATCTTGTTAGCCAACGCTAACTCTTTCCTTCTAAATTACAAACCCTTATTATATCCACACTCTTGCTTATACACGGTACTATTCCTTTAATTCAAATTCATAACTCTAGTTTCATTCATCTGATAAACTTATCACTGATGCACTTATTCTTGAACCCTTCTATAAATTCTAACCATATCACTTGATCTTTTAACAATCTTATGGTGACATTTGTCCACCATACTCTAGCCTGTCAACGTAGTAATGAAACTACTCAATTTAACTTCTCCACTTTGGAGAAATGAAAATCTTCTAACATTATCTTCATATCATTTGACCCAAAGGTTTGTAATAACAGATCCTTCCCCAAATTCACCCATGAGCTTGGGTGCTCTAAACTCCTTTAACTATTTCAATACATTTATTCTATGAATTAAAGAAATATAAAATTGAAAACACATCAGAATATCATTCAATATCATAAAAAATATTCTTTAATCTTATACAGGCACTCCCTGAGGTGTCCGCTCTTCTCCCTGCCTGGTCAGGGCAGTTGAATTGCTATTACCTTCAGTCTATCGCCTGGTGCTTCACTTTGGAAGCTCTCATGATCATACATATAATATATCATAACAATTTAACTATATTAACAAGACAACATACTCCTTACACTATCAGATCAGAAAATTTTTCACTTTGTGTTGGCATGTATACTTTTTAAAACACTTTTGACTTCGTTTTTAGCCTAGAATCAGCTAAAATGTAGCTCTGATACCATTAAATATAACACCCCAACCCATACTCGACCCGAAAACGAGTCCGAGATGTCACATTAACTTTTTAAAATAATTTCCTTACAAAATAATCGAACATTTGGACTTATATTAAGAAAATATGATCACATACTGTGGAATTATATTTCATTATAACAAATTTGAAAACAATACGTATCGATGCACTGCTACAGTGTACCGAAGCACAAAAATATCGAATATAAATTGTGTATCGATGCACTGCTACAGTAACTTCGGAAAAACATGTATAAAATTCATAAAAATTTAAGCTTTCATCAATATAAAATTTCCATTTACATATATACGTTTAAAATATTACAAAACTCAATCATATGATTTTACAAAATCGATTAGAATATAACCGATTCAAATCTTTATTTACATGCCAACCATAAATCAGTATTACAAAATACAAACTATTCATTTCATTTCTGATCTTATCTTTGAAAAGGAGGAACTGGCCTGTCTTGCATAACTTTTATCAATCTTTCTCTTCTCGGAACCTACGTGTGAAATAATCACATGCTAAGTCGTTGACTTAATGAGCCATATAAAACATATAATAAAATCATAGTACATTTCATATAAAAAAATGCATACATACATACATACATACATACGTACATACGTACATACGTACATACGTACATACGTACATACGTACATACGTACATACGTACATACGTACATACATACATACGTACATACGTACAAAATCATATAACACATATATGATCTTGTACTTATCACTTCAGTATATCATGTAACACATATATCATTACACAAAGAAACACACATAACATCATATAATAATGCAAACACTTTTGATATCTTTTATAGGCCCATGTACATTACTGAGAACTTAAGGTATTCGAGTATATTGAGGTTGTGCACTTATGCTGTCACCATAGCTCGTATGGGGTCCCACTAGGGGTATGTGAAATTTTTCCTGAAGGACCTATGTATTTTTCCCGAAAGACCTATGTATTTGTCCCGAATGACCTATGTATTTGTCCCGAATGACCGCGTAGAACCCTCGACTATTGGCATTCCAACTATACCACTAGCTCTCATATCATATTACATGGGCATTATCATTTATAACAGTTCATATCATTGCTCTTATGATCACATATTTATGTTCTTCTATCACATACCACATGTATGTGTAAACATCTATCTCATATCATATAACATGTATCATAAGTACATGTAATCATGTAGATCGTTTCATATGGCTTATATCATTTCTTATTTTTTCATGTAAACCCGTATATCATATCTTGTTCACATATGTTCATATTTACTTCATATAACATATAGAATAACATATAAACTTATACATGTATTCATGTACATACTTTCATCTAGTCCGTATATCAATGCCCTATACTTATCTCACAGTTTTACATAATCACTTATATTGAATTCACGTGTCTTATCTTACACATTCCTATAATCACTTATGCCAATACCACATAGCTTGTATTATAATTTCATATATTCTACGCATCAATGACATATAGTTTTTTTATCCTATTTTTACATGATCACTATATCATATTTCTTATACACTAATTTCATATTTTCATTAGTTCATTTTCACATAGCTTATCACATAGACATATATTCTCATAAATGATCATTACTTAATTTCTAAAATATTCACATATAATTTTCTGGGCCTTTATTCTCTAACTCATATCACATAGAAATCTAACAAGTTTAGGACACAGTTCCACTTAAACATATCACTTTCCTATATAACTTATTTGACACATTTTTATACTCATTTATGCCAATATCTCTTAACTTATATGTTGAAAACATTTTGATATTTCGATATAACAAATTAAGTTAAATGAATTTTAAGATTTTCCAAATGATTTTCTAAGTATATTCGATAGAATTATTCGAATATCAAAACATTACTCCAAATCTTTCAAAGATCATTTTTAATCCTTACTCAAAGTGTAAAATTAAGTTTTAATCTTAAAACAATTTCAAAATAATTTTACAAAGTATTTCGAACCATTTCAAAGCCAAAAATTCCAGATTGCTCAGAGGGAACCGATTCCCCCCTAAGGGGGTACCGATTCCCCCCTGAATGGTTTGGCTCCGAGAATTCCAGTATGCTCGGAGGGAACCGATTCCCCCCCAGGGGGTACCGATTCCCCCCTTGTATAACGGTCGAAATATTTGAATTTTACACTTAGGGAACCGATTCCCCATAAGGGGTACCGATTCCCCCCACGCTCCAAGCTGTTTTATTAATTGTTTTCACACTAAAACGACTATATGATCTTCACTAATCATCCCCAACATTCAGAAGTGATTCAAGGTGTATTTAAACAAGTTCTGAAGCCCTTGATCAATAAGAAATTATAGAGAAACAAGAGAGAAAGCATCAAACACCAAGTTTGTGCAAATCAAGCCAATTTTCCTTTCAATATTCATTTTGCTTTCAAAGAACACCATTTGTGCTCATTTGTAATTATTTGTGAGTGTTTTTTTCTTGTTCTAGAATTGTGTAAACATCTTAGCTTGTGAGGTTTTCCTTGTAAGTTTGCAAATTTGTAATCTTCTCTTTGGGAAACAGTGTTCTCAAGAATTGGGGTATATTCTTGAGGGTGTTGTAAGGTTATCTCTTTGGCCTCAAAAGAAAGAACAAATTAGTGAATTTGTTGGAAAATCCTTAGTGTGGATAGCTAAGGTAGTGGACGTAGACTTTAATTGAGAAAGTCGAACCACTCTAAATCGCTGTGCCATTACTTTCAATTTTCTGCAAAAGCTTCCACCAAATTTTTAATTGCCAATTTACCCCCCTCTTGGCCAATTCCGTCAATCGATTAACTCAACAATTGGCATCAGAGCCTAACTCATTTGAAGGTTTAATCACCTCTTGAGTCGATCCGGGAAGAGTTAAATCGATAAAGATGGCGTCCACTTCCGGTTCATTCTCAATGGAAGAATCCAGACCAATTGACGTGCCTCCACACTTCAATGGAACAAATTATCGTCATTGGAAGAGGTGTATGATGATATTCATCAAAGCATTTGATATGGAAGCTTGGATGATAATCAAGAAATGATATTCCTCTCCTACTAAGAAGGCAAAGAAGTGGAGTATTCAAGAACGGAATGAAGCTCAACAAAACTCAAAGGCTATGCACATGTTGTGTTTTGCAATTGATCCTAATGTATATAAAGGAGTTTCTTCTTGTTCAAGTGCCAAGAAAATGTGGGATAAGCTTGAGGAGATCTATAGAGACAAGGAAGAAGAAGAACCAATAAAAGTGATGTCTCTATTAGCTCTCACAGAGCCAAAGGTATCTTCTAACTCTAATATATCAAATTCAAAATCTTTTAATGAGTTACAAGATGCTTATGATGAATTATTTTCGGAGTTTGAGACCATGAACTCCAAATACAATAAATTGATTTCTAAATTTATTGCTAAAAATGATCTTCTTTTGAAAGCTAAAACAGACTTGGAAAATCAAAATGAAATGTTGAGAAAGGAGTTAGAGCTTTCAAAAATAAAATCTGAAAACTTTGAAAAAGAAATTTTCAAATTAAACAAACTTCTTCTAGAAATGAAAATGGATTTTGAAAATCAAAATGAAATCTTGAAGAAGGATTTAGAACTCTCAAAAATGAAATTTGAAAGTATTGAAAAAGAAAATTTCAATTTAAAAGATAAGCTTGAATGTTTAACAAAAGAAAAAGAGATCATTCTAAATAATTCATCTAGTTCAATAATGACAATATGTTCACATTGTCATTATCATGGTCATAAGGAACATACTTGTCCTTTAAAGAAAGGAAAACGATTTAAAATTAGACAAGTATGGATTCCAAAAGGAACAAGAGGCATTGAAACTAATGTTCAAGGATCCAAAGCAATTTGGATACCAAAATCTACTTAAATGTCTCTTGTAGGTGTGTGGGAGCAATGGTGATGAAGTTGATGATATTCGAGATGCTCTAGCCACACATGAAAAAGTAATGGGTAACCTCTAAACTTAAATTTTTTATTTTATTTTATTTGGTTGCTCATTTATTCTATGCATGCATGAGGTTTTAAATGTTAAATAATTCTAAATGATTATGTTTTGTCTCATGTATGTTGAAAAATATTGTATGATGAACATGGTAATTTTTTTTATAAACTCTAGTTCATCATTTTAATTTTTGGTCAAATTTTTTTTTTAAATGTAATTGATATCTCTTTAATAATTGATATTGATTTTTCAAGAACTTTGGTTTTGCAAAATTTTGATCTGAAATTTTTAATGTTTATGCATAGATTTTTGTTTAAATATTATAAAGTTTTAATGCATAACATTTTCAAAAACTTTATGCATGTGCTCTTACTCTCTATAATCAACATTGCATAATGTTTTATATGTGAATGGGTTAAAAGCATAATCTTTTGAAAAATAAATTTGATAAAATATACAATGTTTTATTTTAAATGATTACAAAATTGATTGACATTGCATCTACTTTCGATTATGCTTATTGGTCATAAAAAAAGGGATATATACATGGTGTATTTAGATTCTTTTGATATGACTAATTTATGCCTAGTTGCTAAGGATGAACATGATAGTTGGTTATGGCATAGGAGACTAGGACATGCTAGTATGAGTGTTTTGCAACGGTTAAATCAAGGAGACCTAGTAAGAGAGTTGCCTAAGCTTAAATTTGATAATGATAAAATCTGTGATGCTTGTGCTAAAGGAAAACAAAAGCGAGTTTCTTTTAAATCCATTAATGATGTATCAACTAGTAGAGTTTTACAATTGATCCATTTAGATCTTTTTGGGCCAACTAGAACTACTAGCTTGGGTGGAAAACAATATGCATTTGTCTTGGTAGATGACTATTCTAGATATACTTGGGTTCTATTTTTAAATACTAAAGATGAAGCATTAGAACAATTCATCACGTTTTCAAAAGTAATCCAAAATGAAAAAGATTACTCTATAACTAGTGTTAGGAGTGATCATGGAACTGAATTTGAAAATCTTGGATTTACTGAATTTTGTAACTCTAACGGTATTAGCCATAATTTTTCAGCACCTAGAACCCCTCAACAAAATGGAGTTGTTGAGAGGAAAAATCGAACTTTAAAAGAAATGGTTAGAACCATGCTTTGTAAAAATAATTTGCCAAAATATTTTTGGGCGAAAGCCACAAATACCGCTTGTTATGTTGTAAATCGAGTAATGATTAGGCCAATTTTAAAGAAAACTCCATATGAAATTTTTAAAAAATAAAAAGCCTAACATTAGTTATTTTCATCCTTTTAGATGTAAATGTTTTGTTTTAAACAACGGTAAAGAAAACCTTGGCAAATTTGATGCTAAAAGTGATGAAGGAATTTTTCTGGGTTATTCCTTAAATTCTAAAGCCTATCGTGTATTTAATAAAAGAACTTTAGTTGTAGAAGAGTAAATACATGTTGTTTTCGATGATAATCCCCTTCCGAGGAAGGATTCTTGTGTGAATGATGATGTATGTGTTATAAATACAAATGACGTTAGACATGACGTTGGAGAACCATCATCAAAGGAAGAAACGAAAAATGAGGAAACTCATGATCCTCTTGAGAATCCAACCATTGTAGAAAGGGAAGTATCTTATCCAAGACAGTACAACTATGTCAAGGATGGTGAAATTATAGGTGATCCATCAAAAGGGGTAACAACTCGATCTTCTCTTAGAAATATTTGTAATTATGTTGCATTTATCTCATGCATAGAGCCTAAGAATATTAAAGAAGCATTAAATGATGAACATTGGATTATGGCGATGCAAGAAGAGTTAAATCAATTTGAGAGAAGTAAAGTATGGACATTAGTTGAAAGGCCTAGAAATAAATCTACTATAGGTACTAGATGAGTATTTAGAAATAAGCTTGATGAGAGTGGTAATATAATGAGAAATAAGGCTAGACTTTTTACTCAAGGGTATACTCAAGAAGAGGGCATAGACTATGATGAAACATACGCTCCCGTAGCTAGGATGGAAGCAATTAGAATGTTATTAGTATTTGCATGTTTCAATGAATTTAAATTATATCAAATGGATGTTAAAAGTGCATTTTTAAATGGTTTTATAAAAGAAGAAGTGTATGTGGAACAACCTCCAGGTTTTGAAGATTCAAATTTTCCGGATCATGTTTTAAAATTGACAAAAGCTCTTTATGGTTTAAAGCAAGCTCCTAGAGCTTGGTATGAAAGATTGTCAAATTTTTTAATTGAAAAAGGTTTTTCAAAAAGGAAGGTTGACACTACATTGTCTTTGAAGCATAAAGGTAAAGATTTGTTAGTAGTTCAAATTTATGTTGATGATATAATATTTGGTTCTACTAATGATGTTCTTTGCCAAGAATTTTCTAAACTAATGCAAAGTGAGTTTGATATGAGCATGATGGGGGAGCTCTCATTTTTCTTGGGACTCCAAATCAAGCAAAGAAAAGATGGCATCTTCATCAATCAAGCTAAGTACGTCAAAGATATGCTCAAGAAGTTTGGACTGGAAAATGGGAAACCTCATGACACTCCAATGAGCTCTTCAACAAAGCTTGACTTAGATGAAGGAGGTAAATGTGTAGATGTTAAATTATATAGGTCAATGATTGGATCTCTACTTTATCTAACTGCAAGTAGACCGAATATTATGTTTAGTGTTTGCTTATGTGCTAGATTTCAATCATGTCCTAAGGAATCACATTTACTAGCTGTTAAGAGAATCTTTAGATACCTTAAAGACACTCCTAGTTTAGGACTTTGGTATCCTAGAGACTCTAGCTTTAGCTTGCATGCTTTTTCTGATGCGGATTATGGAGTATGCAAATAGATAGGAAAAGCA
This sequence comes from Hibiscus syriacus, assembly GCF_006381635.1. Lineage (NCBI taxonomy): Eukaryota > Viridiplantae > Streptophyta > Magnoliopsida > Malvales > Malvaceae > Hibiscus > Hibiscus syriacus. Next base: position 13,754,417 of record NW_024063533.1, read on the forward strand.
CCTCCGGTACTTGCCAATTCCTTGGAAATATGCTAATTTCTTGGTTTTCAAAGAAACAAAATTGTGTTGCGTTATCTACCACTGAAGCCGAATACATTTCAGATGGTAGTTGTTGTGCACAAGTTTTATGGATAAAACAACAACTTTTTGATTATGGAATTGAAGTAGGTACCATTCCTATCAAGTGTGACAATACTAGTGCTATTTGTCTCACTAAAAATCCCATCCAACACTCTAGAACTAAGCACATTGAAATAAGACATCACTTCATTAGAGACCATGTCACTAAGAAAGATGTAGTTCTAGAATTTGTTGATACTTTGCACCAATTAGCGGATATCTTTACAAAACCTTTAGACAAGGAACGATTTTGGACACTTAGGAGAGAATTAGGTTTGACCAATCTATCTTCACTGAGTGTTTAAAATAATTTTAGCACTTTTAATAATAAATGAAAAATGCTTATAATAGTAATTTTTTTAATTGCATTCATTGCTATTAGTTAGGGGGAGTTTATGATTCGTGATGAAAAATTAATTTTATGTTCAAATATCGTTTAAAGATTAATTGAATTGTTTGAACATGATTAATTTTCAATATATGAGTTGCCAATATCATTAGAGGAAATTAATTTAGCATTTTGGGTGTTTAAAATCAGATTTTAGCATTTTGGTGCAGAGGGAATCGATCCCCCCTTGAGGGAACCGATTCCCCCTTTGAAGGGGAACCGATTCCCCCCACAGGGGAATCGATACCACCTAGGGTTCTGGTTTTAACACGGGCAGAACCCAATATTTGCTCAAACCTCTCTTATTTTTTTCCTTCCGCCGTTTCTCACCCTCTAAGCATTCAAATCTCCATTTTTGCCTCAAATCAACGTTTTTAATCGAAATTCACTTCAAATATCATCCTCTAAACCTGTTTGAATCATCAAAAATGTGCAAACTTCATCTAATCTCACTCAAATCCGAAATCATTCAAGGTATTTTTCCAAAACTTATTTTTATCAATTTATGAACATAGAACTAGTTTTAATTAGTTCTAGGTTGAATTTTTGATCAGGCATTGATTATTTAGTGATTAGAAACTAGATATTACAACTAATTTCATCAAAAAACTCAAGATGTTTTCAAAATTTTCTAAATTTTCGAAATAAAAAAAAAATTATTAATTTTCAAATTATTGTGTTTTGATTAAATTATGTTGTTATTATGAAAACTATACATATATTGTTTCTCAAAACCATATTTTTCAAAAGTTTTTCAAAAACTTTGCCCATTAGGATTGATTTAGAGAACCTTGAAATATTGAGGACTCAATTGAGTTTTGGGATTGATTGAATTGCATACATGTATTTTCTAACTTGCAGGTTATCAATTCTATTCTGATTTCCTAAACCATGTCCAATCCTAAACGTGCTAGGTCTTCATCTAGTCGTTCACACCGTCAACCAAATCCACCTCCAAATCCTCATTCTATTCCAATTTCTAATCCTAATCCCATTGATCCTAATTTGGCTATCCAAAATTCGTGTTTCAATCATCCTGGTCCTAGAAATCATCGTTTTTTGTATTATCAATATTTCGACTCTTACAAAATCCGGGAAGAACGTATACCTTCTCGTCAAGCTATGTTAGCTATCAATTTTAAATATCTTCATCTTTTACAAGAGTGAAAATTTGATAAACTCTTTGACCTTGAACCCATCGTTTACCATCAACTTGTTCGTATTTTCTATTCTAATGCCGTTTGTGTTAAAAACCAAACTGAAACCGAAACCATAGGAATTCGTTCCTACCTCCTAGGACAATTCTTATATATTGACTCGGCTTACATAGCTAATACATTCGGATTAGATAACGATGGTATTTCAAATGAAAAAAAGGTTTTAGGATCTCGTTATAAAAGAAGAGATGGTGCGAGTGTCCTAGACCTACATGAACGTTTTCTTCATCTAATGATTTCTTGGTGGTTTCGACCATCCGGAGGTCGTTATTCTACTCTTAGAGCCTTAGATCTTTGGTGGTTACATTGTTTCGAAAACAATATTAAAATTAACCTACCTCAGATTATTTTTGCTGAAATTGTTGAAACCGTAAATCTTGTTCCTAACAAGAAACTCTGTTCCTTTCTTGTTTACGGTTGCATTTTGAGTAATCTGTTTTCCAAAGCTGGGCTTAGAGTCGGTCTAGATGCCGTTTTTCCCCTTAAGAAACAAATTAACCTTCTTTCCTTAACAAGAGCGGGATGGATTAAGGATAAGGAAACCGGTGAATGGGTTCGATCTTCTACAAATACTCCGGGAGCTAGTTCTTCACAAGATCCACCCGAAGCTGACGAAGATCTCGAGCTTGAGCAATTAATGTGAGACATCGATGAAGCCGAAGATGAGCCTGAGCAGCCCGAGGAGCAGCCTGAAGAGCAAGCACAACAAACACATCCAATGCCTCCATATTTCCAATCCTTTATGGAGACATTCGATTTTCGATACGCTACTATGGATTCACGCTTTACCTCTATAGAGTCCCATTTATCCACAATGGGAGCTCAACAATTAGAAATTCTTCAGGAAATGCGTGCAAATAATGAAGCAACCAACGCACGTATTAATGACCTCACTAACAAAATGGCCGCTATGCGAGCTCATTTTCCTCCTCCTGATCCAGATATGTGATTCAATGTTTTTCTTTGAACTCCAAACTTATTGTTTTAACATTTTGAATATTTTGGAATGTTTGAATTTGTGGATTGATTGACTTTGAATTTGTTTGGATTTATGAATGGTTAGAAATTATCTATTTGGTGTGATTAAATTTATTCATTATTGCATCATTTACTTCATGATTAGATATATGACCAATTTTGCCATTTCACATTAATTATGAATATTGATTATGAAACTAATGGCTAACGTTTCTCTTGCTTGTGATCTTAGCAGCTTATATTATATATAATGAATTGGCTAACTGATTTCAAAACCTTGTTTAAATTCTTTAAAATGTCTTTTTGATTTAACAAAAAGGGGGAGAAGTGTTAAAGTGTTTTTAAATAATAAATGAGAGAAGTGTTAAAGTAAGGGGGAGTAATTTCAAAACTTGATTTCAAAATCTTAAAATTACTAAAATGTTTTGTTATATCAAAAAAGGGGAGATTGTTGAAAACATTTTGATATTTCGATATAACAAATTAAGTTAAATGAATTTTAAGATTTTCCAAATGATTTTCTAAGTATATTCGATAGAATTATTCGAATATCAAAACATTCCTCCAAATCTTTCAAAGATCATTTTTAATCCTTACTCAAAGTGTAAAATTAAGTTTTAATCTTAAAACAATTTCAAAATAATTTTACAAAGTATTTTGAACCATTTCAAAGCCAAAAATTCCATATTGCTCAGAGGGAATCGATTCCCCCTAAGGGGGTATCGATTCCCCCCTGAATGGTTTGGCTCCGAGAATTCTAGTATGCTCGGAGGGAACCGATTCCCCCCCAGGGGGTACCGATTCCCCCCTTGTATAACGGTCGAAATATTTGAATTTTACACTTAGGGAACCGATTCCCCATAAGGGGTACCGATTCCCCCCACGCTCCAAGAAGTTTTATTAATTGTTTTCACACTAAAATGGCTATATGATCTTCACTAATCATCCCCAACGTTCAGAAGTGATTCAAGGTGTATTTAAACAAGTTCTGAAGCCCTTGATCAATAAGAAATTATAGAGAAACAAGAGAGAAAGCATCAAACACCAAGTTTGTGCAAATCAAGCCAATTTTCCTTTCAATATTCATTTTGCTTTCAAAGAACACCATTTGTGCTCATTTGTAATTATTTGTGAGTGTTCTTTTCTTGTTCTAGAATTATGCAAACATCTTACCTTGTGAGGTTTTCCTTGTAAGTTTGCAAATTTGTAATCTTCTCTTTGGGAAATAGTGTTCTCAAGAATTAGGGTATATTCTTGAGGGTGTTGTAAGGTTATCTCTTTGGCCTCAAAAGAAATAACAAATTAGTGAATTTGTTGGAAAATCCTTAGTGTGGAAAGCTAAGGTAGTGGACGTAGACTTTAATTGAGAAAGTCGAACCACTCTAAATCACTGTGCAATTACTTTCAATTTTCTGCAAAAGCTTCCACCAAATTTTTAATTGCCAATTCACCCCCCTCTTGGCCAATTCCGTCAATCGATTAACTCAACATTATATTCTATTCTCATTTTTCATTTAACCACTTAGATTTAATTCATATAATTTATACATTGTTATCATATAACTATTTATATTCTTATCACACCAAATAGCATATAACATCTATGAATCTATTCATGTTTTCATGCAAACATAATAGTCATATCAAACACATACTAACATTCATATATTTATGCAATCAAATATTGGAATTAGACTCATCGCGAGTCTTATTTCCATACACATAATTTACAACTAGTATGCACTCACCTTAGCCTTGCTATGATTCGATCCTAATTCTTTGATTATTTTGGAACTTGTTTAGGCTCAATATCTACATAAACATTATTTCCGAGTCGATTATCAGAAGCCTAAACCTTATAACTTGATATTAATAACTCAAGCTAGTTTAATGAACCAAAATTTCATTTTTTTTCCTTTAGGGGTGTACCGATGCACTATGGGTGCATCGGTACCCAAAATAGCTTCAAAATTTCCATGCATCGATGCCTAACGGTGTGCATCGATACATACTGAATAATTTATGGAAATTTACCCTTGATGCATCGGTACATGTTGAATGTGTACCGATGCACACTAGTCCAGAGTTCCAATTTATGCACGAAAATTACTTCCTTCTAACTTAATTGTGCCATATTTCAACCTCATTCATATCCTTAACTCACATACACATGTTTAAACTCATTTATATTCATTTATCTCATCTTTAACCTTAACATCCTCTCCTCTTTATGAACTTCAAGAATCATACCCAAATTTTCAAGATTCTCTCAATCCAATTTTATCACTTAATATCTCTTAATTAAGTCGATAACAAGTCAAATTTAGTTTCAAATTCAACTTATCAACTCTTTTCCAAAAATTCACTTAAAAACCCATTCTTTTTTAATATTTCATAACTTCTTAATCTTTTGATTTTAAGACAACTTAAGCTTTCCTTAAGCTTAGTTATCATCTAATGATCAAAACCCAAACTTTAAATCAACAAATAATCAACTAATTAGAAAACTTACCTTTGCAAGCTTAGCTCCCTTTCTCTCGTATGATGAAGAAGAATAAGAAGAATAAGATAACTCTCTTCCCCTCCACGTGATTCATTCATATAAAGGGGAAAAATATCTTTCTTGTCAAATGACCATTTTGCCCTTTAATTCATTTGATAATTATTAACAACTTTTAGGAAATATTTCCACGTAACTTCTTAAACTATTCAACTATTTTATTTTAATCACCAAATTCTAAAATTTTACAATTTAGTCACTAACCCTAGTTTGGGATGTTACATTATTATCTTCCATTTTATGTTAAACACATATATATAACTGAAAATAATAGTGGCAATGCCTTTATTCAATAAAATCGGTAAATAAAATGTATCATTACAATTATCATATGATTGGTCTTTGGGCATACTCTATCAGTTCAAGAACTATATGAACTTGGAAACCTTTTTTGTAAGATTATGTTGTAAAACACTAAAGAAGAATGAAGTAGAAGACTTACAAAAAAATAGTGTCATCATTTTGTGCAAGTCGGAGAAATTTTTTCCTCCAATTTTTTATGATGTGATGGTGCATTTTGTTGTACACTTCCTCATGAAATCATACTTAGGGGACCCGTGCATTATCAATTGATGTATCCAATTGAGAGGTAATTCTATCATTTTTTTATATTTTAAATCAAATTATAATATTGTTATAATTTTATTTTTATATAACAATTTTTTTGTATATAATAAGATTTTAGGTAAGCTCAAGACATATACACAAAACAAGGCTCATCCATAAGGATGTATAACAGATTCATATATTTCAATTGAATTTTTGACCTTTTGTTATATATATATATATTTGGGATTGAGACAATAACTAATCGAGAAGATAGAAATGATGATGATATAGGGGAAAGAATTCCATGATCCCAATTTCCTCATTTTCAGGAAGTTTTCGCCCTTTAAGAACTACGAGATATGAATTCTAATATAGCTAAGAGTTTGAAATGATGCAATGGCGTATATTGATAAATTGTGATGAAGTTGAATCATACATGGAGTAAGCATGTAACTTACAATTTAATCACTCGAGCAAGTTTTACTTTTACTGTTACTAACCTATACCATGTTTATTGAAATAGAAAACATAAAATGGAAATTTAGTTGTAAAGTACGTTGTGTATTGAAGGAAGACATAGAGAGTATTTCCCTTATGATTTAAAAATTATGTAAGTACGTTATATTATAAATATTTTCAAATTATAAAAAATATCAATTATAATTTATGTTTCTTTCTTTCTCCGTAAACTTTAGATTGCTAATCAAGATTCATAAAGAATATATAGTGTATTTAATTTTTTTAGCTTATGGTCCTGATAGACGTGCTCTAAGTCAAATTAGTGGAGTGACAGTAGAAGGTAATCACGATGAGGACCAAATAAACTTTTATGGTGTTTTTATTGATATTATTCAATTAAATTATATCAATGATTATAAAATTGTTTTGTTCAAGTGCAAGTTGTTTGACTTGGGAAGTAAAAATAAGAGAATTCACAAAGATTGTCATTTACTAAGTATCAATATTAGCAAATATTGGCATAAAAAGTGATCTTTTTATTTTGGCACTTCAAGGAAAGCTAGTTTTTTTTATTTGGATGATACCATAATGCATACTATATAGCATATGATGTACCTTATCTAAAACTCTTTTGTTCTTTCTAGGGGTACTTATCGAGCAAGTCAATTGCAAGTTGGGTAGTGCTCGAGTCATGCTCGTAAAAAAAATTGTTGCTCAACTCAACTCATTGTTCGTTAAGCTTGTTAAAATTTTGCTAGACTCGTGCTCATTAAAAATACTTGTTGCTCGACTCGTTGCTCATTAAGCTCATTGCTCGTTGCTCGTTAAACGTACTCACCAAAATATTTACCTTATATTTTTAACTATAAGTAAATTCTACTAATAATATATAGAGCTTAATATAAAATTTAATAAATTTAATCAAAAAATTATCAAAATAGGACATGAAGCAACTTCAAAGTATAAACTTCGAAGCAACTTCAAAGCGTAAACTTCAAAACAACAATCCACAAATACATTAAAATAATAATTATGATTTGATTATTGGGTGTAATAAAGTAATCATTATTAATTAGTAACTTATTTTTTGTTTATTAGAAAATTAATAGCTTAATAATTTATCATTTTTTAATTATATATTAGTAAATTATTAATTTTTAAATAGAATATTTTTAAGATAATCACTAAAAGGTTATAAAATAAATTAACGAATTGTCGTGAACTTATCTAGTCAAGTTGATTTTTACTCGACTCAACTTGTTAATGTCTCAAATTGAATTAACTCGAGTCGAGTTTTGACCGAATTTTAACTGTATTCGAACTGTTCACGAACTACCAACACATTAAACACCCTTAGTTCTTTCTATATGCGTGTGTATATATATATATATATGAAATAACAATAAAAGTAGCTCATGCACAAATTTCGAAAAACTCCACATGGATACGTTGGACTGGTTTTATGGGAGGACAAAGTGACGTACAAAACAAATTTGTTAGGTTGTTTGTCATGGTTAGAGATGGAGTCTGCCGCTGCTCTAATTTTATATTTTTTTAATGTAGTACTAATATAATTATAGGAGTCAATAAAAGACTTATAAATAGAGTAAAATATTAAAAGAAAAATACCACGAGTTAATCATCTTCCCATCGACTAAAGCTCATCCAATATTGCTTTAATATGATTCTTCATTGTTCGACACTCAAATTTTAAAGGACGTAATTAAATAATATTATATTTATTATTTTTTAATTAGAATTATTTGATCTTAAATTTAATTTTAGTATTCCTTTAGTTTTAATAATTGTTAAGGTGAATGGTGATTACTAAATTTGATTTTTTTATGTTCATGAAATAATTTTATATAAATGCAGCTTGCCATGGGAAAAAACCCAACAATTACTGAGTTTTTTAAGAGAAAAAGTGGGGGAAACTTCGAAAAATACAAGTACAACAACTGAAACTTCAAATGGTATACCTATTGACGTTTCACCTTCGGAAGATAGACCTTTAAAGATAGCTAGAATCATAAACCAAATACCAACTCTAATTACTTGGAGCGAGATCCTAGTAAGCACAATCAAATATGGGAATATCCTTCTGAACAAGAAAGAAATACAATTCGAAGAGCATATATTGCTGAGGGTCTATACAAACCAGTGCTCTCTGAATTTAAAAAATATGGATATGTTTCTCACCCTCGCCGATTTCAAGCTTCATGGTACAAAAACTTTCGTTCATGGTTAGAATATTCTCCTGAAAATAATGTCGCCTTCTGTTTTATTTGCTTTCTTTTTAACAAACTTGTAACACCCTAATTTAGGGGCTAAATTTAAGAAATTATAAATTGGTGGATTTAATTGGTATTTTGAAAGAAATGGTGGATTAAATTGTAAGATTTCAAAGTTGACAGACCGTTTTAAAAAGCACATGAAATTCAGTGGCTAAACCCATGATTTAACCATTTTATATGTTGAATTATAAATCCCCCCATGCTCAGGTTCAGCAGAGATTTTCCAGTTTTCCCTCTCCAACAACCCTTCTTTCAACTTCGATCTACTCGCCGTCCGACCTCCTATCAACGAGCCGAAACCACCATCGTATTCGTTGTCAACCGAGGAACAAAACCCCTCAAACCTTTCGTCGTGAATCGTCTCCTTTAGTCGTTAATTTCAGTCGAAAGTATCGTCGGTAATAACTTGATTTCAATTAGTGTTCTGTCGATTCACGACGATCCGGTCATCCGTTTACGACACCTCCCGCACCATCGTGTTCCTTGTATCGTTCCGAGTCCACCGGTATTCTTCGTTTCTCCGTTGTCGGCGACGCGTGGAGGGGTGAGACCGTCAAAGTTTTCGACATTTTGGAATCGAGCTCTCCGCCGTTCAAAATTGTGAACCGAGCTTTGTAAGTGCCTCAAAATTGCTTAAAATAATTTTTAAGAATTTTTCCGGGAATTTTCCGACACCGTAACACTGTTCACACGCCACCCCCCGAGAGTGGGCATCGTCTGGGTGATAATTTAGTAATTAATTTATGTTTGGGTACTATTTGTGTAAAATCTCGGTGTTAGATTGGTAAATATTTGCATAATATGGCTAATTTGGTAATTAATTTCTGTTAGGGTGATATTTGTGTAAAATGGTCGACTGTTGACCGTTGAGCGGCGTTGACCACAGTTGACCAAAACTTTGATTGGCTTTGACCGGGCATTAAACGACCTTTGACGTTGACCGAGTATACCTATCCTGACATTTTTCGACGTTCAAAATCCGATTCCGCAGTCCGTTTTTTAAAATTCGGACCTGAAGGCCTCGAAATTGCAAGTAAAACCCGTTGACTTTGATTTTGACCAAAAATTCCAAATTTTCGAAAAGTCATATTTTATGCTTTCGACGTCCTGGATCCGAATCTGAAGTCCGTTTTACCAAATTCGAACCCGGTAAGCTATTTTTGATTGATTTATCAGCCGATTCGATTCGTTTATCGCAATTAAGCTCTGTTTTTGATGTAATTTCTGTTGATATGGATCCGAGGAAATATTGGAAGATGATTTCAAGATTGAGGACGTTTTAATGGAATTTAATGGTCGATCAGTATTGAACGGAAATCGAGGTAATACTTTACTACCTCTTTATGCTTTATGGAACATGTTGATATTGGTAAATGCATGAATAAGATAATGTTGATAACTTTTGTGGAGTTGATTAATTTATACACTCGATATGAATGTGGTAGAAATTTGATAATTGAATTCGGATCGAATGATTAATATAAGAGATTGAGGGAATGTTAGAATTAAATTACAAGTTGTGTGATTTGTGATAAAGAAATCAGCCATGGATTTGTAACTTATATGTTAAAGGTACTTGGATGGGAAATTATGAGAATACTTCGGTAGGGTAAAATTATGAAAATACCCTTATATTATAAGATGACAAGAATTATCCCTAGAAGTTGGTTAATAACTCTGAAAAGACATATTGATCCGATATAATTACAGATGTGCATAAGAAATGCTAGTTTTACTTAGAAAATTTGGATAATTGGTTTTTAACCCTAAAAGGGTTTGTATAAGATACCATAAGTCTGTTAAGGAATCATTTCGAGATCAAAGAATGTTCGGGAAAGCAATTAACCATTGGATCTCTAAAGTATAATTATTTTCGTTAAGAGTTAATACCGAAATTATCAGATTAAGAAATTACAAAAATGCCCTTGAGAGGTAAAAATAGTCCAAGTTGACTCTGGATGAGGAAGTAACATGAGAATTTGTTTTTAAACCGATAAATTACTAATTTGATTGTTGAGATCCTATTTTTGTATGGAGAATTCTGATAATCCGTTAGTAACATCTAAGAAGGCATTTAACTTGGAAATCTCCAACTTGAGTAAGTACGTGAAGAATAATAATTTATCGATGGTGATATTTTGTCAGAATAGTTCAAAGGGACTTACATAAATGATAAGTTTGAATTAAATAATAAGACCGAACGGAAGGAAATGATTGAAATATTCTAGATTTATAAAATGACCAAAATACCCCTAAAATGGAAATGACTCAAGAATGTCACCAAGCTCAAGAATGAATGGATATACTCAAGCTTTGAAATGAATAGAAAAATATTGAGCACCAAAATGACCAAAATACCCTATTGGCCTAGAATAAGTAAATGTCTTGGATTAATTAAGGAATCCAAATAAACATGGATGTTGTACTGCTATTAAAAGTTATGGAACACAACTTAAGTGATCAACCAACGTTACTGCTATATCATTACCTGAATGATATAAGTACCACTTGAATGTTTGTTCATCTTCTCAAATTTGGATCGATGATAATTCTGGAAGTACTTGGCTCAGCTCAACTCTAGAGCGCATACAGTACTAATAAGTGGGTATTCGTGAGTCAAATCAACCACGAATACTAGAATGACTTTATTATATGAATAAATTGAACTGAAATGAAGTACAACGTGTATTTGAAATTCAGAAACATCTGAATTATTCTGGAAAACTTTAAAGTAATCGGGATAGACTTGCTTACTAAATGAACTAAGTAACATCAATGACTGAGGATTAAATAGGTGATTGGATGAGTTTGGAAACACTATTGAACTTAAATGATGAATTGTCCTTATGGGTTATGAGCCATGGATCAAGTACGTCCGTATTTCTTGATATTATTGAAACGTGGAAATGAAATAAAGACCATTGGAAGATTTATTTAGTGATGATTATGGGAATGATCTAAGGATCTGCATTATGGTATTAAAGAGTGAATACACTGGAAGGATAATGAATTGACTTGTTGACATGCATCAGTTTGGGAGTTGTGTAACTCGAGTTGTTTGATAATATGATCGATAGTCGTAGATTCAAGTCAGATTGTAAATGACTTGAATCTACGATTCTATATTTCATCTAAAATCACTTCGGTCATGTTTGAAAAAGCAAGTAACGCAGAAGGAAAAGATTCTGAATACCTCATTTGGTTCAATTGGCCTGAAATCCTATGAATTCAAAGTATATTCCTGAATACCCCTGATTATTTGGGTAATGGAATCACTTACAGTAAATCTAAATTTAGAATTATTATGTATAAAGGTTCCTGAACGTTTTCTTAATGCACACGAAAATATAGTGGGATTCTAAAGTATCAACCTTAAATGTCTGGGTAGATCGGTTAGTAATCGATTCTCCTCAATAGGACCTTGTTCCTGGAATTCGATCAAATTTCATAAGTTTCATGTTATCCATAATGATAACTACAATGGCCTCTGAAAATACTTGGATTCTCTAGTGTGTTCCCTATTTATTTCTGAACTGTTTTATTTGTTTTAAAATGTGGTACACTGAATTCTATGGATCTTGTTTTATTGATGCACCAATTTATTGTGATGTTTTATAGATTAAGACGACTATATGATTTTTGTTTTGAACTGGTATTTGATTACCATGTATATGGATTTATGGAATTTATGTCACGGTGCAATTGTATTTTTGATATGGATTTATAAAGTACAACTCTGATCAAGCTGGAAAACTTTGACGGACCTAATGTGACTCTTGGGTAGGCTCACGGGCCCTAAGATGTTCCATTAGGTTGGCTCCCTTTTACTGTGTGCTTAGGGTAAGCCCTATGGACTTACGGACTTAAAGATACAGGCCCCAAAGCCTATCCTTAGGTTGGCTTCCTTTTCGCTGTGTTCTTAAGGTAAGCCCTATGGACGTAGTTCTAGGAACTGTGGATGGTGTACAAGATAATGGTTTAAACTACAAGTTTCAAAAGTTAAATTTCATTATGATTTTATGAGATTTACTAAACTATCATTTGATAAGTGTACCTATTATGATTTTATTATACTGTTGGAACACACTAGACATCCTATTCGATCTCCTGAAAATGTCATACTTTGAAAGGTTTCTTATGAACTGAGATTCATGGCTTCTACTCGATGAACTTCTAAGGGAACCCCAATTTATTCCGCAAACTGGTATACGTATGATTCAATAAGGAAATTATATAGCTTTCTATTTATCTACATGTCATGTAGCATCATCTGGTAGTTCTGTATTACTGAGCTTTCCGAAGCTCACTCTATTACTCAACATTGTAGGTTAAAAGAATTGTACCAGTGCAGCTATCGACATCAGTAAGGGAGTTCTTCCGACGTTGTTTTCAGAGTATGATACATGTGATTAGGGGGCATGTAATTGTATTTTATTTTATATACGAGTCTGAAAATCTGTTTTATTTCTGAATACTAATAAATGATTTTATACGTTACATGTTTTAAGAAAAGTTTTAAATTTTTCGCTATTTTTACTGTGGGTCACTCCGGTGGCCCTAATGTGACACTCCAGATCGAATTGGGTTACCCGCATCGGTCTAAGGGGGTTACATTTAGTGGTATCAGAGCTATGGTTTGAGTCAAAATTTTTCAAGATAGACCGGCCCGTCGAATTTCAAAAAGATGTCTGATCAGTACATGTCCCTAGACTACAATTGTACCTCTCTAAGCCGGAGCTCCAAGGCTGAGTCCCTATCTGTAACGAGTAAATCAAAGTTTCTATCCATTAAGGCTATACTTGTACAAAAAGGAATACCAATAACATCTATTTAAACGCTATGAAGTACCTCACGAGCCATATGAGAGTTATTCATCTGAGAAATTTTGACCCGACTTCGGAAATGAAATTGGGATATGCTACTGCTTTATGAGCCTATTCTCGTGACCAAGACTGAATTGATTACTCTAGGAAATTTTCGTTCGGATTCTTTTATTGGAATAAGGAAAAGTTCTGATAAGAATGTATGCTCAACTGGTTAAGGATTAGTGGAGGATCTGTATTTCTAAAAGAGCAACATGAAAGATATGAAAGAACTGATGGAAGTTTTATTTCTAGAATTACGTGACATGAATGAATTTCGAGGACGAAATTCTTTTAAGGAGGGGAGAATTGTAACACCCCAATTTAGGGGCTAAATTTAAGAAATTATAAATTGGTGGATTTAATTGGTATTTTGAAAGAAATGGTAGATTAAATTGTAAGATTTCAAAGTTGGCAGACCATTTTAAGAAGCACATGAAATTCAGTGGCTAAACCCATGATTTAACCATTTTATATATTGAATTATAAATCCCCCCGTGCACAGGTTCAGCAAAGATTTTCCAGTTTACCCTCTCTAACAACCCTTCTTTTAACTCCGATCTACTCTCCGTCCAACCTCCGATCGACGAGCCGAAACCACCATCGTGTTCGTTGTCAACTGAGGAACAAAACCCCTCAAACCTTTCATCGTGAATCGTCTCCTTTCGTCGTTAATTTCAGTAGGAAGTATCATCGGTAATAACTCGATTTCAATTGGTTTTCCGTCGATTCACGACGATCCGGTCATCCGTTTACGACACCTCCCGCACCATCGTGTTCCTTGTATCATTCCGAGTCCACCGGTATTCTCCGTTTCTCCGTCGTCACCAGCGCGTGAAGGGGTGAGACCGTGAAAGTTTCTGAAGTTTTGGAATCGAGCTCTCCGCCGTTCAAAATTGTGAACAATCTTTGTAAGTGCCTCAAAATCGCTTAAAATAATTTTTAGGAATTTTTCCGGGAATTTTCCGACACCGTAGCACTGTTAACGCGCCACACGCGCCACCCCCCCGAGAGTGGGCATCGTCTGGGTGATAATTTAGAAATTAATTTATGTTTGGGTACTATTTATGTAAAATATGGGTGTTAGATTGGTAAATATTTGTAGAATGTGGCTAATTTGGTAATTAATTTTTGTTAGGGTGATATTTGTGTAAAATGGTCGACTGTTGACCATTGACCGGCGTTGACCACAGTTGACCAGAACTTTGATTGGATTTGACCGGGCATTAAACGACCTTTGACGTTGACCGAGTATACATATCCTGACATTTTTCGACGTTCAAAATCTGATTCAGCAGACCGTTTTTTAAAATTCGGACCCGAAGGCCTCAAAATTTCAAGTCAAACCCGTTGACTTTGATTTTGACCAAAAATTCCAAATTTTTGAAAAGTAATATTTTATGCTTTCGACGTCCTGAATCCGAATCCAAAGTCCGTTTTTCCAAATTCGAACCCGGTAAGCTGTTTTGACTGATTTATCAGCCGATTCGATTCGTTTATCGCAATTAAGCTTTGTTTTTGATGTAATTTCTGTTGATATGGATCCGAGGAAATATTGGAAGATGATTTCAAGATTGAGGACGTTTTAATGGAATTTAATGGTCGATCAGTATTGCACAGAAATCGAGGTAATACTTTACTACCTTTTTATGCTTTATGGAACATGTTGATATTGGTAAATGCATGAATAAGATAATGTTGATAACTTTTGTGGAGTTGATTAATTTATACACTCGATATGAATGTGGTAGAAATTTGATAATTGAATTCGGATCGAATGATTAATATAAGAGATTGAGGGAATGTTAGAATTAAATTACAAGTTGTGTGATTTGTGATAAAGAAATCAGCCATGGATTTGTAACTTATATGTTAAAGGTACTTGGATGGGAAATTATGAGAATACTTCGGTAGGGTAAAATTATGAAAATACCCTTATATTGTAAGATGACAAGAATTATCCCTGGAAGTTGGTTAATAACTCTGAAAAGACATATTGATCCGATATAATTACAGATGTGCATAAGAAATGCTAGTTTTACTTAGAAAATTTGGATAATTGGTTTTTAACCCTAAAAGGGTTTGTATAAGATACCATAAGTCTGTTAAGGAATCATTTCGAGATCAAAGAATGTTTAGGAAAGCAATTAACCATTGGATCTCTAAAGTATAATTATTTTCGTTAAGAGTTAATACTGAAATTATCTGATTAAGAAATTACGAAAATGCCCTTGAGAGGTAAAAATAGTCCAAGTTGACTCTGAATGAGGAAGTAACATTAGAATTTGTTTTTAAACCGATAAATTACTGATTTGATTGTTGAGATCCTATTTTTGTATGAAAAATTCTGATAATCCGTTAGTAACATCTGAGAAGGCATTTAACTTGGAAATCTCCAACTTGAGTAAGTACATGAAGAATAATAATTTATCGATGGTGATATTTTGTTAGAATAGTTCAAAGGGACTGACATAAATGATAAGTTTGAATTAAATAATAAGACCAAACAGAAGGAAATGATTGAAATATTCTAGATTTGTAAAATGACCAAAATACCCCTGAAATGGAAATGACTCAAGAATGTCACCAAGCTCAGGAATGAATTGATATACTCAAGCTTTGAAATGAATAGAAAAATATTGAGCACAAAAATGACCAAAATACCCTATTGACCTAGAATAAGTAAATGTCTTGGATTAATTAAGGAATCCAAATAAACATGGATGTTGTACTGCTCTTAAAAGTTATGGAACACAACTTAAGTGATCAACCAACGTTAGTGCTATATCATTACCTGAATGATATAAGTACCACTTGAATGTTTGTTCATCTTCTCAAATTTGGATCGATGATAATTCTGGAAGTACTTGGCTCAGCTCAACTCTAGAGCGCATACAGTACTAATAAGTGGGTATTCGTGAGTCAAATCAACCACGAATACCAGAATGACTTTATTATACAAATAAATTGAAATGAAATGAAGTACAACGTGTATTTGAAATTCAGAAACGTCTGAATTATTCTGGAAAACTTTAAAGTAATCGGGATAGACTTGCTAACTAAACGAACTAAGTAACATCAATGACTGAGGATTAAATAGGTGATTGGATGAGTTTGGAAACACTGTTGAACTAACATGATGAATTATCCTTATGGGTTATGAGCCATGGATCAAGTACGTCCGTATTTCCTGATATTGTTGAAACGTGGAAATGAAATAAAGAACGTTGTAAGATTTATTTAGTGATAATTATGGGAATGATCTATGGATCTGCATTATGGTATTAAAGAGTGAATACACTAGAAGGATAATGAATTGACTTGTTGACATGCATCAGTTTGGGTGTTGTGTAACTCGAGTTGTTTGATGATATGATCGATAGTCGTAGATTCAAGTCAGATTGTAAATGGCTTGAATCTACGATTCTATATTTCATCTAAAATCACTTCGGTCATGTTTGAAAAAGCAAGTAACGCATAAGGAAAAGATTCTGAATACCTCATTTGGTTCAATTGGCCTGAAATCCTATGAATTCAAAGTATATTCCTGAATACCCCTGATTGTTTGGGTAATGGAATCACTTGTAGTAAATCTGAATTTAGAATTATTATGTATAAAGGTTCCTGAACGTTTTCTTAATGCACACGAAAATATAGTGGGATTCTAAAGTATCAACCTTAAATGTCTGGCTAGATCGGTTAGTAATCTATTCTCCTCAATAGGACCTTGTTCCTAGAATTTGATCAAATTTCATAAGTTTCATGTTATCCATAATGATAACTACAATTGCCTCTGAAAATACTTGGATTCTCTAGTGTGTTCCCTATTTATTTCTTAACTATTTTATTTATTTTAAAATGTGGTACACTGAATTCTATGGCTCCTGTTTTATTGATGCACCAATTTATTGTGATGTTTTATAGATTAAGACGACTATCTGATTTTTGGTTTGAACTGGTATTTGATTACCATGTATATGGATTTATGGAATTTATGTCACGGTGCAATTGTATTTTTGATACGGATTTATAATGTATAGCTCTGATCAAGCTGGAAAACTTTGACAGACCTAATATGACTCTTGGGTAGGCTCACGAGCCCTAAGATGTTCCATTAGATTGGCTCCCTTTTGCTGTGTGCTTAGGGTAAGCCCTATGGACTTACGGACTTAAGGATACAGGCCCCAAAGCCTATCCTTAGGTTGGCTTCCTTTTCGCTGTGTGCTTAAGGTAAGCCCTATGGACGCAGTTCTAGGAACTGCGGATGGTGTACAAGATAATGGTTTAAACTACAAGTTTCAAAAGTTAAATTTCATTATGATTTTATGAGATTTACTGAACTATCATTTGATAAGTGTACCTATTATGATTTTATTATACTGTTGTAACACACTAGACATCCTATTCGATCTCCTGAAAATGTCATACTTTGAAAGGTTTCTTATGAACTGAGATTCATGGCTTCTACTTGATGAACTTCTAAGGGAACCCCAATTTATTCCGCAAACCGGTATACGTATGATTCAATAAGGAAATTATATAGATTTCCATTTATCTACATGTCATGTAGCATCATCTGGTAGTTCTGTATTACTGAGCTTTCCGAAGCTCACTCTATTACTCAATATTGCAGGTTAAAAGAATTGTATCAGTGCAGCTATCGACATCAGTAAGGGAGTTCTTCCGGCGTTGTTTTTAGAGTATGATACATGTGATTAGGGGGCATGTAATTGTATTTTGTTTTATATACGAGTCTGAAAATCTGTTTTATTTCTGAATACTAATAAATGATTTATACGTTACATGTTTTAAGAAAAGTTTTAAATTTTTTGCTATTTTTACTGTGGGTCGCTCCGGTGGCCCTAATGTGACACTCCAGATCGAATCGGGTTACCCGCATCGGTCTGAGGGGGTTACAAAACTTGATAGTCATCCATCACACAAGACTTTCACTATGAATGAGTTTCGAAATTGGAAGAAAGTAAATGGAAAAAGTTGTTATTTTAAGATGCATGTAGGTTCAGAACCTTATTCACCTCAAAAAATTGCTGAGCAAGAATTGGAGGATTTTCTTAACCAATCTAGACACCTGCCACAAGTGTTGTATAAGAAAACATCATTACAAATTGCTATTAATAGGCTTAGACTTGAAACCTCTATAGATGCATTACATTGGCTAGCTTTACAAGGGCTTCCAATGAGAGGTCGTGACTAGAGTGAATCTTCATCTAACCGAGGAAATTTTCTTGAACTCGTGAAACAATTAGCCTCTTATAATAAATATGTTGAAAAAGTTGTATTAGAAAATGCTCCAAAAAATTCTTCTTACAAATTGCATGAGATACAAAAGGAGATTTTATATATTCTAGCAGAGAAAATTAAGAGAGCAATTCGAGAAGAAAATGGTGAAGAAAAATTTTGTGTTATTATTGGTGAAGCAGGTGATGTATCAAGAAAACAACAAACAACTATTATTTTATGGTATGTTGACAATTTCGATTTAGTAAAGAAACATTTTTAGCATTATTCATGTTCCTAATACTTCAATAGTGACTTTAAAAGATGAGATATTTTTTGTTCTTTCTCGTTGTTACTTTGACATAAAGAATATTCGAGGCCAAGGTTATGACAATGCAAGTAACATGCGAGGAAAGTGGAATGGATTACAAGCATTAGTTAGAAATGAGTGTCATTTTGCTTACTATGTGCATTGTTTTGCCCATTGTTTACAGTTGGCACTAGTAGCTGTAGCGAAAGAGGTCATACATGTTTATCAATTTTTTCCAAGTTATCATTTATTATCAATGTTGTTCTTGCATTATATAAGCGCATCGATGAACTAATTAATGCTTATTCTAACGAGATGAATCATTTGATTGAAGAAGAATAACTTGAAACTGTAATTGGTTTGAATCAAACAAGTATTGGTAGAGGGTAGGTGATGCTCGATGGGGTTCTTACTTGAGATCAATTTCAAGCTTGATAAAAATGTTTAGTGCCACTTGTGTTGTTCTATATAAACTCATTGATGAAGGAAGTACATCTTCTGAACGTGGAGAAGCGGCGACAACTTTAGAGACTTTGACTTCCTTTGATTTTGTCTTCATTTTACATCTTATTAAGAAAATATTAGAAATCAATGATTCACTTTCTCAACCATTACAACAAAAATCTCAGGATATTTTGAATTCACTACATATTTTTTAGAGTTCAAATATACTTTTGCAGAAATTTAGAGATGATGGATGTAATAATTTTTTTATGTAGGTTACCCCATTTTGTGAAAGTCACAACATAGATATCCCAGACATGAGTTCTATTTATAGAGAAATAGGAGGTTGTGCTTGTTGCCAACAAGATCATTTAACAGTTAAACATCATTATATAGT
Organism: Hibiscus syriacus; assembly: GCF_006381635.1. Classification (NCBI taxonomy): domain Eukaryota; kingdom Viridiplantae; phylum Streptophyta; class Magnoliopsida; order Malvales; family Malvaceae; genus Hibiscus; species Hibiscus syriacus. The sequence goes on from NW_024063533.1 coordinate 13,774,233, forward strand.
AGAATTTTTATACTACAGTTGATGTTTAACTACAAGAGTTAAAGAATAGATTTAATGAGAAGTCGATAGAGTTATTAACTCTTGGTTGTGCTTTGGAGCCAATAGATGGTGACAAAAAATTTCAAGGTTGAAGACGTTTGCAATCTTGTGAATAAATTTTATTCGGAGGATTTCATGGAAGTTGAAAAATGATTTACGAACAGAATTGTGTCATTATGAGGAGGACTTATCTTGGAATTCAAGTCTAAGAAAATTGTTGACAATCTTTGACCTAAGTCAGTGGTTGGTGGATACTAGGAAAGTAAACACTTATCCATATATATTATGAACGGTAAAACTTCTATTGACTCTCCTAGTTTCTACAGGAAGTGCTAAAAGAGCTTTTTCTACAATGAATATCATCAAGACAACACTTCGCAACAAAATGGAGGATAAGTTTTTTTGAGAGTTGCATGCTTATCAACATTGAAAGAGATATTGCAAGGAACTTTAGTACAACATCGTTCGTGGGTGCATTTCAAGATTTGAAGGAACGACACGTTTTATTGTGATTATGTGATAGTTATGTCTTTTGCACTTTTTAAAATTGTATTTTTTATTATTTATTTTAATTTAATTTTTAATTTGTTATTTCATATAAATATAGAACTATGCATATTTGATGTTATCATTTATATTTTTTTTTGAAATAAACAAATAATAAAAGTAAAATTATATATAACTTAAAGCTGTTAAAAAGATTCAGCCTCTGTTGAGATCTAATTTTGGCCCCCGTCCGTGCATGTATAATGAATATATATGTATAGGGGTTGACAAATGAAGATTTAAACAAGCTTAAAGGGTGAATAAAACTAGGGTTTAGATTCAACGAAGAAGAAGATCGAAATCTATTTAACACGTTGTCTGCTTTAGAATTTTATTTTGCTGTAAACGGTCAGCTTTCTCCACTTCCATCCCTTCAAAGCCAAAGTTATTCATCATCGTCATTACTATCAGCATCACCATCAGTTGGTTGCAGATCATCGTATCTCTAAAGCTCAAAAATAAATCAAACTGGAAATTTAAAGTCGGGGTAATTAATAAATACAAATAACAAATAAACCCTAAATTTTGAAATACAATAATCTTTATTCAGCCTGAAGATGTGGTTCCTTTGATAGCGTTTTATTATTCAAGAGATGAGAAATTGTTGGTTCACGATTTCATGACTGCTGGTTGTTTGTCTGCCCGTCTTGAACTGGTTATGGGTTTACTTCACAGATTAATGATTTACCTTTAGCTTGAATGAAAGAGCAGGGAAAATGACAATGTCTTTTTTCTGAAAAACTTTGTATTGAGTATAAAGTAAGTTGACTTCATGGTTAAACTTTGCCTTTTTTTTCAAATATATAAAACCAAAATCAAAATAAATTTTTCTCTCTACATGGAGAATTTATTTTAACATGGAGAAATTATTTTATATACTCTCCTCACCACATAAAATATGGTCCCAACTAATAAAATTAAAACATGTCAGTAGTTTTCTCTTAATCATCATTAAATTTATGCTTGATTTTAGTAATTTATTTATTTTCATATCAATATTAAATCTCCATCTCTTCTTCAATCTCTTCTTCAATCTCTTAACTCCCTCCAGTCGTTAACAATAATCACCATAGCCTTTGTTGGACAACGAAATTCACTGCTCAAGTCAAGGAGGGAACTCCTTGCTTAAATCAGAAAATAAAATTGATGGAAGATTGAAGCAAGATACGAAAATGGAACCATAGTTTACTCATAATATATATTGGGATATGATCTTGTTATACAACATAAAATTCTCTTTGTAACACCCACAGATCGATACGGGTGACCCGATCTGATCCGAGGTGTCACATTAGGACAACCGGAGTGACCCACCGTAAATATCTTAAAAAATGAAATTTTTATTAAAACATGTAAACTCATAAAAAAATTATAAACACAATAGTAAAATTTAACAATATTTAGAAATAAAACATATTCCAGACTCGAATATAAAAAAAATACAACCGACATGCCCCCTAAACACATGCACCGTACTCCACAAGCAACGTCGGTGGACTCCTTTACTGATGTCGATAGTGGCACTGGTTCAATCTTTTTAGCCTGAAAAGGTGAGTAACAGAGTAAGCTTTGGAAAGCTCATAAATACAGAACTACCAAATGATGCTGAAGAACATGCAGATAACAAATAAGCATATGTTTCCTTATTGATTTAGACATCTACAGATTTTTATACTGAGCTGAGGTCCCAATGATATTTTGAGTAGTAAAAGACAATAAGCTTTCAGTTCAGAGGAAATGTTTCGGATGACTGGGTTCAGAAGATCAAAATAGGGTGTCTAGTGTGTTCCCACAAAACAAGTGAAAAGGTATAGATCTTTTTTAAAATAGTAGCAGTTTAAAACGTAATTTACAAAAACCATAGTAATTCCTCCAACCGAACGCCATATGCACAGCCCAAAACTACATAACCTAAGGGAGCACCTTGGGGCCTGAGAGCCTACCCAAGAAAGTTTCTCGGGGCCGTAGAGCCTACCCAAGGGTCACCTTAGGTCTATAAGGAATTGTCAGTCGGTGCTGAACCTATACAAGGAATTACCAACAACTACTGAACCTGCTAGCTATAAGGAAGTACCAATCGGTGCTGAACCTATGCAAGGAATTACCAACAACGACTGAACTTGTTAGAGTCTTCAGCCATACCAAAGTCCCAGAGTTCCCCGTATAAAAATAATTTTAGTTTGTAAACAGAGATATAAGAAATTAGAGCAGAGATCAGAGATCAAAATAGAAATAAGAGAAAACATTTGTATGGTCAAGGAACACACTAGAGGCTCCAGGTATTATTTGAAGGTACATGATAATCTTGTTGGGCATGAAAACATGGATCTTCAATATACCGATAGAATGTTGGAAGTTAGAATCACTATTGAAAGAGTTCATTAGCTAACGAGATCATCAGTTATTCAGAACGTGATTTATCAGGACCATATAATATTCGGACATTTTCAGAGGAACTATGTAATCAGAAAGGTATTTATAATCCTTTGCATCCGAGTTACTTGTGTTTTCAGATATGACATGAGTGATTCCATTATTCAGGAAATTAAAGGCATTTTGGGAATTATGTTCTTGGAGAATTCTTAGGGATTTAAGCTGATAAAGGAGAAACAAAGATTCAGAGCATTTATGATTTGTGTCGATCTATCAGAATATCGAGTTAACCCTAACTGTACAAGTCTCATAAATGATACCTGTCAACCGATCAAATCGTTGCACTTCCAGAGTATTCACTTTTTAATACAAACTATTTTTATCGAATTGATCATCTTCAGAATCATCGCGGAATGGATCTTAGGGATGGTACATTATGTAAGTTTGTCAGTGTTTACAAGCTTATCCTAGTCACTCACTTAACCCTAGGTCATTGAGGGTACATAGGTCATTTAGTAGTCAAGCCTATCCGGGTTACTTCGAAGTTTCCAGAATAATTCAGTCGTTTCTGAAAATTCCATTACATATCGTACTTCCATTTAGTTCAACTTGGTCATATAATATAGTTATTTTGGTATTCGTGGTTAATTTTTTCATTTCAGAGCTGAAGGTATTAATTATTCCAGGGCTTGGACGTGTTTCGAATCATATTAAACTTCAGGGGAATTCAAAATAAATCATGAGTTTAATCGATGATTCCAATATTCCAATGGATCATGTTATAAGTTCTCAAGTCATCTCCATTATCATAGTCATCCATATTCATTTTTACACTTTAAGGGTGTTATCGTCATTTCATTCAATTTTGTCGATGGCATTACATTTGATAACTTAAGCTTGAAAGTATTCTAGTTCCTTTAGAATTCAGAGTACTTTAAACATTTGATCACTAGAGGTTATGTTCACCACTGGGGGATATCTTGGTCCTTTTATGGTAAAAGGGCATTTTTATAATTTTATCCCATAGTGTTATTTTTAGTAATTTCTTATCCAATAGTTCCAACATTTAATCTTTAACGAGATTAATCAGAAATTATGCATTATAAGATTGATTGATTTACTTATTAAATCTTTGAACTGAGATTTGTTTCTGATCGGTCGACCAATTCTTTTACGAGCCATCTAAGTCTTATACAGTGTTCCGTCTTTATTATAATTTTCTTATGATTCCAAAGATAGTTAACTACACCTAATGGACCAATCATTTCCATTCATGCATTTACCATTTATCAATGGGTTCCGAAAAGCATACAAAAGGTAGTAAAGTATTACCTCAATTTTTGTTCCATCTCGATCGACCATTTAAACTCCATTCGATCATCTTCGAACTTTAATTCAATGTTCAATAATTCCTCAAATACAAAGCAACCGAATTTACGTCAGAAACTGAACTTAATTGAGAAATCATATTGAATCTGAAGGTAAATCACTGAAAAAATGCTTACCAGATGCAAATTTGGCAAAACAGACTTCAAAATCGGACTCAGGACGTCGAAAAAGATAAAATATGACTTTTCAAAAATTTTGATTTTTTTTTTCCAAAGTTAAAGTCAACGGTCAGACTGGTCAAAGTCAATGGTCAAATGGTTGAATCAGTCAAAGTCAACGAGTTGACTTAGTGACTGGATCAGACTAGGTTGGTCGGGTAAGGCGAGTTGGGTTAACCAGTTCGGGCAGTCCAAACTGGTTGGACTAGTCTAAAAGCTTCCAGGGCAGGGGAAGAAGCCCACGCGCACTGTCAGAGCGTAGCGGCACGTGTGGTGATGATAGAGGTTCGGTTGGTCGGCCAAGCACTCCCTTAGCATCTAAACATCCATTTCAATCCACAAATCAGCCAAAAACCAATTTCAAATACACAAAACTAAATGAAAAAGGAAACGAAAACCTTACCCATGGCGACGGACGGCGATGGCATAACATTGGGTTACAAGATAGGCTAGGTTCTGATCGCAAACACCTGAAGAACTCGATGGGAAGGGCGGTGAGGCACGTCAATCAATGGTTTGGTCGGAATCAAGGAAAATAAACGGTGGTTGGGTTAAAATTGATAAAACTTCACGTCAAATTTTATGGTGAACGATGTCGATTCACAACGGGATAAGGGTCGGGTTTTGATCACTGTTCGATGGTGAGTCTAACAGTAGTGGTGGCTCAAGCTGGGATGGTCGGACGGTGATGGTTTGAGGCGACAAAGGTGGCCGATGAGAGAATCAATTTGGGGGTTAAGGATTTGGCGTTTAATTTAGGGGGGGAATGTTGTTCAATCAAGGGGTATAAAATTTCACTGAATAATAAAAATAAAAAAGTTTGGATTCAAGTCCCTAAATTTTCTAGAGCTTTCAAAACAGAGCTATAACTTTTAGAAAATTTTAACTTGGTCCCCAACTTTTCCCTTGTTACTGCTCTAGTTCTATACCTTATATTAATAAATTTCCCCTAAATTGAGGTGTGACAATTTTCCCCTCCTTAAAAGAATTTTGTCCTCAAAATTCACTCAAGTCACAGAAATGCAGAAATGAAGCTTTCATCAGTTCTTCCATATCTTCAAGTAGCTTTTATAGAAGTATGAGTCCTCTACTAATCCATAACCAGCTGGGTATACCTTCTCGTTAGAACTCTCCCTCATTCCAATAAAAGAATAAAAAAGGAATTATCCTTTTGGAATCAATTCAAACTTGGTTACAAGGTTAGGTTCATAGAGCGATAACATCTCTCAATTTCATTTCTAGAGTCGGTCAGAATTTCTCGGATAAGTAACTCTCACATTACTCGTGAGGTACTTTACAGAATTTAGACAAACGTTATTGGTATTCCTTTACGCATAGGTCGAGCCCTAATAGCATAGGTTAGCTTATTACAAAGAAGACTCGACTTTGGAGTTCCGGCTTAGAGAAGTATGGTTGTTGTCTAGGGGCATTTACTGACCAGACATCTTTTGACTGTCAACCGACCGGTCTATCTAGAAAAATTTGACTCAACCTAAGCTCTGATACTACTAAATTTAACACCGATAGACCAATACGGGTGACTTGATTCGATCCGATGTGTCACATTAGGGCCACTGGAGCGACCCACCGTAAAAATCCCAAAAAATTAAAATTTTTGTTAAAACATGTAAACTCATAAAACAATTTATAAACATAACAGTAAAATTTAACAATATTCAAAAATGTTTCGAATGATTGGGTTCAGGAGATCAGAATAGGGTGTCTAGTGTGTTCCCACAAAACCAGTTAAAATGTACAAATATTTTTTAAAATAGTACCAATTTAAAACATTTTTAAAAAAAAAACCATAGCAATCCCTCCAACCGAACGCCATATGCAGCTTCCCATAACTGCATAACCTAAGGGAGTACCTTGGGGCCTGAGTGCCTAGCCAAGAAAGATTCTTGGGGCAGTAGAGCCTAGCCAAGGGTCACCTTAGGTCCATAAGGAATTACCACTCGTTGTTGAACATATACAATGAATTACCAGTAGAGACTGAACCTACCAGATATAAGGAATTACCAGTTGATACTGAACCTATACAAGGAATTACTAGTAGCGACTAAACCTGCCAAAGTCTTCAGTAATACCAGAGTCCCAGAGTACCCCGTATACAATAATCTAAGTCAGTAAACAAAGATATAATAAATCATATATAAGATAAGAGATCAAAACAAAAACAAGAGAAAACATATGTATGGTCAGGGAACACACTAAAGGTTCCAGATATTATTCGGAGGTACATGATAATCATATTGACTAGGAAAATATAGAGCTTCAGTATACTGATGGAATGCCGGAAGTTAGAATTAGTATCGAAATAGTTCATTAGCTGACGGGATCATCAATTATTCAGAACGTGATTTATCAGGAGCATATAATATTCAGACATTTTTGGAGGCACTATAGAATTAGAAAGGTATTCAAAATCCTTTGCATTTGAGTAACTTGTGTTTTCATATATGACATGAGTGATTCAATTATTCAGGAAATCAGAGGCATTTTGGGCATTAGGTTCTTGGAGAATTCTTAGCGATTTGAGCTGATAAGGGAGAAATGAAGATTCAGAGCATTTACGATTTGTGTCAATCTATCAGAATATCGAGTTAACCCGAACTATACAAGTACCATAAATGATACCTGTCAACCAGTCAAATTGTTGCACTTCCATAGTATTAACTTTTTAATACAAATAATTCTTTTCAAATTGATCATCTTCAGAATCATCACGGAATAGATCTTAGGTACGCTACATTATGTAAGTTTGTCAGTGTTTCCAAACTTATCCAAGTCACTCACTTAACCCTAGGTCATTGAGGGTAGTTAGTTCATTTAGTAGTCAAGCATATCCCGGTTACTTCAAAGTTTCCAGAGTAATTCAATCATTTCTGAAAATTCGATTAGATATTCTACTTCCATTTTGTTCAACTTGGTCATATAATATAGTCATTTTGGTATTCGAAGTGGATTTGTTCATTTCAGAGCTGAAGATATTAGTTATTCCAAGGCTTGGACGTGTTTCGAATCATATTACACTTTAGGGGCATCCCAAATAAATCAAGAGTTTAATCGGTGATTCCAAGATTTTAATGGATCATATTATAAGTTCACAGGTCTCCTCCATTATCATTGTCATCCATATTTATTTTTACACTTTAAAGGTATTATCGTCATTTCATTCAATTCTGTCAGTGCCATTATTCTGATAACTTAAGCTTGAAAGTATTCTCATTCCTTTAGAATTCAGAGTACTTTGATCATTTGATCACTGGAGGTTATTTTCACCACTAGAGGATGTCTTGGTCATTTTACGGTATAAGGGCATTTTTATAATTTTACCCTACAATTTTATTTTTAGTAATTTCTTATTCAATATTTCCAACATTTAATCTTTAACGAGATTAATATGAATTTACGTGTTTTGAGATTGATTGATTTACAGATTGAATCTTTGAACTGAGATTTGTTTCTAATCGATCGACATCTTCTTTTACGAGTCCTCTAAGTCTTAAACGTTGTTCCATATTTATTCCAATTTTCGTATGATTCCAAATTTAGTTAACTACACCTAATGGACCAATCATTTCCATTCATGCATTTACCATTTATCAATTGGTTCTGAAAAATATATAAAAGGTAGTATAATATTACCTTGGTTTTTGTGCCATCTCGATCGACCGTTGAAACTCCATTCGATCGTCCTCAAACTTTAATTCAATGTCTAATAATTCCTCGGATACAAAGCAACCGAATTTACGTTAGAAACTAAATCTGAAGGTAAATCACTGAAAACCGGCTTACCGAGTGCAAATTTGGCAAAACATACTTCATAATCAGACTCAAGACATCAAAAACATAAAATATGACTTTTCAGAAAATTTAACTTTTTCTGTCAAAGTCAAAGTCAACGGTTAATGGTCAACAATTAGACTAGTCAAAGTTAACGGCCAAAGGGTTGACTCGGTCAAAGTCAATGAGTTGACTAAGTGAGTTTACTCAGCCGACTTGACTTAGTGACTGGGCCAGACTAGGCGGGTTGGGTTGACCAGTTGGGGCAGTCTAGAAGCCTCTAGGGACGGGGAAGAAGCCCACGCGCATTGCATGCGCGTGGCGGCGACGAAGGTCCGGTTGGTCGGCCGAGCACTCCCTTAGCATTTAAACATCCATTTCAATCTACAAATCAGCCAAAACCAATTTCAAATATCCGAAACTAAATGAAAAAGGAAACGAAAACCTTCCTACGGTGACGGACGGCGACGGCGTAACATTGGGCAACGAGATAGGTTGGGTTCTGATCAGAAACACTTGAGAAACTAGATGGGAAGGGCGGTGAGTCACGACGGTCAATGGTTTGGTTGGAATCGAGGGAAAAAAATGGCGACCAGGTTAAAATCGACGAAACTTCAAGTCGAATTTTATGGAGAACAATGCTGATTCAAGACGGGATAGGGGTCAGGTTTTGATCACCGTTCGATGGTGAGTCTAACGGTAGTGGTGGCTCAAGCTGGGGTGGTCAGATGGTGACAGATTGAGGCGGTAAAGATAACCAATGGGAAAATGAATTTGGGGGCTAGGGATTTGGCGTTTAATTTGAGGGAAAATGTTGCTCGATCGAGGGGTTTAAATTTTCAAGAATAATAAAAATGGGCAAATTTGGGTTCAAGACCCTAAACTTTCCAGAGGTTTTAAAGTAGAGCTACGACTTTTAAAAAATTTAATTTGGTCCCCAACTTTTCCCTTGTTAATACTTTAATTATATACCTTATATTAATAAACTTTTTTCCCCCTAAATTGGGGTGTGACAATTCTCCCCTCCTTAAAAGAATTTCTTCCTTGAAATTCACTCAAGTCACAGAAATGTAGAAATGAAGCTTCCATCAGTTCTTCCATATCTTCAAGTAGCTTTTATAAAAGTACGGGTCCTCCACTAATCCTTAACCAGCTGGGTATACCTTTGTTGCGTGTTTTGAGTACTATAAAATTATACACAAATAATGTGCAAGTATACACAATCACTAAAGTAATAAAGTGACGAGTGAGTATCATCTCCACAGGGATTGGTTGAAATTACAAAAGTCTAACCAAAGAAAAGCACTACTCTACCTAAGTATAGTTAGTATTGATATGTACTAATGAAAAATGTTGCGACAATGGAAAGTGTATGTTGGTGGATATGGATTGATGGTCTGATGGTGTAGCAAATAGAAATATAGTGGAAAGAACTGATTTTAATGTTGAGAATGATTGAAATGTCAAGGCAATGAAAAACGGTAAAAACAAAAAATAAATGAAAAGTTTGATAATCCTCACACGACAACCTTCCATTGGAATGAATGGTAGGGATTGATTTAAGGATGCTAAACCTATCTCTCAGGCAGGTTTAATCTATCTAAACTTCACTTGCTCGACAAGGTTTACTGAAAATGCTTCTGTTATCTCTAGTCAAATGAACCTAACAGAATAGAATGCCACGACATCTCCTCTTAGTTTCAGCTATGAGAGCCTACACTATTGATAAAATACCCTTTTTAGTCGTTGAAATCCTATCTTAGTCTCTCTCAAGTACTTTTCCCTATGTCAAGATTCTTTGTGGTAGTGTGTGTGCGTGATTGTATCCCATCTATACTTAGCAAATTTAAACAATTTTTATCAAGTCCCCTAGTTTTTTTCAAGGCATTTACTTATTCATTAAGCACATTTTTTCTCCATTATTTTTACAATTGTTGTTACGAAGGGAGTCAACTCATCACACCTACTTTCTCATACTCTAGGTTAAAGGGAGCATTCCTTCCACCCCCAAGTTAGTTAAGTAGAGTCATCTTGTGACTACTTTCATTCACTCATATGTGCATAACTTCCATTTATTAAAGAGAGTTCCAGACAATGCCACGGCAAAGAGGAGTGTCCCTCAACAACTATGCCTAAGCATTTATTCACAGTCTCAGAAATAAGGGAATTATTTTTTATTTATCTTTTAAGAACAATACTAAATTTCAATGTCAAAACTAACTAGAGTTCCTTCATAAATTTTTTTTAAATTTCCTAAGTATAGAGAACATACAAATCATGTAAAATTAATTCACAAAGCACCAAGCCCTAGAGTAAGTTCCATCATTCTTAATAGCCATTTATATTCAATTTCTAGCCTCACAAGTTCATCATCATAGGGTATCATCAAGACCTTTTATCTAGCTGTCCTACCACTTACTGATGCCATGGTATAATGTTACATTAATGCTATCATGCATATGCTCTACCGAGAACACTACATCCCCTAAACTTAAGGGAAGCATTGTCCTCAATGCAAACTATATGCCATGCAATGAAATACAAAATCAATGCAAATGGATGCAAGTAGAGGTACCTCATGTTTTGCGTGGTGGTGTTGCCTTGGAGGTGATGGAAGCTCATCATATGGTGAGCTTTCGCAGTGGTACTATGCTAGACTCTGAAGAGGTAGTGTAGTAATGTGATATATTGAAGTGTCTAGCCGAGGTTTTGGTACGTTGGCCACTATGTTGTGCAGGAAAAGGGGAACTGGACTGGTTGTTTTTTCAGTTGGAACAACTGGTGAGTCAGGAGTCTGGGAACGTTGAGGGTTAGGAGTCGGTTCTTCAACTCGAGGATTGGTGTCATCTTGCTCTGGATCGGGAGATGCCTCAATATTGAATGCCGGCAAAATTTCATCCAGAAAGCCTGGAAAATTTTATTAGACGTGGGGAAGGATTTCTTGGAACATCGTTTCTACCACAACATCTCTCTGTTTGACATAACCAAAGAAATTGTGAACATCACCATGTAAAGCGTGTAAGTGGGTTTGAGTTTGCATCACAACTTCTTCGAGAGCAAGCATCCTTGCCTCGGCATTAGATTGTGCATCACCTGCAGACTTCTCATGAGCAGGGGCCTTAGATTTTGGATTTTCAATTCCCAAAAATAATGGCAATCTAGCCCTAGTAATGCCCGAAACTCCAGATAAAATTTCATCAAAAGCATTTTCACTTACCCTTTTCTTTTGACACAAAGTAGTAATCAAATTTGGAAAGACTAAAGTACTAACCTTTTTTCCTAAACAGTTTGTTGAGCAATGATTTGGCCCACATCAATAGGACGGGTTACCATGATCGAATGTAAAAGCATTAAACGAGAAAGAGATACCATCGTATTGTGGGATGTAGGCATTATCTTGTGCTTCAGAAAGTGGTTCCACAGCTTGGTACATGGCTAGAGATGTTCATGGTTAACCGAATAGCGTTTGGTTTGGCGACCATTCCATGATGTATTTACAAAGCATAAGTTCTCCAAAACTCCATCATAAGTGGCACTGTCAGCGTCATTTTCGAACTTGGCATGTTGGTCTTCAACACCCTGCAAATGAAAGTATCTATTAATCGCAGTTGGTGTAAACTGAATATGCTTACCTTGCACAAAAATAGAATGTTGATTCGGCTTGGAGATGTTGGCATAAAACTCTTTCACCAGTGAGGCATTCACTGAACCAGGATGCATTGCAAACTTTTTCCATTTGTGTGGAGCGTCAATGTCCATCACGTCTGGTCTGAAACCACCGTCCACTTTATCAGTAAAAATAAAACCCCAACTCAAAGAAAAACTTCCTATTTTTGAAATTTTGAAACCTTGCTTTGGCTTCATCATTTTCGAACTGCTAAAAAATGGGAGCTTCGGCTTCAGTGGGTCTTGTATGCACCATTTTTTCCAATATTTGTGAAGAAAGAAAAATGAAAAAGGAAGAAGCTTTGAGTGCTTTGAAAGCTTGAATAATTTCAGCTATGGGAAAAATGAAGGAAGAAGAAGAAATGTTGAAAGATAAAAGAAAAAGTTAAAAATGAGTGATAGGACGGTTGAAAGAAATGAGAGGATGGGGAGTAAATGGGTAAGTGGGAAAAGAAAAAAACTAAACTGTAAAAGTAATGGTGATGGGACAAAATAATGGAGAGAGAAGAGTTAAAATCAAAAATAAAATAAAAGGAAATAAATCAAAAACCCCATTTGATTAATTTCTTATTTCCTCTCTTGGTAACCGCTCCTTGTACGGCTGCAGTACTGTGGGTCCCTACAAAACAAATCAAAATTATCTAAAAAATAAAATAAGAATAAAAATAAAAGTAAAGGAACAAAATTAAAATTATTATTTATGAATAGTTAACAGAATTCAATGTCGTGGCATCGAAATTTGGTTCTCAGTTGGGCACGCTTCAGCATCGTACAGATACAACACTTCCTTGTTGTGTGGTGGTGGTACTCCATTATAAGCTTTCAGTCACTGGCCATTGACTTTAAAGATTGTTCTATCATTTATATTCTTAATGCCAACTGATCCGTGGGGATAAACATAATGCACCTCAAATGGCCCTGGCCATTGATATTTAAGCTTCCCAGGAAAAAGTTTAAGTCTGGAGTTATAAAGCAATACTTGTTGTCCAATATGAAAATGCCATGGCATCAGTTTTTGGTCGTGCCACTTCTTGCTTTTCTCCTTATATATTCGAGCATTATCATATGCTTGTGCTCTAAACTCTTCCATTTCATTAAGTTCCAGTAATCTCTGCTCCCCAGCTAACTGAGCATCAAGATTCAATCGCTTAATGGCCCAGTATGCCTTATGTTCAAGTTCAACCGGGAGATGAAAAGCCTTCCCGTACACCAGCTTGATGGTGACATTCCCAAAAGAGTCTTAAATGTTGTTATATACTCCCAAAGTGCTTCATCTAACTTTGGCGACCAAGCCTTCCGTCTTGGGTTTACCATTTTCTCTAAATCTACTTGATCTCTCGATTAGATATCTCTATTTGGCCATTTGTCTGCTGATGATATGCCATGCTAATCTTATTTCAAACTCCATATCTCCTTAATGCCTTGGAATTCAACTTGTTATCAAAATGGGTTCCTTCATCACTAATGATAGCCCGAGGTACTCCAAACCGAGTGAAAATATTATTGTACAAAAACTTGAGTACGGTTTTAGAGTCATTCCTTTATGTTGCTATTGCTTCCACCCACTTTGATATATAATCCACATCAATCAAGATATATAGATGTCCTCCAGAAGATGGGAATGGTCCCATGAAATCTATGCCCTACACATCAAACAGCTCTATTTCCAAAATATTTTGCAGTGGCATTTCATGTCGTCTGGATATGTTTCCATTCCATTGGCATCGATCACAAGATTTGTAAAATGCATGAGCATCTCTAAAAAGAGTTGGCCAGTAAAAGCCTAATTGCAGGACCTTAGTAGTAGTCCTTGCTCCTCCAAAATGACCTTCACTTGGGGCTGAATGACAATGGTATAGAATATCGTGTTGTTCTTCTTCAGGTACACATCGTCTAATGAGTTGATCAACACAATGCTTAAAAAATATGGCTCATCCAAAAAATAGTGCCTTGCATCGTGCTTGAACTTCTTTTTACCTTGGATGTTCAAATCAAAAGGAAATATTCCACTAACAAGAAAATTAACAAGGTCAGCGTACCATGGGATTGCAGTGGCATATAAAATTTTCTCACCAGGAAATTCCTCTTGAATATCTACAGTGTCATGACATTCAGAATTGTTCTCTAGCCTATATAAATGATCAACAACTTGATTTTCAGTTCCTTTTCTATCTACCACCTCAAAGTCAAATTCTTGCAAAAGTAAGATCCACATAATAAGTCTAGGCTTTGCATCATTTTTGTTCACTAAGTATTTTATAGCCGAATGATCAGTGTGAACAATCACTTTAGTGTCTATTAGGTATGGTCTAAATTTATCAAAAGCAAATACAACATCAAGTAATTCATCTAAGTGGTGGTGTAATTCAATTTTGTTTCATTCAATATGTGGCTAGAGTAATATATAACATGAAAAAGTTTACCTCGGCGTTACCCCAAAACAACTCCTACGGCATAATTGTTTGCATCACACATCAGCTCAAATGATAATATCCATTCGGGAGGAACTATAATAGGTGTCGAGATCAATCGTTATTTCTTATCAAACACAAAGGGTTGGCTTTGTTGAAGCAATATGCACAAGGGCTTAGAAATCTTGGAGAACTCCTTGATAAATCTTTTATAGAATCCATCATGTCTAAGAAAACTTCTTATACCCTTGACCGAAATTAGTGGTGGCAATTTTTCACTTACTTAAATCTTCGCTTTATCTACCTCAATGCCCTTGTGAGATATTTTGTCACCTAACATAATGCCTTCAGTCACCATGAAGTGACATTTTTTCAATTCAAGACCAAATCAGCCTCCTCGCATCTTTTGAGAACTTTTGCCAAATTGTTGAGGCATCGTTCAAAATCGTCTCCTAAAACATAAAAGTCATCCATGAATATCTCCAAGTGTTGCGTATTGTGAGTACTATAAAATTATACGTAAATAATGTGCAAGTATACACAATTGCTCAAGTAATAAAGTGATGAGTGAGTATCATCTCCACAGGGATTGGAAGGATATTGAGTGAAGTTTATGCATTATTCCATCTAATTATAGTTAGTCTTGATATATACAAATGTTACAGCAATGGATATGTGTATGCTGGTGGATGTGGAATGATGGTCTGATGGTGTAGCAGGTGGAAATGCAGTGGCAAGAACAAATGTTCAATGTTGGAAATGATGAAATGTCAAGGCAATGAAAAGTGGTAAAAATAGAAAATAAATAACAAATAAAATGAAAAGAAGATAATCCTCACGTGACAAGCTTCTAATGGAATGAATGATAGGGATTGATTTGAGGATGCTAAACTTATTTCTCAGGCATATTTAAATTTTCTGGACTTCACTTACTCGACAGGGCTTTCCTAGAGTGTTCTTAAAGGAACCTAACAGAATAGGATGCCAAGGCATCTATTCTCACTCAACGATGTTGGCCAACCTACCCTATTGATAAAATACACCCTTTTTAGTCGTTGAAATCCTATCCTAGTCTCTCCCGAGATCTAAGGGATTAGGTTATAATATTCCTAGGTCGGTTCAAAGCCCCTTGAAAATACTATAACCCATTGCTTATGACGATCTTGTCTTGTGTTTCTCTCGAATACTACAAGTATTTTTAGTTTAGGTTTCTCTCGAACACCTAACCTTTATCTAAGAAATGGACACTCACATGCCTCTTACAAGCCTAGATGGTGAAGCATTCATAAGCAAAGCAAATAAAGAGCCAAGATAAACTTAAATATACCATTATAATAAAGTTTAAACAACCATAAAACCAACCACCACCAAATAAGTTAGTTCATGGTGGGGTTCGAAATATCCACAAAATAAATCATGAAAATATTTGTTCCGATAACCCACAAATAATATAAAAATAACATCAAAATGGAAGTGAGAAGAAGCCTTCGACGTGCGCCACCAGAGGTCTCCTCGGCCACCACAAACCACCTTAGCTCGCTAGCTCCTCTCGGTGCCTAGTTCGCCACTCCTTGAAGCTTTATCAATGGAGGAAAACCCAAGGAAGAAGAAAGGAAAAGGGAAAATAAAAATGAGATTTTTCTGCTCTACTCTATGCGTCTCCTTTCTTCCACACTCTTTCTCTCTTATGAGGTGTAATATATAATAAAAATATCTAGGGGTAATGATGAGGTTGTTGGGTGAAAAATACCCTTAATACCCCTAGAGTCACACCTTGTGTGTGAACCTTATCCTCCAGGTGGCAGTGGTCCCATAACAGGCTGTTACAGCCATCATTTCACGTGCAGAGCCAGCTGGCCTCGTACAACTATATCTTTTTGTCGTTTTCTACACCAGAAATGTCAAGGCATTTCAATTTGCGTGTGATGCCACAACATTACTTCCCAGCTCGCCTATTTTGCTTGTTATTTTCTGCACATCACTAAAAACCACACTTTTCGCCTCATATAGCACCTTAATAAAATAAAATAACAAAACCACCAAAAATGCAATTATATGCAGCTACATACATCTAAAATGACCTATATGTACCCTTAAACAAACAATAACTTAAGTCAAAAGGCCTTAAAAATAGTCTTTTTACGGAGTTATCACCAGGAAATCCTCAACCATGTCTGAAAAAATAGCTTGCATACAACATTGAAATATTGTCGGGGCATTACAGAGTCCAAGAGGCATCCTCATAAAGGCAAAAGTTCCATAGGGAAATGTAAATGTAGTCTTTTCCTGCTCCTCTGGTACGATGGCAATTTGAATGTACCCTGAGTACCCATCCAAAAAACAATAGAATGATTTACCGGCCAATCGATCCAACATTTAGTCGATGAAAGGTAGGGGAAAATGATCCTTCTTTATAGCTTTTTTGAGTTTACGATAGTCCATGCATATCCTCCATCTGGTAATAGTGTGAGTGGGTAATAGCTCATTATTCTCATTGGTAACCATCGTAGTGCCTCCTTTCTTCGGAACACATTGTACATGGCTCACCCATGAGCTATTTTATATAGGGTAAATCACTCCAACATCAAGCCATTTCAGAAGTTTTTCATTACCACCTTCTTTATAATAAGGTTGAGTCTTCTTTATGGTTCTATCAAATTTTCATGGCAATCTTTGAGCAGAATCTTGTGCATGCAAATCATAGGACTATTTCCTTTCAAGTCAGCCATAGTCCAACCAATTGATTTCTTATGCTGCATCAAAATACTTAACAAACTTTGCTCTTGTTTAGCAGTAAGGTTAGTAGAAATAATCACTGGTAAAGTTTTATTTCTACCCAAGTAAACATGTTTAAGATGCCCTAACAAAGTCTTAAGCTCTAGAGTAGGTGCATGCAATAATGAAGGCTTAGGAGGATTAAATTCATCAAAATTCACAGGTTCAAAATTCATACCTAATCTAGCTTGTAAAAAGGTAGATTGCTATTCCAAAGTTGGGAAGTTATCGGACTCCACTAAGCTTTCATCATCCACCCAATAGTCCTTTTCTGCTAGCTGAATAAAATTGTTCTGGCAAAGCTATTCAGCCTCTTCTTCGATTGCTGAGTTCAATTCAAAAATGCCTTGGCATTCTTCAGTGTCATCAACATACTTGAGAGTTCGAAACACATTGATAGTCACACACTGATCAGCCACTTTCATGGTGAGTTCAACTTTTTCAGTCTATCAAAATACGACCAGTGGTTAGGAAAGGTTTTCCTAGAATAATGGGTGCCTTGGCATCAACTTCACAATCCAGAATTAAGAAGTCGACTGGAAATACAAACTTATTCACCCCTACTATGACATCCTCGACTCTCCCTTCAGGTTTAACATGAGATCTGTCTGCAAGTTGTAAAATAATCGATATGGGTCTTGAATCTCCTATGTCAAGCTTGAAGAATATAGATTTCGGCATTGAGTTTACACTTGAGCCAAAATCACATAGTGTCTTTCCAACGTAATTAGCTCCAACAGAACAAGGAATAATGAAGCTGCCCAGCTCATTTTGCTTTGACGATAACTTACTCAATGAAGAATAAAATTCTACTGCCGTGGCAACTGTCTCATAAATCTTTACTTTCCTCTTCTTGGTACAGATCTCCTTGAGAAATTTCGAATACGTTGGCATCTGTTCAGTAGCTTCCAATGGAGCTAGTCAAGAATGTCCATGAACTTCTTATGTTGAACTTATTTATTATGCTTCTTCAATCTTTGCGGGAAGGGTGGTGG
Organism: Hibiscus syriacus; assembly: GCF_006381635.1. Taxonomy (NCBI): domain Eukaryota; kingdom Viridiplantae; phylum Streptophyta; class Magnoliopsida; order Malvales; family Malvaceae; genus Hibiscus; species Hibiscus syriacus. The sequence goes on from NW_024063533.1 coordinate 13,792,374, forward strand.
GGGTCTAGCTTCCTTAGTTGCAGGAATAGGAATTGTTTTTGCCTTGACATCAGAATTTGGTGCCTTAGTAGAACCCTCCTCCTTGTCCTTCTCAAAAAAGATATCATCATGTAATTCAACTTAACAATTGTCAGAAGTGGGAGTAGAGTCATCATGTTGTGCCCCACTAGCCTTGACTTATTGATTAATTTGTGTTCCACTCCTTAGAGTTAACACATTGCAATGCTCTTTTCCATTCATTTTAGTAACTTCAGTATCACTTGGAAAAGGTCCTTGCTTATACTATTGCAATGTGGTAGCAATCTGACCAACTTGACCTTTCAAAGCTCTCAAAGACGAGCCATGGCCTTGAAGTAAGGTGCCTTGACTATGAAGTAAAGCTCCTTGATTCTTAATTGAAGTAGAATGGTCTTGCAACATTGTCTTCGTAGTAGATATGAACTGTTGAATTGTAGCTTCCAATGAACTCATGCTCGCTAAAGATGAAGCTCCTTTGTTGCTATTATGCCATGGCATATCATTTTGGTAACTTTGAGGCTCATTGTGATTCTGTTGCCGAGTGGGATGACTAGTATTGTGGGCTCCTTGATTTCCCCATGAAGAATTAGGTTATTGATGCCATCCTGCATTGTAAGTGTTAGAGTAAGGATTGGTATTTCTTCGATTGAAATTACCTACAACGTTGATGGACTCATGATTGGTCGGGCATTCACTCTCATGATGATTACCTTGGCATAACAGACATGCCAAGCTAGTTGCTTTCACTTCCTTCACATCAGTTGAACGTTGTAATTTTTTTAGCATATTAGTGATAGGTGAGAGTTGAGCGGACACCGAATCCTTGGTATCTAACTCAAATGCTCCAGGTGCTTTCCTCCCACTCCCAAGCCTTAAGGAAGGAAATTGATAATCATTATTTGTAATTCTGTCCAAGATAGAAATGCCTCAGGCATCCAACATCATCCTCATGGGTGCATTGACTCCATTATAGAACATAACTACTTGAGTCCAATCGTGAAAACCATGATTTGAGCACTTTCGAAGCAAACTCTTGTAACGATACCAACACTCATACATAGATTCGTTGTCACACTGGCAAAAAGATGTTATGTCATTCCTTAGCTGAGAATTCATGTTCAGTAGGTTATACCGCAATAAGAAACTCTTGCAAAGATCGGTCCATGATTCCATCGAACCGAATGGAACACCACTCAACCAAGCCCTTGCTTGGTCACGCAATGAATACGGAATCAAATTTAATTTCAGAACATCCTCATGCACTCCTTCTTGGAGGAAAGAATCACAAACTTCCAAAATAATTGAATATGCGGCCAGACATCTTCAGTTGGCATAACCTTAAACTACCCAATAGAATTAAACATGTTGAACATAACTGGTTTAAGCCCGAAATGTGCAGCATGAATTTTGGGTGCCATAATTCCAGGATTCAGATCATCCATCATCGGATTTAAATGATCACAAATACACGAGGTCTATCAGCATGTTCAACATTTTGTAATGCCTCGGCATTCGGAATTCTGTCATCCTGACCAATGACTTGGTTTCCAAGTTGATACATTTTTCCTCAAGCACGTTGATCATGTCTCTATTGTCTAAAGAGTCTTTCAATCTCAGGTTCTATCGGTTCCAATGGCTCTTCAGAATGTCTTCTAGGCATAAACTAAATAAACCTGAAAAATAAAAAAAAATATCAAGTAAACTATACACAAATAAAAAATGCAAAAATAAAATGCTCTAGCAAAACTAATTAACTTCAGGCTGCCAATCCCCAGCAACGGTGCCAAAAACTTGTTGCGTGTTATGAGTACTATAAAATTATACGCAAATAATGTGCAAGTATACACAATCTCTCAAGTAATAAAGTGATGAGTGAGTATCGTCTCCACAGGGATTGGATGAAATTACAAAAGTCCAACCAAAGCAAAGCACTACTTTATCTAAGTATAGTTAGTGTTGATATGTACTAAAGAAAAATGTCACGGCAATGGAAAGTGTATGTTGGTGGATATGGATTGATGTTCTGATGGTGTAGCAAATGGAAATGTAGTGGCAAGAACAAATTTTAATGTTGAGAATGATTGAAATGTCAAGGCAATGAAAAACGGTAAAAACATCAAATAAATGAAAAGTTTGATAATCCTCACACGATAAGCTTCCACTGGAATGAATGGTAGGGATTGATTTAAGGATGCTAAACATATCTCTCAGGAAGATTTAATCTATCTAAACTTCACTTACTCGACAGGGTTTTCTGAAAGTGCTCCCGCTATCTCTAGTCAAAGGAACCTAACAGAATAGAATGTCATGGCATCTCCTCGCAGTCTCAGCTATAGAAGCCTACATTATTGATAAAAACTATCCTTTTTAGTCGTTGAAATCCTATATTTGTCTCTCTCAAGTACTAAGGGATTAGGATATTGTATTATTAGGCCGATTCAAAGCTTAAGAAAATAATGTAGCCCATTTCTTATGTAGATATTTTCTTGTGTTGTTCTCGAATACTACAAGTATTTTTAGCTAAGTATCTCTCGAACACCTAGCCTTCATCTAAGAAATGGACACTCTCATGCCTCTTACAAGCTTAGACGATGAAGCATTCATAAGCAAAGCAAGCAAATATAGAAGTTAAACATAAATCTACCATTAAAATAAAGTTTAACATCCATCAAACAACCCCACCAAATAAGGTTAGTTCATGGTGGGGTTTGAATCATCCATAGAACAAGCCATGAAATATTTGTTCCAAACAACCCAATAATAAATGGAAAATAGCAGCAAAGGGAAGGGAGAAGAAGCCTTAGATGCGTGCCACATGTGCTCTCCTCTACCACCAAGACTCGCCTTTGCTCACTAGCTCCTCTCAAACTTCTAGCTCGCCATTCCTTGGAGCTTATCAATGTAGGAACACCACTCATGGAAGAATAAAGGGATACAGTGAAACAGATAAGAAAATGTTATTGAAAATCTTCCTCCCCTTTTTTATTTCTTGTGAGGTGTAATATGTAATAAAAATATCTAAGGGTAATGATGAGGTTGTTGCGCTCCAAATACCCATCATAACCTAGAGCCGTTCCTTGTGCGTGAACCTTATTCTCCAGGTGGCAGTGGTCCCCCAGCAGGTGATTACAACCATAATTGGAATTCCTTCCCAGTGAAACCTTCTTCTTGTTATTTCCTGCACACCACAAATAACTGTATCTTTCTCTCATACAACATCCTTAAGAATATAAAATAGCAATACCCCCAAAAATGCAACTATATGCAACTACATGATCCTAAAATGCCTAAAATGAGCTTTTAAACAAACAATAACTTATGTAAAAAATGCCTTAAAAGTAATCTTTTTAGGAAGTTATCAACCTTGTTGTCAGGACTCTCCCTCATTCCAATAAAATAAGCATAAGAAAATTATCATTGTGGAATATATTCAAACATGGTTATGGGGTTAGGTTCATAGAGCGGTAACATCTCTCAATTCATATTTGGAGTCGAGTCAGAATTTCTTGGATAAGTAACTCTTACATTACTCGTGAGGTACTTTACAAAATTTAGACAAACATTATTGGTATTTGTTTATGCATAGGTCAAGCCCTAATAGATAGAAAAATTAGGTTAGCTTATTATAGAGATGAACTCGACTTTAGAGATCCGACTTAGAGAAGTATGGTTGTAGTCTAGGGGCATGTACTGACCAAACATCTTTTGACTATCGACCGACTGATCTATCTATAAAAATTTGACTCAACCTAAGCTCTGATACCACTAAATATAACACCCACAGACTGATATGGGTGACCCGATTCGATCCGATGTGTCACATTAGGGACACCAGAGCGACCTACCGTAAAGATCCCAAAAAATTAATTTTTTTTGTTAAAACATGAAAACTTATAAAACAATTTATAAACACAACAGTAAAACAATATTAAAAAATAAAACATATTTCAGACTTGGATATAAAAACAAAATCAACCTACATGTCCCCTAAACACATGCACCGTACTCCGCAAGCAACATTAGTGGAACTCCTTTACTGATGTCGATAGTGGCACTGGTTCAATCCTTTTAGCCTGAAAAAGGTGAGTAACAGAATGAGCTTTGGAAAACTGAGTAATACAGAACTACCAGATGATGCTGAAGATCATGCAGATAATAGATAAACATATGTTTCCTTATTGATTCAAACATCTACAGATTTTTATGTTGAGCTGAGGTCCTAGTGATATTTAAGGTAGTAAAAGACAGTAAGCTTTCAGTTCAGATGAAATGTTTCATATGACTGGGTTCAATAGATCAGAATAGAGTGTCTATTGTGTTCCCACAAAACCAGTTAAAATGTATAGATCTTTTTTTTTTAAAAAAAAATAGTAGCAATTTAAAACGTATTTTTAAAAAACCATAGTAATCCCTCCAACCGAACGCCATATGCAGCTCCCTAGAACTGCATAACCTAAGGGAGCACCTTGGGGCCTGAGAGCCTACCCATGAAAGATTCTCGAGGCCGTAGAACCTACCCAAGGGTCGTCTTAGGTCCATAAGGAATTACCAGTCGGTGCTGAACCTATATAAGGAATTACCAGCAACGACTGAACCAGCCAGAGATAAGGAGTTACCAGTCCACACTGAACCTATACAAGGAATTACTAACAATGACTAAACCTGCCAGAGTCTTCAGTCATACCAGAGTCCCAGACTACCCTATATAAAAATAATTTCAGTCAGTAGACAGAGATATCATAAATCAAAGCATAGATCAGAACAGAAATAAGAGAAAATATTTGTGTGGTCTGGGAACATACTAGAGTTTCCATATATTATTTGAAGGTACATGAAAATCTTATCGGGGAGGAAAACACAGAGCTTTAATATACCAATAGAATGTCGGAAGTTAGAATTACTATCAAAAGAGTTCATTAGCTAATGGGATCATTAGTTATTCAGAACGTGATTTATCAGGACCATATAGTATTCAGACATTTTTTGGAGGCACTATGAAATCCGAAATGTATTCATAGTCGTTTGCATCTGAGTTACTTGTGTTTTCAGATATGACATGAGTGATTCCATCATTCAGGAAATCAGAGGCATTTTGGGCATTAGGTTCTTGGAGAATTCTTAGTGATTTGAGCTGATAATGGAGAAATGAAGATTCAAAGCATTTACGATTTGTTTCGATCTTTCAGAATATCGAGTTAATCCAAACTGTACAAGTCCCATAATGATACCTGTCAACTGGTCAAATCGTTGCAGTTTCATAGTATTCACTTTTTAATACAAACAATTCTTGTCGAATTGATCATCTTTAAAATCATCACGGAATGGATCTTAGGGATGTTACATTATGTAAGTTCGTTAACTCCAGGCTTATCCAAGTCACTCACTTAACCCTAGGTCATTTAGTAGTCAAGCCTATCCCGATTACTTCAGAGTTTCTAGAGTAATTCGATCATTTCCAAAAATTTGATTACATACCGTACTTCCATTAAGTTCAACTTGGTCATATAATATAATCATTTTGGTATTTGATATTGATTTGTTCATTTAAGAGATGAGGATATTAGTTATTACAGGGCTTGGACGTGTTTCCAATCATATTACACTTCAGGGGAATTCCAAATAAATCAGGAGTTTAATCGATGATTCCAAGATTCCAATGGATCATATTATAATTTCTCAGGTCATCTCCTTTATCATAGTCATCCATATTCATTTTTACACTTTAAGGGTATTATCGTCATTTCATTCAATTTTGTCAGTGGAATTACTTCTGATAACTTAAGCTTGAAATTATTCTAGTTCCTTTAGAATTCAGAGTACTTTGTTCATTTGATCATAAGAGGTTATTTTAACCACTAGGGGATGTCTTCGTCCTTTTACGGTACATGGGCATTTTTGTAATTTTACCCCATAGTGCTATTTTTAGTAAATTCTTATCCAATATTTCCAACATCTAATCTTTAATGAGATTAATCATAATTTACTTGTTATGAGATTGATTGATTTACTAATTGAATCTTTGAATTGAGATTTGTTTCTAATCAGTCGACCAACTTCTTTTACGAGTCATCTCAGTCTTATACATTGTTCCGTCTTTATTCCAATTTTCTCCTGAGTCTAAAGTTAGTTAACTACACCTTATGGACCAATCATTTCCATTCATGCATTTACCATTTATCAGTGGGTTCCGAAAAGCATATAAAAGGTAGTAAAGTATTACCTCAATTTTTGTGTCATCTCGATCAACCATTTAAACTCCATTCGATAGTCCGAACTTTAATTCAATTTTAAAAAAATCATCGGATACAAAGCAACCGAATTTATGTCAGAAACTAAACTAAATTGAGAAGCCATATTGAATCCGAAGGTAAATCACTAAAAAAAACTTACCGGGTGTGAATTTGGCAAAACAGACTTCGTAATTGGACTCAGGACGTCGACAAACATAAAATATGACTTTTCAAAAATTTTAACTTTTTCGATCTAAGTCAAAGTCAATGGTTAACAGTCAAACTGGTCAAAGTCAATAGTCAATAAGTTGACTCGGTCAAACTTAACGAGTTGACTCGGTGACTATACCGGACCAGATGGGTCGTGTTGATTAGTTCAGGCCAATCCAGACCGGTTAGACCGATCCAGAAGCTTCCAAGGCAAGGGAACAAGCCCACGCGCACTGTCAGAGCGTGGCGTGCGTGTTGCGGCGACGGAGGTACGGTTGGTCGGCCAAACACTCCCTTAGCATTCAAACATCCATTTCAATCAACAAATCAGCCAAAAACCAATTTCAAATACCCGAAACTAAACGAAAAAGGAAACGAAAATCTTATCCACGGTGATGGACGACGACGTGTAACATTGGATAACGAGATAGGTCGGTTCTGATCAGAAACACCTGAGGAATATGATTGGAAGGGCGATGAGGCACGACGATCAATGGTTTGGCCGGAATATAGGAAAGCAAACGACGGTCGGGTTAAAATTGATGAAACTTTAAGTCGAATTTTACGGAGAATGACGCCGATTCACGACGGGATATGGGTCAAGTTTTGATCACCGTTCGACGGTGAGTCTAATGGTAATGGTGGCTCGAGCTGCGGTGATCGAACGACGACAGATTAAGGCGGTAAAGGTGGCCAACAGGAGAATTAATTTTGGGTGTAATTTGGGGGGAAAATGTTGCTCAATCAAGGGTTTAAATTTTCACTGAATAATAAAAAGGGGAAAATTTGGGTTCAAGACCTTGAACTTTCCAAAGGTTTCAAAATAGAGCTACAACTTTTAGAAAAATTTAATTTAGTCCCCAATTTTTCCTTTGTTACTATTTTAGTTCTATACCTTATATTAATAAAAAAAATTGCCCCTAAATTAGGGTGTGACACTCTCTCTACCTCTCTCTCTCTCTATATATATATATATTGTGGAAAAAATAAAAAGTCAATCTCAACCATATATTTTCACTCATCCAGTAGTTTTAAATTTGTGTAAAACTAAAGAGTTTTACATTGTATAAGTAGATTATAACCCATATATATATATATATATATATATATATATATCCATTTTCGTTTCTTGCTTCAATTGTCCGTCAATTTTACTTTCTAATTTAAGTCTGGAGTTCCCTTATCAACTTGAGCAGTGAATTTCATTGTCCATAGTTAACGACCGAAGAGAGTTAAAAGTTGAAGAAGAGATGGAAATTTAATGCTGACATGGTAATAAATAAATAATTTAAAATAAACCTAAATTTAATTAAGAAAAAGTTGCAGACATATTTTAATTTTATTGATTGGGATCATATATTATATAATAAAAAGGGTTTATAAAAATAATTCCTCTTCTACCAGTCTCTCTCACCTTGCCATTACTTTTTTTTCTCTCACCCTTCTTTTGAACAGCCGCATGCTAATCATTTACACAGAAACTTAAACACAACAAATCTAATTCTCTACAATATTTCATCATTTCTTTTATAATAATTTCGAATCTAAATCTACTTTTTTGTAAAATACATAAATTTAAAATTTAAAATTATAATACATAGTTTTTAAACCTTTTTCTCTCTACTAACGTCTCTCATCGATTACTTCTTTTTTCTCACGTCCTTATTTTGCACACCCAACAACGACCTTTATATCAACTGCCAAATTTATTCTACCGCAGTAACAAAACATTATTTTATGGGAGTCATTTAAAAAAAATTATATACATTAATGGAAATATATTAATATTTTTGTCAATGCAAATTATATATCAAAATAGCATACTAATATTTTTTTCAATCCTTAAAATTCATATGTTCATAGTGGCAGATCCACCCTTTGTTAAGAGTGGGCACGAGTTCATCCTGAAATCTAAATTTCTTCGATTAGTTATTTATTTTATTGATTGTGTCTATTTTAAAATTTTATTTGTATCTACCTCATAAAAAAATTTTGTTATTAATATAGTGTGCCCACTCCAAAAAATATTTGTGGATCCTCCGTTGTATCTAATTTTTTTGAAGATAAAAATTAATGAACTCACATAATAAATATAGATATTTTAAATAAAAGAATAAATATAAATTGAAATTGAGAAATATTTTTTAAAATTTACCTTAAACTGAAATGAAATTAAAAATTAATGGTCTGTTTGGTTCTAGAATAAATATAAATTGAACTTGAGAAATATTTTTAAAAAAATTACCTTCAACGGAAATGAAATTAAAAATTAAAGGTTTGATTAGTTTTAGAAAATATTTTCTATTTTTACTTTTTTTTGTTTTCTTAAAATAATTTTCAAATTTTGAAAATTAGAAAACATGTTTGGTTAATATAATAAAAGCTTGAATCCAAAAATAAAACATTAAAACTAATATCCAATTCTTAAAAATAAAAATGAATGAATAGTTATTAAAAATTTAAATTAAACTATAATTATTAAAAAATCATTACATTAATGTAATATGTGAGTTATGCAAATATAAAAAAATAAAGTTGATAAGAAAATTCATAACACAAAATTTATTTAATTTAGAATAAGAATATAATGTTATTGTATATTGGACATTAATTAAATTTTAAAAATACACAAAAATATTGTTATAAGCAAGATTACATAAAAGTGTCAATAAAATAAAAATATGTTTAATGGTAATAGAGGCACTCAAACTTTTTAGAAAAATAATTAGTGTAGCCCTTGAACTTTTTTTGCATTGAAAATATTAATCTAACCCTTTGAAGAACGTAATCAAACATTGACTGTCACAGCATTTACATGACAGTTCATAAACTTAAATGACAAACTACAATATTGATGTAACAGTTCACGATATTGTTGTGATAGTACACCATAGATGATGATGTGGTATATGAGCTTAATTGATTTTTTAACCAAGTTTGATGGGGTAATTGTTATTTTAGAAAGTTTGAGGAGTTATTTATTTTAAAAAATTAAAAATATATTTAAATTAAAAATATAAAATATAGAAAATTATTAAGAGATTCAATACATTCAATATAAAAATACAAAAAAACTAAATTATTACAAAATTTCAATTGTACGAACTATATTGAGTGTAAAAAAAGTTCAGGGATCATATTGTTTTTTGTCAAAAGTTTGAGGGTTTCAGATACCATTAAATCAAAAAACAATTATTGTTAAAATAATTTAGACCTGTGTAAGTTAAGTTAAAAATATAGATCTCATGTTTTCTTATTTTTCAAATTCCTAAAACATTTTTAATGAAAATATTGAAAACATTTTTTATATTTTCACTTACTTTTGTTTTCATTTGTTAAAAATCATTTTTAATTTTACAACCAAACATATTTTCTTTAACGCTTTCTATTTTCTAAGAAATGAAAATGAAAAGTAGCCTATATTTTCTTAAACCAAATGAACCCTAAATATTTGATAACTTAATTAAAATCATCACCTCAATGAAGATGAACAATCAAAAGGAAAAACACAGAAATTTATTGTATCATAAAATCAAAAATATAAAACAAAATGGATGGATTTTCATTCATCTAAAAATAAAATAATAACAAAAATATATATTTACTCTTTTTGATAAATGATATTTAAGTGATTTTTAAATTTCAAAATAGTATACATTTTTTATTAATATGTGATAAATATAATGCAATATTTGTTTAAAGATAACTTTCAACTATTTGACATTGAACGCTCACACCATTGATATTTATGGTGCTCGAATTCGGGACATTAAGAAACAGTAACAATTCTTTTACCATCGATGTCTCTTGATTCGAGCTAGTATACATATTTTTAAAACTTATCAAATTTAATAATTTTTACGTACGTTTTCTGAGGGGCCGTCAAACTTACTAATTATATATATATATATATATATTATAGGGTAAACTATGCGATTGGTACCTAAACTTTCTCTTTTGATCCAATTTAGTACCTAAACTTTTAATTATTTAAAAATTATACTTAACGTTTAATTTTTGTTTCAATTTATTACTGTCATTAGAAACTTAACACACAACTGACATGACATTTTTAAATCATTATCTTAATTTTTAAATTATTATTTAATTAATTTTATGCAACTTAACCAAAAGAAAAAGTTTCTTTAAAACAATGAGGCTGCCGTGATTCGAAACTAGGTCTCCTAGGAGGGAAATCTCCCAACCAACTTTGTGTAGCCGAATTATTAGTATCATTTTGCCAATATATGTATCTAATGTATATTGAAATATAATATTTATTTATCATAAAATATAAAATTTAAATTATTTAAAATAAATATAATAAAAATATATATTATATCATAAGTAGTTTAAAATTATATTTATTTAATGATTTAAAATTTAAACTTAAATTTTTAGAAAATACAATTTAAAATTATTTATATTTTATTAAAATTAAAATTTAAAATTATTTATATTTTATTAAAATTAAAATTTATAATTATTTATTAAAATAAAAAAATATATATTTAAAAATATTTAAATAATTTTAAGGATAGAATATTAATTTTCATTTGACATTGTTAATTGAATATTTAATTAAATAAATAAATAAAAATAAAAAATAATTTTAAATAGTTATTTAACTATTTTTATTTCTAAATAAAATGAGAAGTTATTTTATTTTATTTTAAAATTTTATAAGTTGACTAATAATTTTGGTATATATTGAATCAACTCTTAATTGATTTAGTGGTTAAATGTTTGAATATTTTTATGAGATTTTCTAACTTCAATTCATAAATATAAAAAATTTCTTTTATTTTATAGTGGTAGTTAAATATAAGTTAAATATATATATTGCCAAAGTAAAACAAATTGTTTGCCTAGCTCAAATGGTAGTCTCTCCCAAGAGAGCCAGGTTCGATTAGCGAATGTTTTCCTTGTATTGTTTCTAATAATGACCACCTTATTAGTTGATTAAAATTAATTAAATAAAATAATAAATAGTAATTAAAAATAAAAAAAAATTAAAAATTCCATGCCAGTTCTGTCATTAAGTTTTTAACGACGGGGTACTAAATTGAAACAAAAACTAAACTTTAGGTATACTTTTAAAATAAATGAAAGTTCAGGCATTAAATCGGATCAAAAGTAAAAGTTTAGGTACTAACCGCATAATTTACCCTATATTTTATATATTTAAGTTTTTAAAATATTTTGGGGAGGACATGGTCCCCTCTAGTTAGAGCTGGATATATGGGCTAAGGCCAGCGGGCTACCCGTTTAACCCGCGACCCGTGCGGGCTTCGGGCCTCAAAAATTGAAGATCGTTTAAATTGCGGGCTTTTTAACCCGGACCGTTAAACTCGCGGGTTTAATGGGTATAACCGCGGGCTACCCGTTAAACCCGCTAAAGCCCGCTTAATTTAAAATTTATAAAATTTTAGAGAAAATAAACTTAAAGAATTTTATAGAAAAAGAAAATAAATTACCTATAAATAAGATGTTACTTATAACTATTGTAGTTCTTAAATTTATTAGGGTGTATGTCATAATTTTACCGTTGCTTGATATTTTTTCATTTAAATATACATCATTATCATTTTTGTATTTAAAGATTTTTTTATTTAATTTTGACCTTTATTTTTTTCATGAAGTATGTTATCTATTTTGTTCTTTAATTATAAAAAGTCACGTGATATTCTAATAATATATCACATCGTAATATTTGGATTAAAAATAAAAAAGAAAAGAAAAAGAAAAAATTGAAAACATACTTTTCAACTTAAGACTTTTAGAAAATAAATATATTTTAACAAATTAATGACTTATATTTTTATCAATTTTAGTATAATTGTATCTTTCAAATTTACTCTTATACTGTATGTATTTTATTTTAAATTTTCATATTATGTTTTAGTATTTCTCTAAAGTATTCATAAAATACAATTATTATGAACACTTAATAACTTTCTTGTTAGATTTGTATAATGTTTGACTTTATTTAATTTTTATGTTTGAATTTATTCTTTCAGACACTTCTGTGTCTTCATATTATAGTCTTGAATAATCATGTTTTATAAAAGTATAATGTGGTTATTGTTTTATTTGTTTTTTAATTTGGTGATATAAGCGAATATTGTTTTTTTAATTTGAGTTTAAGTAATTATATCATTATATATATATATATATATATATATATTAATGATTAAAAAATTAAAAAAAAATATTATTTTATAATCATTTCCGGCTATTTAAAATAAAATTTAAATATTATTTATTATTTTGACAGTGTTACCTTCCTTTTCAAGTTGCTCGATCATTTTTAAAGGTGTAGTAAGTTAAAACATTATTTTTTATTGCATTTAAAGCATTTAAAATTATTTTTATTAAACGGGCCGCGGGTAAGCCCGTTTAGCCCGTGGGTTAAATGGACGGGCCGCAAGCCTTAAAATTCAAAACCGTTTATGAATGCGGGCTTTTTAGCCCGCACCGTCAAAACCTGCGGGCTAAACGGGCGGGTAGCCCGTATACCCACCTCTACCTCTAGTCCTTCAAAAAAATCAGTCGTTGTTCTTTCAACTCATCCTCTTTGTCGTCTACTCATCTTTTTCCCCTTTCATTGTCCACCCCCTTTTCCAAACATCATCCTGTTCCATCATGCTAACTTTTCTTTATTTCTTCTTAAAGGATAAACTACATGATTGTTCATTTTAGTTTAAGTTTTGTAATATTTTTTTACTGAATTCAAAAACATAATATTTAGTTATTTTTGTTTTTATTTAATTAAGCTATGATCAATGAGGGTTAATTATCATTAGACCTTTAACGGATTGTCAACATGACACAATGAATATATAAAATTAAAAGAGGTAAATTATACAAAAGGACACTAATGTTTGAGTAAGTTTTTGTTTTCCCCATTGAAGTTTCAAAAATAACAAATTACTCACTAAAATATCAAATAAGTCCTTGAACAATTATTTCATATCTAATTTATTTTAAAAGCTTTTTATTTTTATTTTTTGTTTATCATTCAAAACATTTGTCTGCTTCATGTCCAAAAAAAATTAATTTCTAAGTTTTATTTTTAAAATTTTAATATATATATATATATATAAATTAGAAAAATTAGAAAGCTTTTGGGGTAAATTAAATATAAAATCAATGTTTAAGGACCTATTTGATGTTTTAGTGACCAATTTGTTACTTTTGAAACTTTAGTAGGGAAAACAAAAACTTAATCAAACAGTAGTGACCTTTTGTGTAGTTTATCCTTTTTAATTTTATAAATTTACTTGTGTCACATCAGTAATCCATTAAAGGATTGACGATAATTAATATTTAGTGACCACATCTTAATTAAATAAAAACGAAAATGATTAAATATTATATTTTTTTAAATTTAATAAAATAATATATAAAAATTAAATGAGAGTGATCAATAATGTAATTTACCATTTGATTGCAAAAGCAGTGTATACTACTCAATTTGATTCAAAACATTGTTTTTGGATTGTTTTTGGTTGAGTACAGCGAAAAGTTTGAGTCTAGTCTATTCTGTGACTACGCTCTCCAATCTTATTAAATCAGCCACCTCAGGAGGTGGATCTTTTAATTCCTGAAGTTCAAGGCATATTTTGCAAGAATGTCAGCAGCTTTATTCCTTCCTCTTGTTGTGTACTGTATGCTACCTCTCCATTCCTTCTTGATGAGTGCTTCAATATGTTGTATAATTGTCAGAGCGCCGCCTTCGTTGTTTTTATTCATTATAAGCTCCACTGCCTACTTACTATATATCTCTAAGGCTACTTGCTTTTCTCCCATTCTCTAGGCTACTCGGAGTCCTTCATAGACTCCCCATAGTTCAGCTTTGAGGACGCTACACCTTCCAAGCTTTCGTGCGTATCCACGTTTCTAGGCTCCTGTCGTATCTCTTATAACTCCTCCACAAGTGGCTTCTCCGGTGGTGGTGTTTCTGGTTCCATCCGAGTTTATTTTGCACCAATGCTCATCCAGTGGTTTCCAAGGTTCCTCTTTGTGGTTGAGGCAGTCCCTTGGCTGGTGTAGTTGTGCTTTGGCCTTAAAAATTCTAGCGTAGTTCTTGCTCCTTGCTCCACAATATTTTATCGTTTGATAATCTCTGATCGAAAAGTGTGAGGTTTCTTCTTTTCCATAGTTCCCAAAGAATTGCGCTGAAAAGTGTTGCCTAGCTGGTGGCTCCACTCCTGGTAGGTTTCACATTTTCGAGGTTTATTGCAATCCAACTCTGAATATCTCTGCTAAAAAATTTCTCCATTTTAATATGAGGAATCAATTGGTTCCAGGTAGATAATGCAATCGGGTAGCTTCTAACGTGGTTTAACTCTTCTTCTGCCGTTTTATACACCTCGCAAAGAGATATCGTTGTCATATGTCTCCTGGCTCTTTCGAAGTTAGTCAACAGTCGTTCCTTACATGCAAGACAAAGAAAAGCTTTAATTCTTGGTAAACTTTGGTGTTTTGTAATTATTGTCCAAGCTCTTTCATTAAAAATATCTCTTGTTTCCTCAAGAGTTTTATAGGCTGAACTAACCGTAAATTTACGGTTCTCAGTCGTTTTCCAATTGGGTAAGTCTTCTGGTTCATCGTTGATCGGAGGAGGAACAACTTCCAACGTTTGTAGGATATTCTCTGCGAGTATTTGGGTGAGTTTATTCCACTTCTATGTGCCATCCTCATTGACTAGGTATTTGCTACCCTTGTGGTGTTCATCATCGGATTTGGGTGTGAGCTTGTCTCGCCCAAAGAGCATAGTATAAAATAGCGGTTGCGACATCAGTCGCGGATGCAGTTGTAGTGTCGCTGTTATGGATGCTGCGAACGTTACGTAACGTGTTGCAGCTGTCGCGGGTGTGATTTCTTTCTCAAAAATCACAATACTTCTAAAATATTATATTTATACATTTTACAACTATATTTTAATATAGTGCTAACATTTGACTCTCTTGTATAGTAGATAATAACAATAGGTAGGAGACATATAAATAATCTCATTAAAAAACCTATCAAAGTTCTCATATTTTAACATAATAGAATTCATTTTACATAACTTAAAAAGAAAAAAATACATAAATACAAATACAAAGTTCTATTTCTTCACCACCAAAATGAATGGCATGATGGATTTAAAGCATTTTCATCTTCATCACTGTCTTGGTTTTGATTCCTTCCTATTCCATGTGAAGACATCACATTGTGTGCATCATAAGATGCATCATTGGTAGGAAACATGTTCTATGATAAATGATGATCAAAATATCCATAACTTGGATTCTGTTCAAGGTAAGGTGAATAATATGCATTTGGTTTGTTGGATTGAGAACGCTGAGATGATTCACTAATTTCATTATCATTTGTAGCTAAACTATATGATGTTGAACTTGCAAATGAATCATAAAAGTGTTCTCTAGTCTTCCTATGAGTTCTATCATCTTCATCTCTTCTATTTTGCAAACCAATAGATGTATTTGTTCCATACAAACTTGAATCATCAACATAAGGATATCTGTACGTAACTTGATATCCATAAAAAGTATTGGAATAAGTGTGCACATATTCTGGTTGGTACATACCTTCATTATCACCACCAAGATCATCACCACCACCACCATCACCATCATCATCATTACCACCACTTGATGTCAATAGTTGAACACTTTCATCATTAGATGGAGTAGGTGAAATGTTATGCATATCTTCACCTTGAGTTTCTTCATCTCTTTCATTAAGTAACTCTTTAGGCAACCATGAGAAATTTTGTTCACTATCGAGCGTAGCAACTTCTCTTTCTTAAACCCATGCATTTAGTGGTTCATCTTCAAAAATATTTTCAAGATTGATTGGATTAAAACCCATTTCTAGCTCTTGTGCACTTTTTCTTTTCATGTGTCTTAGCTTCAACCTCATATTATAACAGACATAAACCAATTTTTGAAGCTTTTTATGCTTGAGCCTATTTTTCTTCTTTGTATGGATCATACTAAATGTACGGTAATTGCGCTCACAATTTGAAGAAGAGGTTGTTTGACTCAAAACTCTAATAGCAATGCGTTGAAGTTGAGGTGCAAAATTTCCATAATTGATCCACCATTCAGCTAAAAAAACACAAATATTAAGATATGATTCATAAAGTATTTATAAATATATCATCATTATCTACAAAACTATAAAGATTGAATTCTTTTTATTTACTAGGGTTAGTCTTCAAAATTACAGCTTGAGCTAATGGTGTTCTAAAAGAATCCATTTATCTAGATATAACAATAACTATAAATAAATGAATTAGTAGTTAAAACATGATAATATATAAGTTCTCTCAACAATTTAAAGTATATAAAATACATACCTGGTTTATTGCCAAAATTTGATCATTCAAGTTGGGCTCTATCCTTTGTATGACATTTCTCACCCCATTCAAGGTTTCATAAATCACATCACTTGTGGAATTGCCTCCGTATAGAAATTATGGATTTAAGAAATATCCTATATAAAAATAATATAATAAATATTTAATCAACATATCACAATTTAAATTTAAAAGTTTTATACCATCGCCTATCAATTACTTCTCAATATTTCTGGTAATATCGACAATCTCTTCGAATTGCCAATTTTTCTCTACCCATAGCTTCATAAATAAAACCTATAGTTGGATTTCATCACCATCACATATCCTTAATACTTTAACCAACGATTATTGGATCTTTAAGACATTACCCGCCTTTTTCCAAAACTGAGTGGAGTTAATGACTTCCATTATCTCTAATCTAGCTATTTTTCTTGCATACTTGGACCTTTTCCATTCTTCAGAAGTCACCATTTCTTTGAGTGCTTGTTTGCTTCTAACAATGCTCTCCAAAGCAATGAAATTGGTATCAAATCTAGTAATCCCTGTCCGTAAGAGTTTTATACCGTTGGTTTACCTCTTCATATAATCAATTGTCCATGTATGATTGTATATGAAAGAAATGATCCTTTTTGCTTGATCTAAGACATTTTTCACACATTTTTTGTTACCAATTTCTTCCAAAATAAGATCCAAACAATGAGCAGAACATGCTGACCAATACATGTGCCTTCTCTTTGCATCAACATCTTACCACCGATATTGATTGTTGCTTCATTATATGTAATAAATTGAACAATAAATTCTTCACCAATTTCATCCACCATTTTGTCCATTATATCAAAATAATACTCAACAGTACGAGAGGTGACACGGTTAGCATCAATTGATTTTCTAAAGATGGTACCTCTAGGACTATAAATCAAGAAATTGATTATATGTTGATTTCTAGTCCATTTTCACCCATGACACATGATGGTCACACCTCTTTCTTCCCATATAGGCTTAAACTCTTTCACCCATTCTTGTATTTCTCTAAACTCTTCTTCCAAATACACTTCTGTCACCTCATAAGCTGAAGGACACCTAAGTGATTTTCCAACTTCAACTGCAACTTGAAGTACAGGCTGTAGAAATGGTGAATCTGCAATTCTTCCCTATAAAGCTTCATGCAATATTAATTTTGAAATTGCTTTTCCTAGCTTTGCTTTTGTATTTTTCAAAAAGCTTGCATGGAGTTTTGGTTACTTCGAACTCTTTGATTTTTCAAGAATAGGATCCATATTTGCCAATCTAGCTCCAGGAGAGTCAGAATTACTCCACTAATGTTCCCTCCCACTTCTTATAGAATCAATGGTACTGAATGATCTTCTGAATTCTCGAGATCCAGAAGTATTACCTCCCCCAAGTTCATTAACTGAATCTTCACCAGTTCTTGCTCTTCGACGTTGTCTTTCTTCCCATTCCATTTTGGATCTTATACTTTCTTGTCTTGCAATAGTCAACTCTTCATCCTCAGAATCACTGTTATCATAATTTCCATGATCTCCTAATCTTATTATTTCCTCTAATTCTTCTTTCATCTTCTGCTTCAAAGCTTTTTCATTGTGAAATTCATGCAGTTGTTGAGCAATGTTTTTTCTAACTTTTGCCGAGTCATTTGGACAAGGTGCTACACTCCCTTTTTTTGCAGCCAAATGCTCTTTCAATCTCGTTATTCCTCCTTTAATAACTTTATCACAAAATTTGCATCTAACATTATTATGATGACCTTCAACAGGTTCTCCTCACCTCCAACCCTAATCATCACTAGGAGCTTCACCTTCTTTACTTTTTGTACGTGGAATTTTTTCATATACTTGCACATAAACCAATTTGATATAAAGACTTAATGACCAATTGGACCTTTTTTATATATTTTTAAACAAATGAAATAAATTTATAACTAGCACCAAAAGATATAATGATTTCATAACAATCCTATAAGAATCATAAATTCAACTAATAAGATAAATTCAATTTTTAAACTAAATAATAAACAAAATAATGATAATATAACTTACTTGTTTCATTTCAATGTTGAGTTAAGATAAACCAAGAATAAGACTTGAAGTTGGAATGAAAGGGGGAAAATTGATCTCTTAAAATGGTAGAGAAAAAATAATTTTTTTGAAGAACTTATCTCTTGAAAATGTGCAGAAGACGAAGATGAAAGGTTTACACTTTGAAACTAAAGTTTCTCTACTTCCTCCCGTTGCCTTCTTTACTTCTTACTTTGGTTGTGAATTTTTTTTAATATTTTGATTTTTAAATTCATTTTTTTTCAATTATTTTTAACACTTCCAAACAAATCCTCTACTATTTGCTTTAGTACTTTCTTACACACCTACATCATCTACTACTTGCTTTACTACTTTTACTTACCCTTTGAAACTAGAGTTTCTATGCTTCCTCCCGTTGCCTTCTTTACTTCTTACTTTGATTGTGATTTTTTTTAATATTTTGATTTTTAAATTTATTTTTTCAATTATTTTAACACTTCCAAAAAAAATCTCTACTATTTGCTCCAGTACTTTCTTACACACCTACATCATCTACTACATGCTTTACTACTTTTACTTACACCCTTTTTTTTGGTCAAATTTATTTGTCCAAGAATCATATTTTTTATTTTATTTATTATATTATTTTTTATTTACATGCATTTTTTATTTTATATTATTTTTTATTATGAATAGGTATATCAATCCAACCCAATGTTATGGTTTTTATGGCTGATCAATCCATTTTATAATATAGAATAAGAAGAAATATTTTTGTTACTTCTTTAAATTCAATTTAAAAACACAGTGTCATAAAATGAAATTTTCTTTTATATAAAATTTTTATAATAATAAAAAAACATAAAATTATGATATTTAATATTAATTTAAAAATTTAATTTAAAATTAATTCAATCAATTTTAACTATGAGAAATGATTCAATTTAAAGCAAAATTGGTTTATTTTTAAAATAATGTGAATAAATAATTTAAATAATTCATATTTAAGTTACTAGTTTTAAACATAACTATTACAATATTACTAATTATATATATTTATAATCCATTTTTAAGGATTAAATGAAAATATTTCATCTATGTAATTTTATATTTCGGATAATTCAAAAGTTTGTTGCAGTATTGCGGCGTTGCGACGCAATCTATAACTTTTTGCGGTGTTACGTAACGGTTTTAGACTGCAATAGTCGTGATGCGATTTTTTTATCGCGTTGCACTAATAGTACGTTGAGATAATCTTCAAAACCATTACGATGCAACCGTTACACTTCGTTGCGACCGCAATTTAATACGAGCCAAAATCTTTCAGCCAGGGGTCCTTCCAAAACATGATGGTTCTGCCATTGCCTGGGTTCCAGGTTATGTTTGCTTTGAAAGTTGGCCAGATCAACCTTATGCCCTTCCAAAGGTGAGATCCTTTAAGGTGCGGCAGTGAAACTTATACTCATTCATCCATTTTATATTTGCTACGCATAGCCCTGACCCATAGGAGATCAGTTCTGGATACCAGTTGAAAAGCTACCTTCATGAGAAAAACCTCGTTTTAGCTATTGAGTTTCCTTATGCCAATACATCCATCCTTCACTGGTTCGCAGACAGATTTCCAGATTACTAGGTTAAACTCCTCCTCTATCACGCGTTCTTCTCCAAATGAAATTACGAATTAGTTTTTCAATTTTGTCAGTTCCCCTCTGGAAAGTAACGTGGTTTGCAGGCATAACTTGGAATGGAAGAGATAACAGATTTGGCCAAAGTGATCCGACCTGCTAATGGTAAGGATCTGGCTTTTCATCCTGCTAGGCAATCTCAGATGTATGATGCTGCGATTCCCTTTAATGCTCTCATTCATACTATCTTTAAAGTGGCAATTCAATCACTAGAGTTAGAAGTGGAATGAAGCCACCAAGTGCTTACAAAATAAGAGTCCTTTTTTGAAGAATGAAGTTGCAAATACCAATGAGACTATGAGAAATCATAGAGAAGAATGGATGAAAACAAGATGTTCTATTACGCCGGATGGATGGACTTGTAATACCCCAAATTTTGTTTAGTCACTAAAATATAAGTTTTGAAAGTTTAACGACCAAAGTATAAAAGTGAGAAAGTTCAGGGACCTAAGTGGTAATTTTCCCAAAATACTTTTTATTCCATAAATAGATGGTTTACTCTTGAGAGTGGGATTTTATTGAAATTAGATTCTTGATCCGGAATTTATGTTGAAAACTAGAAAAAAGTTAAAGTCCGGTAAGAAATCGGTAAATCAGATCAAATGAAAATTTTGGGAAAAATTAAAGGATGATAAATTAGGCTTAAAAATATTATTTTCACATTTTAGAATGATGGAAAATAATATAAACCATTGGATTTGAATATTTATTTCCATGTTAAATTTAGATCGTTGGATTAAAGTGATAAAATTGTAATTTTTGGAAATTGCAAGAGCAAATCGGTAAAGTGGGAAAAAATAATTTGTTCATCTTTGACTTTAGAAGATGATAATGTTGAGGTGTCTTGGTTTTATGGTAAATATGAAGTTTCATTAAGGGTAAATTAGTCTTTACCCAAATTAAATGAATAAAATATCCATTTAAGCTTAAATAAGGCTAAATTAACATGAAATTAAGTTAGAAATTTCATGAAACTTAGATTATTTTCCAGCAACCAGTCGTGAACACCATCCTAAGGTAAGAGAAAATTTCTTTTTGATTTTTGAGCAATTTCCTTTTGATTTTGGATTATGTCATGAAATAGAAAATTGTTCTACGTAAAAAACGGTATCATTTGATACCAATATTGCATTCTAATCTTGCTAGTGTTCAAAGATCCTAAATTTTAGGGTTGGTGTTCACATTAGGGTTTACAAAATTGATAAAGGATTATGATGTTTTTGAGGTTGTAGAATCATATACAAGTATGATTATTGATTAAAATCACTTATACATGACTAAATAAGCCTATGTTGATTTCAGCCAAACCCTAACATTAGGAGAATGATGTATTTTTGATGAAATTTAGTAGGGGTTTGATTCTAGAGGTCTGGAGGTGTTGAATAGAGGTTGGTTTCATTCTTGAATCAAGTGAAAACATGAGTAATATAACCCTAAAGTATTCGACCACAAGGAAGTAATTTGGGAAAATTTGTATAAAAATTCCTATTGCTAAGAAATGATATTTGGAAGGTTCTACAAGCCTTAGAAAACTTTTTGGTCCAAAGTGTAATTTATCAAAAGTTGAGGGACGTATTTGGTAATTTTGAAAAGTCATAGGATGATTGTGTAATTATTTAATAATTGATATACTTTGCTGAAAATTACTGTTTGAGGGATGAAATTGAAGTTAGAAAGTGAAATTTAGACATTTTAGAAAGTTGGTAAAGTTTAAGTACAAAACGGTGAAATTGAGAAAGTTTGTTTCTTAATTGATATTTATGGTATTGTTGAGATATTGGGCTGTAAGTTCAATGCTGGAAAATTATTGGGCTTATTTGGGCTTTAATTGAAGAATTTATGACAAGGGCTCAATATGAATTAAAAGGAAAAGTTAGAATAAATTTTAAAGGAATTAAAAAATAATAGTACATTTGAGTATTATTATTTTGTATATATGTTAGTAAGGATACTAACATTGTATTTTATATTTGTATGTGTGATTATGGATGTTATGTAGATCATAATCAAATTCCAGAGACATGTAAGCAAAAAGACAAAGACAAAGTTACATAATAGTCGGACTACAGTAAGGCGTAATATTGAGGCATACCAGGTGAGTGCATTTATTATGTACTTATATGATATGAGGATGACTTGCGATGAGTTAACCTCGAATGTTTTTATAAAAGCATGCTTTCATGTATTTTGAAATATTTTCATAAAGTTCATGAAAATGATTTTACGAATGACTATAGGGTATGAACTACCCTAAAACGAATGGATGTGTTTCATAGAAATTATTATTTATTGATAGTTTGGAATAAATGTTTAACCTATGATTGGATTTTAAAGCCTATTGTATGTACATGGAGAGTCGTAGGTTCAATAATAATACCATAATTAAGGTGGTATTGTAGTATTACTTTGTGTACTTTAGCACTATGTATGTAATTCACATACTTGGTGTTAGATGGATATCTATCGATTTTAGAAAATGCATTATTGTATTTTCGTACGAGTACTTTGTGTACTTGTAGTAGTGCTTTGTGTGCAAGGATGGTAGTCGTACGAGATTACTATTCCAAAAAATGGTTAGTTTCATGTTTTTGTGTACCTTGCATTCTCATTTGTCATACATTGGGCTGTGAATGTATATTTTGGAGTATATTGATTTATAAGTATGCTAGGTATACGAAATATTGTCTAGCAGGTTATTTGACAGAAACTTGGCTTATGAATTTGCATGAGTTTTATTAGTTGCATGACATTCATTGTATTTAATAAGTGTGTTGTTCATTTAATCATGCATTGCATTTAAAATATCTAGTTGATTTAGGGAAGTAGTTCATTGATGCATATTTAGATCATTTAGTAAGCTACTTCATTCATGCATCTAGTTCATTGAATAAAGTTATTTCATTAATTAAACTAGTTCATTCTTCAAACTAGTTCATTTATTAATCTAACTCTTAATTGTTTCATGCAGGTTTTCAATTAAAGATTGAATAATGTTCACCTTTGTGTCTAGGTGCATTAGAGAAGTTGAATGGTTTCAACAGATGCAAGAATATCAGTCAGAATGTATTCTAATTTTGGATGCGATACAGACGTTCCTCTATCTTTTAGCCTTCAAACTCCTTTTGAATTACCTTAATCTGATATCGGGAGCTTGAGATATAATCGATTTACTAAAGAAAATGCAAACTGGAATTTACATTACGGAAATTTTATACAAGGATGATTTGGACGAGTTTGAACCAATGAAGAGTCCTTTCATCTTCTACCAAGAGACAAGACATTGATGTCCATCTTAATTCACCAATTCAAGGCATTAAAGGTTGATGTTATCACCCATTGAAGGACATTCACGTTCAAGCAAGGGGACATGCAATAACCAACATTCAAAACTTAGCATTCAAGGCCTTTATTATCTTTTGAAGGAAGATCATATTCTACAAAGGAACAAGCAATGAAGACTGATTTTATTTCATTTAACCATCAAATTAAGTAATAAAACCAACAAATTTGAAGAGACATTAAATAGATCCATCTTTTTAGGTGTCATGTAACCAATCTTGGTGAACAAACACAAATCAACTTGGACCCTTGATAAGGTTTGATCCAAGGGCCCTTATTCTTTTCCACCTCATCCATCATTGTCAAACAAACATAAATAGTTAGAGCCATTAACTAAGGGTTTGATCTAATGGCACTAAATTGTGCCACGTCATCAATCTAAGTTAAAGAAGAACAACCCTTTGTGGACATTGATTGTAAGGATAATTCAATGGTGGAGGGCATCACTGGCCACCCACGCGTTACCACCGGCACCAGAGCATCGCTGGTACGTTCTCCATATGTGTCGGTCAGTTCTTCTTCTTCGATCCAGCGTCGCATCGTTGCCACATCACCTTCGTCTCCACCGCTCTCGTGTTACCGTTCACGCAAGAAAAAATCATGGAAAATCACAAAAAATTAATATGGTGCCAAAGAAGGTTCTAGCATGAAAATCTAATCATTTTCATAACATATTTTGAGCGGGAAGTAACTAATCCGGAGTTAGATTTCTCGTCTTTGGCTTCGTATAAATAAAAGACGATTATTAAACAACAATCACCAATCATTAACACAAAATTAGAAGCATTAAGTGAAGAAAATCAAAAAGCAAAATAGGAGAAAGAGATACTCTTTTTTGCCTTCATCGTCATCCACCATCGTTCACCGATATCGTTCAGAGTGCTTTTTAGAATATGAGCTCATCTCTTCGGTGTTTTCCTTTTGTTGTTGTTTTATTTTGGGTTAAATAAAAGGGGTTGGCCGAGAATGTGAAGGTTAGTGACAGTGGAGTCCACGGTGGCTAGTGGTAAAGGTGGTTTGGTAGGAGTTATGGTGTCCAGAGGTGGTTTTGGTTTTTGGGATTTCAGGTAACCTAGGTGGGTGAAGTTTGGGTTTGGTTCTCTTGAGTCAAAGTTTTTTTTAGGTTTAGGTTGAAGAACACATTAGGATTTGAGGTGTGTTCTTGGGATTTTGGGTAAGAATTATTGAAAAAAATGAAGAAGGTTATTTTGATTTTTGGTTGTTTGATCCAAAATAACGGGTTTTGAAATATATTTGTGTGTTTATTTGGATTGAAATGGAAAAAGGTGGATGAACAAGAGTGTTGTTCTTGGAGAAAAAATGAGTTTGATCTTTAAAAACATAAAAATTTGGCTTTTTGATATTTTTGTTGGATCTAAATGGACTTTTGGAATGAATATGATATGAGTTTTTATGAACTTGGAGAGAGAAAGTGGCCGGCCGGTGAGAGAGCTTTGGGGTGAGGGAGAAATTTTTTGGACAAAAATGATTCGTGTCTTAAAATTTTGATTTTTATAGTAGACGATTTTTTTGGAAAATTGGCTCATTATTGACCCTACTTCACGTGCATTTTTGTTTTGTTCTGTGTATTTTTATTTATTTTATTCTGGTCACTATATGTTTGTAAATCATTCCATGAATTTTGAATCGAATGTAATTTAGTCCTGAATATCATTTCAATTATTTATTTTATTTTATTAAATGTTCTTTATTATTAATAGTGAATAATAATTTTAAAATCTTCCAAAATAGTCATGAGTTTAACCATAGATTAAAGCCTTTAGATTTTTAATCTCTCAATTTAGTCGCTAAGATCAAGCCTTAAACTTTTAATTAAAACTTTAGATTTTTTTTCTTTCAAAATTAGTCACTAATTATTAATTAGAGTCTTAGTTTTAGGTTCAATTTAGGTTCTTTAATTAGAAATAAATTAGGTTTAGAAATATCCTTTTGTTTAGTTTCTTTAATAATTCATTAATTAGAAACCAATAATTAAATTCATAATTTGATTAAAATAGAATGTTTGTTTATTTTCTGATATTGAAAAGGATGGCCTTAAGGTAACTAGACATCTAATTTTAATATTTTTAAATAAACAAATATCTTACTGGCGTTCACCAAAAAAGTTAAAATAAGTTCATATCAATTGAAAACAAAGGGTAAATGTTTGTTCCTACGTTTAAATTTCTAAGCACGGAATGTTTGATTGACGTCAAGGGTTTGGCATTGGTTCTTTAAATCAATGAACATCCTTATTCTTATTTAATAATAAATTGACTGATTGGCCAACCCTTAGTTTTCTTTTATTTTGGTTTCAATAATTGTTTAATTTTTTAATTTTTTAGGGAACGACAATATTTCATTTTTTTGATTAAAAAATAAGAAATATATTGCCTTAATGCAAATTAAGAGGTTAGTTTCTTTTTTAATTGGAAATAAGTAAATAATGTGTGTTTTCCTAGAAATCCTTTAATTAGGTTAAAATGTTTAAGATGATCATTAATTAAATATATATTTGAATTCTTAGATTTTTTTAGTATAGGGACAAATTTGTAATTGAAGGTATTAATTTTGGGCGCTGTGAGAGTGCTAATCATTCCCAAAGCGTAATCGACTCACAGACTCATAATATCTAAAATCGTAGAACAAATTGTGTCTTTTTTTAAGTTTTTTATTTAGAATTCTTTAAAAGGGCCTATATGGGTTCTTAGCCTACCTAATCCCAAAGGTCGATGGAAACTCCGAACGTTTCCATATCTTTTCTAATATTTCTAATTCTTAATTCTAACTTCTAAAATACTCCATATTCCTCAAAAAAAAAAAAAAAAAACCGTCCTGGCACATATCGTAATGTCACATAGTAACCATAACTTCCATGTGTTTCTGACCTGGTACATTTGTAAGAACCCAAGAGCGCCACTCGTGAAACATGAATTGGTTGAAGAAATTTTGGCATTAATATCCAAGGTCTATCCAAACAGAATACGCTAATGTACAATCACGAGTAGTATGAAGTATATCTTCAGGAATAGGGTCACAAATAGGGCATAGAAGATCTTGAGCCACCCTTCGAACATATAAATTACCTTTGGTAGGAGCAAAATTTTCAATGAATGTCCAAACCTATAGCTTTATTTTTGCAGGGGAAGGGATCGACCATAGAGACTTAAACAATTACTGGTCATATTGGTCTATAGTATAACGCTTCATGAGATTTGGTATCCACTTCAAACTGAGTAAACACATGAATGCTCACCACTCCATACAAGACCATCAGCTTGGTTAAAACGCGATATAGGAATTACCAAAATTTTTGTTTGCTTCCTCCTATGAAAACAATATCGAAATCAATTATTCATTCCACTTAGTAGGCTTACGGTGCATTAGTTAAGCTACCCAACGTACATAGCTTGCTCAAAGGGAGTCAATTCATTTTGAGATAGGGCCTGGGAGCCAATAGTCATTCCATATATCGATGGAAGTATGCAACCCATCTTTTCGTCGAATCCTTGATTCCAACAAACCTCGAGCGCTCCAAAAGCTTCTCAAAACAAGGGAGGGTTAAGATCCAAGTCTAGCAGCAAGAAAAGAAGAGCCAGCGTATTTTTTTTTGCCTTAAGTAATCGACCCACTAATGAGTCAGGTCTCATCAATAATATCCACCCTTGTTTGGCCAATAAGGCTACATAGAATTTCATGAGGTTCTGAAAGCCCAGCCCTCCATCCTTTTTCGATTTGCAAAGTTTCGACAAAAGGCACCAATGAATTCCCCTCTGTTGAACAAACTTTTGCCACCAAAACCTTGCCAAAACAGCCTCAAGTTCCTTACAAAGAGTACTGGGCAGTAGAAAAACACGCATTGCATAAACACGCATTGCATTACATAGTTGTAAGGTGTAGGTTGCATGGTGAGGACTATAAATACCCCTTGCATTTGAGTTATGCATCATCCAAAAATTTGAGTGTAGTGTCTTGAGTATAAGTTGTGAGCTTTCTATTGAGTCTTTATTTCTCTTCAAATTGTGAGTGGTCTTTGGAAAGTGTTGTAGTGTCTTTTATTGTGGGTATACTACAAGTAATTTGTTTACTTGTTTGGATCCAATATTAGTAAGTTTAGAGTTGTATACTCTAAATTTTACACAACAATTAGTATCAGAGTTAGGTAATAAGGTCTCTTGAAATTCCGAGTATGCCCTGTGGTTGCAGTTTTAACTGATCTTCCACATCATAAAATATTTCTTGAGATTATTGTCGGGGTTATTACAATCCTTCTGGAGCTTCTTTGTGTTTAGAGTAATTTAGTACTCCGCACGTTTGCCACTCAAACTTGTTCGGTGCAGTCAAAGCCTTGCCGTTAAGATGAGTGACCTTCAAGTAGTTGGAGAAATCAAGAAGCTCAACAACAAAAACTACAACACGTGGGCAACATGTATGGAGTCATACTTACTAGTTTAGGAACTTTGGGAGGTTGTCGGTGGTGGTGAAGTTACACAACCGGTGGCAGAAGATGCCAATGACATCTTGCGAAAGTGGAAAATTAAAGAAGACAAATTGATGTTTGCTTTAAAGACCACAATTGAAGAAGAAATGTTGGAGCATATCCGGGATGCTAAAAAACCAAAGTAAGAATGAGATACTTTTGTTACACTCTTTTCAAAGAAGAATGATACAAGATTACAACTTCTCGAGAATGAGTTACTATCGATGACGCAACGCGACATGACGATTGCTCAATACTTTTACAAGGTAAAGTCGATATACAGTGAAATTTCAGAGTTAGATCCGACAACTCCTATTGGGGAAACCAGGGTAAAGAGAATAATTATCCATGGTTTAAAACCCAAATATCGAGGGTTTGTTACCGCTGTACAGGGATGGCCGACACAACCATCGCTTGTTAAGTTCGAAAATTTGCTTGTAGGACAAGAAGCCATGGCCAAGCAAATGGGAGGAGTCTCGTTGAAGGGTGAAGAGAAAGCGCTCTACACCAGAAAAAGCAGAGGCACATTTCAGCTGTATACTAGCAGTGGATCTAAAAATGATGAAGACATTGTGAAAAATTACCAAGGAAAGGGAGGCTCTCATTCAGGGGGAGCTTCTAAGAATCGTGGTAATAGTAGAAAGTTCGATGACAAGTGTTACAATTGTGGGAAGATGGGCCACATGGAAAAAGACTGTTGGACCAAGAAAAAGCATGTTGAAAGTAATACTGCTACTTCCAGCTCGAAGGAGAATAGTGAAGATGGTTGGGATGCTTAAGCGTTTTTCGCCATGGAGGAAGAAGAATTAGCTTTCATGGTAACAACACCAGAACGAATTGACTACAAGAATGATTGGATCGTAGATTCGAGCTGCTCAAATCATATGACGGGTGACAAACAGAAGTTGTAAAATCTGTCTGAGTACAAGGGAGGTCATGTGGTGGTGATAACTGACAACTCAAGGTTACCAATAACTCACATCGGTAAGACGATAGTTACGCCTCGATATAATTCTAACCAGGTGCAACTTCAAGATGTTTACCATATCCCAGGAATGAAGAAAAATTTGTTATCTGTGCCTCAATTGACATCATCAAGCCATTATGTCTTATTTGGTCCCCAAGACGTGAAGGTTTATAATGACCTTAAAATCTCAGAAATGCCAATAATGGAGGGGCAATGTATGGAGTCAATCTACGTAATGTCAGTAGAGTCTGCATATGTAGATATGACAAGAAAAAATGAGACATCAAATCTATGACACATGCAGTTAGGTCATGTTAGCTATTCCAAGCTAAGTCTGATGGTAAAAAAGTCGATGCTTAAGGGGCTTCCTCAACTAGATGTGAGAACAGACACGATCGGTGCGAGATGCCAGTATGGTAAAGCACATCAATTACCATATGACGAGTCAAAGTTTAAAGCAAAAGAACCATTAGAGTTAGTTCATTCTGATATGTTCAGACCAGTTAAACAACAGTCAATTAGCGGTATGCGGTACATGGTAACATTCATTGATGACTTCTCCAGGTATGTGCGGGTTTTCTTTATGAAAGAAAAATCTGACACATTCTCAAAGTTTAAAGAGTTTAGAGAGTTAGCTGAAAGAGAAGTGGGAAAGAAGATATTTGCTTGCGCACAGACAACGGAGGATAATATAGCTCAAACGAGTTCTCTCAATACCTAAGGGAATGTCAAATATGTCATCAGTACACTTATGCCAACACGCCACAACATAATGGTGTAGCGGAAAGAAAAAACCGACATCTTGCAGAAATTTGTCGAAGTATGCTACATGCAAAGAACATACCTGGAAGGTTTTGGGCAGAAGCAATGGGGACTGCAGCCTTTGTGATCAACAGACTTCCTCAACCAAGGTTAGGATTTGTTTCAACCTTTGAGAAACTATGGAACCTGAAACCTACACTTAGCTATTTTCGAGTATTTGGTTGTGTATGTTATGTGTTTGTTCTTGATCATTTACGTAGCAAGTTTGACAAGAAAGTTGTTAGATGTATCTTTGTGGGATACGACAGCCAGAGAAAGGAGGTGTTTCCAGACTCGAGAGAATTTGGAGATAAGCTGCAACAAAAGATGGGGGAGCATATTGTTCAACTACAAACAAGTTCAGATAAATGAGGAGATCCAAATGGCGATGATATCAAACAAAGAGTGACTCAGAATCCTTGGCAAACTGGCATGTATCAACAACTAAACGAAGAAGGTGGGCCTAGTGAAACAGAAGAATCAAATCCACAATCTCAACTTCGAAGGTCAACAAGAATACGAAGGCCAAATCCCAAATATGCCAATGCAGTCGTAATTGAATAAGCAACAGAGCCTGAGATGTTCGAAGAAGCATCACAGAGTTATAGCTTCAATGTACTTCAGCAAAATAAAACTTGGGATCTTGTTCCAAGGACAAAAGATATGAAACCCATATCTTGCAAATGGGTTTACAAGATAATGCACCATCTAGATGAGTCAATCGAGAGGTACAAGGAACGATTGGTAGCTCATGGTTTCTCTCAACAGTATGGACTAGACTATAATGAAATAGTTAGTCCAGTGGCGAAACTTACAACCGTACGATTCCTACTTGCACTTGCAGCCAAGAAAGATTGGAATTTGTGGTAGATGGATTGAAGAATAAGATTGCTAAATTTTTAACGAACAGTGGCTATTCAGTAACACCTGCTGATTCTAGCTTGTTTGTCAAAGCCAATGAAGGTAAGATAGCTATCGTGCTAGTGTATATGGATGACTTAATCATAACCGGTGATGATGAGGTAGAAATTCTTCAGACGAAGGAGAATTTATCAGTTCGTTTCCAAATGAAGGAACTTGGATAACTTAAGCACTTCCTTGGTCTAGAGGTTGACCGCACACACGAAGGAATATTTTTGTGTCAACAGAAATATGCCAAAGATTTGTTGAAGAGGTTTGGAATGCTCGAATACAAGTCGATTTCGACACCAATGAAACCAAATGCCAAAATGTGTGCACATGAAGGAAAATATTTAGAAGATGCGGTAATGTATCGACAATTGGTAGGTAGTCTGATCTACTTAACCTTGACTCGACCTGACATTTGTTATGCAGTTGGTGTGATGAGTCGATATATGCAAAATCCAAAGAAGTCTCATTTGGAAGAAGTTCGATGAATACTAAGGTATGTGAAGAGTACAATTGACTATGGTCTTTTATATAAGAAAGGTGAAGACTGCAGGTTAGTTGCTTATTGTGATGCTAACTATGCGGGAGATCATGACACAAGGAGATTAACAACTAGGTATGTGTTTAAACTTGGCTCCAGAACAATTTCCTGGTGTAGCAAGAGATAACCAATGGTTAAATTGTCAACCACTAAAGCTGAGTATCGATCAACAACAATGGCAGCTCAAGAGAGCACATGGTTGATACAGTTGATGAATAATCTACATCAACCAGTAGATTATGCAGTTCCATTGTATTGTGACAATCAATAAGCAATTCGTTTGGCAGAGAATCCAGTCTTTCATGAAAGAACTAAACATGTTGAAGTGAACTATCACTTTATCAGAGAAAAAGTTCTGCAAGAATAAATCGAGATGAAACAGATCAAGATGGATAATCAAGTTGCAGACTTGTTCACAAAAAGTTTGAGTTCAAGCAAGTTTGAAATATTTCTCTATAAGCTCAGCACACTGAAAATAGTGAGAGTTGGTGTTGAGGGGGAGTGTTAAAAATCAACCCCGACCCATTACAAAGCACAACCTACCCAAATAAATTTGATGTCATTCTTATATCAATTTAGGTGAAGATGTCATTGCTTACATCAATTTAATGGAGTAGGTAGAGTAGGTGGTAATAATGTATAACTATGAATATTTCTCAATTTAATATTTGTATGGTGTAGGTTGCATGGTGAGGACTATAAATACCCCTTACATTTGAGTTATGCATCATCCAAAAATTTGAGTGTAGTGTCTTGAGTATAAGTTGTGAGCTTTCTATTGAGTCTTTATTTCTCTTGTGAGTGGTCTTTGGAAAGTGTTGTAGTGTCTTTTATTGTGGGTATAATACAAGTAATTTGTTTACTTGTTTGGATCCAATATTAGTAAGTTTAAAGTTGTATACTCTAAATTTTACTCAACAAACAAAAGTTGAGTAACTTTAGGAGTATAACAATTTAGTCGAAAGCCACTCAAGTGGTCATTATGGGAAGCCCAACGTAAAATGAAATAAAGACCTTCACTGCAAAAAATAAA